>NW_024364270.1:4182744-4803722 GCF_014805655.1 Passer montanus
CAAAAAAAAAAAAAAAGACGAAAAGAAAAAAGAAAAAGAAAAAAACCAAACCAAAAAAACCCAAAACATGTGAAGAATGTAGTACCTCTGACATACACCAGGGATTGAAACACTGGCTGTGGAATCCTGGCTCCTGTCAGGTTGGATGTTGACTTCAGTGACTTGAGGCTTTTCTCTGCAGCTGTACCACAAGGTAGGGAAAATAAAGCATCTGCTTGATGCTTTGAATTGTTCTCTTTCAAGCTGTGTTTTATTTGCTACTTCTTTGATCTTTGTATCTATTGCTTGTTCAATTGAAGCTGTTTCTCTTTTGTTTTGTTCCATAATCATCAGTATCCAGTTGCTGCAGGGCTCGGCAGAGAGAGAGAGCGCAAGGCCAGCAGCTGGGCACCTGCTCCTGCTGGGCACTGCAGTGGGCTCAGAGAAGATTTTGAGGCTTCCAAAGCCATGAGGAGTAAAGATAGACATCACACAACTCTTATGGTAGGGAAAGAGGCTTGAGGACATTATGGAGAACCAACAACATCAGACAGCACTACTTCACAAAATATAGAATGAGAGTGCAGGTCCCAGCGCAGTACCCGTGCAAGAATGCCTCTCCTATCCCAGGGCATGAGGCAGTGTGGGAGCTGTGCTGTTGTCTCAGACCACATTGCATGGAACAAATGCAAGAAATGCAAGCAGCTGCCTTTACCTAGAGCCATGGATAGCTGGCAGGAGGGCACTGCACCCATGAGGTGCATGGAGCCACAGGCCAGCTCTTCCAGCCTGGACACCTGGGAGCAGTAAGCAGCAGCCACAGCCAGGCACTGCTGCAGGGTTGCCCCTGTCTGACACAGGCAGCAGGATGGGGAGACGTGCAGGAGCCCATGAACATCTGGAGAATGCTGTTGGAGGGCAGACATCAGGAACGGGATAGGGAGAAGTGAAATAGCCACCTTGCATTGGAATGGAAGGAAGCTGAAAAGGTTTGGCTGAGCCTATACAGCAAGAAAAGTCTTTAGACAGTTAAGGACATTGGTACAATGATTTTTCTAGGACAGCAATTACAGCCTAATTCCCAGAGACCATTCAAAAGTGGCATGGGGCCCTTTTATGACTTAAGATAATGGGCAAGATGTTTTAGGAAGGGTTTGTGCCCACATGAGCAGCAGCTTGGCCTCTGAAATTCACCAAGAGTTTTCTGTGCCCTTCTATAGATCCCTGCCCTACCACAACAACCTTCTTTAATAACATTGGCTAAAGTGCATCAATCCCTATTTAGTCTTTACATGATAATGAGCCTAAATAGGCAATCTGGTATTTACCTAAAGCTCCCACTGATTTCAGTGGCAGCTGGGATTGCTCAGCAGCTCTGAAAATCAGGCTACTTATATTTAGCTATAAAAATATGGAGTTAGAAATCTAATTTTAGGTGCTCAAATTTGAAAATTTTGACCCTAATATTCAACACCAATTCATTTTCCATCACTTTCAGCAAAATTTTGAGGAGAAAAATAGAACATTATGAACAAATCATGAAATTATATTTTGTTCTCAAATGATTGCATATATCACTTTGATGACTTTTAAAAATAACTGAAGCTTCCAAACCAGTGCATTCAAATTAGCCATATACACTGGTTATATTAAGGAAAAATATCCAGCATGCAAAAGTTTTATTTTCCCAGGTTTAACTTCAGAAAATTTTAATTTATTTTCTGTAGAATACAAGTTTGACCAGACCTCCAGGCAGAGCCGGCATATCCATTGGCTTTCAAACAGTAAATATATTATTATGATTTATTGCTCGCAGGAATTATGGTACCAATCATAATGTAATACATGTTCTTGGTCTAATGCATCTTTTATTTTTTCCTCTAGTGACTTAATTGTATTATAGTTCAGAGAATATTTTTGATACAATAATCTAACTGAATTGTTGAGGCCCTCTTCTTCACCCCTGCGGCTTCACAGAGATTTCATATAAAGTCCCTGAAACAGGGATAGCCTTCTGTAAATGAGTTAGTTGTGCTGCAGTGCAATTTTCATTTGGTTTTCCCATGCTTTACAAATTGAGGATAAAAAAACTATGTCTTTTTCCAATTCTTTCATAATAAATGGATACAAAGTATGGCAACATCCTAAAAATTGCTCCCAGTGAAGAAACACCTTATTTATTTGACTGGAATACCTCATGTCACCTAACAGACATTTGAGTCCCTCAAAAGCCTCTGAAGTGTTGCAGCTGCAAAAACAGCTCACTACCAATCTTCTGCCAGAGGTTCCCACTGTGCTGTCTGGTGGGACTTTGTACATGGACCTTATCTGCTGGACCGGCAGGCTTAGTGATGGTGCACAGACCCTGTCTGTTTATTCTTCATGTGTATGAACCATTTTTGTTTTACTCACTGTGTGCATGGATCCCATCTATTTTAGTGAGAAGTTATGCAGGTAAACTCAAGTTTATCCCTGTTGTCCATCAAACCCAGACTGCTGGATGGCCAAAGGGATGAAGGGAGCCCATTGCTGTTGTCTCTGCTCTGCTGGGGCAGCTGGGCTGGGCAACCTCCAACAGAAGACAGTCAAAATCATCCCAAAGGCTGTAAAGTTTTAAATCACCACAGATGGTAGATAAGTAGACTTATTTTATTGATTCCTGTAACAAAAGGACTACCATCATCAAAAGAGCAATCAGAAGCCTTATATCTTTTTCTTTGATATATTTCTCTTTCAAATTTGCTATTCCCTCTACAGGGACTGTTACTCCTTTCTTCTATTTTTTTGTCTCTTTCCTCTTTTTCTGTCATGATGGGGGATCAATCAGCAATGTTTTACCTCTTGATCCTTCATCTTTTACCTCTCATTTGAACAGTCCATTTTTTCATATAAAACTGATCCTTATTTCATCATTCTTCTTATTCATCTAAGTTTAAGATTACAGTAAGTCTTCGTCATGCAATGAACACTAAAGGTACCCAACCTGGCTTTCTTTAAAAGTCATAAATTTGCAGGCAAGAGTACCCCATAACCCTGGCTGTAAACGCTTGTGTATCACTATAAACCAAATCCTGATCTTTTCATGAAGCCCTGGATATATGCTCAGTCATGCAGTCACAGTCATGAAAGGGGTGCACATATCCAGAAGGGAAGAGCTAAATGTGGCTGGAGATGAATGGGAATTGAGGGAGAGAGGGAGGGAGGTGGTCTGTATGTTAAGAGCCTTGGTTGTCTGTTCAGAGAGGCAGGATAGCCCAAAGTCTGTCTCGTGAAATGGGAAGAGAGCAAAGAAAAGATGGGATCAGTTTCAGTTATGTATACAAATACACACAAATCTTTACCCACACCAATCAGAGCTCAAAGACCTTCAGCTGTTCCCCCAGTTACCGACAATTGCCAGGTTCAGATTTCTAAGGTCACATTTTAAAGAAATACATAATCTATTTTTTTGCAGTGGGTGAGGCAGTGAGAGAGGAGTTTATATTTTAGTTTAAACTAAGTTAACTCCTTCACATGGAATTTTTTGGCAAAGCTGAGGTTTTTGTTAGCAACTCTGTGATATTTGATGTACAAAATACTTTTCTTTGGGCTTTTCTAACTGTCTTTCTCATGTTTTCAGTGTTGGAACTGTACAGAACCTCGAACACTAATTCATTTAACAAATAAAGAGAGCTCTGATCTCTCCACTTAGCATATTTAAAAGGTAATCTCCATACAAATATGGCACAGGAAATAAATTTATAGCAAACAGGTTTATGCTGAAATCACATTGAAAAAGGTATAGAAATTATGCAAGTGTTTTTCACTGAGAGCATAAGAAAAAAAATGAAATGCATCTGCCTCCCAAACACATTCAATATTGGATTACCAACAGCAGAAAAGTGATCCCAGTATGAATATTTAATCTGTGATATCTTCTGTCTTGGAAAGAAATCTCTTATTCTTGATGATTTTTTTTTCAGATGTATATTTAGTGAATAAATATGAACATGTAGTTCTAAATGAGAAAAGTAAAATTCATCTGAATCTGCCCTACTTTCATGGATGTATATGTTATTTTTATGAGCAGTAAACAAAGTACTTATGCAGTATGAGACTTTTGCTCTGTAGGTCCATATAATCACAATACTCTTCAAAGAGGAATGAACATATTCTTGAAAGAGACAAGTATTCTGGCGGCCCACAGGAATGAAACAGCAGACTTGCAAATACTGAAGTTATAGGACTGCTCAAAGACCTCAGTTTTTCCTTTTCTATTTACAGAGTCAAAAGTCATCCACTTAACTACTCCCTACAGCTTTTTCTGCCTTCTCCAAGCCGCCAGACTGCAGTCAGCTGCCAGTAGTGTAAGTGACAAGAGCATTCATGTTACAACCTTAGGCCAAGATTACAAACTCATCCCATGAATTCCCCAGACATGCTGATTACAGCCACAATGTTTCAATTGTTTTCAACACACAAAATGCCGCAAGCGCAGTAAAAACTACATCACCACTCAATCACCTCTGCACCCCTACTGGCATCGATCAAAGTTTTATTTGTACCCATCTCCAACAACAAGATGAGCAAAGGGGAGACAGCAAACAGACAGACACCAATTCCATTTGATGTGGCTGTGCCAGTCATATGTGTGAAGCTGTAGTCTCACTTCTCCAGCACAAGTACACAGTAAGAAATGCCAGAGTAGGTGAGCCGGTCGTTAACTCAGTCTCTGTCAATTCAAGTCTGATTAGACCCTCAAAGAGCATATAGGGTTTTAAATTAAGGGTTTTATCCCAATGGAAACAAACCTTACTAAGTATATATAGCAAGAAATGTGTGTGCAGAGATGACCAAAATTTATCCTCAAGACATGATCCTCAGAAATATTTAGCTCAAGCTCTGTTTCTTAAACAACCTGTAAAATTGTCCATTTGCAGAGAAAGCTTTTAAATCAAGATAGCAGAAATGTTAACTGTAACCACAAAAGCTCCAGAAATAATTTTCTCAATGACAAATCATTTTATACCATTTATCTTTTTACCACCCAGCAAGCAACACACAGAAAAATTCAAATTGCAGCCCTCAATGCCAAAGCAGCAGAAGGGCTAAGCAGTATCCTGCTTTTCTTTGCTGCCTACCCAGCAGAGTTTCTAACAATTGCTTTAAACATCTTCAGAGGCATTTTGGCACAGCCAGGGCAGAGCTGGGACAGCACAATCCTTTCAAAGCTTTCTAGCCAAAAGCAAAGTTTCATTCCATCAGCTGTTCCTCTTTGGAATGAAAAGGGGTTTTGCTGACAAGCCAAAAGCTGGTTGCAGTGGCTGCTGCTGAATTCCTTACAATGGGATTGATTGTGTGTGTTGAAATATGTTTGAATTTCAGCAGAAAGGAGTAAAGATGCATAAGAATACTAGTGTTAGGCTTTCTGCTATTGAAAGAGCAGCTAGTGAGGAGCAGCTGTGGTTATCTAAAAACACTTGTGCATGGAAGAACAATTTTTGTTTCAAAACCTGAAAGAAACTCTAATGATGAATCATAGGCAGGCTATAAATAAAACATGACTATGGATTTGCAGACCCAGAAACCATCTCATTAGAGAATGTTGGGTTTAGGATCAAATTACCTTCTTTTTTTTTTTTTAATCTATCAGGATCATTTTGGAATAATTACTTCTATGATGTCAAATCCTTTGTAATGCACAGTGAAGTTTGTAGCAAGACATGTGACAAGCATTAAGGTTAAGCAAATGAGCCTGGCTAAATATCTGTTAATCAGCATGACTCACCAGCCTGTTATACATTCCCAAGTTTACATCTTCTTTCTATAGATAATAAAGGAGGGAAGAATAGAATTACCAATCCTCAGCCTTCTTTGTGCTGAAAAGAAGAACAGTTTCCTGAGCCTCATTTTCTAGTCTGAAAGGTCAAATATACATTTTGTGTCTGATGAATGGGAAAGATTTGGGAAAAACGTAACCATAGGCTGATTACTAGTTTGAATAATTAATGGCAGTTATAGTTAGCAATAGCACCCATTCTTTGCAGAATCACAGGATCATCAAGACTGGAAGAGATCTTCAAGACCACCTAATCCAGCCATCAGTCCAGCACCACCATAATCATGCCTAAACCATGTTCCCTAGAGCCACATCCAGACACTTCTTGAACACTTCCAGAGCCTTCCAACTCCACCACCTCCCTGGGCAACATATTGCAAGGCCTAACTATTCTTTGAGTGAAAAAATGTTTCCTAATATCTAATTTGAACCTTCACTGGTTCAATGGAACTTAAGGCCATTTCCTCTCATGCTGAGGTGTGGCAAGAGAGATTGTCCCCCACCTTACTACAACCTCCTCCACAGTAGTTGTAGAGAGCAGAGGTTCTTCTAAGCCTCCTCATCTCCAGGCTGAGCAACCTCAGCTCCCTCCAACTCTTCCAAAAAGATGAGTGATCTAGACCCTTCACCAGCTTCATTGCTCTTCTTTGGACCTCCAGAACCTCAGTGTCCTTTTTGAAGTGAGGGGCCCAAACCTGAACACAGGATTTGAGTTGTGGACTCACCAGTGCCAGTCGAGAGAGACAATCACTGCCCTGGTCCTGCTGACCACAGTACTCTTGATACAGGCCAGGAACCATTGGCTTTCTTTGCCACCTGGGCACACTGCAAGCTCATATGCAGCTGTAAAACAGCACCCTCAGATCCTTTTTCCCTCAGGCAGCTTTCCAGTCACTCCATCCCCAGCCAGTAGTCCTGCGTGGGGTTGTTGCAATCCAAGTGCAGGATCTGGCACTTCACCTTCTTGACCCTCATACAATGATCCTAGGATGGACAAGCCCTTCAATCCAGCCTGTCCAGATCCCTCTGCAGAGCCTTCCCACCATCCATCAGAACAACAGTCCTGCGTAGTGTCTGCACTGCAGACTGACTAAGGGTGCCCTCAATCCCCTCACCCAGATAGTTGATAAAGATAAGATATGAAACAGGACTGCCCCCAGTACTGAGCCTTGGGAAACCCAACTGGTGACTGGTCTTCAGCCAGGTTTAGTTCCATTCCACTATCTGGGCCTGGCCATCCAGCCAGTTTTTCACCTAGCAAAGTGTACACCTTGGGCTTCCAGTTTCTCCAGGAAAATATTGTGGGAGACAGTGTCAGGCCTCCATGAAGTTTACTTAGACAACATCCATAGCCTTTCCCTCATAAGTAGATCACTTTGTCATAGAAGGAGATCAGGTTGGACAAGCAGGACCTGCCTTTTACAAACTCATGTTGGCTGGACCTGATCTCCTGGTTGTCCTGCATATGCTACACAATGACATTCAGAATGACCATCTCTGTGACCTTCCCTGGTACAGAGGTCAGGTCGACAGGCCTATAGTTCCTCAGGTTGTTTTCTGACCCTTCTTGTAGATGGGCATCACCGTTGCCAATTTCCAGTCAACTGGGACTTATACATTTAACCAGAACTGCTGGTAATTTATTGAAAGTGGCTTGGCAAACTCTTTTACTATCCTTTTAATTGTTCTGGGGTGCCTCTTTCTAAAGACTATAAAGTTAGCCCCATATACTTGTGGAGAATCATAAAAATTGGGATGGGTGGAACCTGAAATTCATCAGACTTTATGGGATTTGGTAGCTGAATGGTAAATGACTGAATTCTCTGCATTCACTGCATGCATTCTAGCCTTGTATGGGACTCAGAAGCAAGAGACTCAGAAATAATTTAATGATATTTTGAAGACAGGCTTTTATTAGTGTTTTCCACCATAATTTGCATAGACACCTTATTGCCCTCAAGATGCCTCCAAAGTCTTCAAGAGAGTATGCAGGTGCTACAATCTGTGTATTCAGGCTTTATTGCAGGCACAAGGTGGTTGCAAATAACCAGAAATGTGCTCAGATATCACATTTTATTTGAAAGGAAAAATTTAAGACTGAAAATAAATTTTGTTCTCAATTTCTTTGATAGTCCAGTCTTACTTTAACTGGTACATTCAGTAATGAAGTGTAGCAGTAAAAGCACAACAGTTTGACATCAGCCTGTTTTGGTTTTTTATAGGTCAGTTCAGGTATATTTTCTTCCAGAGAGGTTCCTTACTGTCATATGCAACCCTTTCATTTCTCCTGGTTCCAAAGATGATATTGTCTGTAAAAGAGGACAATAAGTGTTTGTTAAACTGAATTGAAAATATGGATAACTGCAGAACATTTAATATATAAAATATTTATATTTAATTGGCCATTTCACCAAATGTGCAGACACATGTGTATTCAGCTAAGAAATATTTCAACTGAGCTCTTTCTATTATTACTTTTTTTTGTTAAAAAAGAGACATATTTTTCGATACTTTGTATGTCAACAAGTGAGGTTGATTGAACTGATCATCAATTAAATTCCATTAAAATAAAGATATTTAATATTGATACATTAGTTTTCTTTGTTTTCAAGCATCATAGCCTTTCTATGCTTCCTTTCAAAGGGAATGGAAACTTTCTGGTTTAAAATGAATGGTGGAACTACATTTAAAGTTTTCTCCATAGATAAATTTGGCTTCTTCCCAGTTCTCCTGCACTGTAAGGCTGTCAGGTAGACTTCCTCCTGTGTAAGCAGTGTAATCCCTGTGCCACAGCAGGTAATACATTCTCAGCTACAACCTCTCCTCTGTGCCTGGGGTATCTCTGCTGAGAAGAGTTTGCAGCTCAGGAGCAGTAACCAGTGTGTGAGCTGAATGCTTAAGCTCTTGTGAGGGATCAATAGACAAGGGATGCTCTTATTCTGGTTCAGAAATCTTCTCTTCCTAGGCACACACCTATTGCATTAGAGAAACTTTATGTCCCCAGCAGCCTTTCTGAACTGACATGGACTTTTTGGTACTGCAGGACTCTGCTGTCTGTCAGTAATAATGACTGGGTGGTCAAGCAGCTTCAGTAATGGCATTTTTTCTTAGCCAGCTGTTAAATTATTAAACTGTTTATGAAAACTTCTTTAGGGTTTGAATGTCTCTTTTTTCCTGTTGTTCAATTCTGTTTATTCAAACCCTCACTCAGAGGGTTTCCTAACACACTGATAAGTTAATGCTCCTTCATCTCTTCCTTCTCTCTCTGATTATTTGCAGCTACAACCAGAAGCTGATGGCATAAAACTGGTTATGTTGTCATCTGAAGCATAAGTGAGATATATAGCATACACTCTTCAACTAAAAAAAAATTCAGGTTTTGCTCCATTGGGATCCTATACAGCATTCAGATTCTATCTACTTGCTTGCCATATGGACAAACCCTGTTTAAAGGATGCCATCTGTTGAGCTATATGCAGACATGTGCTCATACTTTCCATTTTAAGAATTTTCTCCCATTTTTTAATGTTGTTTTTCCTTTGGCATTGGATTGGTCACCTGATCAGTTATAGTAGGTTTTATAAATTAGTCAGATGCTGGGTATGTTTCACCAGCAATCCGGCGGCATGCTGATGGCAGAAACCCTTGTCTGAAGCCTGATGCACTTGGCTCCTGGCAATGCTGGGAGGGTTGTGGGCTCTGTGCCCTGCACTATTCCCAGAGGTGGGTCTCCACTGACACACGCTGCCTGCTGGCACCAACACACCTCGGATACTGGGACTTACTATGGTCACAATAACAAACAAATCTCCTGATTTAGGTGAGCCAGGAGAAGACCAGACTAGTGGTCTAGGTTCAGAATTTGTTTCATGAGCCAAGGTGTGTATTATGCATGTGGACCAGTCCCTAAAATAAATTTTGAAAAGTGACCATGAGAGATCTACAGCATGGATCAGTTCTAGGTCCTGAAGTCACGAGGCATAACACTCAATGTTGAGTTTTCCCTTTAAAAAAAGCTAGCACAGATCTCTATTGTGAACCTCCCAATTATTTCAAAAGGAGCTGATATTTTGCCTGTTATTTCATCAAAACTTACCAGAAAAAAAATACTGGCCCCTTGCTGTTTTAAAAATATCATTCAGCTGAGCTCCCAGATGTCCCATGACAGAATTTCTATTAAACTGCAGGTTGAGGAGGACTTCTTAACACAGTTTAGGACAAGCCTTTCATGCTTTTTCATGTTGTTATTTTTGCAAAACAGGCAGTCAACAGGGACATGTCATTTTCTCAGTCTTAGAGGAGGCAGTCAATGGATCAATTGATGATCACGACACAAATTCAAAGATAATTAAATGCTAAGGGAAAGGATTTTACTTGATAGACATGCTTTGCTGCCATCAACACAAAGACAAAATACAGGATATCTGTGTAAAGAAAGAAAGCTAGGTTGGAGGGAGACAGCAGCATTACAAAGATGTCTAGGAACAAACACGTACAGTTAGCAAGAAAGGCAACCTGTTCAAAAACCTCCAGTCACATTTCTTCAGTGAGAAGAAACAAATAAACAAATGTAAAAGATAAAACACATTAATACTTCTCTCTAATTGGAAATTGTATGAAAGCATCCATACTGCAATGAATATTACATTACTTGATTCTGAATGCATTCAGATAATCTGAGGGACAGCAATTCTTCTAGAATGATGGTGGGTCAGCAGTAGGATATCGCTTATTCTTTTGGATAAACACAAGTTTCTGGGTGGAGTTGCTGAGATATTTAGGAGTCTGCATGGATCAGGAACAAAATACCCAAAGGGAAGCCTAAATGCTACAATGCACTTATGACCTCTTGAATAAAAAGATGGCTTTCTGGCCCTCCTAAATTGAGCAAAATCTTTGGATGATCTATCAGCTTGAATATTACTAGAAAAAAAGAAAAACAGCAATATGTTCTTTGTTTTGTATTTCAAATCTGTGATTTCTCAGACTCTTTGTATGAAATTTTTTCTGTCCAAATATTTGGACTTTTCAGCCATCAATCCATAATTTTGAAGCATTTTAAGGAGTTAAACAATTTCTTAATAATGCTGGAGTTTTACTGCGATTTAAGGGGAAAAAAAGAAAATTATGTGCGCATATTGACTTTGCCTCCTTTTCTTTTAAATGCTTGTTTTCAGTGTCATGTTAAATCTTTCAAAAGCATATAAACCAGAGATCTAGGATTATGGTGTTCATATGTTTTGAGAAACATGTCTCATCATCTTTATAAAAAAATTCCAAGAAAAATCATTTAGGTCACTAAAAAGTACAGCCCTTGTGCTTAGTTCTGATATGTAACATGGTTTCGAAATATTACCAGCAAATAATATTGTGGTGTCATATTTCTGAGAGTAAAAAGTAGCAAGACACTGACAAATGTTATGCACAGCTCCATAAATTAAAACATGATAATTTTGCCCTGCTATAATAATGAGGAAGATGAGTAGAATTAAGTGGATGATTAAGAATTAATTTCCTTAAACGTGGGAGATCTCAGGCAGGCACTTAAGTTTCCACCCGGTGTCAGCTACTCCTGGAGTGCCGGAGCAACCAATGTGTGCACAAGCTGGGTGTCCTGTCACACACCGACCTGGCATGGACACATGGACAGGCTTCCCACAGCTGACTGAGAGAAAGGGTTACCTGACCCTAGAGGCGTCTGTATTCCTCTTTCAGGGACACGTCTGGTATCATTATGATTGATTAAGATGGAGCTTTGTAAAGCACATTTGGGGCACATTTGCCCCATCTGTAGATCTTCACCCCCATGCAGTTACTCTGTGCAGATACCTCCTCATAATTACATTTTGAAATCTTTCAAAGAAATGAACGTTTCCAAAACATGTTTCCACAATGTGAAGTTTTGCAGGCTGCAGAAGGACAGTTCCCTAGATGACTGGGATTTCATAGAGAAGAGATTAATACATTTTAGTCTTAAAACATGCTCCTGGAATCTCTGCTCTTTTGAGATTTCCCCACCTGTTGCCATGGTTTCCAGTGACAGTTACATCTTTGTCTTCTATTTCTCTTTTTCAAATATATCTTTTTAAAGACAGGTTTATGGTTCCTTGTTCTGGACAGTCCTGTGGGGTCCAAAGAGTCTCTTGGACTTCTCTCCAGACACTCTTAGCTAACTAAATTTTGTCCTAATGAGGCTTCTGCACACAACACAAGCGTCTATATTTTTATCAGTGGCTATATTTTTAGCACTGTTGTTCATGCTGAAATACATTGCTGAAAAATAAAATTTTGTATCAGGACAGCTCTGTCTGAAGCAGAATGAAAATTTCCTTGACCCATTCCAAAACCACGAAAACCACGTACCTGTCCTGGGCCCAGCATGCTATTTTCACTCCCTTGTCATGGAATCCAGGAAAACCAGTATAGAACAGAATGGTTTCTCCCCGCTTCAAATTACTTTATCCTGTATCACTCATTATAAACTTATAGTGAGTCAAACTATCTTTTTTGCCTTAAGAATTTTCTGCATTAATTTGACACAGAATTAGGCAAGATAAATATCAAGGTTTATTGGCAGAGAGAGCTCAGCCTAAGAATTCTCACTGAACAGATGATAAATCTTCCTGCTCATCAGAATGATCTCAAATTCCCTATAGTTACAAACATTCAGTATAAGCAAGGTCAAAATATAGCTGACTCCCTTTGCCAGTTTCTTTTTTGGAAAACATTATAAATTAGAAACTAGATTGAAAGTCTCATAAAGGTGTTATTTATCTGCTGACAGGGGGCCCAGCCATATTGAATTCAGAAATTAGTACTAGAGAAATCACACCAGCTAGAAACTTACAACAGCATCAGGTAGTCCCCAGACACATTTCTTTTCCTGTTTTAAAAATATACGAATGAGAGAATAAAAATTATCTATATAGAAGTAACAAAAGTTGGGTGAAAAAAGCTAAACTTGTGTTGGTCCACACAATGCGCATTCCCAGTTTTCTGTTCAGGACAAGTATAAAATCTATTCAAGGGCAGATTGATTTACTACTTTAAATAGGATGTTTTACAGAAGCTAGGAGGTGAAATAAGTACCAATAGACAAGGTTTGTTATCAAAAAGACAGGAAAATGGAAAAGGGGTGAGGTCAGAACTTGCTGTGAAGACCATATCTCTTCAAGAATAAACACATTTTAAAAAAAGGTCTATAAACAAATGATTTGAGATCAAACATTCAGAAATGCAAATATACTTATCTGACGTGTTCACACTTAAAACTGATTTCAGATGTACATAGTGATCTGCTGTGTAGCTGAAATTACTAATTTACACATGAAGATTTTAAAGCCCTAGGGGTGAGGCCACAACTTCATCTGAATTCATCACTAGAGTGAATGAGGAGGGCTGTAGTCTTCTGAACAGATAGACATATGAATAGGCCAAAGGAACAGAGAATAAAAAAAGATTAAAAAAAATCACACATGCCTGTCAAAAACAGGCATTTTTTCAGGGCATGTTAACTTATCTGGTGGAGAGGATATATTTGATTGACAGGACTGAAAGAAGACTGAAGTGTTGCTGATACTTTTTGCACTCAAACATCTGTATTAAATTATGTTTTTCTCTCTTTTTGTCAACAAGCTGGCGGGGAGCACACAACATGTCAGCTCTGTAACACCAGCACCGCTGTCGGAAAAGCCCAGAATGAATGATTGTTTCTGTGAATAGGTGTCTCTAACAAGAGAAAATATAGCCACTTATTGTATTTGCAGGGTGCCTCAATGTCAGAAGGAAGGAATGATGAATCTGACTCCATGTTCTCAGAAGGCTAATTTATTATTTTATTATACTATATTATATTAAAGAACACTAAACTATACTATACTAAAAATACAGAAAGGATACTTACAGAATGCTGAAAAGATAATAATGAAAACTCGTGACTCTCTCCAGAGTCCCAACACAGCTTGGCACTGATTGGCCATTGAGACAAAACAACTCACAGCAAAAACCAATAAAACAATCACCTGTTGGTAAACAATCTCCAAACATATTTCAAAGCAGAAAAACACAGGAGAAGCAAATGAGATAATTATTGTTTCTCTTTTTCTCTGAGGCTTCTCAGCTTCCCAGGAGAAAAATCCTGGGTGAAGGGATTTTTCAGAAGATATGAATGTGACAACCAGTCGTGAAGAGTATCAACAAGTGATGTGTGTCAAAATTATACTTAGGCCTTATAATGAGCAATTTCTGGCTCTGTCCAGATATTAGCTGGCAAGGAGGCATATCCACAGTCTCAGTCACAGATGCCTGCACTCCCAGTACCAGGAATCCCATTCCCACAATGTTTTCAAGCAGGCGCTCCGTTCTCTGCCGCCTGGCTGGTTAATGATGGAAACAGCACACGCACCATATGTTTGCTGAAAACTTCAGAATAGCTGTGTTGGTCCTGGCCTAAAACAGGGAAAGAAAGCCATGGCAGAAATGTAAAAGAGCCACTCAAAAAGCTTGTTTTAAAAGAAACCTTATTTCGGATTCTTTACCTTTACAGCAGGTTGTTGAACTAGGTCTTGTGCAATCACCTTGTGTGTCTAATCCAGATGCTTCTGTCCATTTTTACTCTGTCCTAATGCCTACAGAACTAATTGCTGCTCCCAGGAGTACCCAGGTGCAACTAAACCTAAAGAACACCAGGTCTTGAATATTATGTTCTCCTAGCACGTGCAAGACTGCATTATTAGGCTCCAGTCCAGCGTACTAAATGCCTTCTTTGCACCTGACAGGGTTGGTGAACGTTTTAAGCAAGGGGTTCCTGTTCTCAAAATATCATACCATGGTTAACACTTAAGAGAAAGTCAGCACGATGGGTTTTGCTCATTCTGAGTGAGAAAAGGATAAAAAAGAATCACAAGGAATGCAACCCTGTGAGTTTGGTGGGAGTCCTGGTAGAAAATGGAATAGGCACAGCTGAGAGAAGGTTACAGCTTTTGCTATGTAACCATCATGACTACAGAGGAGGAGACTTCTGTGACAACCATCAAGAAGGCTACTGCATCTTGCTTCTGAATAGAAAATCTGCTCTACCCTCGATGGCAAAGGGGATAAAAAGATGGCCTGAGATAAATGATCTGTCAGTCAGGATATTTTAAACAGAACCTTTTTTCCTGATGAAGTGGTATGCACACCCACCATGACATGTTTTTAATACATGTCAGTACTGACAGCCTCTCATTTTGGAAAGATATACAATGATATAGAAAAGCCAAGTTTTAACATTTTTGAAAATCTGTTTTAAAATAAAAATTATTATAATATTTCTTGAAAAGATTAAATCGGAAATTAAATGTTTTGTCTCCCCAAACCAAAACCAAAAATCCAGTTGATTTATTACAGTTTTTGAAAAGGCTGTTGCTCTTCTGTTACTTCAGAGCAAGTGAAAAATCAGAAAACTAGAATTTTGAATGTAAAATACATTCCCAATTCAATTATTCATCTAACAATGCAAATCTGACAGCCAGCTGAGTTCGTGCATACATTAGCATAGGTTTTCACATATTCTGCACATACATCTGGAAATATTTTGATATTGCCAAAGCCGTCTCACCTTCTCATAGACTGTTCTAATCTTCCTTCATTAAATATCTGGAAAAAGGAAATATTGTCATTATCTGAATTTTAGCTATCTCTCCCATGTATTATATAACATATGTGGAATTTTACTGTATTTTTCAAAGCAACATTGCACATTTGGATTCTTTTTTTTCTTTTTCTTCCCTAGAAAAGGCACATGAAGTTAATTTATAATAATAAAGGTAAATGTTCCTTTGGTGGGTTAGCCTTGGCTAACACCCAAGCGCCCACCAGATGCTTGCTCACACCACCCCCTTCGTGATGTGGGGGAGAAAATAAGATGAAAAAAAAAACTCATCAGTTAAAAGACAGGGAGTTCACTTACCAGTTACTGTCAAAACAGACTCAACTTTGGGAAAATTAACTGAAATATTAAAAGGAAAAAAAAAAAAAAAAAAAAACAAAAAGAAAACCACCAAACCCCAAAACATAATTTCTAATACTAGTAATGGAAAACAAAAATGCAAATATTTAAAAACCAATTTTCGATCCCCTTTTCTGATACTTAGGTTCTCTCCACCCTCCTCTGCATTGCTGCAAGCATCACAGGGCTGGGTTATTTTGGTCAGTACACAGCAGTTGCTCTCTCTGTTCCCTCCTTCTCACATTTTTCCTTTGCTGCAGTATGGATCCTTCACAGGCTGCAAGGGATATCTGCTCTGGCACCTGGAGCATCTCCTCCTCCTCCTCCTCCTGCTCATATGATTTTTTGTGTTCACTCTGCTTTTTCTCACAATTTTGTTCCTTCCTCCTCTCCCTGTGGTGTTCTGCCCTTTTTTAGACATGTTTTTCCAGAGGAACCAACAGCTTATCCATGTTTAGCCAGAAGGTCTGTTGGAGTCTGTTGGGATGGACTGTGTAGCCCCTGATCTCTTCTCACAGAGGTCACCTCTCCAGCCTCCCCACTTTAACACACAATAATGACTCATTTCAATCTGAGCTGTCATATTCATGAGATTCAGCTCACTTAACTTTCACCATTTAGAGGTTTGAATACAAAATATGTTTTTCTTTATGATAAGGATGACATCTTCACAAGACAATCCACCTCATCTTTCTGAAGTGTTCATTTCGTCCTTTGGAGCTTTCTGTGTCTTGAAATGAGGAAACCACAGACACTGCACCTTTGTTCAGTGTTAGTTGAGATGAATACCTTCCCTCAGCACAGTTAATTTTCCAAACTCTCCTTCTCACCAGGAGAGAGCATATAAAGAGAAATTCTGGACTCCAAAGATGGGAATTGTCTAATTTCAGCTGGGGAATTATCTTATTTTTAGTGATCAAAAGCCCAGACACATAGTGAAAGCTTGTCATCTGATCTCCTCTACAGCTGATGGAGGAGAGTCAGGCACATTTAAACCCCTGTCTTTACATGCAAGGCATGACCTTCCTGAAGCACGAACTCTTTCCCTTGTCTGTAGAGGGGATCTTGGTGACTGAGATGGCTAAAGACGTCTTCATCAGATACGTCATCCTTAAAGACCACATGCTGAAATTAATGTGCAGTTCTCATTCTATATCAGTCTTTGTAGTTTATCTGAATGTTGCTATTAACAAAAGAGTCTGATAGGTGAAGAAGGAAAGCATTTAGTAGAAACAAAATTAGAAATGGAAAGCCAGCGAAAGAGCTGGTGTTCTTCAGGCTGTAGGCTCACAACAAACAATCATGTCCTTCTGCAGGAAAGATAGATGACAGCAGCCACTCTTCAAACCACTGAGCAAAAAAAACTCATCCTGGAGAACCAGAATAATTTACAATCTGTATCTCTGTCTTTCCTTTATCACTAGCCTTTACATGTAACAGCTAAATTGATTTGGCGCTCTAGAATTTAGACATTCTATCATTCTCTCGTAATCAGTTGAATATACCTGACTAATGCTTCAATCCCAAAATAGAATTATTCGTGTGTATCTGTGACAAGAGCACATGGAAGACCTTTTCAAGGGATGCACTACTAAAAATGATACCAAATCTGTACCTGAGGCTCTTTCTTCTTCTACACAGATATCCTACCATCATATTTAATAACCTACCGAGAGTTTTGATGAGGACGTGTGTTAAATACTCCAAAGTTTTCTTGTCAGTGAACATTAAGGCCCTCTGTTGTGTTAGCCCAATACCTGATGACACAGCTTTCACACTTTCAGAACAAAGTGTTGAGTTGCCCCAATTTCAATTATAGTTGATAATGATAAATGGCAAAGTACTTGTTACCAAATGTTCCTTCTGAAGAGACAAATCCACAAAGCCTGCCATCCCAATGTCTGCTCAGTTAATTTTAACTCTTTTATGTCAAGCAAGTTTCCATTAACTGGTTTTCAATATGTTTACACTGTATGTTGAAAAATGTATTATCTTTTTGTAAAGCTTCTGTTATTCCCCCAGGATTTAATACCACACTTCATAAATTCTGTCTCTTATCATTAGCAAGAGCTACAATTTTCACAACTCAATTTTTTCATTTTTCTCTACAAACAAATACTCTTCTACCTATAAGATACAGCAGTGTTTTTCCCTATTGCTCTATGAATGCCTGTCTCACTATACATCTGAGGTAATTTAACATGTTTCAATTCTAAGATCACACAGCCACTCCAAATAATGAATTTTTGACGTTTCTCCTGTGCTGTTATACTAATCAAAGGTGAAGAAGAATATTTTAAACAATAAAAAACCTGAAAACTACTTCAGCAGGTGTGAAATTTCTAAAGGTTTGTGCAATTTATCTCCTACAATTTATTCCTTGGACTCTCCTGTGGTTGATACTGGGTGCACCAAGTGGTGAAATTAGTGTTCATTCCCTCGTAGGTATCTGTTTCTGAAAAAAACCATACAGGCTCCAGTCCATTTAAAAATATCTTCTATTCCACAGCCAGAGAATGTGTCATTTCTCAAAATCTTGGCTTATGCATTTGTTTTTTCAGGTTATGTAAAATACTGCTCCCTACACAGTGCCCAGGATGGTTCCTGTGCCTTAGTGTACTGGGCCTGCCAGTGACCAGCAGGGCTGTACAAATCATGGGTGGAAAAATAGTGAATTATTTTTTTCCCCATCTGATTCTTTGTCTACCAGTGACCTTCAGGACTATACAAATGAAAGTTGGAAGATCAGTGACTGCTTTTTTCCTTCTTTTCTCATGATGGCTCTCCTTCTTGACTCACTCCATGGTTACAGTTAGATGCACAATCTCTTTTTACTTCTTATTACACAGCATTTCTGTAGGCTGATAAACAGCTGTTGGATATTTTCTATGCCAAAGAAGATCACAACAGTGATGGGGAGAGTGTAATTCTTACAAAATAAATGAGACATTATGTAAATAAAACACTTTTAAAGCCTCCAGGCTGCAAGGTGCTATCCAAATAAGTATCACCCACACCCTCATGTGCTGCTAAAAAAACTCAGGGTTAAGTGTCAGTTTAGATGTGCATTTCAATGAGGGTTAATAGTTCCACAATAAATGACTCATGCAAAAGCATTTGTTTGGGGGCAAGGGAAGAAACACATGAGTTTCATCTCCAAGAGACGTGTTTGGGGGGATTATTTTGCACATAAGCCTGATGCTTGAGCAAAAGGACTTAGAAATTGTCTGCATAATTGAAAAAGCATATCGAAGTAGCTTAAAGTAATTTTTTTCAAATACTTTTTCCAAAATACAATTTAAATAAGGCGGCAAAAACTATAGCTCTCCTTAGAGAATGAGGCATAGGATCCAGTATTTTTCCTTTGAACCCACATGCAGTTATGTGCTCTTTCTTAAATCTTCCAACTTTCCTTTTTTCTTTTTTGGTTCTTACTGAATGGCTTTCTTATTCTTATGTAAGGATTTTACTTTTTTGATGCTTGTAAACACTATATACTTCAATAGTAAGTGATCAGGCAGGCAGAACAGAATATCAGTGTTGCACAAGAATGAGGCAGCAACGATTGCCCCCCTTTAAAAACAATTTTGCAGTATAGATGCCATGTAAGAATTTAGCGGCATATCCTGGAAACACAGGCCAAGCTGTAAATTATTTTTAAATATGTGACTGTTGGTCTTGTTTGTTAGATGCCAACAATATGAACAGTTTCAAGGCATAATGAAAAAAAACCCATACTCTGAAGTGGTAAGAAGAGATACAATCAGGAGGAGAATCCAAGTGCTGGGTGTCATCTGAGTAACTGCAAAAAAAGGCCTTTACTTCCTTTCCTTTTTTGACTAATACAAGCAGATTATCATGATGATGGAAGACATAAATATACCTAATAATTTACAAAAATATGTCTGTGATACCTTTGAAGGGCTTTGATAATTCTATTATCTTCAAAGGAATGTAAAGAAAAATAGTATTTATTTCTGTGAGTTACACAAACTGTAACCATGAGGTATAGCAGAAGTGAGATTATGTAACTTGGTGAAACAGCATAGGGGTTCTACTAGGGAAGCAGATTACATTTAAAGCCATCATGAGCTTAAAGGAAAAGCGATCCTGTGTTCAGCATGATCTAAGGGCTGCTACTGAGCAAAGAACAGGCCAGGAGAAACTCTCACACAGTAGGAATAGGCTGTAAAATTAATCAGCAGGATAAATTTTTGTTATTGCTATTTTCATGGG
This sequence comes from Passer montanus, assembly GCF_014805655.1. NCBI lineage: Eukaryota > Metazoa > Chordata > Aves > Passeriformes > Passeridae > Passer > Passer montanus. The sequence goes on from NW_024364270.1 coordinate 4,202,766, forward strand.
AATGTATTGCACAGAGACCTGAAATAGCTCTTCATGGCACTCTGCCCTGCTGCCACAGACATCTGCAAGGTTTGATTTCCAGGAGGGCACTAACATTGAGAGCAGACATTAGTGGACTGCTAGTGTTTTTCCCTGAAATAATATGACCCAGCCATGTCTTTTTGCTAAGGAAGCATTTATGTTTCTGCAAAATGTGCTTCTTATCACCCAGGTGGAAAGCAGCTTTTCTGTAAAGGACCTGGGGGTCACGGTAGGCACCAAGCTGAACATGAGCCAGCAGCGTGCTGTTTCTGAAAATGTGATTAAGAGTGTCTTGGACTTCATTAGCAGAAGTGTTGCTAGCAGGCTGAGAGAGGTGATTGTTCCCTCCCACACAGCACTGGTGAGGACAAACCTAGAGTTCTCAATCCAGTTCCTGGCTCCTCAGTACACAAGAAACATGAACCTACTGGAGAGACCCCAATAATGAGCTACAAAAACAAGACAAACCTGGAATGACAAAGAACTGACAACTGAGTAGCTTTGCCCAAGTCCCATCATATTTCATAATAGCAAGAGTGCTATTATTGGGAATTAAAAATAACTTTTTACTTAACTTTTTATTTTTTAAAAGAAAATAGACTTGTCTGACTGAAAAGCCTCCAGACTAGCAGGGAAGAGAGGTAGGGGAGGCAGGTATGAATATCTAAAGGAGTTAATCATTTTGACAGGGGTATTAACCATTAAGGCACAGGTTTGAAATAAAAAGGAGAAGGGGGGTTGTGGTTTGCAGTATGACTGCAGTTTTAGCTTACCAGTCTGGGCTCTGGTCCACCAGCTCCCTGGTGCTCCTGCCTTAGCTCGAAGTCTCAAAGAAAAACACCATAATATTCCAGGTTGCTTGCAGAAGAACAGGAATATCAAAACAAACTTTTAATCTGTTCTGATGTTTACTAGCTCTGGGAGAAGAAAGCACTTAATTCAAAGTTAGAAAATATGAGTGTAATCAAACAGCTTACCTCTGAAATCCTTCAGAACAATTACTCTTGGAGCTTGTTAGATGGTGACCTTAATTTCCAGGAGGAGGAAAAACAGTGTAGAAAATGCAACATGCAGTGTTGCATTGATCTGCCTTGCAAATTTGAATTTTCTTTCTCATCCTCATTTATATTGCCCATGTCTGCTGGTGTCATGAGTCCTGAGTTAGAATCTTGCTGACTATGCCAAATTGTATCGGGTGAGTGATCTAGATCACTGAAAGAACTCCTTTCAAAGAGATTAGCAAAAGTGGATTTAAGATCACACTGCAAAAGCATGATTTAACAAACTCTGATGGCAAGGTTCAGTCCATTACCTGCTACATGGAAGAAACACACAAATGAAATCAGTCATAATCAAGCTAGAATGATTTACACAGAGACCAGAGATGAAAAAGCGTCAATGCCCACTGTGTTACTCCACTTCTTTGTGGATTACCTAGAGAGGTTCTTGCCCAGCTACAGAACATGGCCTTACCTCCTTTGGAGCTTGTACCAAAATACACTGGCTTGGTCAAGGGGTTGAGTGCATCCATCACAGATGGTGCTTTGTTAATACTCAGACAGTCCTGTCCATCTTTAAGAAAAGCTGACACTACAGACTGATTTAATTCATTCATTAAAGACAGAAAAAAAAGTGATAAAACCTTTGTAACAACCTTCCTCTTGCACTTTTAACTCTGTTCTAGCACTGGAAAGAAATACTGCATGCATCAAATAAGGGGGGTTTTGTATTGGATCATAGTGAGAAACTTGCAATTCAAATAGATTCATGAACATTTAGGAAATGCAGACAAATCACATACACAAATTTAAGTACCTCTTCCTTGGCAATGCGTTGCCAAGGTTTGTAAACTGGTCCCAACAACCTGCTTCAAACACTTCAGCAGTACTTGATTGCCTCCTTCCTTTAAATAAAAGTACTAAACCTAAAGTTTTTAATAACATTATCTTCAATGAGACATCACAATTTTTTCCACATTGCATTTTATGTACTTAAAACCACTTAAAATTCACCAACCAAAGATTTTTGGCAGTAGAATTCTAATGAGAACACCAACGACTTGCATGTCAATTATTGTTTAATTTATGGGTTATTTTATATGGTTTTAAAAGCTTGGTTAGCTGGCAAGTTCAATTAAGAACATTTCAAATCAAAGCATTTTATTTCTGTTAGAATTAATTACATTAGGACAACATATCTAACATGATAGAGGGAAAAAGCCTAGACCAAGCAATTAAAAGACATTTCTTCATTAAATCAAAATAATTTTATTCCATTCCATTATTTATTCAATAATTTTATTCCATTATTCCAAAGGAAATATTTTCCACATTTACTATAGGATCATCTCCTTTATTTAAAAAAAAAGTAAGTTCCTATCTTGGAGAAGAAATTGAATGCTTAATATGGTCTGCCTGTATAGAGGTGATGTAATTTTGTTCACTCCTCTCTTTGGAAAGGAAAAATATTTATGGACATGTTTCAAAATATCAAAAGATGCATGTAAAATCTAATTTAACAATATTATTTTTTTATTGCAAATGAAATAAAATAGTAAAGCACATTGTCAATGTTGTATTGAATTGCCTTATTTTATCATGAGGCATATTTTCTATTTTGAAGTATTTACCCTCAGAATAGTTAGAGTCCGACAACACTACTGGTTATATTAAGTATAGCATTCCACCAATTAGGGTACCTACAATGTCTGAAACAAGGGTTTGGAATTTGTGAGGCTTTACTTTGGTTAGAACATTTTGACTAAGATTGCCATGTATGACATTTTGGAGGTTCTCCAGCCAACACCAACTCCAAGTACTAAACAAGATATGCATTTGAGGACTGGCTGAACACTCATATCCCTATTACAAAAGCAGACTATTCTTCCTTTGAATGGGAAAAAACAAAAATACTTTAAAAAAAAAGTACTAGAAATTAATCATTCACTTTTACTGCTTATTTAAAAGAGCAGGCACCCTGCAGGTCTATTTTTCTACCCTGTGGATGGCTTGGGAATGTTCAAGAATTTCTGTAGACAACTTCAATTCTCAAAGCAAGGACAAAAGTCTCTCGACATAGTCCAAGATGAATCCAAATGGAGAGTTCTCTCTGATCCCCTTTCTGAGGACTATACCACTCTTGAGCAGTCTAGACAGAAAGATCAGAAAATATAGTTGGCTCAAGAGAAAAAAAATGGTGGGTGATCTGATTAAGTTGTCCTTCCTCAGTTCTGCTCATCACCTAGGATCCAAAACAAGCATTTGCATTTAGAAACCCTACAGCCTGTGACTTTACTTTAAGGGTTGCTTTGCCATTTGTTTCAACACTAGAGAGTATTTTATTCCCCAAAAAAAGCAGTGTTCATATGTGCTATTTTGCAAGGGTGGCCTGCAGTCAATTTCCATCCATTAAGACAAGCGCTGTCACTCACTGTGGAATGCACATTTCCAGCTTGTCATACAAATGAGCCAAGGGTGAAAGGAAAAGAGTGGAAAAAATACAGCACCATAACAGAAAATAATGACTCATGACCCAATGAGATCAAAATATGTAGACTAAAATTGAAAAATCCTTTCAGAATAGTTGCAATTAAATGAATTTGATTGATGTATATGAACACCAGACATCAGCCTTGTGTTAAGGTCTTGGCTTTCAGTCACCATCAGGAAGGACACGTTAGTTTATTATTTTCCTCAAATGGATGAATTATGTAGACTAACCCTTTAAATGTGTTTCAGGATATTACAATTAGTATTACAATAATATCTGCAGCCCATTATATGCCATTTGATTTGGTTTGAATGGCCAAGTTTTGGTCGCCTGTGGGCTACAGTGTTGCCTTCCATGAGAAGCTACAAGAAGCTTCTTCCATGTCCAGCAGAGCCCGTCCCTGGCACCTCCAAACACAGATGTGCCACTGGTCATGGCTGAACCAATTAGAAATGGTGATAACACCTCTGTGATAACAGATTTAAGAAGAAAGAAAAAAGTTATTGCACAGTTGCAGTTGTGTCTAGAGAAGAGCAGGGTGAGAACATGTGAGAGGAACAACCCTGAAAACACCAAGGTCAGTGGAGAAGGAGGGGCAGGAGGTGCTCCAGGCACCAGAGCTGAGATTCTTCTGCAGACCCTTGGGAAGACCATGGTGAAGCAGCTGTGCCCCTGCAGCCCGTGGAGATCCACAGGGATGCAGAGATCCACTGCAGCCCGTGGAGGAGACCCACACCAGAGCAGATGGATGCCTGAGAGGAGGCTGTCACCCTGTGGGAGGCCCATGAAGAGAGGATCCTTAGCTGGAGAAGCTTTTCCTTGCAGAACTGCACCCTGTGGAAGAGTGACCCATGCTGCTGCAGTCTGGGGAGGACTGCTGCCCATGGGATGGACTCCTGTTGCAGCTGTACATGGAGAACTCACTTCCATGGGAGGTGTCCCACAGTGGAACAGGGCAATGACTCCCCTCCCTGAGCAGCAGGAAAAACAAAAGGTCATAACCCCCATTCCCTTCTCCCTGTGCAGCTGGAGAAAGAGGTAGAGCTGGGAAGGAGAGACAGGAGAGGGAGAAAGTGGTTTTTTTACTTCTCATTACCCTGCTCTGATTTCATTACCAAAAAATTCAGCTTACATATCTATTTCAAGCCTGTTTTGCCCATGACTGTATTTGATGAGTGATCTCTCCTGGCCCTTATCTCAATCCATGAACCCTTATTCCTTCCTATTTTCTCTTCCTTGCCAAGCTGCAGAGGGAAGTGTGAGAGTGGGCACCTGGCATCCAGCCAGGGTCAACCCACTAAAGACATCTATTCTTCTATATGAATGTTGATAAACCTAGAACACTGTAGGAATTCACTATACCTCAGATTAAGGAAAATCTTATTGGTTCTCAGTTTCACCAGTCCATATGTCATTCAGAAAAAAAAACCAAAAAAAACAAAAAAAACAACAACAACAAAAAAAAAACACCCCACACATTATTCATTTAAAAATTCTGTGCCTACAGCTTGGTCTTTTACACCATGGCCAAGACCTACCTTTATGAAGATGCCTTTGTACAACCCAGTGAAAATCTTCTCTCATATGGTGGTACAGCCAGTACAGAAATGTTTTCAGCTAAAGGAGTAAGAAAGGAATTTATACTTAAGAAGGATTATTCAGTTATGAACACAGGAAAAACATTAACTTAGATATCATGACTCAATACTTTATGTGTGTATATAATTGTGTGAGTTTAAAACAGATTCAGTGATGGCTTTTGGAGAGATTCCTCTAGTGACTACTGCTGTGGTTGTCACTCATCTTGTTTCTGACAGATGAGACATATCAGAAACCTCTTATGTTATTACAAATAATTTTGATGTTGGCTGTGAAGACAGCTCACTTGCTGGAGAGCACTCTGGTTAGATACGTGGGTTCCAGAAGAGATGGAAGCTGAGCCCTGGGGCAGTGACACTCTTGCACTTAGAACAAGTACACAGTGTGAAACAAACTGTTCAAATCTCTTTTTGAGAAAGATGGACTTACCAAGAAATGTTCTTCCACAATCTCAAGCTTTTAGATCTCCTTGAAGAAAAGACTAATTTCACCAAAGCATCTTTCAGAAGCATCTTCAATAAAAGACAAGGCAACCAACCAGATAAATATTTGCAGATGCTGGAACTTAATGAGCTACAGGGAAAATACTTACATCCCTGCTGAGTTTTCCTGACTGGAATATAAAAGGTGTGAGAAAATGCTTTATTTCAGGCATCCAAAATCATCTTGTAGGAAAACACACTTCAGCTCAGTCTAAAAAAGTCTGTTATATCATCATTAACTACTTATTAACTGAAATATATGGATAGAGACCTTCTCTCTTGGTTGCAGCGTAGTACAATGCCTTAATATTTTGGGTGTCTTCTGGTAACTTCTTCTTCTGAAATCATAGACTAAACAGACTGTCTACTTAGTACCTACCCCTCTGTCTGTTTAATTCCTAGCTGCAAAGAAAAACTGGAAAATCCACAGGTGCATAATAGGGAAGAATTAGCACATTTATTATTTTTAAGTCCTCATTTTTAAGACATCATTCAAATGGTTTGGATTCTGATTAATGAATTCTGAATATTTGGCTAAGTTAACCCCAGGACTTAGACATTCCTTCATGTAGCAATGGGCAATGACTCCAGATGTCATTGCTTCTCTCTATCATGCGTCTTATTCCAGCAGGAGAATAAGCAGTAGGAAAGATATGTGATCACTGCTTTAGCAAAGTCAGACATCTCAGAGGCCAGGTCAGGCCACCAGACTTCACAGAAACGATTGACAAGTGCTCACATGGCCACAGACTGCACTGCAGGCACAAGAAGTTCCATCAGGGAGACTGGAACAAGCAGCCAGTGTGTTCCAGGCTCAGAAAGCACCTATTCCCCCTGCTGTGTTGATGCAGCTGTAAGCCCAAAGAGAAGCACAAAAGCATGCAAAGAAATAAAAGCAGGATACCAGAATTTGCATGAGGTTTGTTTATCCCGATGCTGACCTCCCTGCCATTAGGCTGAGGAAGGATACAGAAAACAATATTCAGAAGGCAGCTCGTTTGTGAAAATAATCTGGTAACATACGATCCTCCAGTTAATGAGATCCCAATTTAATACTCTGTAGTGTACCATCATAACTACATGGTAGTAAACAAGGCTGCATTTCTTAATGCTGATAAAGAAAGCAATGGAAATTTTAGCATCTGAATCTGTGCTGAACAATGTCATGTTCCAAGATGCACTTCAGAGCTGGACAAGAAAGCTGCTGCTGCTATAAGAAAAACATCTTTCTCTTCTAGTTCCAAACAGTCATTGACTGGATGATTCAACACCAGTTTATCAGAAAACATCTAACACATCTTTAGGTATTTATATTATTTTCAGTCAGCTAGGTAAGACTGATTTCCCAGTGCATCAGAACAAGTGAATTTTACTCTAGTAACACTCTATGTAAAAGCTGAAAATGAGACACTGAAAGGCATGCAGAGCTCACCAACAGAGATAGATCAACATCCAAACAGTTGCAGCATGAGAAACTTTTTGCCATTACCTGCATGTCTTCAGCACTGCAGTTGTGAAGCAGTTGTGAAGTGTTTTCCATGAATGATAGTTGATAAGGTTGGACACCTAGCTGTCACCATCTTAAAGTCAGACATCTGGTCTAAGGTAGACATTCCCATTCTTTAAATTCAATAACATGACATCTGAAAGCAAGTCATCCCATTTAGCTTTCAATTATTTTCTTAGGGATGGCATGAATAGGAGGTGCCTATGTCTCTCCATTGCCCCTAAGGAACATCTTTATAAGTGGCCATTCTCATTCTAGTATTATTTAATTCACGATTAAGGACTGTTTTACTTGCTTAGTTTTGAATGTCATCACAAGCTTGATTACTTGTTTTGGGTTTGATTTGGTTTTGTTTATTTGTTTCTTTTTGTGGCTTTTTTGTTTTGGTTTTGGTTTTTTTTTTTTTTCTGAAAGGAACATATATGATGGCCTTTGAAAATTCACAGTTAAATTTTGTTAAAATTTAATATAATTACATCCTTCAGTAATGGGAAGCACTTTTTCTAAGAGATAGTAATAAAATGTGATTTTCAAGGCTGATGAAGTACATGGACTGAAAGACGGCTATTTGAACTTCATTACTGTGAGAACACTATTATTATCTATGTATTACTAGTATTTTGATTTTAGATCCAGGCTAAATAAAACTTTCTAAGGGAATGAGGACATGTAAAATGAATGGTTGGCTACCACAACTAGTTTAACAGTAAGATGGAAAGTAATACAAAAATTAGTGTTATAAGTCCAAAATAAGAATTACAAACTCTCTTATGTCCTGCCATATGGTTGCAGAACAGGTCTGCAACACATATTTCAAGAACTTAATCAGGAAAAACTGCCCAAGTTTCTGCCGGGTGTTAAAATGCAGAGTCATCGTTTCACAGCATGACTTGAAATTTTGGTAAACCACAGAAGTAACCTGTCATATTTCATCTTGTCACAAATATTTTTCCTATGACCTCATAACCATGAGGAATGTTTGAAGAGCAATGAAGGGGAACACTTGCTTTGTAGCCACTCCAATTTAGACTTGACTTTGTACATTCCCCCAACTCATGTATGCAAGTTAGTTGCAAGTATAGGCTATACAAGAAATATCCCCAGCTTCCTCCTCACCTTCTCTTTAGCCTTTGTAAATGCTTCTTTTCACCCTAGCAAACTTGTGATTTCCTCTTCCAGATAAATTGCTACAGCTTATGTATGTGTTTAGCAAACATAACAAAAAGGTCAGCAGCTGGATAAAAAGACTGTCATTAATAAATGCCGTGCAAAAGGGAGTGTGAGTTCACTTTACTTTTCAGAAGTAAGAGTGAAGATCTTTGTCCATGCCATCTCTACAATACGAAGAAGGGTGTGAGAAGGCCCTGAATAACCCAGGTGGAGAACAGCCCTTCTGTCCAGGGCAGTTCTCCTGTGCAGTGACCATCACAGCGAATGTGGCTCTCCTTGCCTTGTGGCTCTCTCTCATTGGTGCTCTGTCCTGCAAATCTCAGCCCAGATAGGTGGTGGCTTGGCTTCTCTCCATGCTGAAAGAGCTCATGATAATGGTACCTGGTTGAAAACTGGGCACACAGGTGGAGTTTGAGGCAAGAGAACCAATTCTCTCAACTGGAATTTCACAGTTTCACTGGACAGATAATTTTGATAGAAAAACAACCTCCTGAAATCTCCTGAAATATTGTTTGTGACCTCTTCAACAGAACCCTCTATAATGTGTGCTTGCAAACCAGTAATTGCTTTCAGCTCTAGAATAAAATTTGCTGAGTTTTTAGTTAAGTTAGAAGCTATGCATTTTACTAAGATTACTTGCCTACTTTGTTTCATATTTGTGATTCTTTCTTGAAAGGTACAAGCTTTGAAAACTTCAGCTAATTTATTTACAACCAGATACCACAACTTTTCTTTCAAAACATGCTGGCTTGTTGTGACTTACCAAAGAAATATTGTGTGACCCTCCTTCTTCATAAAAAAATTGTAACATGGACTGTTTACCATCACAGTCTGTCTTCTGCCTAAAAGCACCCAGATGAGTGAGGGGTCCTCATCTAGACAGGAAAAAATTGAGGCTTTTCTGTGGCTTTGCTTAAATGGTCCAAATACTGTCCCTGTAAAACTAGAAGCAGTACATCTAGTAAGAGGCTCAATTTTAAGTCCAACTTTTTCCACTTGAAAGGAAATTCAAACAGCATTGCGGCTTCCTAAATCAACTGGCTACAGAAGTTGTTGTCTAAGATGTCTCCATGTTGACATCTGGGAAATAGTGAAACTGAGCATTCAGTGGCTTCAAAAAATAGTAGATGACCAATTTTTTTCTGATTTTCTGTAAGTTTACATTTGATTTAGCACTAACTGCTACTAGAGCTTTCTTTTCTCTCTGAAATGTATATAAAGGTTTTGCTCATGATGCCCTAAAGCAATTTACAAAGACCTGAACCCATATCTCTCTTTTCAAGGCTATAGAAAATTAAGGCAGAAGTTACTTGGACTGTGCAACTGAACAGCTCAAGGCTGACACAAGCTTCCTGAGCATTTGAGATGATCTGGTTTTCCAAACCTGAGAAACAGAGTTAGCAGTGTTACAAGTTATGACCCCATGTCTGGAAACCAGACCACTCACCTGAGGCATAGTATCTGCCCATAATCTGTGCACAGCCCATTGCCATGCTCACTAAAACAACTTAACCAGCTGGCACTGAGGATGCTGGGGCTGGGAGGGTCAATACTTCCAGCTGAAGGGGCAGAAGCTCCATTAAAGGCAGTAACTTCATGGCTTGAGGCTTGGTCTTCCTGTGCACTGTGGTTTCAGCACTCAGAGTACTGCCTGTCCCCCTGCTCTGCTCCCACCTCTGCCCTGGCATGGATAGCACAGTGCACTACCAGGTCCCTTTCTTATTATTAACACTGCAAGTTCTGGTGAGTATTTTAGGTTGTTGACAACCTCCTGGATAAGGACAAATATCCTCCCTTCCCTAGCCAGGTTTTTCTGGCAAGATTCAGCTCTGGACACATAAATGCAGGCTTATCTACATTCAAGTTGGATGCCAATTTATCTTATTTCCCAATATAGCCAGTGAAGAAAAGACAAACAGTGGTGCCTAGGCTGCAGGATACATTTTCGCATGGATTTAACTGTTTCAACTTAGCCTTCTGGTGCCATCTGAGATGGCCTTGGGTATCTGCCTTGCCTCCAGCAGTCACTACAGGTGACCTGAGGTCCCCTGTAGGTCCTGCGACATATCTGACAACCCAATAAAGATGTCTAGATTCCTCAAAGGCATTGTAAATGACATCTGAATCATGCCTTGTGTTTTCTTTGGAGATAACTGAATCATTCTCTAGGCTCCACTAACTGCTGACTAGTTCTAAATCCACCAGTGTGGGAGTTCCAGCACCCCACTCATATGCAAATGTCACATGAAACCCAGGTTTCTGCTGCCTTGTCTAACTCTCACTGCTCTGTTATCTTTACTGAGACACATACTTGGACTTTTCTTAATTTATTCTACTGTTCTGCCAATTAGCAGTCAAGTATGGCTTTATTTTTAAATAAATTTCAGGCTTCTTACAAATATTTCTTCCAAAGAGTAATAGGGCCATTAGAAGCTATTAGAAGCTGTGCCAATAGCTTGCTAGGACTTCACTTACAAAACCTCTACATTTTCTTCTCAGATGAAGGCTCTCTCTCAGTGTCTTAGTTCAAGAGGTCTGCATGTTCTGCTGAGCTATAAAAGTCTGCTTTTCAATCCTAATACTCTTACCGCCCACCTTTTCTTTTTCAAATTAAAAGATGAAAAATATTCATAGTGTCTATAGGGGGCTGGATTTTTTTCTGTTTCACAATCACTGAGTTTGTGTGGCTCCTTTCGATCCCGTGTTCCTGGGTCAGGATGCTACTACCTACACCAGTGCCTAAGTTCTTGCTTGAAATACTGAAGGAAATGCAGCATGGGACCCATATCACCATTTCTGTCCATCCTGACTTGAAAGCTTAGCTCCATGGCAGAGTATTGAATAGAGGAACTGGGACTGTGTCACTGCAGTTGGACATCCAGGGCTGAGGCAGAGCCTGAGCTGTTGATGTTGATGGTCTCTCTCACCTCTGTGCTGTTTTTTCGTAATAAACTCTGCAAAGGTTAGCAGTTTTTCTGCTTTGTTTTTTCATCTAAGTCATTTGCTTCCCTTAATTTGGATGCAGTGTCTTCCCTGGCTGCTCTTACTGTCTTTTAGCAGTAGAAGGTCTGGAAATGGATGACCATGAAAGCAAAATGTGTTATTGGCATGGGTGTTATTCCCCATGTACTCAATGCACAAATCCAAGTGAGGGCAAAGTCAGGTCAAACTTCCAGCCAGAGAGAGCACCAAAAGAAAAGGAGGAGGCACAACCTTGCCTCTTCTCCTGCATCTAGCTCCAGCATAAAGGTAGCATTTCTGAAAACAGAAATGGGGTTTTATAATTGGGAAATCATTCTCCTTGCCCAACCCTTTCAGATCCAAAGTGAAAGCTGAGTGAAAATAGCAAGAAACACTAAGGCAGGGAAGAAATGTCCAAAAAGGGGGAGTAAAATTCTTATCCTAGCAACAACAGCAGCTGGGGGAAGAAAACACTAAGTTGAAAAAGGGTGTCTTTTTTGAGGATGGTGATGCTTCCCATGCTCAGTAGGTCACAGGACTCTTGGAATGATGTGGAAGATGCCATTTCCTTGGCCTTCATCACTCTGACCTAGATTTAGGGAAATAGAAAGGCACTGAATGTGGGCAGGCATTCCAGCCATTTCTAAGGGCCCAAACCAACATGGCTCAGGCAGGAGGCAGGAAAGGAGTGTCCTGCCAGCATGAAGTATTCTTGCCAGAAGGGAGGTTACAAGGTCAAACACAATTCTTGAGGGTCCTCAAGCACTGTCTCAGCAGAAAGGTCTGTATGTGGAAAGACAAGGACCAGAGTTTGGGTTCAGAACTGCAAAGCTGCTCTAGTCTCTCTGCAGTGAGAGGATCTCCACTACACCTCTCATAGGGAAAGCAGGCATCTTTATCTCTGTAAGGGGCAATTTACCTCTGTAAGGCTCTGTTACCCAGAGCCCCTAGGGCCACTTAGCACACTCCTGAGCTGAGTTACAGGCTCTGGGGAGAGCAAAGAAGATTTTGTACTCTGAAGAAGATTTTGAAGTTTACTAAGAATTTAGCAGTACTTGCCCTCCAGCATAAGCAAATCTCCCTTTTCCCTCTTGAGTACCAGATGTTGACTGCTACCATTTCTCCTATTTCCAGAGCACAGGCAGATCTCATTAAAACCATCTCTATACTCCTTACAGGTGTGGTGGGTTGATGTGGGCTAAATGTCTGGTGCCCACCAAAGCTGCTCTATCACTACCCTCCTGAGTCGGACAAGGGAGAGAAAATATTATGAAAGACTCTTCAGCTGAGGTAAGGACAGGGAAAGATCACTCACTGATTACTGTAATGGGTAAAGTACACTCCTTACAGGTGTGGTGGGTTGATGTCTGGTGCCCACCAAAGCTGCTCTACCACTACCCTCCTGAGTCGGACAAGGGAGAGAAAATATTATGAAAGACTCTTCAGCTGAGGTAAGGACAGGGAAAGATCACTCACTGATTACTGTAATGGGTAAAGTAGACTTGACTTGGGGAAATTAGTTGAATTTTCTTGTAATCAAAATCAGAGCAGGATAATGAGAATTAAAAGGAATCCTAGGAACACCTTTCCCTGACCTCTCTCCTGCTTCCTGAACTTAAGTTTGTTCTCAGTTCTCAATGTCCTCTCCCACAGCAGCACAGGGACATGGTGAGAATGGGGCTATGGTCCGTTTATCACATGTTCTTTCTGCCACTGCTTCTTCCTCAGGGAAAGGAGTCCTTGTTCACTGACCTTGGTGTCTGCACAGTTGTTTCTCTCACATGTTGTCACTCTGCTCTTCTCTGGCCTAGTGGCAACAACTCTTTTCTCTTTCTTTTTTTCCCCCCATAAACATGTCATTGCTGAGGTGTTGCTAACACCTCTGATTGGCTTGCCCTTATTCTGTGGTAGGTCTAGCTTGGAGATGGTTGTCAGTGGCTTTGTCAGAGTCAGTGAAAGTTTCTGGCAGCTTTTCAAAGAAGCCACTCCTGTAGCCCCACCAGTACCAGTACCTTGCCACAAAAGCCCATTACCACAAGAAAAGGTAAGGTTTGGGGCAAAAGGAGATCTACAGGCTCTGAGGGAACAGAGCATGTGCTGTTGTGACTATATCCCTTGTCTATCTCTCCTTGCCTTCTAATGGAGGAGGAAATCCCTCTGGATACCGCTTGCAATGCATCATCCTTGAGGTTAAGCTCAAAAATGAGTATCTAGAAAGCTTCCACTACTTCATTTATTTTTTACAAGATGAGTGGATTCGATTTCTGGGGACAATGTGACTTCATTTAGAGGTCTTTAATTCCTTCAACAGTTTTTTCTTTAAAACCATTGGACATGTTCCTTGTGATTTTTGGACCTATAGCCCACTGCATATTTTTTATTCTTCCATCACCAAAGAGATTCATAAGATCTGACTCTGAGGCTGGTAGGTGGAAGTGCAGAGCTTAGCAGTAGGTTGAGTTCCCTATGACATACCCTGTGTAAGCAGCCCTGTCATTGTTCATAATTTTTTCTCAACACAATTTGCAAGAGAAATGACAGTAATCTACATTTCCTCTAAAACTATTATCATTCTGCTATGGCACTAAAATTCATCTGCCCTCAAGAAATGTTTCAATAGGAACCTCCATGTATAATACATGTTTTCAATTTATTATTAATGCACTTCAATCTGAATCGCAAATTCAACATGATGTCTGACTTTTTTCAAGCTCGTTCTGTTCCATGTCAGCTCTTATAACATGCTCCTCATCATAGCATCTGAACAACAGACAGTGCATTAAGTGATGGACTTAAAAATCAGTCACACACTGTTTAGCTTCTCAGCTTTGCCCCAGAGGTAGAAGTCTGGACCATGTGGAACATTCAGTTCTGAGGGGATTTTTGGTTTGACCTGATGCATGTTTTCTTTTAAAATATTAGTATTTGAGCCACTCAAAGCAATGTTTTTTAACATCAGAGTATGTGATGGTCAGCTTAGTGACAGCCCTTAGTTCCTGCACAAATAGCTTCACAGTCTTGGCTTAGTCAGGCCCGCACCCAGGACTGAGAGCCCTCACCCCTGTGGTAAAGCACCAGCATCCCTCGGCAGTTACCAGCTTTGGTCTTGACCCCAGCATGTCAGGACACTTTGTGGATGGGCCCAGGATTAAAATAAAGGTTGAAGTCTAGCAATTAGCTACAAGCCCTAAGAGCTAGCGTCCTGTGCACACAGAGCTGTGGCTGGTACCCCTGCCTGGCTGCAGCACAGCGCCCCTGGAGCTCTGAGTCAGCCGTGTGCAGCTCACAGGTTCGCATTTATCCTCAGGCTACCCCACAGCCAGGGAGCCTGGAGCAAATCCCCAGGTGAGGGATCCTGCAGTGATGACACACATCACTCCATACACAAGCCCTGGAGAGAGGCAGGGCTTTGTTAGGACATTGCCAGCATCCCTCTTACAGACAGCAGTGCATGGTCTCATGTGTACACAGTCACTGCCAGGCTACATCAGGCTTTCCCACCATGTAAAATGGTTCCTAAAGCTTCTTTGGTCCCTTCCCAGCACTACCCATTTGCTTCCATGGAGAGCAGTTTTAATAGCCCAGTTACTACCTGGAGAGGATAACAGCTGTGCCACAGGACATGCAGAGCCAGTGGGACTGTTAAGGGATTTCAACAAACCCCTTTGGGAAGCTGAGAAATGGGGAAATGAAGCTAAGAAGCAATCACAATGCCACACATTTCCTTTTGCAGAAATCTAAGGAGCTACAAGGAATTGTAGACTTTAGAAATGGTTATCTCTTTTCAGGAGCACAGGATATTTTGCTGCTGATGTAAACATTCCATTTATGACTGTAATCTTGATATCCAGCTCCTATGTGTTGTTCAAAAGGCACCCCTCAGACTACTTCCTCAGGCAGTCAATAAAATAGTAAAAATCCCACAAGTCACGATTTGCTACAGAAGCACAGACACTGTGAGCTATACAGCAGCTGGAAGGAGTCCATAAAATACATCAAAGCATCCCTTTTGAAGTTCTTTGAGAACATGAATGGCAAGCTAGTGCAGAACAACTTTGCATCCAACCATGGCAAATGTGAGATTGCTTTACTTGAAAGGAACAATCTAGCCAAATTTTCTTTCAAACCTCTGAAAAGGAAAAAAAAATCATGTGAGTAAGCATTTCAGAAGAATGAGTCTGAGCCAAATAATCATCATTCTGACATTCATAAAACTCACTTTATTAAGGACATCAGCACATACTACAATACTAATGCAGCTATAAGAACTGGGGAACAGATTGAGCCAAACATCTTCCAGCAAGTCAGAAGTAAATGTGTCAAGACAACTCAAGCACTCTAACTCAAAGGCTTTTTGTGTATCAGGCTACATGTCCCCTTTTAAAAAGCTGTGTTGCCATCTCTGCACTATACAGTGTTACAAAGCAGAATGGTACAAAGCAGGGTGTTACAAAGCAGGCTGCAAACCCCAGAAGCCAAGGAGAGAAAAGCAGTTTGCACCCTAAGAGTCTGATTGCTTTCTGTAGAGGTGAGCCCATCAAAGGGCACGGGGGTTATATCTACCTGCAGGACAGACACCTTCCAGGACCCCATCCTCATCAGGTCTGTGCAAACTGAGCCAAGAACTCATCTGAGGCAAGGCATCATGAACAGATAGGAAGTTGAACTAAGAAGGAAAGCAAGAAGGAAAAAATACTACCAGTAAGGTAATAGTGCATTTACCACAGTGGACTGTGAAGGGGTATACAGAAAAGCAGTTCCTGGGCAACAGATATTTGATAAGTATGGAATACAGAGTAAATTTTAAAAGGCTGTATTCCACGAACAGGGTTAAATTCAGAATTGTACTCTGAACAAGGTAGACAAAGCACAGCACCAGCTCTTACTTAGCTGCTGTAAAAATGTTTTTAAGGAAAGAGATGAATCAGTGATCACAGCAGCAAGCCTGATACCCTGTGAGTTTCCCTTATGACTGTCTGAGTTACATGCTTTCCACGTCTGTGAATCCCTTGTGCCCAGCCAGCCAGCCATTCCCCAAAATAGGCCAGCCTGATCACCTCTTTTCTCCAAGCTAAATTTCTGTTTATGAAAGCCAGCTGTCACTCAGGTGCTCCTATTAAATTTGCAGTTCAAAATGGTGTGTGTTTAAAAAATTTACCAATGTTCTATTTGTGGGAAATAGCTCTATGATATTCTAAGGAATTGTATTTTAGTTTATAAATATTTGATTAATGCAGCTTCTGAAATATTACCTTATCAGCTTTTTCTCCATAGTACACACCCTTATCAAGATTTTAAGATCAAAATTTGTAGAGTGTGCAATGTCTTTCTTTAGAGAGCATAATGTGGGGCAAGGAAGCTCAGGGAAGTCTGAAAGGATGGATACTCAAGGACATGGGTGACCCACTTCCATGTGCACAGAGGCAACTTACGGTCCTCAAGATTTGGCAACTGTACCTCCATCTACAATTCTGAGCACTTGAAGCCCTCATTGCAAAACTGGGGAAGGGTTGCAGCCTCACAGTTGCTGCTCTACCAAAGACAAAGAAAGCAGCTGCCACACCCAAGTCAGCTGTGCAGGAAGCTGTACAGATTTACTTCTGGGAGTGCTGGAAAACTAGACCCCTTTGGGATTAGGCAATATTAAGTGATGTCTTGGAGGCTCTGGGTGTTGGATGTAAGTGCTGATGGTGGAGGGGGCAATTCAGGTGAGTACCCAACTCCTTTCATGCCCCTGAGCTACAGGTGAGATCAGAGAGGGGTATGGAACAACACCCTGAGGCAGTGGGTTTCATAAACTGCGGCTAAAGGAATGAGATTTCCCAAAGAAAAATTTTGTTGGACAAAACCTTACCTATAATTATGTTAATGAATAACCCAAAGATGTGCAGTCTCCAGAGCCATTCAATATTTAATGCTGCTATTTTCAGGTTAATTTATGCTGGTTGTTTGGGACTTTGTTCCTGCTCTCTGACTATCACTAAGCAGAGGTGACAGTCACCTTTGAAAGACAGATTCGGTTTGAAGCTGCCAGAATTTTCCTGAACTGGTTAAAGATTTCCAGCAGATATTTGTGAATGATCAGAAGGAGCTGAGTCACCTAACTGAAGAATTAGAAAATAAAATAATCTTTAAGCAGTTTCTCACAGAAATACCTTACAAGATCTTAATCTGCTCAAAGGGCATTACTTTGAAATCTGGATTTTGATCATAAAGGCGATTCACTAAGACACTCAAAGACATGGTTTAAGCACATCTGAAGTCAATGGATCTTGCACAAGTGCATGCATTCAAGTGTACCTACTTACTGTGCTAGGAAGGGATCATTTCTCAGAATGAAGGTTTAGATATTAGCCCTGACATTCATCTTGGTGGTCTGCAGTCATGACCAAGAGTTTCTGGCAGAAACATGCACAGTGAAAAGCACTTAAACATTCAATCTCAGAAGCAGGTTGCCTTACATTGGAGAGAGTTAAATGACGGATATGCCAAAACTTTACAAAAAAAGATAAAGCAAACAGCCTCCAGATTGGTTGCAAAAACTGATAAACTACATGGGGTCAGGACTGCTGTGAAGAAAAAAAAAATCCATGGTGGAAAAATGCAGAAGTTAAAAGATTAAAATTCTTGTGCCCTCACTGGAAGGTGTGTCACCCAGGAGAGGAAGGATGCCAAAGACCCTAAATATTAGAGAAGTGAGGTGTTTGGGGCTGATTTCCCTGCATAGATTGCCAGCATTAAGAGCAATTACAAGGCAGAGGCTTTAAGTGGACTTGGGATGAAAATCTAAGCAAGAGTTCAAGAAACTGAAGGAGTCCTGAAGTTTTGTGACAGCAGAATACAGTGACAATGACACAGTAAATGATAGGGAGAGGTTGTAGAAATTCTATCAGGTGCTGGAGAACATGTAATTGCATTATGCCAGTCTCCTGAACAGGCTAATCAACCCATGTTGAATGATTTCATTAGATCTTGGGAATGCCAGATAACGCTTTAAACACCAAGATGTGCTTTGTAGATAAACTCTCCCATGGAGAGCTGGACAACTTTTACAATACTGAGAAGAAAATTTGAGATCAGAATGTTTCTGGATACTTAAACATACCGATAATGAAGACCTTTGCAAATCATATTAAAAATACTGGAGCACTTCCTAGCAGAAAAGTATTATCAGGAAATGCCCAAAGCATTCCCACTTCCAAAGGGCAGTCCTGCCTCCTGC
The DNA here is from genome assembly GCF_014805655.1 of Passer montanus. Classification (NCBI taxonomy): domain Eukaryota; kingdom Metazoa; phylum Chordata; class Aves; order Passeriformes; family Passeridae; genus Passer; species Passer montanus. Next base: position 4,221,217 of record NW_024364270.1, read on the forward strand.
ATTCCAGACAGGGGAGAGTTGAAAGTGCAAGAGGGGCCCAGTGGCCACAGATACCTGTACTTCAGGTGCAGCAAACAATGACCGGTACAAGATTCTGTACTGTCCAATGAAAATGGAGTCAGAGCTCAGAAAAAAAGGGTGAGGCTTGGCAGAAGGAAACTGAAGCAATTAGCATCCTTATTAAATGCTACCTGGGCTGTGTTCTCATGTTCTCAGCCCCTTGCACCAGTGAGGGGCAGAGCTCTCAGTAGTGGAATTTCTTTGATTTTTCTTTAGAAACAGAATGGTGTATCATTTCTAAATGCTTACAGAAAAAAGGAAAAGGAAGGAAAGGAAAGGAAAGGAAAGGAAAGGAAAGGGCATTTAGAAGGCTCTGTGAGGGTCATTCAGGGACTGAAAAATCTCAGAGGGGAACCAGACATATTTTAGATTGACCTTAGTTGATCTCAGATGAACTGTAGCATTATGGAATGTCTAAAGGTTTCTCAATGTGGCAAAATACAAGACAAGACAAGTGAAATAACCCATGCTGGTGGTACAGAGAAGGCAAAATATTTGCTGCCTGGAGCAAAGTAACCATCAATTTGTTTAATCGGGTGGAAAAAAAATGCTTCTTGTTTATAAACATTTTTCTAAACTAGCAGACACTCCTTTCTAGTCTGAACACATGCTTTCAAATATTTTGCATGAGTCATCACATATTTTGTAATGCATTTATTAGAGTCATACCCATGAGCATTTTTGAATTGACAAACACTTTTGTCATTGAATATTACTGGAGCCTCCATTTAATTTGAGTGAAATCCATCTCTGCACAGACTATGATATGAATTCAACACACTATTTAAATTATTACAAAAGAACAATCAAGGTTTAAGATTGTGAATATTTACTGCACTGCCCTTTGACGGAAAAAATTGTGTATATACATGACTGTAGAAAAACTAACTTTCAATTCCCACATAGTAATTTTTATTATAGAAATGCAAGTCCAGTGAGGGATATGATTGTTATAATCAATCACAGACAGATGAAACATGGTCACTCACAGAAACCATGAACTCTACACTCACAATAAGCCATATTCAGATGTGCTTTCATATGTTAGACAGTATTCCCAAATTCTATCAATAAGAATATTTTTGGAGGAGGAGGAGTAATCTTACATAAAGAGAAGAAAAATATTAAGGTCCAGAATTTATGCCTAAATTTTAATTCATAGACTTTAAATACATTAAAATAATAGTTTTTTTCCCCCCAGATCCATTCCCGGAAATAATTTTCTGTATCTATTTATATCATCAAAAGCAGTAAAAAAAGACTAAGCTTTCTAGTTTAGTCCTGAATTATTGTGTTGCCATTTATTCTTTTACCGTTTTTCATTCTCAGAGTTGGGCAGATAATCTAGATTTCCTTTCATAGTTAGATTTCTAGGACATTAATCTTTTCAGGAGCAGACTTTGGATGAGTAGATTTCAGTAAGAATTTGAGACTCACCATGTAACTTTTCTCTTGCATCTTTGCTGTTTTTTCCTGGTCTGCACAAAGACACCTTCATACTTCAAAAATGCCTTCTCTTGGCACACTACATATTAACCAGTGGCTACTGATGTCTTTACATAATGGCATTCACTAAGACTTTTTCCATCAATTCAATTATTCTTAATCTTAAGGTTCAATCTTCTATTATAACTAATAATTTCATCTTGCATTAGTACTCTTCATACTTGTGCAATTTCAAAAGACAATTTCACAGGATCACTCTGGTTTGAAAATATGAAAGCAGATGCCATTTTGATGCTTTTTTGAGAAAAAGAACAAAAATGTGCTTGAGGCCAATCTGCAAACCAGTGTGCACTTTCATGTGAGTTTTTTGGAAAAGTCATATTTCTAAACTTATCTTGCTGCTGGTGAGGCATACATGAAATGTGGGCAGAAGCTCAAAGGCTGCATGTAAAGCAATATGGAGCATTCACAGCCCATCAGTCTGACTGATTCTATCAAAACCATTTATATCCTTCCTCTGGTGGCCCAAAGAGCTACATTTGTGTCTTCCATGCTGAGAGGCAGAGTGAGACATAAAATCACATAAACTGAAGAAAGATTATTGTCCTTGTACTTCCCCTTTTTCTTATTTCTTAGTTGTTCTTTCTGCAATTCAACTTTCCCATGAGCATGAGGCAACAGTCTGAGTCTTCTCACACCTGCAGTTAGAGGCCAAAGAAGGAAAGGAACCGTGGGCATCCCATGTCAAAGGCAGGGATGGACCTTATTCTGATGTACATTGCAATTGGTCTCCAAGTTTTCTAGTCAGTGTGCTAGGGCCAACTCTCAGCACTGGCCAGGAGTCACCAGGTTTCTCCTTCATCAAACTGCAAATGAACTCTTGCTGTAGCCAATTTACATGACATAATCCTCATAAAGTTATGAGAACAAGCTGCACTGAGATTTGAGTAAGAACAACAGAAAAGCAAACCTTTCTAAAGTTTTTCACAGGTCTCCAGGTGAAGGGCTGGGGTTTACCTTTTTCTCTTTTGACCCTAGACTACATTGACAGGTTTGCTGACATTATTCCATGGGAACAACCCTACCTATGGTTGATTTGGGGTTTTTGTTCTGCCCTGCCAAGTGGTCCCCTCATCTTTCATTCCTCCTGCCACTGAGCAGTGGGCAAGCACTGTGTGCTCTCATGGTTCTCCTACCACTTTTATTTCTTTAGTTTGAAACTGCTTCCAATCCTACTTGGCAGGAAGAAATATCTTCCCTAAAATGAGACTGGCTATGATATGAATAGAAGAACATAAGAGAAATTCTGTATTCATGTCAATTAGGAGTGTTTGAATAGTCTTTGTAGCATTTGGGTGAGGTTGAATATTTTATGACTACTGGGGTGTTCTCGTGAACATGTCTGTGTGTGTCACACATTTGCATCAGAACAACTTCTCTCTCTGCAGCACTCCTTGTCTTCTCAGATCCATCCTGCGTGGAGGCTCAGTGTGACAAGACATTCAACCCCTGCATGCTGAAACAGGACTGATGTGCTGCACCTCTTCAGAATGTGCACATGCTTGCAAAGGCTCCCATGTCAGAACCAGCTTACACAGAAACTAAGGCAGATTCAGCAAGTGTGTCTTAAGGACAGCTGAACATGGTCTCAATGAAAAGGACTAATAGATATGGAATCTGAAAGTAACTTTGTTGAAACAGAAACTTGACAGACTTTTTACACAAGGTACTTCTTTCAGTTTTCCATCATAACTTGTTAAAATTTGTTCATGGTAATACCACCTTACAGTGACATTCATTAAGTGTTTGATACAAAGGAGGGAAGACAAAAGGTTAAGAACTGTTAACTCTGAACAGGACCCACACAACACAACTGCTGCTATAATCTCTTTATTATTGTCCAGTAAAAACATTGTGTTTTTACTTCTCCACATGCTGGAAGTACAAAGTCAGTTCTAGAGAAAACTGTATCTCCCCAGCATAAAGCAGTCTCTGCACTCCACAACAGAAAATAATATTTTGATAGTGTTAAAAAAAAAGTTTTAAAAAATCTAGTTTTTATTGAGATGGGAAAAAATTAACCCACTCTGATGAGGATGACAAAAACACAGTATCAGTCATTTGAGATTATTATTGAAGATATTTAATTTTGTTATTATTTTACTTTTATTGTTTGCAAACAGTAAATATGAATCTTTTTGATTAATGGCTGAGGAAACAAAAAGTAAGGAATTGCACTAATGGACATTCATTAAACTATATGAATTTTTCCAAAGTAATTTTTTTCTGGGATTTCCTCCTCAACATTATTTTAGGACAACTATTATATTAAAGAATTGTTCTAAAGATATGCAGTACAGCTTTGTAAGTATAACTTTTCATCTTTGTTGCTTTTTTATCAATCCTTTTTCTCCAGGAAAAAAAAAAAAAAGAGACTGCTGGTAAATAAACTTGTAATCCAGGTCCACAGACAAGGGCTTCCAAATGCAGAATGAGTGTGTCTGAATGAAAGCCAGAGGAAGGCTGTAAAGTGCCCATACACTGAGGGAAAGGAGCCTGTGGGGATGCTGCCCAAGAGACAGTATGATGAGAGAGCATGTCCTGGCCACTAAACACCTTTCCCCAGAGCTGAAAGCCAGCCTGCCACAGCTTTGCTGGCTTGAGGCACAAACCCAGATTCAAGCTTCTGACAGAGTTGTGTCTTCTCTGTGCTTTCCAGGCAGCTCTGTATGATGTGATGGTAACCAGTGGCACAACACACTAGCCCAGATAGCTCTAAAAATTCAGTGCTGAGCTCTGAAACATGCAGTCCATCTGCACACATATTGCTCACTGCAAGCACGCTCACAAGCATTACCTGCAGCAGATCTGACAAAAAAGATAACATTCACTTTCTTGTAGGGGAAGGAGAGGATGATGACACAGGTTTGGGGTTTTTTGCATGCTAGTATAGCATGACTGGGAGTTTGTGGTCTCCGGCAGTGCCTCAGCACTCACAGGCCCTGTGCAGATTTCTCACCTGCAGCTCAGTGTGTGGAGCCTCAGAGAGGTTATCAGCCACCCTTCCCATTATCAGCCACCCTTCCCAGTTATCAGCCACCCTCCCGAGCCACCTGTGACCAAAGAGATGAGCTGCTTCTTCACAGCACATGCACCTACAAGGAAGGGCCTTTTCCAAAGATGTGAGTAATGTTTATCCAAGTCCCAGCTTCTCCCTGCAGTGAACCTCATACACAAAGCCCCTTTCAAAAGCTCCTGGGATCCTTCCTTGAATATTTAACAATAAGTCTGTTCTCTGTGAAGCTCCAGCATGCCAGTGAAAGGATAGACTTCTCCTTTAGTTTTGCTTGGAATCCTTTGTGGCGGGAAGATGGTAATTAGTATTATTTTGTACTGTAATTTATTTGATGTTCAGTAAAATTTATTCTGAAACACTGGTGATCTTGTAATCCAATGAGGCTAAAGACCACATGCAGTTGTGTGAAGCCAGTACTTGCATTTCAATATCAGCTGCTGTGCTTTTGATGTCTCCCTAAAACTGCCTTAAGTTGGTCTTGAAAGAGAAAATAGTGTTGCAAGAAAAGAAAAAAAATTAATTTCCTACATATACACTAAATTCAATAATTAAGCCTAATTGGATGTAAAAACATCCAAGCAAAACAAACAAGCCCTCTTATCACCATAAACACAACCATAAGCAGGTTCTGGGAGTATATGTAAATTGTAAAAACTCATGTGACAAAGATAGTTTCATAAGTAAAATAAAAACTAACAAAATAGAAAAATAAAGCCAAGAAAAAAAAGTCATGGAAAAAAACCACAAAAATATTGCTCATCACCAGCTGACCAATGCTGACAGACTCCAAGCAACAGCAGTCCTGGGGAGTTCCCTCCCTCACAAGATTTACTGCTGAGCATCATGTCATATGGTAGTCTTGGACATTCCTTTGGCCAGCTGGGGTCCCAGCTGTCTCCCCTCACAACCTTTTGTGCACACTCATCCTGGCCACTGGCAAGGTAGTCTGGAAAGCAGAAATGGCCTTGAATCCTGTGTAAGCACTGTTCAGCAAGAGCTAAAACGTGGGTGTGTTATCAACACTGTTTTGTTTGAAGATCCAAAAAATATCCCACATGAGCTGCTATGAAAAAAATTAACACAATCCCAGCCAAAACCAGTAGAATCCCTTAAGCAAAATGCATTATGACAACTGCATCTCTAACAGCCAGGCCTCTAGAGTCCACACCAAGCCCACAGAACCATCTAACAAACCTTGACCACACCTTGACCACACCATGATGGGCTGGTTGTGCTGACAAACAAGAGAAGCTGGTGGCTGTAATGATGCCTTGGAAAGGAGGATTTCATAACTAGAGCACCCAAGGAGCAAATGCTTGTCTGTGCATGCATCCTGGGGGATGCTCTGTGCGTTCCCTCAGTGTGTAGGAGCCAAGTCAAGCCCTAAAAGAGAAAACAAGAGGACTGGGGAGGAGCAAGATAGAACGTTGTGGCAATGGGGCCAATGTCTCTGGCTGTGAGCAGGAGAGGACACACAGAGGGTGATGCTGCATCCCACCAAGGTGTTCCATACTTGTGCCCAGGCCCTGGCACAGCTCTCTCTACTGACCTGTCTCTCTGCAGTGTCTGCCTCCCTGTGCAGCACAGCTCATCCCCTCCAGCCCACTCACTCCCTGAGCCCCAGCATATGAGGACCAGCAGGATTTGGCCACTGAGACTGATTTGAGGTAGACTGTTTCAAGCCCTCACAGCACGGTCTCCATCCAACAGATCCCTTGGGTCTTGGTGCAGACAGGCCAGTGCATAGACAGAGGGACCATCCAGTCCACTTCTGTCCTCCTCCCACCAGGACCTGCATAATCCAAATCTATCCACCTACTCAATGAGCGAAAACACGAACTCCTCTATCTCTGAAAATAAAATCACCTACAGCTGAGCTCCCAAAGGCACGCTCCTACAGAGAGATTTGGAGCAGATCTGCTGCCTCCCACTGCCTTGTGCCATGTGGTACAATTTGCAGCTTATACCAAGCACATGATATTGTTAAACACCAAGATGTGCATGATACAAATATTTCTGTGATGATGTGGCTACTCTGCAAAGCCATGGAGACAAAAGGGAATGCAGAGGGGGCTGTGACATGTTTGGCACTCACTGCACAGCTCCACTTCCCTGCCAGGAGCCCAGTGAGTGAAGCCCACCACAAAGGGAGAAAACATCGTTGTGAAATCCTTTGGAGAAGAGGACATAGACACATGCTGCAGCACAGCAGCGTGGTGGCTGTCACATAATACTGCCTCTTGCACCGGCAGTATGTTTCATCTGACTCCCTAAAATTTTGCCAGGAATTGCACAACTTAGTATCAAGGTTTGGATACTGCTACACTTACCCCACACACCTCTGCTGGGTCCCAACCAAGGCAGCTGGCTGCAGGGCTTAAATCAGCTCCAGAACCCAAAAGGGTGTTGGCAGTGCTGCTGGCAGTGCAGCTGTGACACCTGAGCTGTGCCCTGCAGAGGACACCCACACTGCTCAGTGTGCTGGGCTGGGCTTTTTAGGAAGGCAGTGCATTAAATTCCAGTGCTGGCCATAGACAGATGCTTGCACCTCTCTGCTCTGAGTGCTAAAACTCCTGCTGAATCAGACAGCTGTAGTTCCAACCCCTTCCTTTAGCTTAGGCACAGTAGTGACAGCCCCACTGAGACAAAGCCAGGCCCACAAATTTCCCCAGGGACCTACTGTGAACTACAGACCTTAACCTGGAGCAAATCTGTTGCTAAGCATATGCCTGCCTGTCCTGCCAGGTGTTACAAAACATCTCATCTGAAAACTTGGACAAGCATATAACATAGTTTGTTTAGTATTTTTTAAAAGACACAGGCTATGCAGGAATGATTGAATAAAAAAATTACCTGTTACTGCCTAAAGATTTAAACACAGATAAGTGAAACAGGCTTCCTAGTAATAAGGACAATAGAAGTCTAGAAATTATGCTCTAGTTGAAGGGTACTGAGGATTATGAATAAAACTTATTTCAGAGCTTCTGTTTAGAACTAGAATATAAAAACTTTTAAGTTACTTCTTGTACCTACCTTTGAGGAATGTGTAATTCCTGACGTTAATTTAGCTAATGCACCTATTTTTGTTATATTTATCTTTGGATGTGAAGGAAATTCACTACTACAGTAAGTCTTAAAAAGGGGTAGAAAGAATCATGTCATTATTTTTGATAGCTTATAATATATATTCAGCACTCCAATCATTCTGTTCAGTACTATCATATTGATTGGTAAATGAATAGTTCAGTGAATATGTGGTTGGAAAATCTAATTTCTGAATTTGGTTTCTAAGCAATCATCTCTTTCTGGTTTTTTGGCATGTTCCTCTGCAGTGGCCCAGGCACTGGACATATTCCAGTTGCAAACTGCTTTTCATTGACAGCTGTGCTGCTTTTTAGACAGCATTTTGTGGTTCCAGAATTTAATGTTCCCAACTGTGGCAGCTATACAAAAGATGCTGCAGAGAACTGCAAATTCATTCCAAGCTGGGCTGGACCTAATGGCAAAAGACAACATCTCCAACAAGTTTTAGTTGGCTTAAAAAGAAGTGTCAGTCCTTGCTCCTCTGTCCTTGTGATTCGGGTCCAAGTTCACTTACCTTTTCCCAGCAGCTCTCATGCAGGCTGCAGCTGCACAGTAATCAGGAGACAGGCAAAGGAGCCATGGGGGTAAATCCTGAATGGGCAGCGTTGAAGCTAGAAAAACTGCATAAGACAGAGACAAGTGAAGGCACATGCAAAGAAAACAAGGGAATAATCTACATAGTGGATTCAGTACCCTGCAGAATGGAAAAAAATAAAAGCAAACTGGTAATATGAACTCTGCTTAAAGCTTCTAATATAGCCAAATGCTCTTCCACTAAGAGTTCTTGAGTTCACATGACAGGATGGTTTCACCAGAGATATCCTGCAACACGAAAAAATGAGGAGCAAGCTCAGGAGTCAGTGTGGGAACATGCTCATCCCATGTGCAACTGAGCATGAGCTGCCTCCCAGGCAGGCTCTGGTTGCACACTCCTTTCTCAGAAGAACACAAGTGCTGAAAATGAAACTGTTTCTGAGGCAGTGGAGGGGAAACGTCCATGTCTTGGCACTGCACATCTGCAAGAGCAAGCAAAACACTGTGAGAGGCACTGGAGCAGGGCCATTTTACTTCACTTTACAGTCCCTTCATGAGGAGGAGACAGATCTGGATATTTTTCTGTCAACAGACACTCACAAAGATCAATTTATCAATTTGACCCATAATGAAAGAGGCATCTAAGAGAAAGGTAACATCAGTTTCTAGACATGAACCATCCATCTTCTTTATCTCTGGAGAAAAAAACCCAAGCAGCTTGCTTAGAGTTTGCACCACGCGTACACAGAACAGAGGTGCTGCCAAACACTCTGCAGTTTTAGATGTGTAGATGTGGCACTTAAAGCCAGTCTAGTGCTGGACTTGGACTTGCTGTGTAATCAGTTGGATTCAATGATCTTAAGGTCTTTTCCAACCTAAAATATTCTATGATTCTATGATGTTGGTGATAAATGACCTGGAAATGCCCATGCCATAAACCAGTTTCTTCCCAAGACCTAGTCTAGCTTAAGTAAGCCAAGGGCAGTTTTGCAATGTTAGAGAGGTTATTTGACATTAGGACCTTGTTCAGATAATGTTCTGTATTGAGGAAACACTTCAGTAATTACAAATGAAACTATTAAATTTGTGCATGTGTTCTTCTCTGAGCACAGTCCTCATGCTCTTATGGTCTCTAATTGCTCCATAACTCAGAGATTTAAAGCATAATTCTCAAAGTTGTAGTAGAAGTTATAAACATCAGTAACTAAATAAATGTTATTGCTGTGATTTCCAAACAAAACTAAGAGGAGTTTCAGAAATGTAAGAGTTATAGTCAATGTTATCATACTGACATAGGGAAAGCTGTGTATTTTTATTTCTAGGTGGTCACAGCTTCACATGGCAGATTTCATAAGAATTTAAGAAAACCATTTTGTTCAGTGCTCCCTCTGCCTCCCCTTCCAGTGTTCCAGTTCAGAAAAAAAACTTGTTTCTGTGCTAGGAAAATGCAAAAATTGCATGTAAACAATGGCATTATCTGAAGACAATCAGACTGCCAAACTTCATTGTACCAAAAACATTCAAAGGCATGAAGAAAATAAGATTTTCATAAAACCTTGGTGCTGCATTTAGTCACAAGCAAGGAAATCCCTGTAAGGAACTGAAAATCCTTTCTATATTTAGCATCAGCTTAACAGGATAATGTGGCTACAGTTTAGTACTCTTCATATTGATAGAGTTTTGCATTGTTTCACTGAAAAGGCCAGGCTTCTTCAAGAACTCTGATCTTGCTACTTTTGCAAATAAGCTGTCTTATGGTCAAGGAGAACAACTTCCACTTTCCACTTTTAGTAGTTCATTGTCTTATTCAAGTCTAATACTGCTCTGAGGAGGCCAACACAAAATTGCCTGCTTTCCATGTTTTAAAAAAGGTGCCCATACCATTCTGCAAAACAAAGAGTTGTTAAGCTACAGTCATCTTTTACAGCTTCAGTATTTCCCAAGGACTACCTCTTTCTGCATAGTACAATTCATGTTTACAATCCTATATGAATCTGAATTACTACATTTGAAAAAGACCTCTAAGATCGAGTCCAACTGTTAACCCAGCACTGCCTTGTCCACCATATCCACCAGTGCCACATCCACATGTCTTTTAAAAACCTCCAGGGATGGTGATCCCACCACTTTCCTGGGAAGCCAGTTCCAAATCCAATTTAAAACAGTACTCTCTGACTTGCTCTAGTATCTTATCTCAAAATCCCATTTGAGGAGAAAACTGAGAGCTTCATGTGATACGAAAATGCAGCAATGCTCTAACCAGATGCAGAACATAAAAGGAACACATCCTAAAAGTTTCAGAATAGCCTAGCTGTGCTCTGGGTTTAAACTGATCTCCAGTCTTCCACCTGAAAATAATACAGGAGATATTAAATGAAATGCATAACATTTTTGTGCCAAATTTTCAAAAAGTGTCCACCTCCAACTTAATTTTTTTTTAAATATGCTAGAATATTGCCATCTGCAAATGTGAAGCTGTGAAAGCATGAATCTGAAATCTGTCAGCTGTTCATCAACATGCTGTAATAAAAAAAATGCAAGTGACAGAGGATTGGGTTTTGGGGAGGAGGTTGTGGAGGGTGAGGGAACTGTGCCTGTTTTGCCAGAAAGCAATGGGAAGGTGCACCTAGACCAAACTCGGGATGCTTCTGCAGGCTGTGCTGCAGAGCCAGGAGCTCTGCACCACTCACGCCTGGCTGGAGAGCATCCCAGCCTTCCCAGGAGACAGCATGTGACAGATCCCTGTCTCTGGGGCTAGAAATCAGACACCTCTGCAATTTCAACATGTCCCAGGGATATTCACTGAAGTAGGAGAGAAATGCTCATAAAGGGCACACCAGCTAGGTACCCAACACCCAGCACTAACAGCTCAGTATTTGCTCTCAAGCCAACTCTTGGATTTTAAAACCCACCATTGTTAAAATAACTTTTCTCTTGGGAAATTAAATAAATAACGCTTATTTCCAAGAGGAAGATAATATATTATAAAAATATTAATAATTCTGATAAATTTGACCTGGTAGAAACCTTTCTGCTTTTTTTTGTAATTTCTTCTCACTCAGTTAGTATTCAAAGGCTCTATTATGGAATTGTTCAAGACATTGCTTGTAATACAGCATATTAATAAATTAATTTTCTCTTTCTAATACCAGTTTTCCATTCCAATTTCCTTTATCTCTCTCCTGCATGTTTTTTTTAGATGATAAAATGCTCCCTTTCATATAGTTAATTCATTCATGACTTTTAAAATTCATATTTCACATAACTATGCTGGCAAGTTTGCTTATATTAGATTGATCCCTCTCTCCTGTAGTTTTCAGTTACCCATCTGAAGAGATTCCTTAAACTTCCCTCTCTTTTAGAATCTTTAATTCAATCCAGACCCTTTGTAAGAGAACTTTTATAAATATCAATTTTTTTTCACACATGAGAAAGCCCCCTTATTATACAGGTTTATATTAATTATCATTAGCTGCATGCTTCTTAGCAATTCTGGCACCAGCTTGCACTATACACCTATAAAAACTCATTATGCAATGTCTCAAAGTTTGCTGGAACAACATTTTTTCAGTACTGAATGAGGCTTCATAAGAACAAGTGCTGCCTTCAAAGTCCAAACAACGCATAATCTGCTCATCTCCAAAATACATCACAGCTTTTGATCTCTGCGCAAACCCTGCTGTTGTATTAGCTCATATTTCAAAAGGATGCTCATTTTTGACATCTTGACTTCACAATTTTAAAAGATGAATGAGTATAACAGCTTCTCCTAAATTATCTTAGTAGATGCATTGCTTGTAAATTCACAGCTGTTTTCTAGTTTTGACTTCTAATCCTTAAGTAATACTTAAACAGGGATTGAATACGTTTTTGGACTCCTAAGTCAAGCCCAGAGATGGCCACAAGCACCCTTTGGTGGGCATTTGATACCCAGAACACCCACACAGCATCTTCCTACTTGCACCAAAACTCCCCTCTCCTGCTATAATTTTGCTTCTCATCATTGCATCTACTTTCCTTTAAAAGATGCACAGAAATAGAAGTGAATGAGAACATGCATCCCAATCTTTACATTGTATCCGAGACACTGCAGTACCCTGAAGAGTGAGGTTTAGGTTCAAAGCCTTCCTCAACCTCAGAAAATTAAACCTTGGTGTCCCAGCTCTCATAAAAATGCCCTTTCACCACTTCCTGTCCTGGGCCCAGAAATAGGTGAGGAACAGAAGGGTGCTGGTCGTTAAATCAACTTTTTCCTCTTAGAATAGTCAGAGTTGGGTCGTAGTTTCCAAACACGTGAAGAGTTACCAGACTCACCATCAGCTTGTCCTCCAGGTATGTTTTAAAAGAAAGCACTTAAACATGGGTTTAGTTCTCTAGTAGAAAAATAATACCAAGTTCAGGATATTCTGGACTCAAAGCCTGGTGTTGGTGGAGATCCATCCATGCTCCTCACCATCCAGAGACAGTGGAAGATGTCAGACACCATCTGGCCATCAGTGTTTCCCAAAACCTTGACCAACAAAATGCACCCCCTTGTCTGCATCCCATCTGGGGATCATCACTGTCCCTGTGTAGCACTGAGGAAGCCAGGCACCTCTCTCTAGGTGCTTGGGGCAAACATCACCCTGGGTGACTGGGGCTGGCTGTGAGCCTTGTGCTGGCTGACCACTATACCTCTTCTTCCCTTGGGTACAGCTCACAATCACAATACAGGCAACTCTTAACCCCTGGGCAAACAGCACAGTGAGCTTTACTGACAGAACGTTATAACACATTTTCTAAAATTGAACACCTGTTTTCTTATCCTGTTTTCTGGAACCTTTCTTACATTACAGCACATATGCCAAAACACTGTGTTACAGCCTATCTGATCATTTGTAAAACTGTACTAGCTACCTCACTGCTCTCAGACAATCTGCTTGTGTATTTGGGGATTTCTGGTTGCCACAAATACAGTATATTAGAAACTTTAAGCAACCATTTATCACATCCTTTTTTAGGTTTGACTTCACACCAGTACGCAACAAAACTCCCATCAGACTTAAAATACCTAGCCTGACAGAAATTTCTACATGAGGCACAGGTCATTAACAAGCTGATAAATTTTCAATTGCTGCAGAAGCCAGCCCATGCTAGCTTTTGAATTAGCTCCTCAGGCATTCCAGGAGGCTGGTTTGAGAACTGGGATGGCCAGTAGCAGGCAGGGGACCGACACAGCTAAAGAAAGCTCATGAGCCAGTTCAGAAGATATGTTCCAAGTTCCTCCCCAGGTCTTTTGCCTTTTATTCTCCAATTCAGGTATTACATTTCCACTGGTTTCCACCAGGATTGTGCATGCACCTTGACATGTTCACAGAAGTTCCACGATACAGAGTTTCACAACTGGGACAGGTCCCTACAATCGGGACACCAGGGTGACAAAACAGATTCTGGAGAATTTCCCACTGAATAGGATGGAGAGAACATAATTACCACATCGTAGCACTACAATGTCTCATAAACATAGAATAGACTAGATCCATTTACCACAAAAATCACAGAAAATAACTTATCAAAGAATATATATTTTATGTAAAATATACATTTGTAGAATATAATTTTAATACAATTTTTATACTTATTGATGTTGGGTTTGCAACACTTTGAATTAAAAAAAAAAAAACCCACAAAATATTCTTGCTGCCAGAATTTTATTTCTGATAATACTTATAGTTTGAGGTAACAATGAAAGAAGATTGTGTGCTGTGAACAAAGTCAGTGATGTTTGTCTGCAGTCACATTTTTGTTATCAAAGTGAAAAGTAAACTTAGGACTTGGCATGTACACTACAATTCATAACAATTTAGGTCATGGCAAACTGAGAAAGCAAAGACTTATGTAAACCTACTCTGTTCAAATTTGTGATTTTTGCAATATATGCCATTAGTATGACAGAAGTCAAGACAGATGTAGTTTACATCACTATCATTATTAAGCGTGTGTCTTTGTATGATCCACAGCACAGTTTACTGCAGGAACCAGGAATAATAAACACAGGGGTGGGGGTCTTTGCATGGAACCTTAGCAATGATGACATGAATTCAGCTTTCCTTGATATAGATAAAAACTGATTTTCCATGCACACACGTTTTATTTACACTGACTCATCAACAGTGACTAGTCACCCCTTCCTCTGGCAGCAGTAATTATGAGCGGTCTTTCATCTTCTTTAACAAGCTCTGCTTCGCACGCAAAGTCTCAGTGACCTCCTCAAGGTGCGAGTCGTTTATCAGGGCCCATTCAGCAGCAGCAGTCTCTTTCCAGTACAGTCCTTGGTATGGCTAAATTCCATTGTCCCTTTTTCAGCAGTCAAAAATCCATGATAAATTCTGTACAACACTGTAGTTAATATAACAGCAGCACCAGATATTATATTAATTCATTTGCTAAAAGCTGTTTGCAATTATCTCTCTATTGACAATATTTTACCAAAAGTAAATCAATGTACATCTCTAAATATCAGAAATGTATACTTTGATAACTACATTATTGTACAAGAATTCTGACATGCAGGTCATGCTATTGGGCTTGGCTATATACAGAACATGTTACATGGTCAACAATAAATTTAATTTCTTTTCCTAACAAAAAAGTAAAACATGACAGTCAGGTATTATTCAACAATTTCAAGGATCACTTAAGATTCAGTCATTATGGCCTTCCCCATGTAGTTCTAAAACTCTACAGTTTAAGGGTAATTTTTCCTCACCAGCCCAGAACCTCAAATTTGCCATTGCATTTGTCCTGTTGCATAAACAGAGGTTAATATTGAATGAAAAAGCCACTAGAGGAGATACAGCTTCAAAATTGTAATGAATGCTGGTTGCTGGGAGGAAGATTGATGCAATAGGCAACCGGTCAGTGCTGAAAAGCCGCTCAAAAAACCTTAGGAGTGCACACGAGTTAGTCTAGTTGATACTAACTGCACTTGAAAAATATGTATATTTCTGTCTATACATGGATGTATAGTCCATATGAAAAAAAGAGAAAAGGAGAAAAAGTGTTCTTAGTTCAACTTAAAAGAGGGGGGCATTTTAACAGTATCTCTGTGCTTTAATGGAGACAGATGGAGAATACAAGGAGACAGGTTGCAAAACAGACAGACAAACAACACATAGGACAAAGCACCTCAAAAAACATTGAATGAAGAAATTTTTGAAGCCCACTAGCCAGAGGTATAAGGCTGGTCAAAAACCCGACTTGAGAACTGCTACCCTCTTACAATGGCAAAAAAAAAGCCCCCAATAATTGTTTCAATTTTACTTGGTACTCAGCATCTGAAAATGTTGAAGAACCCTGGAGTAGATAAAATACTACAGTACCAAGCAGCACTTGCTAGCTTAAAATTGCAAGTCTGGATGGCGTTTACCTTTCTTGCATGTTTTGTGCCTTCCCCAAGCCATTAAGAAAGAGATCTGGCTTCTGCTTGCGTGTAACCAGTAATGACAACCTCTTTGCAGTTATCTGTGTGCAAACAACCGGAGACATTCAGAACTCTGATACAGCAATCCAGCACCGAAATAAGTTAATCGCAAAATAAAGTTGTTTATAAACAAGTAGATAGTTAAAAAAATAAAGGAAAAGGTTAAACACAGAAAAACAATCCCACATGCAGACCAGTTTATCAGTGCTTTCATTTCAGCAGGATGGTAACAAAGTGAGAACACATATCCAGAGCCCTCTGTGGTCTCCATGATCCGCAACACCGCTTGTCAGGTGATGGAGACAGGATGGTCCATGCAAATGAGCAGACCCTTCAGAGCAGACATCTTCAGAATGGATTAGAGTCACAAGAAATGAAGGTTCAATGGAGTGACTGATAATTATTTGGAAGCACATTATTTTAAGTAAATCTCCCTGAAAATATGCTTATTTATTGATTATATGGACAAAAGCATCCACTAACTGTCCTTTTATTGCCACAGGAAAGTAGGACAATATAGTAGATAAAAGGAGAAATGCTACCTGAAGTAATCTTTAAAAGCCAAGACAAAAATCTTCAGGTACCCAAGTGGCTTTTCTTACTACTGACAGTTGTATCATGCAGGAGTTAGACCATATTTGTGGAGCCTATGCTTAATGCTACATTTATTTCCAGTATGTGGTAAACAGTATTAGATTTAATACTATGTAGCCGATTGATGCCATCTGGTTTACAAGATGGAAGGGATGGGAGACCGAGAGCGCCTTAGAGGACAAGGTGAGCTGTAGGGTGATGTTACTGGAGACAGTCGCAGAGCATTGCCTGTCAAGCCAGCTATGTTGTTTAGGCTTCGAGATTTTTCATAGCCTTGTATGAGAAAATGCACAGACATCAGTTGAATTCAGCCAAAAAAATAGACAAAGACAAACAGTACAATGTAATGTAACCCAAGGAGCTATCAGGGACTCAGAGGGAATCTGCCTGCAAAAGAACTCAGTGCTGAGACACATTACTACCAAAAGATACTAATAAATAAAATTATTTACAAATTAGTTTTTCCCCAAAAAATTAAACAGACCACCACACAAGAGGTCTGACCTGCTCTTCCACATCCCATCTTGCACTTAGAATCACACTGTGGGCTTCAGCAGGGTTGCACAGAGAGCAAGAGAAGTGATCCCACCAGAGTGACTGAGCTATCTGGCTAAGCATAATCGAAAATCCATTAAGACAGACTACAGAAACTGTCAGAATTACATAAGCTCTGCTACATTCAATTCCGAATAAAGCACAATTTTTTCTTTAAAATAAATAAACCAGAAACCAGATAAATTTTATACAGTATGTGTAAACCAGTTTTGCAGAGGACTAAATGATAATATAGAAGCTTTATCTTCAAAAATATTAACCCTTAGGCTTCTAATTTTGAAGTCTAATAAGACAGCAAAGTTTGACATATTTATAAATACCGCCTCAATGGCAAACTTAAAACATTGAATTTGTGCTTCTTTTCCAGATCATTTGAACAAAATCAACGCTATTAATCCATATAGGCAAGTAGTAAATTATTAATTATTAAATGAGGCAACCACATAATGCTTCACAATTTGAAGGGAACATTGCACTTACAGATATTTCTGTTCACATACACTGTGAGCTCTAGCTACCTATTTTTTGCTACTGTGAATTGTTTCACTTTGAAGAGGCTATGCTGTAAACCAACAAAAAAACATTGCAGTTCACTGCATCACTATCTTCATATTCAACTATTTTCAGCAGCTGCTGAATAGCCCCATTTGTTAGGTAACAGATCTGCTTGTCGACCTGAAGATATCAGCAAGGAAATACAACAAAGATTAATCCAGGCAGGACCTTGCTCCTGAAGTACATGGAGCAAGCTTCAGTGCAAACATGAGAAGTCTCACTGATTTCAGTGGTACTACTTATTTCGTTGAAGACAAGTATGCATTTAAGCATTTGTCAGGTTAAAATATTCAGGTCTAAATTGCTTATAGGGAAATAATGAGACTTTTTCCCCCCAGAAACCTTAAAATACCAATGACAGTAAAGCTAAACACCACATGGAATGTCAACAAACTTTTTTTTTTTTTTTCCTGATTAAAACAGTTACTGGCTCAAATTCTAGGTCTCTAAGTAACAGACAGTTAATGGCATCTTTAGGAAAAATCATATCTTAGGCTCTCCCCTTACAACAATTAACACATTTTTATCCTGAAATCTGCATACTGTAAAACTATACTTAAAGCAAATGTATAACCTCATGTCTGCTAAAACATTATGCAATGTTCCCTCCAGATGGCAAGGGCAGACTAGACTGTGATACTACACAGAATTCTGATACATTTCTGAAACAGCCTCCAGTTTCTGAGTTTCTTTCAGTATCTACCCAGACTAGAAAGAATTATTTTTGAAAAGGGAATTAAAGAGAAGCACAATGCTAGTGTATATATTTAAACTCCCTGTAAACATAAAGCTTATTAAAAACAAATCAAAATAATCAGATAGCTTTTTCACATAGAAGCTAGGAAAGTAGTTTTTAAGATTATTTTCTTGCTACTCTTCTAATGATAAAAGGAAAGAACTGAGAGAGGATGATGGTAAAGATTATAAACAAAGGAGAAACTCCTAAAAAATGAAAACCAGATACACAAGATGAATAGTGAGAGATGCATGATCCAAAATCAGTACTTTTCAGGTATTTTAGTGGATCAGCTCCGAATCAGTATCATCCTGGAAATGGAGATGCAAAAAAGCTCAGAATAAATTATAACTGAACAACCAAGAATCAACTAAGAAACAAACCAAACAAGAAGAATCAACCAAGGAACAAACCAAACAAGAAGAATGTACCAAAAGAAGGAAAGAAAGAAAGGGTAAAATAAAATGTAGAGGTAGTAGACTTGATGTGTGAATGACATTCAAGCATTCAAACCCATTTGTATATTACTTGAAGATATTTTCTGCTTATGGATTAACTTCCCCACTCTGTATAAAACACATTCCAAAGCCAGTGACTAAAATATTTCAGCTTCAACTAAGATTATCATCAGAGCCAGGCAAATAGCATATTTCTCATCAAAAAACTGTCCATTCTGACCTTAAGCCCCAGTTTTCTAGTAAAAACTACAAAACCTACAAAAACTACCAAAAAAATTTTCTTTTAAATCTAGATTTACAAATCAAAATGTTCCAGGATAAAATAGGCTTTACTGTTATATAAATATGTCTTTAGTAGCCGATGGGTAACTTCTTTTATTATTTCTGATCTGCTCTAGTCATGGTTACCAGCCTAACTTGCTGAGTGAAGTCAAAAAGATGATCATGCAAGATGCCATGGTACCCTACCTTATCCAGGTGTTCTTGACCTCCTCAAAGACTCTTAGCATTAGAGATATTTTAAATAATCCTAGTTATTGAGAGACAGTGAAATATATGCTCAGTGAAAAATGTAGTAAATTCGTGCAAAAACATGCTTGCAATGATTTTTCATTTAAGCTAAACCTTATACACAGGAGTACGTAAAATGCCCGAGCATAGAGTCATACTCCACAAGTGCCATACACGTGGAACTGGTTGCATATCTGCCTTCACAGGTTTAGCCTACTGAGCTTATGCTTTGAATGCAAAAAGAGCATTGGCAGAACAACCCAAGAGAATTCCTTTAGATATATGGCTGCTGGGACAGCTATGTTTGTTATACACCAAGAAAGTTTGGGAAAAAAAGGCAGAAAAATCTTGAGCAAAAATATTTGTCCAGTGCCACATGGCTACTTCAGGTAATCACTGAGGTGAACAACTACACTTCACTCAGGAATGCAAAATCTGTCTGAATGTTACAAGGTCAGAGGAATATAATTTGCTAAGAAACAGAAGCAGTTCCTATCCAAGGAAATGGGAAGACTACCACAGGCATGCTGATCTTAGGGCTGTTTCCTGATGCTAGGTTTGCAGCCACAAGCAGATGTGGCCTACTTGGGTAGAAACAATCAGTCATGTGGGAGATACAAGCACAAAACAGTTTTACAAACTCCACCTGGGCAGTCCCATCCTACTGAGAAGCAAGTAATTAGATTTGAGGAGGTTAAATAACTGGAAAGGCATTTTTAACACCTTGCAAGGTCAAGCATTGTTTTACTACATAGCTGAATTACGGCTGGGGTAGACAGGAATCTTTTGGTATCAGTGGTGTACTGCCAAGGAATAAAAATATTTTTTGGCATTATAGGCTCAAAATTTTGTTTGAAAGAAATCTAAATAGCATCTCAGGATATGCTTTTTTGTGTTCAGAAATGTTGCTTACTTCTGACATGTCAACCTTTAAAGTGTATTCAGCTGTCAATTTTATTAAGAGCGGACCACAGTTATAATATGATTAATTTGTCTTTTAGAATGACAAGTTATATTGAGTGATGAGTGGTTGAATGAACAAGGTCTGAATTGCAGGCTTTTCCACTAGAGATTATGGACAAATGAAGACACAAGTGAAATGAGGGTCCAACATCAAGCACATTTTTTGAAGACTAAAGGGGATGAGTGTTTCTAAAAGGAAAAGAATGACTAGGAGTAAAGGAAAAAAAGGTACATTGTGAGTACAGTCTTTCCTCTTAGAGCATTGTGCACATCATTTTACTCTAAGATTGTTTTTCACAAGCACATTGCTGAGTAACCTTTTATGATCTAATGAAAGAAGTCCATACCTTTCCTGATCCCTCCATCAGTAGCACACGTGTAATCACCTGTTGTCAGTAGGAAACATGTTCCCCCTCTTCTGTTTTTGTCTCTT
Source organism: Passer montanus (assembly GCF_014805655.1). Taxonomy (NCBI): domain Eukaryota; kingdom Metazoa; phylum Chordata; class Aves; order Passeriformes; family Passeridae; genus Passer; species Passer montanus. Next base: position 4,241,683 of record NW_024364270.1, read on the forward strand.
GTACTAGAGCGTCTGATGGGAGGGAGCCTTTCACCAGGTGAGAGTGGCTGCTCACTTCCTGCACTGTCTTCACCTGATAACACTGGTTAAAGCACCATGCCCATTTACAGACAATAATGAATGAGGAAATGAGACATCACAAAGAGCTTACGCTGAATGCCAGATATTCCCATCACTCAAAAAGTAGATATAAAGTAAATCATTAGAAGAAAACAAGATTGCAATTCATCATTAATCAGTATAAAATGGCAAAAGATATATGTTTTGTTCAAGAATAAATGATATTTTAACTTTCCTGTTCTTATTCTAAAATTTGTATAAAATTAGATTAAACTAACATGAACTAACAAATAATCAAACCAAGGCTCAGTTATTCACCTACTCTGGACTGTAACTTGTCAGAATACAGTCAGCCTTGGATATTTCAAACACTTATTTACTATTTTGGCTATCATTTTTGCTAAAGAAGAGGTTGTGTCAGGCATTTTTGTTTAGAATATATAGTTTAATGTTTTAAAGACAAGCCCTCACCCAGGAGGACTATATTTTCAATATTTGGCACTATACACTGTTAATTAACACACTTAGCTTTCATTTCCATATTTATTACTCTTGCACTGCTTGTCATCATAAGTACCCAACATTAAATGCTGTCTTGGTCTCTGCACTTTATTTTGTCAAATGGCAAAACTTGTACCTCTCCTGATTTGTCACTCCCAAAGGACTCTCTTTTAAAATTATCTACCATTACAAATTCACTTTGGCAACACTTCAGGAAAAAAAAATCTCTTCTCATTACAGCACATAACTTCAGCTTTACCTTTGCATATAAACCTGAGCATGTTTTTTTGCTGAACTGGGAATGCAAAGGGCAGAATTCAGCCTTGAAGTTTTGCACATAATTCATGGTGACTCTAATAACATTCTTTACCAGAAATAAAGCTACAGTGCATGATGTGAGCGGTGGCACTACTGAAAAGGAAGATAACACCTTAAAATGGCTCCTTCTTGCATGTCTGCTTTCTCTCTAACTTCGAGGATTATAACCCCTTGTAAATAAAGCTGTAGACACAAAAAAAAAGTGTCTCTTAGTGAGAGACATAGTGATCACACTGAGCCATCTCCACTCAGAATACCTTTGGTAGGAGCTGATGGCATGAAAAAGCTGTTGTCATCCACAGTTTAAAGATGCTATCTCAAAGTGGGTATCAGTCAAAGCACTGAAAACCTAACTATATTTTATTGTCAGTCTGAGTCTTTCCAAGCATTTCCATCCTTTTAAATACATTTAAGATGTTCAAAAATCTATGTTAATTTGTGAACAGTAACTCGGAGAGTGAAACCGAGCTTCTTTGAACATAAAGCTCTTCAGTACAGAGCAACAGATCGAAGAAGGATATTGTGCAGAGGTGGATTTTCCAGACTCTTCTTTTTAAAATCTATATTTCAATTACTGAATTACACCAGTCATGAGTGGTTTTCCTCTTATTATTCTTTAGCAGCTTTATAGCTGGAGTCTCATCACTGGTATGTGAGCTTTTAAACAGATTGTGTTTGGCTTAAGAATAAATACACTTAAGAAACAAACAAAAAATATTCTTGCTGCTAAACTATTTAATTATACTGAGAGGTAAAATTTAACCTTTATTTGCAACAGATTTGGAATATTGAGCAGTGGCTTGGAGGGATTGAGGCTGTCATTTGATATGCAATTTCACTGAGTAAAGCACAAAATACTCCTTATTCCTCATTTGGAAATCTAACAAATAAGGTAATAGAAATCACAAAAATCAACTGTAATAGCAATGATGGTGGTAAGGGCTGTCATTTTCTTTTTTCTTGACAAGATTTACATCAGCTATGCTAGTATAATTTAATGAATAGTAAATATCATGCAATGTCTCATCTAACACAGATGAAGGAGATTCTTTTAGCCAGGGAAGCAGAACGTCAAATGGAAAGAAAACTAGAAAGAAAATTTCTTCCTATTTCCTTTGAGTGCTGGGCTTTGGATGTAAAGCACCTGCTCCTTTTAAATGACTGCTTCTTTGTAGGATCTTGCTTAACAGGCCACGATGTGGCACAGGCAAAGCTGACACAAGAGACAGACACTGAGGCAAAACACCATGGAGTCCAACAGGGTGGGACACGGTGGCTGCTCAAATAGTCACGGTCATGCAGAAAAACAAGAAACATCCATACAACGCAACAAACAACAGGCAAAAGAAAAGGTTGATATCATCAGCAGGAAAGCATTCTCAACAGAGCAAGCAAAACTGTATAGACCAGCTACATAGAGGTTTGGGAACATCACTATACCTATTTTTGTCCTCTATGAGACTGACACACGCAAATGTTGGAGGGGAGAAGGGTGGGAGCTACATCTTCTCCTGGCAGAAAGACTGGCTGCTTTCTGACCCCTACCAAACATACTGGTCTATAAAGTATTTTCAGAGGACATGCATTTCCAGTGGGGTCCTACCTGATGATCTGTTGTGTTCCATCAGCTGGTTGTCCTTGCCCAGGCAGATGTCTCCCTGTGTGCTATTGCAGGCCATGTTCAAGTCTGTCTTGCAGAAGGTGGGTGAGCTGGCTTGAGGAGCAGGAGGGATGTGCTTCTTTCGCTTCCTTGGCAGCTTCTGCTTTGCCATGGCCAGGGAGTAGTACATCCCAAAATTGTTAACTATCACAGGCACGGGCATGGCTATGGTGAGCACTCCCGCCAGTGCACACAGGGCTCCCACCAGCATGCCTGACCAAGTCCGTGGATACATATCCCCATATCCCAGGGTGGTCATGGTGACTACAGCCCACCAGAAGCCGATAGGGATGTTTTTGAACTGTGTGTGTTCACTTGCTGATGGGTCATTAGGCTGGGCTCCCACCCGCTCCGCGTAGTAGATCATAGTGGCAAATATCAAAACACCAAGTGCCAGGAATATTATCAGCAGCAGAAATTCATTGGTGCTGGCTCGCAGAGTGTGGCCCAGCACCCTGAGGCCCACGAAGTGCCGAGTGAGCTTGAAAATCCGGAGGATCCTGACAAACCTTACCACCCTGAGGAAACCAAGCACGTCCTTAGCAGCTTTGGAGGAGAGCCCACTCAGGCCCACTTCTAGATAGAAGGGCAGGATGGCCACAAAGTCAATGATATTCAAGAGGTTTTTGATGAATTCAAGTTTGTTGGGAGAAAAAATAACACGTACTAAAAATTCAAATGTAAACCATACCACGCAGACTCCTTCCACGTATGTCAGTGCAGGATCTGTCTCAATCTCATACTGTAACACAGCTTCTGTCCCGTTGATGACCTGTTCAGTTTTGTTTATAATAGTGTTGAAAGCCTCGTGTGTTTCCAGGCAGAAGGTTGTGATTGAAACTAAGATGAAGAATAAAGAGGCAAAAGCGATGAACTGAAACACAAAGAGATAAAAGAGACATCAGAACCACAGAGGTCTTCATATTAATACAAATGATGTCTGCATTTATAGTAAAGCATTTACTCATTCTTCCCCAAATGGCTGACAAATTCATACACACAAAAATTTCCATCTAGGCCAGACAAGAGCAGCAGACAGCTCTCACACGCAGGTTAGGAGTCCAGGAGCAGGAAAAGTCTTGGCAAGGGATTTTGTCAATCATGACAAAATGCAACTCATTAGGAAAATTCTTTAATCTGTACTAAACTGTCTGAATTTGATTCAGTGGTCAAGGTTCCTTTCAAGCAGTCCCCATACACACCAGCCACAGCAGTGCTTACACATGTCCCGCTCTCACCCTAACAGTCTTGAGGTCATGGTTCAGTACTCACACCTGTGTTGAAGAGCACCTCACAGGGATCTAGGAGCAGATCCAAACTCTGGGTTTCCTTTAGATTTTCAGTGATTTACAAATACAGGATATTTACTGATAGAAAATGTCTTCTGTGTTACAGGTAGAGTTGGTTGCATAGCCTATTATGTTTGTAGTCATCCATCACTGATTCTCTCAGGCAGCACTAAAAGTAAGCCTTGCAGAATCTCACACACTGTGGTGGCAGAGCTTTATCCCATTCTTAGGATACACAATCCTGCAAACCAGGCTACAAATTCAGGATGATCCAAACAGAAAGGGAAATACAAATTCAGTTCTAGTAGAGGCACATGAATTGATAAAGTACAGGTAAATTACCTGGAAACAGCCATCACAAAAGATTATTTAGCACTTAAAAAGTACAGACTGACTGATCTTCAACTCAGCCATCACAGTCAAGCATTGAATAACAGAGAACATCCAGGACAGGATCTCAAAATTTAACACTGAGCCAAAAAACTAGAGCAGGAGATATATTTTCTTACACTGAGGAATATACACCAAATGAAAAGGTGTTTTGAGGTCAGCTGCTTCTTTGCTACAATAGTCAACTTCTTTTCGATGACATTATAACAACCATATTAGCTAGCATTCAAACAGCAGTGGTGTGGCACATAAATAACAATAGTTTTTGTTTTGAATTTGCATCTTAATAAACATTTTATAGCCAATATTATCCTGGGGTAAAAAAGCCTTCTGGAGACATGAAGATTTTTGAAAGTGTTAGGGGCCCAAGGAGACAAAAAGATGCCTAAACAGGTTAAAAATATGTGGTATCTGGTTTCCACACTGAAATCTTGAATGTCACTGGAAAAATTCTAGTCCAAGACATACAAAGTAACAGCCATAAACCACTTTAATCCAGGATACACCATTGTGCCCAAACTAGTTTTGTGTACTTCAGATATCAATGACTGAATTTAGTATCAGCATTCATATTTAGTGTTTTGTGCCACAGGAACTTATTTGGGCTCATACAATACTGAATGCTGGCATTTTTCTAACGTGGAACAACACTTGTTAGACAATAAAATATTGTCTTCACAACCTGTAAAGAGAATTCCTTTTATTCTGGAAACAAGCTTAAATTTGCAGTGCAGGTCTGGCAAATTTATTATATTCAGATTCATGAGATGGATCTACGAAAAATCCCGTATAACTACCTATATCAGATATTTGCAGGTTATTTATGGCTTCCTTTCCCCAGTCAAGGAAAGAAAAGTTATTACACCATGCCCTACAATTGCAAACACTCTAAATCTGTTTCTTTTCAAAAAGTACTGACTCAGAGACTGAACTGAACACTTATCATCCAGTCTGGACTTCTAGCCACAAGCTAAGCTAGCAATCTTACCCTGTCTGATTTTTACTGAACAGGATTTTCTGCCTTTGCCTTAACTACAAAACTGCTGCATGCTCATAGCTCACAGCACCTGACACCAACATACACAAAAGCGCCTCAGTCTTATGTGAGACAACTAGAGTCAGTAAATACAATCACTTTTATAAAACCTAAGTGAATTAATCTCAGCAGATCTTTGCAAAGCTTCTCCACAAGAGGGATAGAAAATGTATCAGACTCTAAGCTGCTGGTGGTCTAAGAATGACTCTTGGATGTCTCCCAGAGCATCCTCCAGAATCCTTCTACACAGTCAAGGATGGAAAAAGCAAACAAATCTTTGGAGGCTGAGTCACTGAAGCTAGGTCAGCACTGTAGTTTGTAATTTGGGAGGGAACTTTAGACAGATAAAATACTGGGCAACCTCTTCAACAGCAACACTGGTAATTTCAGACAACAGTGAAATTTTTTTTTGTCTGAAAATAAAAGAAAACTACATTCAGCCTAACCAAAGTAAAATTTACCAACAACTAAATAATTTACCAACAACTCAGATATAACAAGGATTAACTGTGCATTAAACAATGCAGTGAACCCAGCAGTATGTAAATAATTACCACTTTTTCTGGACTGTATTTCAGAGTCCACTCAGGTTCAGAAACCTTCTAAAAAAATGCCAAATACCAATAGAATAACTACCGGTAGGACTGTCTGACAAGCTATTTATTACTGTTTTGCTTAACATTGACACTGCATTAACATTGGACTTGGCAAGGCAGATTGAAATTCTTAGCTCTGCACCTACATTCAGTGTGTTATTACCCCTAAAGGAAGAAGACATTCAGTCATGCCCAAAATCCATGCTAAAGACAATCATGTTTCAGAGGTTAGAACAAAGACAAGGAAACACTATCCATCTGGTGACAGATTTTTTGGTAAGCCTGCAAAAAGCATTCATAGTAATGTAAGACAATAAGATGTACAGATTTTGCCATGCATATGCATGCCATCACTGATTTTGAGCAAAGACACACATTCTTTTTATCCTTCATTGCATTTGTTTTTGAACTGCCAGCTCCTTGGATCAGGACAGAGCTTGCATAGCACCTAGCAAGATGAAGCCTCACACAGAAGAGACCTACAAGGTGATTGCAAAAATCAGAGGATTCAGGGAACATGCAAGAAGCAAATGCAAAGACCAATGCAAGCAGGAATATTCTATCAGTCAAACAAAAAATGTTTAGGGATTAACCTTATATTAACAAAGGTGCTTTGTTAGTATTATGTTACATATCAGGCAATGTGTTGAAAAGTTTTTCATACACAACTGCAATGACAGAAACTAAATGAAGTCATGTGCTAGCCCCATTTTATGCTTTCCTTCTCCTTCAAGCTAATTCCAGCTTCTCTAAAGTGATTAGCCTCTAAAAATACATCCATTTTTGTCATGTGAGCAAGCGCCACATTTCAGAAAAAGACAGTACAGATATGAACTCACAGATTCTCTGGTGGATGTGATCAACCAAGTCCTATTCCTTAGTTCTGCAAACTTTCTGTTTGTTTCCTTTTTATTTTTATAAAGAACAAAAAACTAAAAGGAGTTAGCCTGATCATTATTTCAGAAAGGTTACAGCAAAAAACAATTTTCTGTTTGAATCATTAGCAATCTTTTACTGTGAGAGGTCTGAAAACTTTGGCTTTGACTAGTTGCAAGACAAGCTCAGCCTTGGTATACAGCAAAACACCTTATTCATCCACTTTTTTAGACCAATGATTTCAGCCCTAACACAGTTTTTGAGTCTTCAAAAAAAAGCTGGAGAAAAATTTTCAAATAATATTCAAGTGATATTCAATCATTAATATTGACATCATTTATATTCATCAATATTCAATCATGATCTTTTCTTAATTTCTTAAAAAGGGTTGGTTTTTTTGGTTTTTGGTTTTTTTTGTTTTTTTTTTTTAAGTAATTGCTTTTTGTATGTTTCAATGGATGTGATAAAATTAACTTTCTTCATTTAGATTTTCTTTTTTTTTTCCTGAAGGAACCATCTTTCTAACTGACAGAATGGTTGTAGACACACTCTGGGGCCACCATTTTTGAAATTGAAATTAACACAAATTGAATTAATAAAATGTTCAGTCCATTTTTACCAGAAGTAAGCAGTTAAAAGTTACAAATATGTTCAGTATGTAATACACAGCACATAGGGCATTCCTCATTAAGCAGTTAAAGTTCTCAGTAGGCTGCTTATTCCCTCTGCTCACAGTCTGAAGGCAGTGTGCACCCAATGTTGTTCTTGTGTATCAGCATCACACGTTCAGACAGCAGAGATTCCATCTCCCAGCTTGTCTAGTTGACAGGATCACCAGCCAAGCTCTGTTGCTAAATTCTACTAATGTTCACAGTAAGTGGATTAATCATCTAGAACTCAATTTTCAATGAAGCACATAGATCTAGAGTGTGAGGTGCCTGCAGATAACTTTTTGGATGCAGAAAACTTTATGATTCTTACTTTGAATTCAGTGTTTCATGGGGGACTGAGTAGCTCAGAGTTTAAAGCAATTTCAAAATTGACAACCAATTCTAGAACACCAAATTGAGCAGTCTGTGGATTAGCCGAACTTTTATGAGTCCAAAGTCGTGTTTTACCTTGCACATGTCTCCTTATGCACCTAGAAAAATTAAGGTCACTAAAAATTGTGGTGCAAATATCCTGACAACAGTCTTAGCTCATAGGCCATGTCTGGATTTCCCAGTAGGAAAAGGCACAAGGCCAGAGGATGCTGTGGCTCACATCTGACCCACACATACAAGCTTCCCTTCCAAGCAAACCCAGACATGGGACTGGTTGTTGTCCTGGCATGGAGCCAGGGCCTTGCTGAGCCATTCTAAGGCTCAACAGCTTAGACAGAGCCTGAACAAAGCAACAGCAGAGCTGGAAATTGACCCTTGCACTCAGGTGTGTTATACATATTCATAAAATCAGACTGACCCTAGTCCATATTTAAAATAAGCTTCTTCTCTCCATCCCATGCCCTTAAATAGGCAATTATTTCTACACAATTATTTAGTGTTCCAAAATGGACAGGTCATAGTCAGTGAAGAGGTTAATGCACAGGAAGTGTTAATAGCCATAGTCATCCTTACTTCTTGCTTCACATTTAAGTTTTGAATAAAATCTCTCACCATATTTCAGTGTTTTCCCAAAAAAAAAAAGTTTGTATCTTGTGTGGATACAACTTGTTCTGGGGTTTGATCTCAACACCTCCTCTTTCAACTCCCCTCACAGTGTAATGTATATTTTCTATCATGAGCACTTAAAAGCAGCTTTTAAAATCATTTAGTTTGAGTTACATTCCAGGACACAGAAGGTTTGCCCTTGACATACTTGACAATGGAAAAAGAAAATGACTGAATATTTAATAAGCCCTTGAAAATCAAACACTTAATATTCTCTAATGCAGGTACAGAACTGCCTTTAAAGAACTAAGATTAAAATGTTGCTTTAAACAAATTTCTTCACAGGCACATTATGAGATTTAATACATGTGTGTTGCTAGAACTTAATTTTTTAAAATCAATATTCCTCCCCACCACACTCACAGACTAAAAATAAAACTATAAAGAATCCAAGAAAAGAGACTGTGATTTTTTTTTCTAAAGAAACTAACTCTGATGGCTTGCTCACTATTATAACCAAAGTCCTGGTTTCATTACAAAAGGTAAGAGCTTACTGAACAACTTAATTTTTTCTGACCAAAACAAGAGTAGAGAAGTTTCCACTCATGGGTTCTTTGCTTTCCCAGATCATTCATGTTAACCAGAATCCTCAAAACTGGGTAACTTCTGTGGGATAAATGAAAACTTAAAAGGAAAGCAGTATTTTTTTTTCTAGTACCATACTCATTTTGATAAATAAAAAAGTCGAAACTTTGGAGATTTAAAAATTATTCCCAGTGATGTCTGTTCAGATCTGTTAGTTTAAGCCTCATCTTTTCATATTTTGGAATATAAAAGAAATTATGTAAAAAAAATAACTGATTCCATTTCTTCCTCATACTAATCCTCTCACCACAGAAAGTAAGCTGATCTATGCATTACATGAACCCACCTTCACTGGCTGCAAGAATTTAGTCATATATATGCATTACAAAATTTTATTTTACAAATTTTCTTCACATGTATTTTAAGATTCATAGAGCTAGTTCTTAGGCTAAAATGGTTAATAGTTGTTATACCAAAATTATATACTCCCATCATAAATGTTATAAACTGATATTGATTTTTTTTTTGTCTCTCTCAAGGTTCAGGAAAGAAAAGTACTTTTTCCTGTAAATCTTCCATAATTTTTCCTGTAATATTCTCCAGAAGCCTTTTTTATTCTTTCAGGAATTAAAACTGTCAGTTTTTGAAATCCCCCTAGCTCTGTATGGGGATTGAATGAGACCCAGTCAAACAGGGAACAGAGCCAAAATCACATACTGTTTCTAATCAGTCCTAACTAACTTGCAATGCTGATTTTTTAATCTAGTTTTATAGCTGCTTAGTCATATAAAACCAAAGTCTCAAAAAAAAATCCCATAAAAATCCAATAAATTTGAGGTATTTGGGCATTCATGAGAATATGACTCAACTGTGAATGTTACTTATGCAGAAGAAGCTGCATTTGAAAGTACATGGCATGCTTCACTCAAAGTAGCAACTAACCTTGGCAATGAAATCACAGAATTAGATACCACTTCCAGCTTTAAAGAGAGTTCTTTTTGTTTAGATTTAACAGATTGTCCTCATTTCTGATTTCAACATGATAGATTTTTTCCCTCTATTTAATTCCATCTGGCTATCAGGAGACTCTTAAAATCATAATGTGATTTCAGAACGAGCTCTTGTGATTAACTTATCTCTCTATATAGTTGTGTGTGGCAGAACTTGAACATTAATGTGCATTTTACATAAACCCAAATACCTCACCAAACATCCCATCAGTCTCTTCACGACTCTTTTTCTCAAAGCTGCTATTCTTCCTTAGCTCTAAGCTGCCTTTGGAAAACCATCATTTCAAGAAAAACTAAAAAGAAGGCAAAGTCACAAGTTTTTTATGGCATGATGCATTTTCAGTGCACTGTATCTAGATATACTTAGTAAGAAAACAAATACCATCAAAAACTACTAACCAAACTACTGACATTTAAACCATTACTTCACCACTCATAAATCATAATCTCTCACATTATTTCTCTCCAAAGATTAAGGAACTGATACAGACACTGAATTTTAAATAAACCATCAAAGGACAAACAAAAACATAGTACATAAAGTAGCAGGCACTAAGACCAATTTTATGTCTCTAAAAATCTGTAAAGCATTCTCCTTCTGGGGAATAATGTGGAATGTCAGCATTGAAGTGGGTTTTTTTAATGTTTATATGAAGATTTAACAGCCAAACCTAACCATACTAATTGGGAAAATCTGGCCATCATAATATCTCAACAAACATCAAGCCACAGTTAGAACAGTTCCTGCCAATATTTTTGTTTTCATCCCACAAAAGATCTACTCTTTTCAAATCCCCAGTACAGTTCTACCTCATTTGTACCCTCTCCTGCTAACAACATTTGGCATTCAATTTAGCAGTCAAACTGCTGCTGTTACAATTCTACACATAGTCATAACTGAATAAAGAAAAACCTGCATGTCAATATATTTTTATTGGTATACTGTCTAAGAACAGCCTATAGCTAATGTCCAATGTGTAGATTTATAGTGCAGTAGTATTTACAGCTGAGAGTGGCTACTATCTGTAGTAGTAGTGAGAACACAAATGTTCTCTTGCTTGCTGATTCTTTTCTCATTTGTTATAGTTTTAAGAAACTGTTGCTTTTCATTACCAGCTGGAGCACAAATAAAAAGGTTATTAATGCATCCTTTCATATTTAGAAATCCTGGCACAAAAGTCACTCTAACTAAGCTGTTAGGTAAACCAGCAGTCTAACACCAGTTTGACCCAGATTCATGCCTGACTCAATAAACCTTAGTCACATCTACATTTTAAAGCAGATCATAAACAAAATAAGAGTTACAAATCATTCTGCATTTTCATTGCATTTAATTGATAGATATCTTTCTAAAGAATTCAAAACAATTTACAAAGCTACCCTGATTTAGACATATGTTCTCCTGCTCAGCATGGAAATTTTATCCTCTGCCAAGTAACTGGAAAGAAGACTTGACAATGAATTTCAGTGGCAGGACCACACCTCATGCAGTGGGATTCCCGGGGACAGGACTGATCTGCTGCCCAGGACACTCCCTCATACTCCATCCCTCAACGCCTGCCATCCAGGAAGATTACTAATTTCCTAAGTGACCACTGTTGTTTCCCATTAGGCAAATCAAAATCATCTGACTTTGTTATCCCATGGAGCAGATAAGTAAAACATGTCATACCAATACACAACACACATCCCACTGCATGCTATAGCCTCTTGGAGACTCAGCAGAAGTCCTTGAACAGCAATTACACTGCCTCCAGAAGCTTCCGTTTCCATTCACTTGAATTTATGAAGCTTGCTTCACTTGTGATTTTTCTGAGCTGTGACAGTTGCAGCAATGGTTTTGGTTTAACAGCTAGCTGTGTGCATTATTTTAACGAGACTTGGCATTTATATTCTAGCAATCATTTTTTAAAAAGGCACAGCAAGGCTCACTTTGCCCTTGCCTTACTGAAAAGGTCTGCATGGCTATGTGGCTTGATAAGCAAACCACTGCCACTCATTCATTAAACATTGCTATAAATCAAACAGGCAAAATATTTATAGCAGCTGCAAAAATGCAATGGATGTTCTTCCCAGAGTCAAAGCAAAGGTGAGAAAAAGAGGAATTCACAGCTTGTATTCTGGCCTAGTATGACATTCAGAGGTTTCTTATTACTAAAAAAGCACATTGCAAAATGAGCTAAAATTGTCTGAAGGGAAGAAGAATGCAGATTTTGAAGCGTGCATTTCAGCCAATCCCAAATTTGCATAATGTGTCAAATTAGCCTCTCTGTTTGCTTTGTTGCCCTTCTCCAGGCTACCCGCTGTTCACATCATTACAGGAAAGATTAGGCTGTGGGACCTGGCAACTTGAAATACTACACAGGCAGTATCTCTCTTTCTGCACTTGATTTATCATAAGAAATTCGCATTTGACTCAATGGGTCAAAACTCAATGGGAAAAAAATCTTCAGTATAATACTATTTATTATTAATAGACTTTTACACCCGTTCAGACAAATGGAGAAAAGAGAGACATTCTTAATATAAATTAATGAAAATTCTATTATAATGTAGTTTGCCTAGTACATAAATGTCACATCCATTAAAATCACAGAAACATTTTCATCTGTATCACCTCCATCTCACTTAAGCACTCAAGCTCATTTATGTCTATGTTTCCTCTCCCTGAAAACAAGTCTGATGGCCTAATTTAAAATTACACTTGGGTGAATTCAGAAGAGATTTTGAGGCTCGACGTCCATTAAGATTTGTCATAGACCCCATCCCAGCTTTCATCAGAGAAGCCTTTTAACCAACTCATGTAACCTCTTTTTCTTATCCTGAAGCTAATCAAAACATTCTGGAATTACTTGCTAGTTTTCCAGGCCTGTATCTTTCCTGTACAACATAATAAGACTTCTACTGCCAGTGCTGGAATGAAAACTACTGAACTACTTAAAAAATTGAAGGGACAGAGCCATTTCTCAGCTACTCAAAAGTGTATGCAAAGTCCTCAAAGTGCTGATTAACAGGTCTCATCTGACTGTAAGCTTTTCCTTCCATACACTATTGAAGTAGCACTGGGTTAGTTTTTCATACCTGCACCACAGTAAAAAAATGAATTTGATAGTAACTAGTACCTTTGCTTCATGATTGCAACTTAGTTATGGGAAAGCAAAACCATAAGGAATAGGATACCCAGACTGTGGCATTGCCTAACTCTTAGCTGCTTGGTAGGACAGTCCTAATGATGAGCTTCCAATAGAGCAGGCTCTGTGAAGTAATCCAGGCTTAATAAAAGCAAATCATGAACACAGAAACTTCAGCCTGAGGCTTCTTACAGGAACTGCCACAGTTGTAATCCTGTAGAGAAAACCTCACTGCCATTTGCACAGGCAGGGTAGCCAACAGCAGTAGTTTAACTGGTGCATGGCAGAGCACACAGTTCCAAGACTCAGAAGTCTCCAGCCACCTGGTTCTACTTTGAAAATCCTCTAGGAAGTACAGATTTTTTTTTCCCCCTAATATGTCAAGAGTTTGACCCTTTCTGCATTTCCAACTCCAATATGTCCCTGCCCTGGTACTTTCTCTTCCTGTCCTTCCCTCTCTTTCTCAGCCCCAGCTCTGTTCCTCAGGTTCACTGCTGGATCCCAGACTTCCTTCCTCTCTTCTTCTGAGCAACCTGTTCTTACCTTATTTGTATATCCATGTCCTAAACCTCTAATCATTCTTTATTTCCATATGCAGCTCTCTTTCCAGAGCTGATGTGCCTCTGCTCTTCCAGGCCCCAGACTCAGCCTTCACCTCACACACTACCTGGCTATTTGTCCCAGGCTGTTTGCTCAGTTAGTAGTTAGTTTGCTCAGCTTGTTAGTCTCAATCTCTTTATCTTTCTACCTTGCTCCACATTTCTGGATCTTCAAGTCTTTGCCCTTTGACATAAATCACAACCACCTGCCTCTTTTTCCATCTCCAAAAGTAAGAGATCTTCCTTCTGCTCCAGTGATGATACCACTGCGTGGTCCCCTGGTCCAGCCACCCACTGTCATGTATCTTTTCTCCTCATCTCACAACCTCATCAGGATTTTTATGCCAGCCTACACTCCCTGTGCAGTTTCTGTGACTTTTATATTTGTATCTGAAGGGCACATGTGCCTGGAAACTCATCTGATTTTTCCAACTGAATTACTGGTCTAATGAAAGGTATTTTTTCTTTCAAACCTGGTTTGACTTTGAGATCAAGGCTTCCTCCCCTGCATCAACTAAATTCCAGGAAAATGGAAGGGAGCATATATGCTAAACCTAATTTTAAAAATCTACCTTCTAATAAAATTAGAACAGCTCCTTTTCAGAGAAGTATTTATATATTTCTATAGTTAAATCACTGGAGAATGTATAAAATAGAAACAGTATCTCATCTTTACCCTTTTCCTAGACCAGACAGGACAGCATCCTTGCAACTCCTCCATGATCTCACATGACCCTCTGAAAAGTCTCAATATATTTTTTTAAATAAATATTTGAGATACCTAAATCAATGCACCTTAACACTCTGATACAGCTGAAAGAGTACCAGAAGTACTTGGAGAAGAATTGCAGGTCAGAAGGGTGTTTTTATGAGAGGGAAGGGTAAGACTGATGAAACTCCCGAGCTTGATATATGCGAGTATGTTTCAAGTTCACAACACAATCACATAGATCAAAGCTAAATTTAGAGACCGTGAATTATTCATTGCAACTGTAGTCTGTAGGCTTATCTGAACCCTGAGGAACCAAGCATATCACCCCAGACAACAGTAGTTCACATGTTTTTTTCAGACCTATCTTTTGGCTCCACGGTGCAAAAAAATTGCATTGGTCAACCAGTTATCCAGAATCTTGTTGAAGATTTTTTGAAAGATAGGTAAATAACTATGTAGCTTACTTCCCCTTTTTAATACATTAAAATTCCATTTAAACTTGTCTCCAGGAATGCAGAAGTGACAGCTCAATTGAGCAGAGAAAGCAAATGTAAGAAAGAGAAAAGCCACCAATGCAACAGTTATTAGGATACTCAGACAACTGTGACATTCAGATTTCATTCTCTGTTCAAAGCAGACACTTGAACTGAGATGAATGATAGTTCAAGGCTCTCCCCTAGAACCTAGGAAAAGCATATGAAAGAGATTACACAAGTTTATGAGAGGGATTATATGACACTGGGTCTGTGATAAGAGAGGATTGGACTCAGAGACCCAAGAGGTTCCCTCAGCCTCTTGCCCCCATGAATATTTCCAAATCCAATTTACACATCTATTTAATACATAGATTATGTTCTAAGCTATTGCCATTGCAAGCATTAGCACCATTTCAAATGTATTCCTGTTAGCTTAAACATTCTCTTAGAGCTTCATCACCAGTTTGCCCAAGGGACTGACACTAATACTTAGACTCAGGGCTGGACTAATCAGCACAAGGACAAATACCAGCAATGCTGTGCATCATCCCGCTGAAGACACCTCTATTCAAGAGCGTGTTGTTGATGAGCAAAAGCTTGCTAGCAGCAGAGGGGAACCATACAGGACTTGCTTTGTGACCTCAGGAAAACCCAGGAATGAATTCCTGTGTCAGACCTGTCAAGTCACCATGGCATATATAGTTCTTCACAACCAGGTTCTGATGTGGACAAGAGTATTCATCCCAATCTAGTAGGGTTAAGAAGAAGCCTTCCCAAAATGCCAGGGAAAGCTACTGTCTGTCTACTGCTTATGACAACTCATCTCTTTCAGAGGTATAACAGCTATTCAGAAAGTAAATATCTTTATCCTTATCCTTCTGATTCCAAATGCCACTTATTTTTAAACTTATATTATTAGCTTACTTAGGAAAAAATCAATACTGAAATATACACAGCAGACCTATTCCAAGATCTTTTAATTACATTCTCCATGCAAAGGAGTGTAGAAAATAATATAAATGTAATATAATAAAAAATCTGGATGTTCTGGATGTCCAAAATTCACATACAGTAAAGCAGACAGCATTAAGAAGTACTCCAATTACCATGCATGTGTCAGAGTGAACACACTGTTGAGTTGGCTGGGGGAGATGTTTTTCTGTGCAACTAGGGTTCTGGGCAAGCTAAAGGCAAAGAACTCTGCACTGGTTATCTTTACAATGGGCCAGTATTTTTATTTATTTATTTCTATATTTTATTTATCATTTGGGCTGGTGTCTTTCCAATGATTCTCACAGCAATGAAAGGCAATTTCATTTGCAGCATTCAGTGGAAACTTTGCATTAAGGGAGTTCTCTAGAGAGCATTTCTGTGGTGAAACCAGAGTTAGGAGATCAGGCAGTAGAGATCTTTGACATGTCTGGAGAGCTTGCTGATGGTTATGCACAAAGGGGACTATGGGAGAATGAATTGCCACTGCTGCCACTACCAGGCAGATCATGCTCACTAGAGACCTTTTGTGAATGTAATCTGCAGAAGGAGTGGCACGCAATGCTGCACTGAGGCACACTATGCATTTCTACTTCCAGTTTAAGCTCTACATGGGACATTTACTGCTGGCACTTTCAAGACTAGTTACATCTGCCTGCATAATTCTCTTTAAAAAAAGAGCAGGTTACTTGTACATGGAATTAGAAGTGTTGTCCCTGATGAA
Source organism: Passer montanus (assembly GCF_014805655.1). Classification (NCBI taxonomy): domain Eukaryota; kingdom Metazoa; phylum Chordata; class Aves; order Passeriformes; family Passeridae; genus Passer; species Passer montanus. The sequence goes on from NW_024364270.1 coordinate 4,258,285, forward strand.
ATATGCATGTGACATACCAGCAGAAGTTGGTCACTGGTGGTGTTTATAAGGCAAACCAAAAAATTAGCAGGATGCCAGTGTACTTACCAGCCTCCTATATCCACTTATTGACCATTAAGACTTTGTTCCTTAAGATGTCCCTTCAGAACTATAATAAAACGGCAACAAAACATTAGCTGTGGAGTGTGGTTTTTTGGTGATTTTTTTTTGGGGGGGGGGAAGGTGTTTTTTGATTACTTGGGCAGATGATGATGATTAAAATAAAGCTTATCACTTGCAGTGTTCAGGATTACTTTGCCAAGCAAGATAGACTGTATGTAACAAACCAGGAAGACTGAGAAACAGAAGAAAACTTAAATTCATCAAAGGGTTCTTTCTAGTTTGCAGCACATAGCAGACAGTATTCCATTTCAGGAACAAAAGGCTGATTCTTCCATGACTAAAGGAGATGCTATAATATAAATGTTAGACCAGCTAATCAGATATTTCCCCTGCCCTGAACAGATGAATAGTTCAGAACAAAATCATTCAAGATTTTGTGTGCAAGATTTACCAAGTATTCTATGTTTACAATTATATTTGCAATACAGGTTACTTATACACCACTGTGTTTGACCTGCAGTTTTACATCAGGCTGCTCTGGGGCATGTCTCTCAGTGCAATTATTAATTTGGCCCCTGGGGAGAGACAGGGGTGCTGCCAGGTGAGCAAGGTACCAAGGTTGAGAGTAACATCTCCACCCAACAAATGGAAGAATCTTGCAACTAAGGGAATTTTTAGCACTGCAATAAATACATTCATCTGATTTCACAGCAGCAGCAGTGACTCCCATCTGTGAACCCAGTCTTCTCTAGAGGAAAACAATGAAAAGAAAAGTTACTTTCTAAATTAGGAAATAAAGAGAGTCACCTATACTGAGTATTTTCATCCTCCCTAGCTCCAGTACTCCAGAAAGATCCATGATACCACTTGTACTGTGTGGTCTTGGATTTTGAATCCCATGTGCCCATAATGTTTCCTGAGCTCAATTCCATCCCACCAGAGCAAGAGCAAGCAGCTCTCAGGCCACAACACTGTAATAGATTGTCCCAGTACCAAAAAAGGACTATTTCTAGCTTCCTCATATAGAACAGAGATGAAAACCATCAAAGTTCAGATAAAAATAACCTGTCTCCCACATTAATGCAGTCTGGTTGCTTCCAAGACCTTCAGGCCTCTCACTTCTCTGTCACTGCATTCATTTAATCTAGAAATGAAAACTCCCTAAACTGTGAATGACATCCAGTTATAAGTGAGGGTGTTTGGGTAAGTCACTGTGCTTCAGTTTGATTTTTTTTTTTTTGCCTTGGTCCTTCACCTTCATTCATGTGAAGCTGAACCCTCGATTTCTGCATCCGTACGACACAGAGTGGCCACAAAGCAGTGCCCAGTGAAAGCCATTAGCAATTCCAGTACATTTCCAGCTTACTGTGAACGTAGAAAGCACAGCACTCGGCATGGCATGCAGGACCTTTCACTGCCAAGTTCTTGTGTGGAGACAAAGCTTCTGTCTCAGGCAATACAATAGATGCCCTCCAAACCTACAGACATGAATAACACTCTTCTAGTAATATCTTTCTTTATGCTGAATGTGGACATTGATACAGACTTAATGCATGAATAAGGCACTTAAATTTCAAAACTTTCTGTGGCAGTGGATCTTCCAAGAACACTGAAAACTGTCAAACTTCTTCCTCCCATAAGTCTCAATATATTTCTGGGTGGGAGGACATAAAAAAGTGTTATACAATATCTGGAAATGTTTCAGTTTGGAAAATCATAATGTCTGGTCAACTCCCTTAGTTCTAACACATCATCTGCACACTGCTACTTCAATTTCTAGAATAATGTAATCCAAGAGGTGAAAAGCTGCTATCATTAAGACAAGAACTGCTCATGACATTTTCACTGGGGATTCCAGTCTCCTCAGGAGAGAATTTAATTTCTTCTCCCCCTGTCTCACTCCCCACAAAAGAGGTGTCCCACAAAAAAAACCACAAACAGTTTCCAGGAATCCAGATGATCATGATGGTGATGAAAGACCATGTCAAAGTCTCTCAGGAGTCAATGTGTGCCCAAACTGCAGCCTTCCAAAGTGAGAAGTCCACCCAGATGAGAAGTCCACCCTTCCCTGCCTTCCAAAGGGCTAAGCAAACTTCAAACCCAAAAACTTATTAAAAGAAGTTTTTGTTTTCCAGGCAGCCATAAGCATTATTTTATCCCAGTTCCCAGTGAGTAAAGTTTTCTCACTATAACACCCCAACAACATATTCTCTCTCATTCTTTTCCTCTCCATCTTTTCTTTCTGCACCAGGCACCATCTGAAGTGATAGACAGGCAGACAATGCACCAGCCTTTTCAAATCCTACTGGGAAGCACATGTGAAAGAGAAGTATCAGAACCATCCAAAACCACACACAAAATATAATAGCAAGTAATTAATTAACCTGTCAAGAGAGAAGCAGATATTATTGTTCTGATGAGCTTTTTAGATTGTGGGTTCTTTCCTCTTGCCAGGTGCAGCTGCAGTGATAGCAGTGGGGAGCTCAAAAAATACTGTACTGCCAGTTCAGAACAAAATCTGCCTTCAGACAAACGGCCTGGCCAGGCACTCAACTCAATTCAATACCAGAGCTTTGCTCCAGAAGAAATCAGACAAAGCCACGGTGAGCTTTTTGTATGGGTTTGGGGTTTTTATTTTCTATTTTGCACAGCTGATACTATTTCTATTGAAAAAAAATATCAGGAACTCAAATGGAACCAAACATATGTAGCTATTTAGGCTTAACCCTATGAAATACTGAGCACCTCCTGCAGTGAAACAGCTCTCACTGTTACCCACATTAACATTTACAGCTTTCTCTTTTGGCCCAATCTGCAAAAACTGTCTGGGATTCAGAAAATCCTCTATGTTACATGAGGTTTCATCACTAACAAGATTAAGAGGGTTTGTTGAATGTGGCCATTTCACAAGCCTCCTTATTGTGGGGCCTTTCTTGTTCATAAGTTTACTGTAGTTTATTCATAAGGTAAATGAGCTAATCTTTCAGGTATAGATAATTGTGGTGCAAAGTGCAGATAGTTATTCATTGGCGGGGGGGGGGGTATTTGTTTTCATTTTGGGGTGGTTTTCTTTAGATTTCAGCCATAAAATTTTAGCTGAATCTCAGTATCAGTAGGCATCCTGAGGAAAAGATACACAATATAACCTCAGAAAATATTTCAAAAGCTAGAAAATTATGGATAGCAAGAACTTGGGAAGCAAGAAATGTTGCTTCACTTAGCAGACTACCAATATGGAACAGATTATGAGAGTACTTTTGGAAAAACAGGGTTATGACCCCAACTGAAATATATGTCAGGAGTTTTGATCACAGAGTATAGATCTACATCTTAAAATAAAGGAAGTTTTATTTCCCATGTCACATGTAGGGATTTCATCAAACATTTTGGCTATCAAATCCTATCAAGTCATGTAATGCTTCAGATATGAAGTCTGAAAATATATGTTTCAAAACTTCATATTAATAGTTTATTTCAAATGCATGAAAAATTAGGCAAGATATGATCAGAAAAAGCATTCAAATGTCTGTTTCTAAATCCATTTCCATCTACCACTGGCTAACAATCCAAATAGTCAGATGTTAGAAACTGAGGATGAAGCCTGGGAAGGCTTTTGTGCACTTGTAGATAGACCTGCACACTCTAGATGAACCCACCACCCGTATATTGCCTTATGCACTGTCACAAATCCATGAACACATTGGACAACCAGAACAGGAAAACAAAAAGTCACTACCTGTACTGGTTGAGATAAAGTATTTTTTATTTTATTTTACTTAATCTGATAATAGTACTGTCTGAAGACAGGATTATATTTGTTTTCTGCTGCTCTCTGTTACTGAAATATGCACATTGCAAGAGGTTAAAGAAGCCACTGTGTGACATTGCTATAACTGATTTGCCTGTGAGGTTCTTGAACTTTCCAAGGAAAGAATATAAGGTAGGTGGAAAATTTCCAAGCAAAATGAGTCAAATTCTGTGTAGATACAGCCAAATATTAAAACATTTTTGTGGTTTTTTGGCTGACAAAGCATAAAATTGGTTCATGCAATATATGGTTGACTTCCATTTATGAACAGATGCACACAGATATCAGAAACAGCCCATGTGAAAACTTGGGCCCGTGAAAGAACAGAGCAGGCAATAAAGCAAGTCAAATGCCAGAGCAAAAGAACTTTTACCAGGTGAATGTGCATTTACAAGGCACACCAGGGAGGCAGGAGGCCATTAGGTGAGACTCAGTGTGGTACACACGCATCCGCATTATAGTGCAGCAACAGCATGCACAGGCAAGGACACCTTTCCTTGTTTCCTTCAAATCCAGGCTGCCTGTATTGCTCCCAGTATCAATGACACTCTGCCAAAAATATAAGCTGATTCAGGCTTGTAGTGCTTTAGTGCCCGATCATCACCATACAAGATCTGATTACAAATGCAGCTGCATTGGTTAAATAACAAAATAACTTAGTAAAACACAATGATGTTGTTGGAACGGAGAACAGAAACCAACCAAATCTCATAGAACTGGGGAAATGAGAGAGTAAGCCAAAAAAAGTAACCTAGGCTGGCAATGTCAGACCACATGGGACACTGACTGCAATTCAGAGCTTGCAATGAGGCACATGCTTAAGAATCTTGCTAAGACAACAATAAGGACACAGATTTTGGTAATGTGACGCTGACTCCATGTGCCCACGTATGCATAAACTGTGCAATGTGCACAGACTGCTGCTGTACTGGTCTGCAGCTTCGAGGTGCAGTAAAGTTATAGAGAAGCCATAAAATAAAACCTGGCATTCATTGCTCAGAACAGGAATTTTAGGATCTTTATTTTACTCCAAACAAATCTGGAAAAGCATGTAATTTCAAAGTATCCAACAAATATATTCAGTATAGGCTTGAAGATAGGCAGACACACAGCAAGATCCTGATCTATGTGACAGGGTATGTGAGAAAGCTCCAGTTCTCCCAGGTCCCATTAAATAACTCCACTAAGCTAATGACATGGTAGAAGCGTTCATTGAACTAAATCTGGATGATATGTGTGCATCAAGCCTTTGGAATCTTTACATACCGAACCAGCCAAGTTTAAAGTACTCAGTTGTCACTGTAAACCAGGCATGAGTGGATAGGTTGGTGCAACAGAAAACATCAGTAAAATAAAACTCACCCATCTGTCCTCAAGGCACTTTTAAGATTATGACACTGCCTTTTTAAAGATTACTAGCTGGAATGACTTGTAGGACACAAACAGTTGATGCTATTTCCAAACATTATTTTCATAAAGTGAGTCCTAATTTCTAAGAATAGTGCTAATAATTATGCCACATAATATAGCTCAGTACAAATGAAAAAATAAACACAGCCTTATTCAACCTCTGGTGATATTCTTATCTTAGATGCAACAGAAGTTGATGAAATGCCAGCAGAAATGTTTTGAATTAAAGGCTGATTAGAAGCCTCATTTTGATCTTCAGCACGAATTTACTCTAAACCTCAGGCTAGACTTGAGAGCTGCTATCATATGTGGGCTAACTAGCTCATGGAGGAGACAGGAGGAATTCCCAGTTAGGAGTGAAAGGAAGGCTCGCATACTTGATACAGAAAAATAACACTTTTTTCAGTTCAATGTCCTCTTATTTATTTTTTTATTAAGTTACGTGCAAATAGGGCAATTTATTTCAGAGGCTTGCTGCCAGGGTGCAGTATTGAAGTAGCACTTCTTCAGAATTTCCTGTTTCTCAGATACATGTAATTTGGACAGTTGGTCTAAATCACAGATAAAAAACAGAGTGAGGAAAAGGTTTAAATTTTCTGAAGGTCTTCCTGTTCTGCATGTGTAAATGTTCTTGTGTGTGTTTGAATATTCTGTGCAGTTCTAACATATCTTAGATTTTCAGCCTACATTCCTGCTTAGGAGAAAATTCTAAGAAATGAAGAAAATGTAAGAACCAAGAAAAGGTAATAACACATTTCACGTTTTGACTACTGTAACACAGATTTTCTTACAATCACAGAAAGACAAAATAAACCCTAGCCTTCAAAAGTTTATTTTCTCAACCTGGTGGAATCAAGGAAAAAGTAAAGAAGGAAGAACCCACCAGTCTCTCCAAAAGCAACACTAGATATTGGGATGAAACATTAAAATAGGAGCCAGTCTACATGACAGAACAGGTCAACAGGTGGGACCTGGAGGGTACTTTTAAATGGGCTGTTCTTAACCCAGCAGTGTAGAAGTGCAGCACAAAGAACTGTAATTCTGTTTCTTAGAGCTGGCCTTCAGTCAGATGATTATTTAGTTTTACCCCTGGGAGAAGTATCCTGATTCCTCAAGTAGACAACCTGGTTAAGGAAAAATGGGACATGGACAGAACATATGTTCTGATCACTAGTACCTATTTAACATAATTAGCCCTTCACACATGTTTTGGCAGTCACTTGTGCCACAATCAAAACCAAGCTTTCCTTCAACATCAACCACCTCCCACAGAAAGACTGGGTTTAGATGTGTAGTTTAGACTCAGACTACTAATTGTGTGTTGATGAGATCAGACACTTTTAGTATTGCACAGGCATGTCTGCAGATGGTGAATCAACACTGAAAATCCGTGAGGAAGGAGCTGATCACAATTACCATAACTGGAAAACACTGAATACAAGAAGTGTTTCCTTCTGTCAGTGTAACAAGTTTGGGAATTGCTTTTGTACACTTGGTAACAAAGGACAGAGAGAAAGAGCTGCTTATTAGAAGACAGCATCACTCCCTGGCAAATACATAACTGAAAATATGCCATAGCTACAGGCTGCTCTGTAACTTCCTCAGCATGGTAGATCCTCAATTCAGGATGGTTTTAGAGTACATCTAAAGAAAGACCATATTTTCACCAGGAACGTTAAAAAATCATCTTGTCTTTAACCTGATCATGCAATAGGCAATTAATTTGCTTGCTTTCCTAATGAAAAGGTAAATAAATATGCCATAAATATTCAATCTGCAATCTTTCTCTCTTGCCACTATGTAGTTGGTTTCTCATAGCAACAATAGCTGTGCCATTGTCAGCAACAGGCCACTTGAGTTATTGCAAGCCTGGACTAATTCCACTGAATGTAACAGTCCTGTATCTTCAGTCCTTCATCATAGCTGTGCTCCTGGTGCCAGCTGGAAAGGCTGGTTCGTGGTGGTTCAGCAAGCCAAAGGGCAGCAAACAGCCCTGGGCATAGGGTCCTAGTCCCTAGTGGGACATCCCAGTCCCTCTCACCTTCTCTGGCTCACCTCCCTTGGATGCTGCTTCTACAGGGATGCAGAAACAAGTGGAGACAAAAACAGATAGCTACATGTGCTCCAGAAACCACTGAGCAGAAATAGATATGCAATAAAAAACAAGGGCAACAGAAACCCAGGCTGGTTGAGCAATTTCAGAAGTCCAGATTCAAAGTGGTGTGCCAGAAGCAGCATCTGACCCACCATCAGCTCACTGTGATGACATTAAATCTTTTATCTTTGTAGTCCCTACTACATTCTTCCTTTTGGCCATCAGTCATGTAAAGTACCTGATTTCATTCTGCAGATTATCAGGCCATTTATTGGTAAAACAATTTTCTGCCCATGACCTTTTCCTTAATATAGAGTTGACCTTGGTCAAACACACAATTAAAGATTCATCCTTCCTTCATCAGAAAACTGTTTATATACCATGTTTTCAGCATAATAGCACATCAGTCAAGATGCCAGAAGTCACTAAATGAAGGTTTCATGCTCCACACTAGGTAGCTGTTTATAGCTGCCTATAAATTTCACAGCAACTAATAATGCATGACAGCAGCTAAATAGGAGGAAAATTATAACAATTTTATTGCAGTTTACATTGCTAGTGTCTGGAATTCTGGAAATATTACTGATCAAAACCCTATTATTCCAAATAATTGCACATAACATAGCAAATTATTCCCTCTTAATATTTGACTGTAAAAGAAACTGGCTAGATAAACCACACACAGCATTCCAGAAGACACGGATTTAATCAGAAATCAATCAGAATATATACCCTTTGAATTTAATAATGAAGAACTGTCAGTGCAAGCTGAAAATTTCCCAAGTTAGATTTCACCATAGTTACTAGCCTGTTAGAAGAATACAAAATATGATCTTAAAAATCCCTGTAACCAATTGACTACATGTGTCAACTTGCCTTGAAAGATTAACTTAATTATGTAGAAAGGGGGAACCAGAGCTTGTAGGATTGTCGGGATTTAAAACTCTTTGATGTATATTTCTTAAGTGCTGAAATAGGGCAGTTGAAACCACATATAATACTATGAAAATGTGCTTTGAAATTCTTTGAAAATATAAAGTGCTGCTATTACAATTACTGTATCTAAAATGTCCATGCACAAACCATCTTTGAATGGCAAACATCATAAAATCCTTAACCAGGCTGGAAGTTATCTCAAAGGGGTGTTTTTAAAGGATGTTTTCTAACATCTTGTAAGATTTTTGCTATTATAGAAATAATAAATCTCATCAAAGTTAGTGGAAAATAGACTTGCATTGCAAATCTAGCACTTGTCTATTTTTCTCAATTGGCACCTATGTGCCAATTCCTTCCAAGCTAAAAACCTCTACCTTTCTCAGGTTCCTAGGTTAATAAGGCCAAATTCAGATGTAATAGTCACATGTGACCATGTGGGTTACAGTCCTCAACTGTAAACTATTAAAACTAAGATATAAAAGAATCTCCTTATCTGTTCTCTGAACCTCGAGGTGCACAAAATTACCAGCAGAGTCCTTGTTGTGCCTTCATAATTTTCTAGGAAACATACACGTTCTCCTTATTCAGAGCTGCCCCACTTGGGGAATTTAAAGGTCTGTGTTCTCCTTAAGCTCACTGGGGCTCCAGAAAATAGACATTCTCTGACATTTACAATGCTGAATCTGCACAGAATTCCTACCTTCCAGCCTCTTTTTATAGTCAACAGAGAGAGTGGGGCAATTCTAAGTTACCATTCATCTGGCCCATGAAGAGGTCTCCTTTAGAGAGGAGCCCCCGGGCATGAGAGTGGACATTTGACTGTGAATTATGGAAGTAGATCAGTCTGAACAGCTCTGTGCACACCAATATTTGAGAAAATACCTCTTCACCTCTAATGCACTTGGGATACAAATACCATTGAAACAACCTGATGATACTTCATATTGAGAGAGCAGATTTCTTAAGACAAAAGACTGATAGTGACAGCAATTGTCACAGCAATTGTGCTTAGAACTGTTAGGCTTCAGTTACCCTAGTTTTGAGGAGAGGGAGAGTACAGATGTAAAGTTTACATAACATGAGGAGAATCTGATACATTGCATACGGGATTTTATCTTGAAGAAAAGATTCAAAATGTTTACAGATTTGTAAAATTTCTTTTAAAAAAAATCAGTGAGATTACCTCTGAAATAATTTCATTATGACCAGGCAGCATCACATTCTTCAGATATCTTTAAAAGTCCATTAATTTTTTTAAATTTCAAATCAAAATGTTTGCCTCAGATCCCGAAACATAAGAGAATAAATTCTGCTTGTTGCATCTCAGCCTACAGTTATACAGAAGCTACAAGTTTATGTCCCAAGAAATTTCTGCTAAATTAAGCAGTAAAGGAAACTATAATATAAGAGCAGATTTTCAAATACTTTTCCCCAATGTATTGTTAAAGCCAGATCAGAAGAAATTTTTAGCAAGAGAATGACATTGTAATTTCATCAGGAAACAAAGTGTAACACCTTATTTTGATCTTGAGATACAGTCTATTTGGTTGAATGACTGGCCAATTCTTTCTGTTTTAAAGCAGGTATACAACCTAGGGTAGAGAAACAATCAGTTATTAATAAGTCTACAAATGAACCTTTATCTTAGGGCAACAATGCACTGTAATGAACAAACCCTCTTATTTTAAATACAAATTGAGAAATATTTTGCTCTAGAGAAACAGCGCATAGGAAAGTTTAAGAGAAAAGAATCTTTGATACAGTATGATTCAAAGAGTGCTTATAACCCCAGGGACCAGCGATATTTCCTGTTACACCAGCAAAAATCTATTTAACAGAGGCAAACCCATTAAATGAGGGATTTCCTGGCTATTGTTCAAGCTAGACATCATGACTAAAAGAACATGAGTTCTGAAGGTCTCCCCAGAGACCTACCAACAAGACTGGATTTTCAGAGATCACTTCATTGGAAATTCAAGGGTGTCCTAACACACACACTCACATGAAACCTCTCAGAAGACGTCAGGGCTGAGAGTGGGCTCTTCAGAGGCACTGAGCACTGCTGAGAGCAAGAGTGACTGCAACACAACACACCTTTACTACAAACCTTAGCAAACCATCACAGCACACCTCTTTTGCATCTTTGCTTTAAAAATTAAGAAAGTGACACTTAATAAGGTGACATGAGTTTACTAACAGGAGGTCGGAGTGAGTTTCCCTCCCATTCCATGGTACGTGGACAGGTGTAATACCCTCCCTGGTCACTAATATCAATTTTCAGAAGAATGTCTCTAATTCACTAAAACTGCCATCACATTTTATGGTTTACCCAAATCCAGTCTAATCTGGCTACTTCCCACTCTGACTAAAGAACTATTAACAAAGTCTAATTCTCCCTCATGTTCCCAAGGTAGAATGCCACTGAATTCAAAGATAAGAAAAGTAATTATAGACCAAATAATTTCTTTTATGAGAAAAATTAAAAAAAAAAAAAACCAAAAAAAACCCCATACTTTCTTTTTCAAAAATATTCTTCCACAATACTCTAGCTCTACAAAAAATGCACTCTTGAATGTTTTCACGAATTTATTTCACAAAATACATATACATAGCCAGGATACAGAGAGGCTACCTTCAAAATATCTGATAAATGAGTCAATAATATTCACAACCAATGTCATGTTTCCTAGATGTGGTATCATTTCTACATCAATTTCTTGTTTCAGGACTTTATATGAATGTCACAACAGCAAAAATAAACAAATGAAAAGAGTAACCACTTTTATATACCCACAACAGGTGGATGATTATTTTGTTTCTTGGTGAACTTTTCCTGTGTAATAAATAGCAACAGGTATTAACTAACATAAGTAGATATATAAGTACTGAGTGCAAGCATTAACTGAAATAATTTCGGGATTGAAAACTTAAGTTTTCAGATTGCTGATTTTTAGTATCGCTGATAAATGCATCTATTAATACTCTTAGGTTTTCAGCTTATGAGAGAAAATTTTGACTTGTTGCCTGGCGGATGCACCTCTAGCCTCTATGTTGTCTTTTTTTTCTGGAACATGTGGAAAAAAAAATTATGAAAGTTCAAAAGAAGCAAAAATGCACTCTAAATCTTCAAAGCTTAGAAATTATTAGCAATTAGGAATTAGAAGCATTTAGATTAATTAAATTGAAATAAAAATAAAAAATGTTGACTGCCTTTGAAGACATTATTTAACTTCATTCTCTAACAAATAAATATGGTTTTCATATAATCAAAAAGTATCTGTGATACTTCCTTTTTATTTTTACATCCTTAGCCTACGCATGTAAAGACTGAATCTTCCTGTGGAATTATGAATGCAAGACAAAGCAAGGCAAAACAAAAATCTAATGCTCCTCGGTTAAAGAGGAAAATCAAAGCAAAAATTCAGTACCTGATTAATTCCTATCGCTTCAGAAGTAATAGTGAAAAAGAAAGCAAGCACTCTGTTCTCTCATTTGATTCCACCAGTGAGCCTCCCAAGGGGAAAGGATGTCTGACTCATGAACTAACACCTTGGGAGTTCTCAGAATTCTTAAAGTATTTAGTTGCCTTACTCTCCTTGTCCTTCATCCCTAGACATCAAATAATGTTAAAAATCTGCCTGAGTCCTAACAGATAGGTTTACATGGGAGTTGAACTGCTACAGCTTTCATTTTTTGCTATTCACATACCAAACAGGGATTAATTATCAATATAGAAGCAACTAGAAGCAACTTCAATTTAGAGAAGTAAATGGTGGTGCAACATTGTTTGGTTTCACTTTTAAATTTGCTTTCAGATAATGAAAATTTCTTCCGTGGAATTTTATTTTAACTGTAAAGTTAAGTTCCCATACATTTAAATTTTTTTTCTTCTTTCCAAGAAGGCTTATCTTTACCTCCCAGGTGGACTGTGTCCACCTGCTTACAAATATTTAACAGTAATTAATTCCACATAAAACCAGCTGCCTTCCTTTGGCAGATCAAAAAATTATCAAACTCTGGCTGCCCTTGAGATATTATACATCAAAGAGGTTCTTCAAGCATGCTAAATTAACAAAGATCAGAATGTTCAGCTCACATTTCACATGAAGAGCTATGATATTTGCAGCATGCTTCATTGGCCTACTTATTATTATCTTTCTCAGGGTTCATGGGGTTGAAGGTGGAATTTCTGACTCACCATTAGAACCAGCAGGAAGCCAATGGAAAGGAAGAATTCTATCAAACATGTTATCATATAATGTAAAACAGCATTCCTCCCCTTGTTTCATCTGCCACCATTCAGTTAGAGGGCTGAGAAGTCTCTACATTTCACTGTTCAAAGCTCAAAAGATGATCATGACAAAGCCCTCCCTGAACCTTCTCAGTATTTTCCAACTCTACAAGTTAAAAGGGCAAATTTATTTGTTGCTTTTTAGGCAATTTCTCCTCACATTCAGGCACCTGCCTCTTAAAAATATAGAGGTGGGAGGAGAGTAGAGCAGATGGAAACAAATTTTTCCTAACATTCAACAAAACCGTGGTTTTTATACAATCCTCTCCAGAGCTGTATTTTCCTTGCAGGTCTCCTCAATAAAACATTGGGATTGTTGATAGTCATGGAGCAGTGAAGAGTTAAAAGAAGGTCAGAGAAGCCAGCAACAAAGAAAAATGCAGCAAAAGGGGCATTGTCATGGAGCTGGAGGGTGTAACTATCAGTACAAGTCCAGGATTGACATTTTGAAAGTTCATGCCATGAGCAGTCAGCAGCTTGGGCAATGAAAAGCACGTCCCATGAGACAAGGACACAGGAGGTGAGGCACACTTCAGCCCACAGAACACGTACATGATTGCCCGTGATGTGCCAGCATCTGGCCCTCAGAGTACATTACCATGGGTGAGTAAGATAATTTAGCAGTAAGGTTTACACTTTACAGTAGGTGTTTCACAGCATAGGAACAACATGGGCATGACACCAACTGGAATTCCTTACACAAGAGATGACGAAAGTATGGACATTGCCACTCTGAGAATGTCCATTTGACTAAGGGTCTGAAACTAAAGATGTTAGATGGGCAAAAGAAGTGAAAGAAAAAGTTAAAAGGAGGCAGGGAAACATTTTTGCCATTGACTATGAAGGTTACATATAAGAATACCATTTAGAAAGAGTTTCAAAAGACAACAGATGGTTTTTGCACAGTTTCAATTCTACTGGACTCTATTGTGGATATAACATATAACTATTGTTCCATTTGTCATGTAAACAAAGAATAAACTAAGATATTTGAATACTTGCTTTGATTGCATTTCCTTTTTGGTATTGAAATGGTTGCTTTACATAATTTCATACTCCAGTTGACTCACTATGATACTCATTATGAAATAAACTATGAAATAATGAGTTATAGAAAACACACGTTTCTGCAATGCTCTCCTAGGACACATGCTTGGGGCTAGCCATAAAATCACCTTTGTTTAGAAGGCTTTGGCCTTGAATACTTTCTTCTAAATTTTTTGTTAAGGCATTGACATACACACAACCACAAGCATTAGAAAGTTATGTCTCCATTCTTTCCCCATACCCACTCTGTGTAAAAATATATAACATGTATTTGAAGTGACAACATGTATAGCATCTCAAACTAAATCATTTCAAATTACCATTTCTGTACAGACATGCATAAAGGCATATTTCTCACTTCCAAATAAACTTCTTCTGAATGTTCCAATACAATATTTGCAATCCTAAAACAGCATCCCTTTCTATATGAAACAATTTTCTCTCCATGCCTCTACTGCATTAAAACAAATCCTACAGTTAAAAAAGGAGAAAGCAAAGAAGAAATGCTGCTGGCTGATCTGAGTTATCATAGAATATTAACCAGTATGGACCCATAATTTAACCTATTAAGTAGTTCCTATGTACCCTCTGCAAACCATAGAGTCACAAGTAGTCTTCCTTCCTAGCAACATATATCATAACATGCAAAGAATTCTGATATTGGATATGGAGAAGAAAAGAGGAAGCTGCATAGTTTTCTTCGCCTCCTTCTGACTATGTGGGAAGAGCTGAATCTACTGTCTCTCAGCTGTGCTTCCAGCAGGGAAGGGCGCATTGACCATCCCCTCACCTTGGACAGCGGCTGAAAGCCACAGTTTATTTTTAAACACTTTAATAATAGAAGGCTGAAATAACCTTCTGAGGTCTGAGCCGGATGCAGCATGCACATCTGATGGCACGATAACTCACACAGCCTGCGCAGATAGTCAGAGACACTTAGAAATAAACTTGATTGAAGTCACCAGCCAAGCACTAGGTGCATTTTAAAGGCAAACCCCTCAGGCTGTGTCTTCTCACTTCTCTGCCCAAAGCACCGGCTCAGTGAGCAGGCTCTGAAGCAGCTGCAGCCAAAGCACAGTGACTATTAATTGCGAACAGCAAAAGCCATCACAACAGCCAGGAGATGAGAAAAACCTCAGAAGTCTCACGCAAGAGGAGCTGCTAAAGAAGAAACACAAAATAGCTTTAGGTTACATTATTTCCTCTCAAAAACCATAGAGAGAGCAGATACCACTGAACCACTGAAGGTAAAATTAATAAAAGCAAGAAAAAGATCCTGTTTGTGCTCAGGTCATTGGTAGCAACTTGGTTCGCACAAGATACATGACACTACACATTTTGTGAGCAAAGGAAGGCTTGTTAAAAAAAAATAAATCCATTACAGCCACAAAGAAGCGAAATTCATACTTAGGGCTCCTTTGCTGTTTTATAAAACATGTGGACACCAGTTAACTTTCATCTACTTCCCTCTGTACAGAAAAGAGAATTATCAAGGAATCACTCATTCTCTTCACATACAACATAAGATTCCTCAGATGATCCTTTGAATTTGCCAGTGTTTTCATCAGAAACACGGCTTTTCTGACTTAAATTTTCCCAGCTTACGCACTTCTTAATCATTCATTTGCAAAACCAAATCACAGCACAGCTGCACAAAGCTTTGTGGCAAAACTGCGAAGGGAGCAAAGTCAAAAGGGAAATGATGGGTCCATGACAAAGCAGGAGTGCCATAGGCCAATATCACATATGGCTTTCTCTGATAAACCCTTGGATGTGGCTGGTTATTGAAATGCCAGAATTTGGGTGATGAAATCTCCTCTCTTCCCCCACAACTTTGTGATTAAAGGTGGAAAATAACAGCAACCTAAGGGCAAATAAGAGTTACTGCATTAAGAAGCTCCTCCTCTCTCACTGTAGCCAGCCTGTGCCTTTCCACAGCAACATCAAACACCCAGTGATCGACAAAAAAATTATCCATTTTCAGTAATAAAACTTCCAGCAATATTTACCAAAATAATCAATCTGCCACAGAATAATCCATATTAGTTTTGCAAAATACTGAGTGTGTTATATTCCCTATATTGACAAGGATGCTAAACACTGTGTTGGCCCCTACAACAAGCAATTAAAGCCAGTGAGAAATTATAATTGTCAAAAGGATTATGACAGAACAGCATTCATGAACAAACAAATGTAACCAGACTCTTCTTCCCTAGAGGATAAACCAGATATGATTGTGACCAGGAGTCACAGAAGTCTTAATCATGATTTAATACAGTAAAAACATCATTATCTTACCAGGCTCTAAGCAGAAGAGATGGAAGGAGGAAAAGTCACAAACAAAAGCACCCTGAAAACTGCACAGGACATCATGCAGCGTTTTACAAAGACAATTATCTTTCCCAGTGCTTCATGAAAGTTATCTTTCCTTAGGTCTAGGAAAGATGTGGGGAGATAAAGCAAACTCACACAGCTCCTATGGGTTTCAGTGCTAGCTGTTAACACTCAACACACTGAAACCAGAAGCCTTCAAATGGGAGATGAACAGCAAAAGCTGCAATTTTTTTTAATTTTACTTCACACCACTTCCAGCATCTAAGGCAACACCTTAAAGATTGTTGATTTGCCTTAGCTGTACAACTGAAGATGGGACAGAGGAGAGAAAGACTTTTTTTCCCTTGTTAATGAAATTCAGTAAAGCCTTCATTTGCATCAAACTGACTTTTCATTGATGAATAAAGAGGGAATATTTAAAAAATCCAGCTCAAACAGCTAATTCCAGCAATGGAAAGTGACAGCATATGCACACATATAATCACATGGGAAATAATAATAGTACATCCCAGTGCACTGCAGAGCATAAGAAAGCCAACTGCCTAAGGGATATGTCAAGAATGATTTATTTGTATACAGGGCTCTCTTTCCATGTGTCACTGCCTGATTTCTTCAACAGAATCGCCAAACCTTGGTAGAAAATAGCTCTGGTTTCTTCCCCTTATAATTTTTAAATAATTTAAATAGTCCTTTAAGAGAAATATAGGATCTTCCTCTGCAGCTGAAGAACTGGAGGGAGCTGCTTAAACTACTTTGTTTCTAACTTACACTCACATATATAATACAATAAAATGTTTTGATTCTATTAAAAATACCAGTATTTTTATTTGAAAAACACATTGTTCATTCAGAAATTGATGGAGGGCTTTTCCTTTCTCTCCTGTACTTGTTATCTCATGTGACTTTCTGTCTCAATATTTTCCAGCTTTTGCAATGTGATTGTTTTTCTTCTGTATATTTATTATATCATTTCAAACCAATCAGATTAAAGGATAATGTATCCATGCATAATAGTTAAAAAGTTAATATCTTCTCACAAAACTACTCTCTCCTTACTATCTTCTTTTACTTCTTTGTTTCTCTCATCCTCCATTGCAACTTCCCTGAAAATTTTAAAGGAACCAGAATCTACTGGACAAGGAATTGAAAAACAGGCAACATGAGGAGTGGTAACATCTGTCTTTCTCTGTAATAATTCCCTCTGGAAGTGGGTGGTTAGTCAGAACTTTAAGAAAGATTCAGCAACACTATCTGCAGAATGAACTTTATGCAATGCACAGGAGTGAGGTGCTTATGAAATAATGGTACCTCATTGAGTCGTCTGACAGATGAGAGAATATTGTGTTTTCAAATGTCCAGTAGCATTAACACTTGAAGTTGTCAGAATTCCTCCAAAGGCAAAGGCATTGCTCCTGAAAATGGTTGTAAGTGTTCCCATTACATCTTCCTGTGTTCTACCAGCCACCAAAGCCCTTAAAAACACAATCAATTTCTAGACTTACTGAAATTTTGAAAAACGTACAAGTCCTCATCAGATTTCCAGGTGACTTTTGAAGATCAGTGAGCTTTAACTTTGGCCTGGCAAAGTCTGAGAAAAATTAACAAAAGCATTTATTAAATAAGACCACCTACTACATAAAAGCAATGAGATGACACATCCTTGTGGTGAAACAGAAGAGCCTGCAAGAAGACAAAGTCAGTCTTAACCCATTCAAAAGAGAGGTTGTATGAAACACATCTATTGGTAGCATTGAATTGAATAGATGACAAATGCATTGACCATCTTTGTTTTCACTGATTTTCTTGTTACTTTTGGGGAAATAAGGACAGAAATTATATATACACAGACTCATAACATGACATAACATTGATCACACGTTGATCTAGTCAATATGGATGAACAGAAGTGTTCAATTCTTAATACTACACAGCATTTTTAAACAGTCTGCATTTGGTACTCTCGTTGATGATCTGCTTACATTATGCCAGAGATACAAGAAAACTATTGCTATTGTTTCCTTGACAGCATCAAAATTGTCATCAAAGGAGTTTGTGGTCAACAGGAAAGAGAAAATTTGATGAGGTGAGATTCACATGTGTCTGAGTCCAAGGGAAGGAACACTAGTGCTCCTCTGTGAAGTGAGTCAGGTAATCACATAAGCAATTACAGACCAAGTGCATGCAGTGAGCACACCAGGTATGTGCTGCAGCTCTGAGCATAGCTTATCCATGTGGGAGCTGCAGAATTCCCAGATCAGAATGTAAAGGCTTGATCAGAAAGGGGGGAGGTGTGATTTACCTAAAAGAACATCTAAAGGCCCAAGAAGCACAGCAAACAGAGGAGGAGGCCATCATGGCATTATTCAGAGAGGCAGTGCCAGGACATTGCTCCCTGGATGTGAAATTTATTGAAAGGTAGAAGTGGGAATCTCTGCATGAACACCCACATCCAAAGTACTTCTAACTTTACTTCAACATATATGATGCAGTGTGATTAGGTAGTGACATATTCATTAAAGCAGTAACTATCATTGCCATTCTCCATGCTACACCAGAGAAAAGAAACCAAAGATATAAACAGCCATTTAGGTTTAGTGATGAGCTAGAATTGTGCAGGGTAAATTATTTCAGTTTCCCTACAGAAAAAAATATACTGCATTCATTTTTCATCAGCCAATTTGCATAAAGAACAACAAAAGCATAAACAATAATCATGTATTTTATTTTCAGAATGTTGTGGCCACAAGCTTTCCTTGCAAATTTCATAACCTGAGTTATTTTCCACCCATATTAGATAAATGAGACAGGGATGACTATGCATTGTACAAATTACTCTAGATAAACCTCTAGAAGAAACTATATGTTCTGAGCTAATGCTTTTTAATCACAGGCCTGCATCAGCAGCTAGGAAAAGTCACTCAGCTGCAGATAATGACTGGGATAGGTGTCAGGAGACAGTCCCCAAAAGTCACCTTGCTTCTTGGACTGCAGAGGCTCAGCTGAAGACAGTGAGAAAACCTTCCCCAAGCCCCTTAACAATGTGTGAGATACTGAAACCAGCAGCAATTTATTTCTGCCAGGTTCCTGATGCTCTGCAGCCTCATAACAATCAGGTTGGGGTATGTTTTGCCTCCTTTCCATATGCCCAAATAACCTGAAAATGTTAACTGAAAGCTTGAAAATAAAATAGATGCATGCAGCTGTCCTAAACATGCAAACGTCACAGAGATTATGCCAAGGGTTAGCACTATAAATGTACCACAGTCAGGATGCAATCAGGCACAGGTTTGCTTTATTCATAACTGAAATGTCACCACACCATTCAAATTTGAATATATGATGAAGAGAGAGGTAGTGTGTGCAGCATTAGTTATGCTTAACAAGTCATATCCCACTCTTCTTAAGCTGTTTTTAAGAAGCTAGGGAGACACATCTCTTCATCTTGGTATTTGACTGCTACTAAGCAGACATTAAGGATTCGCAAATACTCATAAATACTGCAGTTAACAGTTTCCCTAAATATTTTCATGAACTGCCACCAATTCAGCACAGAAGGGCTCAGAACCTACAATTCAACTACTACTAAATTATTTATCTCTGTAACTACCACAACTCATTCAAAAGTTAAGATGTGCACATCCAGATCATTACCTAAATGATGTCTAGGCTTTACATTCAGTTTCTCTGTTTTTTTTAATTTATACTGTCCTTGTACTTTTAAGGGCTTTTTATTTCCCTGATAAATATGAAATATTTCAGATAAGGAAGAAAAGCCTGTATAAAAGAGACATTTCCTCAGAGACAAGAAAATGTACAAATCCCACCATTTTATGACTTCTACTTAGGAAGATGCAAATTAACATATCATTTTCATAAAGTACTTGTGAAAATAAAAAGAGGAAATGGCCAATTTTTAAGAAAGTCCTTATAAAATTTGCCTTATTCAGAAAAAGCAAAGTAAAAACCTCAATAAATTACTTAATACACATCTTAAATATATGAACTCCAAGGATTCCTACCTTCTGCTATTAAAACATTTGTAGTAGTACTGAGCTTTAATTGCATTGACAGCAGAATGTCACAAACTCTGAAGTGACAAATCCCTGCCCCAAGAGTTTTTAACATAATTCAAATCCAAGAAATCAGTAATGGCTTAATTGCTTCAAAATTTTAGATTAATATATCCATTTGATGTAAGCATGTGACAAATTTCTGAAAAAGCTTAGAGAAAGTGCTATTTAGTTAATTCATTATAAAAATGTGTGTACAGTTATTCCTACTTGCATCAAGTTGGATAGCCAACAAGCCTTAATTAGTTGCAATTTTCACAGAGCATGATCTGCAGGGACATTGAAGTCATTTTACATTACAGCAATTAATCTGTAAAGCCCTGTAGCTTTATGCTTAAAAGGTACACCGTATCTACTACTCGAGCAGAATGGAAGGAGATTGCATGGATTATGTGAAATTAAAACAGTTACACAGTAGTTGATCCTTTCCCTCTTTAAAATACACCAAAATTACATATAAGTATATACATAATTTATGTGTTATAAATAAATATTACAAATACATATATGCATTACATAGAATTTATATACACACAACCACTCACTCATTGATAAAGACAACATTACTTGCACTTTCAATGAGCTAACATATTCATGAAGAAGAATGTGAGTTCTCCATGCTCATTATGAACCTGTTTACATGAAGGTTGGCACTATGGAAACTTGCCTTCCTCCCAGCTACTTAAAAGTAGGCTTTCTCTGCAGTCGGGTAAAGCAAGTCTTTGACAGTACTCTAACACAGCATTTAACCAACAGGTCCTGCCAACCAGTTTCTTCCTTTTCATCCTTAGACCTCATCACTGAAATGACACTAGAAGAGTAAATATGGAAAGATTACTCTCTCCTTTATTCTTATAACTAATTTTATGTGGAATCCAAAGAGAGGACAATTAGCACACACAGCATATGGTAGTCATTAATTATTCATTTTAGATGCCTGATCTGTAGATATTTAAATCTAGGTTGTCTTTATAGACAGTGGAGAGAAAGAAGCATTCTTGAAAGATGCAGTATCTCAGCCCAAAGATTTTTTTCTGCCATTGCAGAAGGGTCCCAGAACATGTAGGCTGTTCGACATACTCAGTTCTACAGATAAACTGGGAGAAGTGGGAAACTTTGCTGGAGACATCCTTTGTATGTGAAAGGTACACAAAGACAAGTGCAAGAAGAAGCTGATGTGAAGGAACAAACTAAAGCAGTTCCAGGAAAAATTTTACACCCAATTCAGGATGAAATGTTTAAAATCAGTAGGTAACCATGGAATTGTTCCCACACTGATTTATTTTAGTCTGCAAACAAAGGACAGGAGGTCAGTTATAGTTCTCTTAGGCCATTAAGAAGAGGGAAAGTACACCTGGAAGTTCAGCAACCCAGTTTAGTTTCTGGTTGGATACACCGCATTTCCATTTCTTCAAAAAGAAATAGAAAACACTTGTTGTTAAAACATGGAAGTGCTCATGGTCCCATTTTTTTTTTCCACAGCACTTGGGCAAGGAGAGGAAATTATTTCTTAATTCCTGCAGTATTTTTCCTATAGAGTAAAAACATTGTCACTAAGCTCAACGAAGATTACTCAGACTATGTGTATTTTCTTAGTGTTTTTTCTCCCTGGATAATAAATATATGAACCCATACAAACTCATGCTCCTAATGATTCTTACCAAAAGTATCAGCAGAGTCAAAACAGACATTTTCATGGGCTATGAAAAAATCATCATTGAACCATTTTTCCAAAGTGATTGTATATATTTTTGCTGCATCAACTCCTACATCTCTTTAGGCTGTCTGACTGATACTTGGTTTTGCACTAGCACTTCACTGTAAAACACCACTAATTTTTCAAAAGGCTTGAGACCATATGAGCCCACAGAGAGATGGACACATATTCTAATAAATACTCATTGAAATAATTCCTATAAATTTGTCTTTAAAGTGTTTCTTGGGAACAAAAGCAGCTGAAATGAAAATTATGAAGTCTACATTTATAAATCTTTAACAGGTCTTTTCAATTCAGTTTCAATGTTTAGGTATTTAGATGTGAAATCTGCCATGTAATCTGCATAGTCTATAGGCTTATCTGACTAAGTATTTGGCATGGCAGACAGGCTCAGCAATATTAAGATGGTTATTCGCACATAACATTTACAGTTCATTAAATAAAATTTACAGAAGAGACAGAAAGTCACAGCTTCCATGTATAGTCCAAGCCTGAGCCTTGGAGCAGAATTTCTGCTAAAAGTAGCACTACCCTGCCTGTCCTTGTTTTCTTCTTAGAAAGATTTTCTAGCTAGCAGAAATCCCAAACCATCATGTGTTTTTGCTTTAAGCTCAGATTTTCACAGGCAACATCTCACTTTGAGTCTAACTTTAGCCAAGGGTTACCTTCTCTGTGTTCCAGTCAATCTTTGATTATTTACCACAAGGTTGCAAGCAGCATCTTTCCTCCAGCACTTACTGTCCTTATGTAGTGTAGACAATTAACATTTGCTTAAGGGACTTCAAGAGAGCACTCAGTTGTCCCTTTTTGCAGTAGACAACAGTTCAACTAAATATCAGCCCTCAGGAAAGCTTCATAAAAGTAAATCTTAACTAAAACTTTTTTCAAAAGAAAAAAAACCATCCAGTTTGGTTTATAGGCTTAACAGTGTTTTAAAGGAGTCTTTCCCATCTGCATAAAAGGCTCCTTCACACCATGTGGCTGAAGGTGGAGCTGGGAATTTTTCTGAAAATGGGTTTACTTTAATATTTCCGGAAACTGTCATTTCCAGACACAAAATGGTTCTCCCTTTTTCCTCCTCCATCAGGTTTCCTCAAGAAGGAAAGCCAGCGTGAAACAAAGAAGAGAAGTGACTTCAGAGAGGGTTAGCAGCAGCTGGAATGACTAGCATGCAAAAGGCTGCTGAGAAGCCATGGGGAAAAGGCTAATTGCTGCAAATAGGCTTTATTTTGAATGAACAGGGTCGAAACCTCAAGTGTAAAACATGTCAAGCTCTTCCAGCTAAGGAATCATGCACACACCCAAGTGACTGACCTTCTAGCCTGGATAGGTCTGCAGGTAGAACTGTACTAAGGAACAGGATGGATTTGGGTCAAAGTAGTACCACAACAGCCAAGCTCAAATCAGGAGTAGGAAAGTAGATACTAAAGGCTGCATTTTTCATGGTATAAATCCAGGTAGGCTGGATATATCCTTGGTTGTTTGAATATAAATCTGGTTGCACATAATACAAGGGGAAAAAAATCAGAATATTAGGAGAAACACAAATACTTTTGTCAAACATCATTCTGAACTAGGGATGCCTTCAGGAAAGCAATATGCTAGATGAAGAATGCTGGATGAGGAACCAAGAGCAGAATTACTCTTTCACAGTTTTTGGAGAGAGGCAGCATTTCAAGAAGGAGATTCCTATCCTTTGGAAACGCTTTCCATGGACTGTGGTGAGAGTGCAGACACTAACTAAATACAGACAAATAATGTTTAGATGGATTAGGGCAGGTGAAGAGAATGCTTTACTCATTGACCATTTCTACCACCAGTATGAAAAGTAGCACATGTCACTGATCCACATGCACAACACTGGACAATTTATACCACTGCAGGAAGGAATTGTGGATAGCCCCCAGCTACAAGCCATGTAACATGAGAAATTAGGAATTAAATATCTACAAGGTAAATTTCCACTTAGTTTTATTTTTAATCTGTGTGTATGTGCATCATCACGACATCATCATCACCACTGTCTCAAAGATATTTACAAGAGGTTTATGCATGTGACATTCCAATGAATATACCTGCCTCTGCCAAATAAATGAGCGTAGAGCTTCAGGAATAGCTCCTGGAAGTTGTAATGAGGGTAGAACATGAACTATCAGAAGGTCTACAGGACAAAAGTCAGCACTATTTTTTTTTCTGAGAAGCACAATTAAAATTAGTAAGTTCTTTAGAGTTCCATCTACCTGACTAAGTACTGTTTCCCACTCGTGTACAGACTCTAATACAAAGCCTGTTTATGCTTGGCCTACTGGTTAGGTACAACTACACCACATCATGTAGAGAACTCCACCGGGACCTACTCAAAGTGAGCAGAGGACTTTCTCAGGAAAGTTCTTTCTGAAAGGTTTCATAGGTTTCAGAAGTACCATAAACAATTCAGTTTGTTTCCTAGTCTTCACCCTAGAGAATCCAGGAGACCTGGTAACTCCCTTCAGAAGCCGAGCTGCTGGAACTTCAAAAAAACCAGACACATCCTGATTCCCCATTAGGTTAACATGGTGAAATCACTGGCTCTCCAGCATAGGTAACACCCTGACATAGCATCAAATGTTGTTCAATCCATTAGGAACAAAGAGGAAGAAAGATAATTGAAAGCCCAGATGTCTTTCAAGCTCAGTGTGAATCTGTTACTGTAGTTATGAAAGAGTAGGCGAAAGATGTTTTACAAGCCTGACATAAATCGCTAAGAATAATCCTACTCCCATTCAAAAAAAATTCTTGTTTTCTATTTCCAATAGCTGTCACCCAGATATCTGCCTCCTGATTTTTGCATTTAAATAGTGGGGGGAAAAGAGCTTTATGAGAAAGCTGAAAATCTTCCCCTGATGGATTTCTTATAATTTTCTCTAGAGATGCATCAAAAAATGTAACTACAGGCAACTGCCTATGAGTTTAGATTATCATTCAGTTAATTTTCCATGCATATTCATACTAGATTATGCATATGGTGTTTCAAATTTTTCTGCCAAGATAGCCTTCTAAAGGCTATGTTTTATGTAACACAAATAAAATCAGTATGGTTTAACCTACACTTCATAACTACCATTTTTAAGGACAGGGTCTCTAGAAAGCATTTTAACTTGTATGATTTTCCATTTAAGTAATTGTTTTCAAAAGAAAATTAATATAAGAAACCACATATAACTAGCGAATAAAAACTATTCTAATCAGACAAAGACTTTTATGTGAAAACAAAGATTTTCATGTGCAAGTAATCCTTTTTTTTCCAGGAACTATAGCTTTTCAAATTTCCATTTTGAAAAGCCAACTTGAAGCTCACTTGTTATGGTTCTTTTCCAAAGTCACTGATAAACAGGACAAAAATAAAAATTTTTAAAGCCAAAGTTTGAGGAATTTAATTTTTTCTTGTCTCGACACATTTCTATCTTTTGCACAGTTAGATTTAAGTAAGAATAAAATAAGTAATTTATTTCTAATAATTTTTACATAATTGAAACAAATGTCCACAGTTCTAAGAGTGGAAGGAACAGAGACAATTAAATATTGTAATTTATTAAGTCATAGAGCTTCAAAACACCATCTTTAGCCTATTACCTACACCATGATTCTTTACTTGATTCTGATTTAGTTGCAGTGAGCAACTTAGCTCTGATAAGACAGCTTTTTTGCATCCATGAAGCAACCACTTTTATCTGGGCAGGACTGTGGAATAGCTTTTGAGGTTGCCCTGCAAAAAGTGTAAGAACAAACAAGTAAAGCAGGTAAGACAAGTAGCTAGGGGAAAGCCTGAGATACACTTGATCAATTTTTTCTTTAAGAGTTAACAATGTGGAAATATACAAAGCTACAGATGTAGCTTTTCCTTGCCCAGGACTGAGATTAGTGTGTCAACAGATCGAACAATCAACGTCACAGCTTCTTTCCTCAAATTAAAAAAAAAGATTGGCACATTCACTTTGATCACCACCATGAGGCTCGGCCAGTTCACTGGACTGATTAACTCCTATCATTCCTATTCTATACATTGCAACAGATGTGGACTGTATAACCTATAACTCATTCAAAGTAACAGCCAGGCATGAGGGAGGCATCCTTTCTGGCATAAATGTACAATATAGAATCATAGAACCATTTAGGTTGGAAAAGACCTCTAAGATCATTGAGTCAAACCATTACCCCAGTACAGCCCAAGTCCTCCAGCAAACCATGTCCTCAAGCACCACACCTATACCTCTTTTAAAAGCCTCCAGGGATGGTGACAACCACCTCACTGGGACATCTGTTCTGGTGCTTGACAACCCATTCATGAGAAAAAAAATTTTCCTGATATCCAATCTAGACCTCCTCTGGCACAACTTGAGGCCATTTCCTCTTGTTGTATCATCAGTTGCCTAGAGAGGAGACTAACTCCCGCTTGGCTACAACTTCCTTTCAAGTAGTTACAGAGAGCTATAAGGTCTCCCCTGATCCTCCTTTTGTCCAGGCTAAACAACCCCAGTTCCCTCAGCCACTCCTGATCAGACTTGTGCTCCAGACCCCTCCCCAGCTCTGTTGCCTTTCTATGGACTTGCTCCAGCACTTCAATGGCTTTCTCGTACAGAGGGGCCCAAAACTGAACACAGGACTCAAGATAAAGCCTCACCAGTGCTGAGTACAGGAGCAAAAGGTGAAATGAATTTGGTTACTGCTTGGTTTTGAAATCTACACTGATTTTGTGTTAGTAAGGCCTGCACTTTGAAAGGTTGCTCATTCATCTCTCTTATATAATACCTTGCAAACAAGTCCCTTGAGTTCTTGCAAACTTTAAAAGAAACATTAGAAGAGTTTTCTTTCTGGATCTCAAATAACCTCCTTTCACCTGTTTCATGTATCCCTATTTCTTAGCACAGCAAAATTAGTAACTACAATAATATGCTAGGGATAAAATTTTCGAACCTTGCACAAGCACCTGTCATGCTTGTCTACCTTGATAAAAGCCTATCATTTAATTAAAAGAAGGCTGATCCTGGTACTTTCAGTATTTTTTCCTGGATGAAAAACTAATCTGGTTTCAGATTTTTCTTGTCTGTATTTGTTCCCAGAGAGGTTACTCACGGCAAAGACAGTATCTTCCTGATGACTGATTTTCCAACAGAAAAATACACATGGTATTTAATTTTCTTTTCACTAAGACAATAAATCCTTAGAGACACTTTAGTAAGTAACATGCATCTGATTAATTCATTATTCACTTATTTTTAGCTGTTTGTTTCATTTGCACAGACTGGCTCTTAAATATTTTACCATGGGACAATAAATGTTCTAATCCAGAATAAATAAAAATCAATGGTATGCTCAATCCTAAAAGGATAGTTATTTTATAAAATATAGTGTTTCTTTCCAGTAGAACAATATGACTAATTTAAGACAATTGTATTGAAGGATATTTACTTTTCACCATCTGCTCTAATGTGAAATTAAACCAGATCCAAATTTCAAAGCCAAACACTTTCTTCAATCATCTTAACCAAAGTACTTCCAAAGAACTTCAGCTCCCTATTAACCCAAACAAATGATCTTTGAAGAACTCTGAAAGCATTTCTGAAATCAAACAGGTAGCCAAGAAGGACAGACCATCCATTAAAAAGCTGTGAAAATTAGTTAATTCAGGAGTTTCCAAATAAGCTTTTTGAGTTCAAGCTATCAGCATTTCTAAGTTTTACTTTCTTTGAAAATCTAAAATGCTTTATATTTTTAGATAATGTCTGAAAATTATTGCTGCACATTTCTGACAGGAATTCCACATTCTTTCAGTGTTGGAATGAACTAAATATAGACTTTCCAAGTGGTCTTTCTTATGTGATATGAAAATGACATTAATTAGTACTTTTTTTCCACTGTTTTTATGACTTATAAAAGTTATGACTTACAAAAATGAGGCACTCAATAGCATTTTGCTCTAGATAAAAAAGTAAGTGGCATGGTAATCAAGTTAATTTAAATAAGGTAAATTCTCAGGCTGAAAGAAATTGCAGTTGTTTTCATCTGACATATCCACTGCTCTCTAAAAACTCTGAGGCCTTGAATTAACTAAGCTTTCCTGTACACCTTTATCATGCCATTTTACAGACATGGAAACAAAAACATGCAAAAATATTAAATGACTTCTTAAATCTTCTGCTAGAGCTGCAAATAAATCATTCCTGATTCTTATTTCTGTGTTTCAGTTATAAGCAATTTCCTTTTCTTTCTAAAATATTTTTTTCATTAATATAAATACCAGTTTTTTCAAAATGTTCTGCCTTGCTTCTCTTTCACTGTTAACATCCCAGTTCACCACTAGCTTTAGCATTTCTCTGTTTAGGGAGACAGGAGTAAAAAAAAAACACAACTATTTGATTTTTAAAAATGAGCCTGAAGTGCAGTAGCCTCATCAAAACCTCACAATCCAGTGATTGGAAGTAAATTGTCTCAGTGTGCAGGGGAATAGAATATTTTATGAACATAAAGCCAAATATTTTAACATAGCTTGTATTTGCAGATTTAACATTACTGTATGTCTTTACTAACTAGTAAGTCAGCAACAGCTAGATCTAGAGGTCATTAGTACATGTCAAATTTATCAAACTTCACCTACCACTTCTGTCTAAAGTATAATCAGTCAATATAAGTCTATTTAGACTATTTTGCCTTGCCATAAAAATCCTTTCCAGTAATATTTGTAACCCATTTATTGCCTTTATCTTTGTGGAAAGTGCTCTTCAAGAAATGAAAATGTCAAAAAGTGTTTATTTGAAGCCATTACATTGAAACTAAAGAAGAAATGAAAATGTCAAAAAGTGTTTATTTGAAGCCATTACATTGAAACTACTTGATTCTATAGGGGTAAAGACAGAGCAGTGCAGTCATGGATCTTTTTGAGGTCACATTTAATAATGGATTAATTTTATTTTGCTAGAGACAAGACCAGATCCAGAACACTACATGTGGCCTGACACCACTGAAACAAAGGCAAAGACTGGTCTGTCTATTAAAGAAGGCTGGGTGTTCTCACTAAAAACACAAACGCAATAGTAGTAGCAGTTGTATCATCATCATTATTATCATTGTTGCTGGGTTTTTTACTGCTATTTACACTATAAATCTGTAACACTGATCATCTTAAGACAATCATCTTCATATTTTCACCTTCCTTTATACACTCCAGAGAGGGTTTAAACTATGCCAGGCTTAAACCTTTATGTGTCTGCATCTCTTTAGAATAATTCTTCTGAAGTTAAGACTCTAGCCTTACAAATTAGTCTCATGTTTTTCAAAGAAATATGTTTCTTTCCCATATGGAAATAAAATCTTTTTCATAGAGGAGATTAAATATTGGTAGGTAAGGTACTGTTCATGAGTAATTTTTCTTTCAGCTATAGGAGCATATAAAAATGCTATCCACAGATCAAAAAAACCCGAGTAAATTATGCACCATATAGACATTTGAGAACAGCATCTAGCTTTGATACACAGGAAAGATCTTTAATAGACCAGATCACAGTAAAAAAAAATTGATTGTAAAGGTAAAGCAGCAGTAATGAAACAAAACATCTGCATTTCTACTTGGCCAAAAACCTCAATACCAAAAAATATAATTTAAGAACTCCATTCATACTTAGATCATCAAATCTCTTAATTGCTAAAGGAGATGCTCCAAAGAAATGAAACTGATTGAGCAATTATATGCACTATAATGAGCAAGCAGAAGGGAGGAGGAGAATTTGCTTGGGCTGCTTGAACTTCTGCATGCCCTGACTTTTGAAGTGTGCAAGCCTCATGACTTTCTTCTGCAATCACACACAGCAGTAGCTCTGAGCATCCCTCTAGGGCTTGTGGAGCCCTTTGAAGCATCACAGACCTTTTTGGTGCATGGCACTATTAATAATTATTTCTGAACAATCTTACAAATCACAGTGTAACTCCAAAACTGGCAACTGAAAATAAGTTATCTGCTGCTACGCACAGACTTTACTAGGACAACTTAACAAATTTCACCTTGCAGATCAGGATGACAGGAGCTTACCCTTTTACTAATCTGATCTTGTTAAGAGTTGCTGGTCAGGTCTTCCCCTCCAGCTCAGCACCTGTACTGGGGAGGCTCTCCTCATAAAACACCTGTGAAAATATTCTCACAAAAGATAACTAAAGCTGAAGCAGGAGTAGATTTTTTATTTTAGGTAAGTGTTCCTCACAGTCAAGATTTTAAGCTGTGCAGTATATCATGGTAGTTACTTTGTAATTTTTCCTGTTGCTAAGAAAAATATATCTGGTAATATACCATGAATTTTCACAGTCAAAAGCTCATAGGCAAATTTTCTATATGGACTTAGGAGACAGGCCAGAAAGTCACCCTTCCCCTCACGTGAAAGGATTTCAGTTTAGCCTGCACACCTGGTATCAAAGGTTATCAAACTTAATATGAGATATCACTTATCTACTTAAGCAGTTTTTAAAAGCCACTTTGAAGACCTTATATGCTTTTCATAGCTGGAAACCCTGACCCTACACCAGCAAAGAAAACTGAAAATAGCATTTGTTACTCTTGCTGTCTAAAAATGGAAACCTCTTACTTACTATCACAAAACTCACACTTCTTAAAAAAAAAAGTCTAGATTCCTCAAATATTTATATTTCCATCTTTGCAACTACTGTATATTTTTGTATGTATATATGACTTTTTTTTTTTTATTTCATGCATATAACCTGGGTTCCTCATGCAAGCATAAACTTTTTAAAGCACAGCTCTCCTTAGCCAGGGAAATTAATGTGCTTGATAAAATTTGCCTTCTGTGAGTGCAAATTAGTTTAGTACTTACCAGTATGGAGTGATTTTGACAAAAATATAAGCAACTAAAAAAAATGGAATTACAATGAAAAAATAACAGACAATATAACTGTAGGCTACAGCTATGAGTTGTTTTGGTTCTCATTGTGTTCAAAGAACCTGAAATGATT
This sequence comes from Passer montanus, assembly GCF_014805655.1. NCBI lineage: Eukaryota > Metazoa > Chordata > Aves > Passeriformes > Passeridae > Passer > Passer montanus. The sequence continues at coordinate 4,289,089 of NW_024364270.1, forward strand.
GTTTGTGCTCCGAAAAACTATAGTGTTTGTTGGTAAATGAAAAGAAGGCATTAAAAAAGGCTGCAATAAGAAAATACTGAAAAGAAAATGAGGCATTGTAGACCAGAACATGTCTGAGTAAGTCATAAATTCTTTAATATTTTGTCTGTATATTCTATATTTTTATTTTCCTAAATGGAAAAACATATATTGCTGGTTTTAAAAGAGGGATGGAAAAGCTGTGAAAATTACAACTGACATCTAATTGACTTACTGGAACTGAACTGTAAAACAAAGACGGGAGAGAGCAACTCTTCTTTCCAAGTTAAAAAAAAAAAAGGTCAGATCTCATGGGTAATTCAGCTCAATAGTAAATATGGCTGAGATGGGAGAAAGTCATATCCTGTTTTTAAAATTATTTTTCCCCCAAAATTCCAAATGGAAAGTTTCCAGGTAGTACAGTAACAGGTGCAACATAAGAACTAGTCAACTATATCTATTTTGGTGTTTTTTTTCTTTGTATGCTCTTTCCACTTTTGCTCTGGCATAGTAAATCATTCATCATTAGAAAATATCATATATACTGATGTCATAACCCAAACTCTGATTTTATGGCTCTTCACAGAAGACAGAATTTCACTCTATAGGAACATCCATGGAAACAATATACATAGAGTTTGGGACAAAACAGGAAGTCAAAGCCAGCTTCCAAGTTACTTTCTACAAAAGTCCACCCATATCTAAATAGACAGAGAAATACTCTATTTTCTCTCACAGAATTAAGTACAAATTCTGTCCACAAACTGTCCATTAAAGAGCATAAACATGACTAAATTATCACAACATTATTTTCAACATGCTATGCACAGCCGAAGAGAAGGGATTTGAATAAAATATCTGTCTCAGCTTTAATTACAGTGCCATTTCCTGAAAGCTGTAATAAGGTTCATTTCCACAAAGCAGTTTTCCATTTTTATCTTTAGTTATTTTATCTCAACAGAAAATACACAATTAAAAATTTCTTAGAATCAGACCAAATGTTTCATGTTACAGAAAGATTTAACAAATCCTATTTATCATTCCCCAGGTGAAAATTACAAGAAAAAAGTATAAGAAGAAAACAAACAAATTCAAGACAAAAAGTTGTTCCACTGTAACTGTTGGAAGAGAATGGGTTTATTTTAAATATTCTGAAAGTACTGGAAATATAAATTTTTCCTAACTACAAATGTTGCAAAATCACTTGGAATTAAGGTACTTCTGTATCTGGCACCCAAGGACAGCTAACTACATTAGCAGAACAGTTCACACGTCTATATAGGATGTTTCATCCACCTTTTTATCCTAAATCCCTTGCAAATAGCAAGTGAAAAAGGCTTTGAAATATTCTGCTCATTTTAGGAAGATCTAAGTCTGAATCACCAAGCCTATGTTTTGGTTGAGGGTCCTTCTTCAACCAGTACCAACCAGGGAAAACCACTAGAATTTTGGCTCTTTTCTCACGTCAAGATTAGAGGGCTACATCCCTTGAAATAAACTGAATAAACAAAGACAATACAGAATTTGAGGCTGAGCATGAACTTAAGCCCCAAGCTAACATGACTAAAGAGACTTCAAAACTTAGGCATTACAGTATAGATCACCACAGACTACTGAAAAATGTATCACCCCCAATAAGATGGTGTGGATATATTTAGTATTAAATTCAAGCCACCAACAGAAGAATACAGGTGGTCTTGATGCCTGAAGCTGATTTACTGAGTTTGGAAAGCAGTAAAAGAGATTTGCATTATACACAGAAAAAGAAAACATAGCTGACTTGTAGCTTTCTGCCTCCTAGCAAAGCCAAAAGAGGAGGGAAAAAACTAGATTTTTCAAGGTGGATTAAAAAGAACCAGGAGAAAGGCTTGGCAGCAAAACATAAATAATGCAAGCATGAGCAAGGAAGACTTTGTGTCACTGTTAGAAACAGAGAGGAGGTTAAGGAGGAGTCTTGGCTTGGGGGAAATTCTGTAGCTGTTGCTGGTGTGTGTACAGAACTGTTTATAGTGTACAGACTGGAAGTACTGGCTGTAGACACTGGGTGTTACCTGACTGTGTGGTCCATAGTTCTGCTCCAGAGGGCCAACTCTGCAGACCCTGAACTGGTGTCCTTGTATTCCCAAACTCCTTAACACAAAATCTGCTCTCTCAGATAAGGGAGATTAAGTGTAAACTGCAACAAAAAACATTTTTATTTCTGATGCATTAAGCATTTGATGAGGCAAAATTAAACTAAAAATTAAATTTACTGTTCCCTGCACCCATCATCTGGGACATGTAGTCACAAACTGTTCAAATAACAGGTTCATCAAATTAAATAGAGGTGCTTTTTTCCTGAAGTACAAAGTGGCACAGTAACTAATAAGCATCACAAAACTGCACAAAACCTCTTACTGGCTAATTTATTGCTCCTGGGAAAAATCTACACACAACAAACATTTTTATATGCATGGTTATTTTCTATTTATATTTAGGTTTTGACTAAATGCAATAATCACATTTTAAATGGCCTGTTATGAAGAGAAGGATTTACCATATTGTGCCACTGTCAACACAGAGCAGTAAACCTCTTAAGTACACAAAATTCAGCCCTTGCTTGTCGCCTGCCCTGTTTAAGCACTGTGCTGCAGCACTGTTGAGGCAGACATCATTGCTCTCTGATGACTCTTATCCACAGGACGTGACAAAATTCGAAGTTTCAATAATATTTTTTAATCGAAACTCACAGTCAATCAGTAATTTTGACTAAAATTTTTGAACATTACAGCAACCTAATGCTTGTGAACAAATCAAAATCTTCTTCCTACAGGAAATATCTTAGCTCTTGATAACTGCAGTACTACTGTATAATGGCCAATGTGGAATATTACCCTGCTGGGTTTAGATTGCTAACATAGCTGCAACTTGAAAATAAGGAGATAACTTCCAAAAGAGCAGCACAGAGGTTAGAATCATAGAACCATTTAGGCTGGAAAAGACCTCTAAGATCATTGAATCCAACTATTAGCCTAACACTGGAGTTCATCACTAAGCCATGTCCCTAAATGCCACATCTACACCTGTTTTAAATGCCTCCAGGGATGGTGACTCAACCACTTCCTCAGGCAGCTGTTTCCAATGCTTGACAACCCTTCTGGTGAAGAAATTTTTCCTAACATCCAATCTAAATCTCCCCTGGCACAACTTGAGGCCATTTCCTTTCGTTCTATCATTGGCTGCCTAGAGGAGAGGCTGACTCCCACTTGGCTACAACCTCCTTTCAGGTAGTTGCAGAGAGCAGTAAGATCTCTCCTGAATATCCTTTTCTCCAGGTTAACCAGCCCCAGCTTTCTCAGTTGCTCCTCATCAAACTTGTGATCCAGACCCTTCGCCAACTCCACTGCCCTTCTCTGGACTCGCTCCAACACCTCAGTGTCTTATAGTGAGAGACCCAAAACTGGACACAGACTCAAGGTGTGGCTTCAGCTGTGTTGGCGCTGTACAAGGGGAAAAACACTGCCATGACCCTGCTGGCCACACTATTTCTAACACAAGCCCCAATACCACTGGACTTCTTGTTTACCTGGGCACACACTGGCTCACGTTCAGCTGCTGTTGACCAACACCCCCAAGTCCTTTTCCACCAGGCTGGTTTCCAGCCACTTTGCCCCAGGCCTGTTTGCTGCATGCAGTTGTTGTGACCCAAGAGCAAGACTTGCTACTTCCCCTGCTCAAGCCTCATGCAGCTGGCCTTGCCCCATCTGCAGACCCTACCCTGCAGCAGATCAACTCTCCCATCCAACTTGGTATCATCTGCAAAGTAACTGAGGGTGCACTTGATCCATCCCCTCATTCAGACCATCAGTAAAGATATTAAACAGGTCTGACCCCCAACATTGAGCCCTTGGCAACTCTACTAGTGACTGGTTATCTCCATTCACCACAGTTCCCTGAGCTTGGCCATACAGCCAGTTTTTTATCCAGAAAACAGTTCACCTGTCCAAGCCACGAGCAATCCATTTCTCCAGAAGGATGCTGTGGGAAATGCTGTCAAAGGGTTTAGTAAAGTCCAAGTTGAGAACATCCACAACCCTTCCCTCATCCATTCAGGGGGTCACTTTATCACAGAAGGAGATTGTGTTGGCCAAGCAGGACCTTGCCTTTCATTCACCCATGCTGGCTGAGCCTGACCCTGATTGTCCTGCACAAGCTGTGTGATGGCACTCACGACAATCTGCTCCATGACCTTCCCTGGCACTGGGGTCAGGCTGACCGACCTGTCATTCCTCAGATCATCCTTCCAGCCCTTCTTGTAGATGGGCATCACAGTTGTCAACTTGTGCTGATTCTACAACAATTCGTAGGGATTTTTTAATATGTATTTAACTGGAATATTGGGGACATTGGGGACATTGGGAATATTGGAAACATTGGGATTTTTCAAAATATATTTAACTGGAATTTTCTCATGCATAATCTCTTACTAACTGGACAAAAATGCATCCATCTTGTTTCCAGTCTATGCTATATTGCAAAGTTAAAAAACAGTTCTATTGTTTCAGATCAGCCATTACTTTTCCTTCTATTCTGGCCACAGAATGTTTTCATTACTTATTTGCAGAGTTTCAGAGCTGTATTGTTGGAAAAGCAATAACCAGGTCATCCACTGTTTCTCCCAAATATAGCACTGACTTTATACACAGTGAACATGGTATAAAGGCCACCATGGTCAGCGGCAATGTTGGAAACAATTTAGATCATCAGCTTTGTTCTTCACTGCTGAATGTTCATTTGGGAGCAAGGCATGCAAATTGCCCAAACAAGGTGCACCAACTTTGTCTGAAAGCCAGCCACAGGGAGAGGAAGCTGTGTCTATGACCAGACAATCTTTCAAACTGCTGAAGCTCAGCCCAGCCTGGTGGTTGATATTCAGCTGAGCTCCTCTGCTTTTTATTCGGACAGTGCCCATTTCTGGCAGATGGCAGTTTACATAATGATGACAAATGTGAGTGAGCAGCTGTCATCAGTGCTCATCATTTATGCATCCTGCAGTATCAGCAGTAAAATACTCCCCTTCTGAAGGGGGGGAAATATTTCAAATCCCCAAAATCAACAGCTAAAATCACTCTCTCTGGCATAAAAATAGCAACAGGAAATAGTAATCACCAAAAAGTAGTCACTGGAGAACCAGGAAAAAGATATCCTTGACTATTTTCAAATCAAATCAAAGCTTTTCATCTTAGCTCTAAATACCTTCCTAAATCATTTTGTAAGATGTGGATGACAAATAGACAAATTATTCTTCCTTGCAACTATTATTCTTCAGTCATAGTAACCTCTCTCCTGGTGGTAATACAACTGTTAACACTGTCTTTGATGCCTACAGGAAAAGGCATCTGCCTTTGCCCTCAGCAGTGGAGGAAATGGTTTTTCATTCAGGCTCCCTCCTAACAGCCACATTTCAGCATTTGCTACAGCTTTGCAATCACACCAAGGTCAATGAACTGGCACTAGTGTATATAAAAGCTTACCTTAGCTCATCTTTTTAGTTTCTGACTCTCCTGCACCATGAAGAAGATCTATAAAACTAACCACTAAACATTAATTTGCTAATACCTACTTCTCCTGTTTGTCTTTGCGTACTGGTTGTTCTCATTAAGTCTACATGGCTGTTAACCCTTCATGTTTACAAGAAAACTCACAGTAATTTAACAGATTCATTCTGCCATCTTAATTACTGCCTTTTACTACACTACCAGAAACTCTGTAATACAGTTCCTCATACTTTAGGGTTACTACTTTGAAATTGGGTTGGTGCAGCATCCTTCAAAACCAAAACGGAATATGATTTTTAAAAGAATCTTGCGTCAAACTTTGCCCAGCTACAAAAAAGATACACATTTCCTGTCTGTATGCAAAGTAAATAAAGTTAGGCAACACCCAAATAATACACCTGTCATCTGCTGCCTCCAGTCTTTTCCAGTTTATTCCCTTTAATTTTTTTTTTAAAGTATTGAAGCTTCATATTCTGGCTCTCAGAACATTAAAATATGGAATTTCCACAAATTGCCACTTCAAGCCAAAATGGGTTCTGACTCAATACAATCTGCAAAATTTAAAGTGGTGCCAATACACTTCACATATTTCTCTCATTTTCTTCTTTCATCATCCATTAGCATGCAATATGAAACTCTGCTTTCTAATTATGCTTATATTTCTCAACAAAGAGTTCTTTCTGATATCAAATTCCATGAAAAAGTGCTTTCTTTCAGCTGAGAAAAAAGTTTTTAGACCCAAATTTATGGCCATTCTGTTTTGGTTTGGGTTTTTTTTTTGTTTTCATTCCAAACCTAGTCTGATTCTAGATTTTCCAGCTGCAAGCCACAATGAAGAACAGGTGAACTTGAAAGCACAGTTAGCAAATTGAAGCAATTGCAGTCCATCTACACACTGTGCAGCACCCAGCTCACCCACAAAAGACATTGGCTCATTTGTCCATTAAAATGCAGGAATTTGATAAACTATAATTTTGCATAATTCATAAGCAAATAAATTCCATCTGTCTTACCTTCAGAGACAGTGTTGATTAGGGGGCATGAATGCAATGAAGTAATACTCAGTGGTACTCTGCTGGTATAAACATATGCTGAGGAAAAAGCCTAAAGGCTTTGAAAAGTTGCAAAGTTTCAAGCTTATGTGCAGAAAGAAAAGCAATCAGGACTTGAAACTCAAGGAGTTCCTGCCCAGGTTGCAATACCATGACAGAACATTCAATCCTCATGACCACCCTTGCATGAAAGGTAGGCACACACACATAGGGGAAAAAACCCAAGAAAAAGCAAGAGTGCAAATGGGAAAATGTAGTCACTTTGTGTCTTTTTAATTGCAATTCTATTCTCATCTTTCCTGGTAGATCTGCAAAGGTCCCTTCAAGCGAGGCAGGTGCGGCCCATTTGCGCAGCCTTCTTTAGACTATGCAAATTGGAAGAAAGGCAGCAGGTTCACTGAGTGTCCTGTTCCAAATACAGTTCAATAGGCTGCCACAAAACCTTCTCTTCTCTCCTCCAACTGCTCTCTGTGTAACCAAACACATTTATTACACACAAGGCACAGGCACAAACTATCCTAAACTGTTCTCAAGCATACACTAACCAGTGTTTCAAATCCTCACTTTCAAATGGGGAGCTATGGATATTGTAGGTGTTTTCTGTGTGTTTTGGCTTACTCCTTTTAAGGGGTAACACAATTAGAATACTATTGCACATTTTAGGATTTACAGAAAACAACAACTGATGACAACTCTCCAGCTGGTATAAACTGTCTCTTCCACTGATTTCTGCCTCCTTCAACAGCCATCAGTTGTGCAGGTGCTCTTGGCTGTCCTACTGCACGTGTTCTGCTTCAAGGGACAACTCTGGAATTTGATACCAGTTACTAGCTCTTCCATTCTTTTTAAAAGACATATGATAGCCCCTTACAGAAGATGTCCTGGCCACCCCAGAACTACAGCTGCAGACTGATTGCCTGGTTTCAGCACCTGTATTAAATACATGTTGGCAGCTGCTGGAAAGTCTCCTTTACTCTGCCTCCAACAACACTACACATAGATAATTTCTTTATTATTTCTGAGCAATCATTCCATTCTAGATACCATGTATGTGACTTGACATCTCGGGAACTTGTACTGGCATGTTCAGTTACCTTGTCTAATATCTTGCCACAGAAAAGAGAACTCTGATTAACAATGAGAAATGAGAGTAAGATGTAAGCTAAGCAGAATGATGGGTGGGGGGAGGGAGGGAGACAGAAGGAAGAAAGAAAACTTTTTTTTTTTAAATGAGGGCAGAGTACAACAGAATCAATAGTCCTTGGAAAGAAAAATAAGATATAAAACAGTATTTTAAAACTGCATTACAATAATTTATACAGATCTCTGTCAACAAACAGCAAAATAAATTCTAGCATAGTGACAAAGTAATTTCCCAGACAAAAATGAGTATGTATTCCCCCTATCATACCTATAGACTTGAAGGAAAATCTGTATGTCAGCAAATTTTATCAGCCTAAAACTTTCTTCCTTCAGATCAAACAATATGATCCATCACAGCAGCACTCTGCACCACAGGTAGGAAGAAGTTTTTTGTCTGACTTGTCTAGATGATCTACATAATTAAATTCATAGCAATTGTTATCAACCTACTATCTCTGTTGTTACTGTTTCTCATCTGACAAGGGCTTACACAGCCAAAGCCTTTCCTATTTCTTCCCTCTGTGCCTTCTGATCTCACATAAGATATTATTTCTGCCTGTAAATCATGTTTCTCTTCAATCTGTATTCTAGCTGAACTACAACAGCATGAACACCAGAACTAGGACAAACAGCTTATATAGGGCAGCTCACTTCTCTCCAGCTACTTGCTGTCAAAAAAAACCATTTGCCCGCATCCCAGGTTTCTACTTCTCCCCTCAGTTCAGAAGGTTACAGAACATTACAGTCTGCAGCAGCAAAAAGAGTTCAAACTGTATCTTCATATTGAAATTCAGCATTATAGTTTCAGAATTCCCTTTGTTTTTATTTGTCACAAACTGCCCCAAGACTAAAGAAACAGTCATGCTCTGTATCTTAGCTCTCATCTTCACAAAGGGAAACTCCAGCTGGTGAGGTCTGCCTCAGCAGCAAGCACTACTATGTTGATGGGAATAATTTTAGAAGCGTTTTGGGAGATAAATGCTGAGTCATCCATATGAAAACAAAGCACACATGAATAAAAGCAATAAACAACAACCACAACAACAACAAAAAGTTTTATATATTTCTACATAGTTACTTTTCATCTCACAGAATTAAATATTCATGGACTTTCCAAAGCTAGCTGCCTACTACTTGGAAAAACTGTTAAATATGTAGCAGGATGATATGCTGTGTGAGCTTCATACACTTACATATTCAATTTTTTATATGATGGCTTTAGGATTTTCATGTATTTCACAGTTTTCTGCACCTTGGTTCTTTGCCAATGCCTGTCACAAAAGGCATTATATCACATGGAAAACAGACAAAGAAGACTGGTGAATTTCCTCTGTCTTTCCAACTCAAGCAGAAACACTGCTAAAAGCATCAGAATTTATGTAAGACAGCAGGGCAAAATGCAACTAAGGAAAGCATTTCTTTGGAAGGGAATAAATATTGTAAAGTTAAAAATAAAAATCACATGAGGAAACGTAAGCTGAGATGAAAATTTTAGCAAACCTTTAGTTTGAAAAACTTACAGAATTAAATATCTTCATCCTAATTCTGATGTGAATTTCAATTGTATGAGGAATACAGGAGAAGTCTGCACTTCTCCCATTACTATCTATTATCTATCCATACATGAAGTCCATGGTAAGCACGTTAAATAAACTGGTTATCCTATCAATGTCCAGGAGAAGATCTGGCCCCACCTCTGACCCCAGCGAAGGACCAGCCTCGGGACCCTGCCCAAGACATCTGCATGAGCAGCCCCTGCAAGCTCACATCAGCTCACAGCACACTTCTCTTCCAGCCCAAGGGCCACTGTGATGCTGCCTCCTACACCCAAACAGAGCGAGAGGTGACAGCTCCCAGGAGTTTTATAGTTAGATGGCATGGTGACATACTGCAACCCTTCTGAAGGCAGCAGCTTTATTTCCAAACACAGCCGGGACCAGTGCTCCATTCAGAAGGTTTTGAAGCAGTTTTTTATTTCTCTTGACAAAAGAAAATTTCTATAATAAATGCTCCCATTGCTCACAGACAGGTGATCAATACCATTTAGGTAAACAATTCCTTCACTGATGCACATAAAAGAGCAATCATTAGTCAACTCTTTTAACAGCTGCAGCCTAAGTAATGGCAAGAGAAATTTAAATAACTCATTAAACATGGGAACCTGTCAATATGTTTGAATAAAACACCTACTGAATGAAAAGGTACAATATTTGTGGACTATGTCAACACAAAGTAAATTAGCAAATGCTTAAAGGGACTGAATATGAAATCAGTTAAAAAACCAAATACTTCACACTGATGGAAAAAGTATCTTGAATGGCCTTTGTAGGTACTTCCTACACATGAAAGTTGCAGTTTTTTAGAACTGAAAAGAATAAGATATTTTTCTAGTTGTATTTAAAAAATAAAGTTTTGCACAAAGCAATGTTCCGCATTATAATCTCCACTCACAAAAAAAGACATTAACAGTATTAATGAGATCATAAAAATCAAATACTCAGAAGACAGAAATGCCAGACTCAGTTGCTCCAACTCCATTCACAGGAACAGAACATGTTACCACCACCATCAAACTTAAACCCAGGGGTCAAGTAGGCAAGTGTTACTATTGCAGGCAAGCTAACAGCAGGTATTTTAATTTATTTTTAAGATGTGACCCCATGCTGCTGCTAACAAACATTTTACCAGACTATTCAAAAGAAAACAAACCCTTTACGAACAAAACACCTCCCACTTCTGTCCTAGAAGAGACCTAAAAATCATAGGAAGTGACCCAGACCCCATTCTACAATGGAATTAAGATGATAACACACCAACCAACCAACCAACCAACCCACACTTGACTTTCAAACCTGGGTGAGAATGCTCACCTACCTTTAACAGTGCTGACATATAATAACACACCAACCAACCAACCACACTTGACTTTCAAACCTGGGTGAGAATGCTCGCCTACCATTTAATAGCGTCTGAGCATGTGAATGTGACAAACTGTTCAAGGATCAATGACATGAATGCTCACCTACCTTTAACAGTGCTGACATATCTGAGATTGTGAACGTGACAAACTGTTCAAGGATCAATGACATCCTGGTACTTCTCACAGCATCAACATATACCTCCAGTTTTTCCTATCTACCTACTTGCAGACACTCTTGTATGCTTAAAAAAAGGAAAAAAGAAAAAAAGAAAAAGAAAAAGGAGAAAAAAAGAAAAACAAAACAAAAAACAACTTAAAAAGAAAAAGAAAAAGGAAGAAAAAAGAAAAAAGATAAAAAGGGAAAAAAGAGAAAACCCCTGAGAATAGGGGATATACACCAGAACGTCAGGGAAGATTCCAGTGAGCTGTGAGCAATGACCCATAGACAAAGGATAGAAATAAGCACTGTCAGTAGCAGTCATACCTCCTTTGGAGGTATCATCAAGCTGGACACCCATGAGCTCAGACTAGGTGGTTCAATTTCTAGCAACGTTATCACCCAAGTCCATCCCTAAATTTACCAAGTTCTACCTTTAATAATTTTTTTCTTTGTTGTTGGACAGAATGAGTTCTAGTTTCAGCAAAGCCTAAGCTAGCCTAAATGAACACTGATTTTGCCACTAGAGTCCACAAAAAAGCCTAAATGCATAAAAACAGTGACCAAAAAAAGGATGACAAAGATATACAGTTTCTCCTGGCATCTGAGCATTTCTCCCTTTCAAGCACTGCCACCCATGGCTGTCCTCTTCACGGAAGATCCCCAACTACCCCCAGATAAGCAGATATTCAAGGAATGCCTAGTCTTGCTGACTTCCTCATAAACAGAAAGTTTTCTCTCTCCTCTCAGCATTTACATACATGCATGTACAGTCCTGAGCAGCCATAAGGGAATATATTGAAGTGTAAGAGCTGTTTTCAATCTGCTTCTGGTACCTCTGCTCTTTGGAGTCATTTGCTGTAATCCCAAATCCTGACACAGAGTTATACAAACAGCAGGCAGTTTAAAGGACCAGATTTCAGGCTCATCAATCAGACTGGTTATAATCCAAGGCAATGCTTCATGATATCTAATGATATATTCTGCAGCTTCTGAAGAGTGGGAATTTTTATTTCTCAAAAGAACTGTAATTATCCTTCACAAAGCCAGCAGGCTTCTTACAGTACAACAGCTGCAGTGTCCTATTGCCTTAACTCTTGGACAGTCTGAATGTATACATTCTTTTCAGGGAAGAATCATCTCAAAGCATGTATGTCCCACTAGAGCATAAAAAATTATTTATATGAAGGCTCATGCTCCTATACAAATCTGCAGGCTTATAACAAGCAGATCATGATATTTCTACCTAATTCTGCTATTTCCTCTTTAAGTAATTATCAAGTCATGATTTCTACTTATCTGAAAAGCAAGTACACAAATTTTGTTCATAATGCTGTTGGAGTTGCAGAACAATTTCACAAATAAATATTTTTCTTTAAGCAGAGAACATGAACTAGTTAAATCAGCAAACCATGCATTTGAATGTCTTAATAACAGAACAGTTTGTTTTACACTAAACTGGCCTCAAATTTAATATTTAGTAGGAATGAAACTGTTCCTCTTAACCTAAGCATTTAGAGGAGAAAAGCCCTCACAGCAGCCTTTTATCCTTTCACCATAATGCAAAGCCTTCCTGAGGAAAGCCAGTGTATGGAAGTCTGGGGCTGCATGCTGGGGTGAGGCAACACAGCAACCCACAGGACTCACACAAGCTTTGAACCCAAGCCAAAGTCATCAAGAGCTTTCTGTCAGAACTAATCAATTAAAACCAAATCTTGTTATTAATATACCTTGTCCACTATATTTCTGGGCAGGAAGAATGTAGTGACATCCTGAAAACCATGACTTATAAGACAAGCACTGACATATCTTGAATTGTTTGAGGACACAAGTAGCAATATGATTGCTAAATAAGCTTTGAAGAACTGTTGTAGTAGCTTAGGAAGAAGGGTAGAGAGTAGTGGTACAGTGATTAATGCCACCCAAAAAAAAGTTGTCTAGACATGATTTTTTTCTGAGGATCACAGATGGCCCCAAATACAAGAGATCAAAAGGCCTGAGCTTTGGGAACAGACACTTACATTCTCTGAGCCCAGTCTGCTTCAAATTGTTAAAATTTTCTACATAACAGGGAAATGGCTCAGCACTGCAGAAACTATAAACAAAAACATTTCTTATTAATCCAAGATGGGTTTTTATTGCTAGTGTGCTCATGGTTCAAGCAGATTTATTAAAATGTTTGCCACTGCAAAACAGGAGATTTCACATGCATTGCTCAGAGTAGGCAATTATAAACTCATGAAGGCTACACAAGCTTTAACAGAGAAAAATGCTCTCACCCTTTGGTATGGCAGGCAAGATTAGTAAGATTCTTCCCCATGTTGTGAAGTAAACATCTGGACTTTTTCTTTTCTGTGCTGTATTTCTTCCTTGCTGAAAGTAAAATACCCCAATAATCCACCAGCTGAAAACTATAACCAGCTGCTTGTGCAATAAGATGGTGCTGCTTCTTCTGAAACAGAAATTTACCTTTCTTCCAATATACCCAGTGTTTGTTTATTTTTAATCAAATGAGTGATAATTTATTTTAAACACTGAAAAATCACCAAAATGCAACACTAGTAAATCACACCAAATGGAACATTAAGAATACTGATTTCCCATATGGTCTTAGAAAACAACTAGATCTTTATCTTAGTGCTTTAAACCTCTCCATACAAAAAAAAAAAATCCAAAAAAACAAACTTGATGCAGGTAATCACAATGACTCAAGCCAAGTTTAGGGCTGTCCCAGCTCAGTCATGCATCAGTGAAAATGAATAATGACAAAAGCCTGACTCTTCTCATATCTGCCCAGAGACAGGACAAAAGAAGCTGGCACAAACTGGAATAGAGGAAAGTATGTTTAATGCAAGAAAAATGCATTTTACTGCAAGAATGGTCAAGCAGTGGCATGACCAGCCAGCACCAAGGCAATGGTCAAGGCTGCCTGGAGAGGTTGTGGAGTCCCCATCCTTTGATATACTCCAACAGGATACATTACTGAGCAACAGTTCCAGGCTGCCCCGCTTTAAGCATGGTTTGGGATTTCACAAACTCCAGAAGCCCCTTCCATTCTGTGATTTGGCTGGAATTTATTTGGATCATTGATTACTGTAGTATGTGTGCCATGACCCCAGCCCTCCTGCTAGCCTAAACAGTGAAGCCAATAAGCAAGCCTATTGGCTCAAATCTCACTTAAAAGCACCTTCATGATCTTAACTGGCCAGAACTGTAAATTCTGTGTTACAGAAGGGTTGTGTTACATGAGGAAAATGAAAAAAAAGTAAGAAAATAAATACATAATCAGTATTGCAAAAAGACTTATTGTATTATCAAATTACACAAGTAACTATCAAGATAAGAAGAAAATGCAATCAAAATCCTAATCAGGTCTGGGAAATACCTCCATCAGTTGTGACATCAAAAAGACTTATTGTATTATCAAATTATACAAGTAACTATCAAGATAAGAAGTAAGAGAATGCAATCAAAATCCTAATCAGGTCTGGGAAATACCTCCATCAGTTGTGACAGTGACACTTAACAAGAAGTTGATACTGCACCTAAAATTGTTCATAAACAGCATCACATTTTGGCTTCCATCCCACACTAAATTAATTTCTAAAGGTTCGCAAATATACCCAGCAGAACTCCATGCCAAACTCTTAAGCAACTGGCTCTCATGCACTTTATTTTGGACTAATATGAAATAATCATTTAATGACCCATAAAACTGACAAAATTAAGATATTCTCCCAAGCCAATTTTCCATGGGATAGTCAAAAGAATAAATATTTTTCAACATCTGACCCACAAGCAAAATCCTAAGAACATGAATGTCTATCAAAAGTTTAGCCTTGGAATTCTTGCATACAAAACCGAGACTTTTTTACTGCTTAATAAAGGATAATGATACTGAGGGAAAAAATCTTGGAATAAATTAAATAAGAGCTTTCTGATGCATTCAGTAAATAAAAAAGACAGGTTGTATTATGGTGTAAACAAAGAGTTTCTCCACTAAACTAACAACTATCCATTACACCCAGTTTACAGCAATTTATAAGACGAGTGATAAATAACTATTGACCTCTGTCAAGCAGAAATGACAGAGCAGTTTAATAAGCTGAAACATTATTGGCATTCAATACAATTTGGCACAAATTCTGCGTTTTCTTCTTTGAAAACCACAATGCTGAACCGTGGAGAACATCTGCAAAAAGAAGCCAGAATATCATTTAATTCTTCCTTTGGAATAAAAGAAGTCACATGTGACAGCAGTTGTATTCACTGCATGCAAGATAAAGACAATCAGGCAACACTTCTCTTAACTCCAGAACTGTGGATGCAATAGATCCATGACTTCCTTTCTCAAATACTTCATTCTCAAACATTTCAGTGCTGAAAAATTCAAACCTATTCCCAATATTTGCATCTGATCCAGACCAAAAAAAAAATACAACCACAAACCAGAAACTCATGCTGCATTCAGAACACAAGCAAATAAAACGTGAATAATAATGTGATCCCTCCTGCAATTTCACTGGAGGTAGTACTCTTTTGACATGTTTCACAGGCCTAAAAATTAATTTTAAAACTGGGCCAAGAGGAATCTCATGAACTTCAACAAAATAAAGGTCTAGATGATGCACTTGGGATGGAGCATCCCTCCTATTAAGAAAGGCTAAGAGAATTGGGTTTGTTCAGCCTGGAAAACAAAGACTTCCAGGTGACCTAAATGCAGCCTTCCAGTACCTAAAGGGAGCCCACATGAAAGATGGAGTGAGATTATTTACAGCTGCAAGGACTGACAGGACAAAGTGCAATGGTTTTAAACAGAAAGACATGTTTAGGCTGGAAATCACATAAAAATTCTTGACTGTAAGAGTGGTGAGGCCCCAGAACAAGTTGTCCAGAGAAGTTGCGAATGCCCCATCCCTGCAAGCATTTCAGCTGGATAAATCTCTGAGCAACCTGGTCCATGGCAGGAGCTCTGGTACTAGATGATCTTTAAGATCCCTTCCACAAACCCTTCTGTGACTGTGATATTGGGAAGACCAGACCATTTGCCTCCACATCAACAGAGGGCTTTCAGTACTTCTTATGTTTGGACCTAACCCCACTATTTGTCTGCTAATGAAAACTTAACAGGCTCTAGGCTTGAAGATAGGGATTAGTAACATTAACTTAAAAAAATGGCTTCTCCAAGACTTTTACCAATTCCAATAATCCCATCAGCTTCAACATATCAGAGGTTCTTACTTTGCCTTATAAAGCTCTGTGACATCCCAACTGACATTCAAATGTGACAGTTTTAATTTTCTGTTGTGTCTTGACACACTTGGCACTTAGCATTTAATATTTCCACCACATGGGAAAAGGACTCTGGCATGGTTGATCAAATATATCATGTCACAGCAACTTGCCCTTCTTTTTATCTCTGTCTACTCCCCTGGCACTTCATCTGCTATTAAATAAAAGATACTTTGGAAAACCCCAAATACCTGATCTGTTATGGTGGAAGTTTAATTAGACCTAAACTAATTTGAAAATGCCAGCAGTATCTTTTTTGAAGAACATTTAGGTATACTCCATTTAATAATAACATGACATGAAGTAAGTAATGAAATTATGACCGTGGGAGTAAAAATTGTTTTAAAAGAAAGACTATTACTCATACTAAATACCACATGTTTAAGTGACTGGCATTGCATTAATAATTATAGTACTTATCACTCTTCATTGAAGAGAAAATATATTCAGATTACTAGCTCTATTTAACACAGCAAAAAGAAATACGGATTTAACAAATGTTATCGTGGAGTTGGGGTAGTCATCTGCCACCCTCTATTCCCATCATTACTAGCCAACTTGTCTTAAAGTCACTAAAAATATGGCTAAGTAAATTGTTATTCATACTACTACTCTTGATAATACCTCCGATAGATATAAACAGAGAGAATTTAAGAAAAATGCATATTTCATCTCTTTTTGTTCTTCTCTACCTTATTCTATCTGTTCCAAATTAAGAAAAATTAAACATTTATTCTAGTTTCCATTGTTTTATGACAAGTAGAGTTTCCATATAGAATAGATGGACATAAAAAACCCTGCTGTTTCAAGTTCTATTTACTATCAGTAATAGATAAGCTATAAGTGCCTTTACCTTGACAGACTTTTTTGAAATAATCATTTACCATGATTAACCTGGTTTCCTCAGGATTGAAAGATCTCTCTAGTGATTTCCCACTTTCCCATTAGACTGCTTGATACTCTTTAAATGCCAAAAACTCATGATCACAAGAATGACTGCCTTGGATATATCCTGAAACTATACAGAGAGCAAAATACCCATTTCTACTAAGAAAATTAATTCAAGTCTGTTGTTAAAAAAAAAAAGCTATTGATTGCAGCCAATGCAATCTTTTATTCACTGGTGCAAGATTAGATTCTTTCAAAAAGAGTGCCAGTTTTTAATCATACTAGAAATGCTATGAAGCAGATTGTGTCTAGAACTGCTAGCAAATTGGCCTGGAACTGCTTGTTACTCCTAGGATGGCCAGAAGGAAGAGCAGAGGTGCTGCATTTGGCCTTCTCAACTGCACACAGGCATTTTCCAACTACCCTTTATGCTCTTTCCTCACCACAGCTACTACTGCTTCTCCTTCTCTGAAGTCTCCTTAACACAGAAAACAACCATGAGGTTCATTTTGCTCCAAAAGTCCCCCCATGATGTATATTCTGGAGAGTCAGTTCAAAAAGATCCTTATGTGGGTCATTGTTCACCCCCCTCTCTACTGTTGGTTCAATTGTATTCAATATCCAGATTTACCTGGCCAATTATTAATTTCTAAGGCAGCCGAATCAGCCAATAAAACAGGACATAAAGGTCATGTTTCAAACCCCCAGGCAGAAGACCACAAGCTGAATTATCACACAGTCCATTTCTGCATAGCTGTCAAAATAATCCTGGCACTACTGAAACTCTGGGCTCATTTGAGAAATCCACATATCTGGTCGTACAGGTATCAGGGGCTACTTGGTATTTTCAGGGCTTCTTTCCTCCCCCTTCCCTTTTAATTGAATTATTTGCAGCTTTGATCATTCAAAAACCTTGTTAACCTTAAATATTCAAGACATGTGCTTTCATTAGTTTGGCATTTCTTTCTCCCTTTAGCAGAATTGCTCTGAAAGGAATTTTTCTACAACACTGTGAGTAACAGGGAAACATGCTGTCGTATCTCTCCAACGAAAACCTTTCAGTAACATCAAGAATGTACCACTCCAGGTAAAACATCTGCTGAAGCCAGTTAACCTTGACAGTGCTGTGAGCAAAAATATTAGTAACAAAATGAGCCTACATGGTGGGCATATGTGTCTGTTGATGTTCCTGTACAGGAGGCCTTCACCTCAGACTCTGTCCATCTTCATTACTTTGTCAAACAGACCAGTGAACTAACTCATATTTCAAATCATACTACAGTGACTGAGAAACAGCACTCAGTATAGCAAACATAAGGACTGGGAAAAAATTAATAATAAAAAATTAAAATACTTCAGGATTAGGATTTTTTTTAGTAGTTATTCCTTCACACAACACAGCTCTTATGTCATACTATTGAAAAAGACTCCTTGCACAGGGAACACATTCCTCTTGTATGAAACTGCCAGCAAGTTGTACAAACCCTTCCTCCTCAAAAGTTTATTTACCTGCAACCAGTAACTACTCTTGCAAAGAACAGTTCTGGTCTAAATTTCTGACTCAATCAGAACTTTTTCACCTTGGTGAAAAATTACCATTTATTTGAAATAGTAGTTCTCCTGCTTTGAGTTTTAAAGTGAAACAGTCATTCAACCTTTGGAAATGGGACTGAGACTGATAAGCTTCACCAATGAAGCCAAGTCAAAACTGAGTATTGTGTAAAAGACTTCATAACACTTGTAAAGAGAGAGCACGTAGGCTGGAGTTCCAAGTTTTCCCATGTACAGGAAAGGAAAATCCCCCACTGTAAATTTACGAAGTTCTCTAGGAGAGAAGGACTCACACAGGTCTGCAAGCTGCCAAAACACCAGCCAGGTGGGACTCGACAGCAGAATCTCACACCACTGGAACCAGATAACTCATCCCCCACAGGACAGCTGCCATTGACAGGGCAAGGACAAGCTTACACATTTGTACAACAGCTCAGTGACACCTGGACAACAGCACTAACACAAACTTCTCGGTGCAAAGAACATCCATCATGGCACAAATTACAGGAGCATGTAAGACTAAATTTTGTGCAGGCATTCTAAATAGCAGAGATGCCCTCTAAAGCCGGGGTTTTTTTGGTTTGCAGTGGGGTTTTTTCCCAGGGGTATCTGTAAGGATAATACTTCTTGAAGAGGGAAAGCCCTTCCTTTGCCTGCACACAGTCATTCTCCATTAATTCAGAATTGCTGCTGTAACAGCAACATTAACTGTTGTGATTTCTCATATTGAAACTTCTGTCATTCTCCTCCACTAAGACTCTGAATTGATAACATTTATTTATATCTTATTTATACCAAGGAATTCCATTCCCTTTTTGTTGGCGATTGGGCTATTTTTGTTAAAATTCACTTATTAATTCAGCAGAACAAAGCTTACCTTAGTAAGTTATGCACATTAATAGCAGTCTATTATCCATGTCGCCTTCTTATGAATCAATTAAGTTTAATGTCCAAACTTCAAAATGAGCAGAAGAGACATATTTCTGCATAATGAACTCTGAGAAAAATTCAACAGATGTTCATAAAGTCTCACTACATCTATCTACACAAGCTTTTAATGAAATATATTCATGTTTATATAAGAAATCTCATCTATATTTTTTCTAAAATTTGCCTCTACTTGAGCCTGAGATTTAATGAACTCATCAAGACCACCAACCATACCAGCTTTTGAGCGCTTTTTCAAACGCTTTGCACATCTCTTACTTCCATTGAAATTCTTAGCCCAGATTTCCACTTTTCCTTTCCCAGAACAACTATTATTCTGAAATTAATGAACCTTCTCCTGACAGCCATGCAGAAGTTGTCTGAAGTGCACGTGGCTCAGATGTCCTGGTACACGTTTCAAGCAGCCTGAACCCACACCACCAACTTCTGTGACCGGAGCAATCTGTTGGTTTGGCTTTGGATGTTTGACATCCAAGCGTGGTTTGCCCTTTAATGCTGCTACTAAAACTAAAAGTCCTCCAAAGAGCTCTAAATTCTGCCTGCTTTGTTCTTGGTTCCTCAGAAAGCCTTAAACACCCAACCAGAGATAGTCACTTCAACAACAAAAATAATGGACTTCTCAGTGTGAGGAACACACAGAAAAACTGAACATTGAATGAGATCAGTCCATAACAAACATTTTACTGGTTTTATTTGGGGTTTAGTTATTTGGTTGTTTTTTGGTTTTTTTCTCTCAATATCAAATTATTAAAACCTATCTTATATTGTTTTTCTGATTTTTAGTGAGATTTCTACTGAATATGACATTTCAGAATTAGTAGCTGATTAAAAAAATTTAAAATGCTGCCCCTTCCCATTATTTCTCATTCCCCAGATCTAAATTATCCAACAATAACAACACAAAATTTATGAATACATTCTATCTCCTCTAAGCTGTAGTTTGGACAAACTTATTACTAATGAAGTAATAGTAATTACCCAGCATTTTAGCTGCCTTTCATGCATTTGAATGTACTTCCACCTATAAAAGACACTACTACATTACAGCCCTGATTCAGAAAAGTATTTAAAAGCATAAAAAAGGCATTTTCATGCATAATCACTAACAACAAAAGGCACAACATAAGAAGTCATGACAAATTCGGAAGAAGAAACAGTTGAACAAATATAAAATATACAGGAGATAAAGTCTGGTTGATGTCAAGGTTTTGGAAGGTATTTCAGAAGGTTTCTGTTATTATTTTCCGTCTTTCAGAACCTATTTTCAGATCTCATTTCAGGTAAAAATCTTGCTACCATTTTCCATAAGAAGACAGATCTCTCAATTAAGATGAAGTATTTTTGGCACAGGCACAGACTATAAATGTTTCTATTTTCCCTGAACTTATTTAGATCCCTCACTGGATTACTTATAAACTAGTGCAAGTCTTTCATATGGATTCTAGATACAGAGGTACAAACTGGCTGGCATCTTCTCTTTTGCTGAACAGGCTTATAAATCTTTATTTGTGTGACAGAAATCATAAATTATGACTCTGAATTTGATGTGGCCAAAACAATAGGATGCTGCACCTCCTTAGTCACCTTTCAGACTCATAAAAAAGCCTAAAGCTTGCTTTGCGACTAGAAACCCTGGAGCAGGAATTCATGACTGCCCATAGAGACTGCAGAGCAAAAATGTTCCAACCTCCCAGCCAGCTCTTCCTGGTGAGCTATTGCTCTCTTCAACATCACTATTTTTACACAGTTATTTAAATATGAACACAAATAACTTCAGTCTCCATTCTGACTCCATAATTCTCTTAGCTCACAACACTTCTCTCACAGGAGTCATAGGCGAACTGCTTTTGTCACTTTGCGCTTTTAGCAGCAATACAGAGCGACAACATGGAGTAAGAATGCATTAAAAAAAATTAATTAAGATAACACAAAACCCTAACCTATCATTTGAGACCACTCTCTTATTCTACATACCACTGGCAAATGCACATTTCTCAGATTTATGTGACTAGAAATATATAATCTCCTAATTATTAACAATTTCTACCATTTTTATAACTTCAACAAAATACTCTTGCACTTAAGAATAAAACATGAAACAAGTGTAGATGGGAATGAAATATGGCTTTTCTCATCCAAAACAATTATTTATCTATTCTATAACTGTCCAGCTACAGAACTGCAATTTGAACTTTAAATCCTAAAGTGTGTTGGTAACTCCATAGAATGTGGAAAGTTACAAGGAGACAAGAGCAAAGTCTTGGTGTTTCATGCTTATGGCATCAGCTCAGTATCATCAGAATCTGTTCTGCCTAAACTAAAGCACTGATCTAAAATTAAACTAAACCTGTATTAAATCCTTCCAGCTCCAATTTAATCCTACTATATTTTGCTCTCCTTGGTATGGGCACTGGAAAATCTATGATGAAAAGATATTATACAGGAATTCAGGCAGTGATCAAATTATTTATGTGGAGGATGCAATGAGCCCGGTCCACCCAATATCACAAACCTCCTGGGGAGAAAAGCAGCATCACTGAACTATTCCTGTTCCTGGATGACAGCCACCACATCCTTGTGAGGTGGAACTTTGCTGTTGGTCCTGAAGAGCCACTCAGAAGGGGTTCACCAGAAGGAGGAGGGCACTAATGCACTGGCAAAGCTCAAGGGACAGAGCTTTGTGTAATCTCAGGAGGGAGGAATACTGTGGTGTTTTCACAGCCCAGGGTAATATAAACAGGTATTTTTTATTCTTCTCTTGGTTTTTTTTTTTCCTTTTTTTTGTCTGTCACTTATTGTTGCAAAGGAGTCATCAGGAAATATTTATACAGCTATTCAATTCAAGACACAGTTTTTGTGCCTACTAAGACAATTTTATTTTACAGAAAAGCAACAAAACATTGTAAACTACAAGCAAAAGCCACATAGATTCTATAGTGTTGTCTTCACAATACTAGAATTTCACAATTTAATTAATGAAAGCATTATTTTTTTATGTTATCAGTCTATCTGAATATTTAGTTTTAATCTAAGTCCATAAATTACAATTTTTTTTTAAGTTAATGGACTTACATTTTTTATAAGATTACATAAACAGAAAAATAAGATTTTTTTCCTTTTAATGTCTTAATCAGTTAAAGGGTTAATCATGTTGATGCTTATTTGGTCAAATCAGGGCTTCATCATCCACTGAAGCAAATGTTCATGCCTCTTGACATTAATGTTTACCTTGCCTGAATCCTGACTAAACAAAATATTACTTTGGACCCAGAATTAAACATAAGCTCTGCAACAGCCAAACCTTGGAAGCTTGTATGTCCTCAGATCAAAATAATGAAACAGAAATTTTTCTAAGTCATATCTTACAGTAACCATAAACATTTAAAAATGTAATAATTCTTACTTTACTTGGGAACAAACTTAATTAAAGAAATGAGGTTAATTAAAGTATGAGGTTAATGTACCACATAAGCATCCACCATCCAGTAAAGCAGAAAACCTGGTTCCCACAACTCATCTCATTTGCTAGAAACTATAATACAAATAGGAAACAAAAGATGTTCAACTGATGCTGAGCAGCTACCAATTGCATGAACAGGTTAGGGTTCCACTGGCAAGAACTGTTGCTTTGAAATTTAAATCAAGGATTTTTTTTCATATTTATGACATTTACAATGACATGCAGACAAACAATCTCTTTCTAGTAAACTAGGAGACAGTCTTTGAAATGGGTGAAGTCATTAACTGCAGTTAAAAAAATAAATGTTGGCTTCTAGCTTCTGGAAAAACAAAGCTGCAATAGGGGGCTGTTCTTCAGAAGCAGTTTTTCCATGATAGTTTGTTTATTTATTCTGGCAGTATTTGGAGATCAGTTCTTGGTTTTTGACAGAAAGTCTGCATTTGTACTCTACTCTGAGTAGATCAGATCTACTGCTGAACTCTACAGAGTAAACTGACATACAGACCAGTGTGCACATTAGTAAACCTCAATAAAAAGTCAGCTTGGATCATTCTGATGCTCACAACAGTGTTGAGAAGGCAGCTTAATATGTGTAATGAGAAAACCAAGGTCATCTTTACAGCACTACCTGGTTATTCTCCATTTAATTGCCAAATCTGTTCCTTTAATCTACTCAATGACACTGAAAGTTACAAGAATATTTTCACTTCCCTCAGAGGTAGAATAGATATAATCTAATGAAAGGGAAACCCTTTTAGCACAAAATAATACACAGTATTCCCAAATGAAAGCAAGTCCCAGTCCACACTGGGATCCTTGCTTTTCACACCAGATACTGAATCCATTGCAAAGTTTTCAAGGAAATATAAGGACATGAGAAACTAGTAACTACCTACCAATATGTCTTTACCATGCAATGGAGTTTGAACAAACTGTAAGAGGCAACAACAGCCCTCACAGTCTTAGTGAATAGTATCACCCAGCAGTACCATCCCGTGTCTTAAATATACACATAAGATGGTGTTACTGATAAACACAGAATTTTAGCATTCCCTAATTCAGGATGCTAACTGTACAATTTTAATAGGTGCCTTTTACTGCAATTTCTGCATTTAAAGGCTATATATCGTGAGTATGCATATGACTCACAAGAAAGTATGTGTCCATTACCTACAACGACAAGAAGATCTTCTGAAGATCTTGGTGCTTCTGTTCCCCAGGGAGAAAAACGGAGGACATTATATAAAAGCTGCAATTGTATAACCTACTAGCCCACTCAACACAGAGGGCCACATTCATTTCTTCAAAATGAACAGGGACACACTGCAAAGGAGTGTTAATGAAGGAGACAGTTAATGAAGAAGAATTCAATAGGCAAAAATATAGTTTATTGTATCAAAAAAGTTACCCAATAGTTTCTTGTATCAAAAATGAAAACAGCGGAACTAGAATTTACAGTGAGGGAATTATTCCAGCTTCATAAAATAAAAAGAAACTAAACTGAGCTACCATGATGCTGCATAAGCACATAGTGCCTTCCACTTGAACATCACTCCAGCACTGCTGAGCAGGTGTGTACCTACTGCAGCCTCCTCTCAGGCTTCCTGCTGAGCCCCTGCTTTACTTTCCTTTGAACAGAGACTATTTACATACCTTTTAGAGTCAAAACATGTTCTTGTCCATTTTGACTGTGACTGCCATTCTTTCACGTCGAAAAATAACTTTTATGGTTGCTGGTGTTTTGGTCTGTCTCTTATTCTGTCACCAAAAAAGGCCTGAGAAACAAAACCATGGACTTCCACAGGTCTACACCAGCAGCTGTCCATGGCAGCTCTCTCAGTACTGCTCCCACTGTCCCACACATCACAGGGAAACAGACCTCACCCTGTGATCCTCCTGGGTGCAATCGACCACAAAAACACAAGCCTGCTACTTACTACAAGAATTTCCCTGCTGATTCTGAACAAATCCCAGCCTCATGTAAATCCTCCCACGTGATTCCCAGCCAGGGAGCAGAGGCAGCCATCCCAGCCTCTGCTCCCTGGCTTGGAAATGCAGAAGTTGGGATGTGCTGAGGCGAATGGAAATCACTAATATTGAAGTAGTAGATTTAGAGGTCTGCCCCAACAGGGGTCATGCAGCCAAAGCACATCCCAAGATAATTCAATGGCTCTGTTGTGCATTTGAGGGGCATGGCAAACAATTCAGCACAAATGTGAAGAGTGAAAAAAAAAATCAATTGGTGGTTATGTGATGTTATAAATTGCAATAAAGTATGCTGGCAGCTGTCACAGTTCCTCCACATTAACAATAAGAAGATATGCTAGCCAGAATGGAATAAAGATGATTTTACTGACTTGATGAAAAAAGAACATCCAAGCTCTCTATAACACACTAGACTTTGATGAGGTCACAAACTTGACAGTGAATTGCATTAAGAACTCATTACTCTCCCTACCAGGGCTCATGCTGTGCAATCCAAAACACACACAAGCCAAATATGTGCAGACATATGGCAACAACAGCCTGCACATATACGGAATCTACAGCTGGAAGAGGCTATGGCAAGGACTGGAAAAATAAAAGCACTAAACACAAGCAGTGAGTATCTCAGAAGCAGCTAAGAGTCAGTTCAACCTGATTTCACTCAAATACTTTAATGTCAAGAAAATAATTTCTGGTTACATGTCTGTATTTCAGACATCTCAGGCAGTCAGAACAAGAACTGATAGTTCAAGGCAACAGTGGTTTCCTAGAATATCTTCCGAGGGTCAGAGCACCTTAATATCACAAGTGACCTTTACACAAATCACAGAGACATTTCTCCAGTTTAGCTAAACTGATTTGCAAAGTAACTTATTTACATCAAAGACAGCCTCTAGTACATTCTGTTAAGTGTGGGAAAATGGGTTTGGAAGCCAAACTAAGCTGAATGAGTACTGGGCACTCTTTAACTGACTGAAGCATAGTCATAGAAGCTTGCTACATGGATTTAGGCAAATCAGCTTCAGCTTACAATTTAGTTAGATCAGTGCCAATTCTACATTTAGGCCACAAATACAATTTTCACTTTGCACATCGCTTAGTTCACACTAGTAGAGCTTATGGGAAAACAAATGCAGTCCAATGAAGTGGAGAGCACAATTGCCCATTTAAGTCACACATACAGCAGGATTATATTTAAAACACTGAAAAGAGAGTTCACTGTGTCCAAATGAATGTATCACAGCTATTTTCAATCGTCTAGGCCTGTACCTCAAATTATTAAAAAGATGGGGAACTTAGATTCCTAATGTTAGATGCACTGAATTACACCTCCAGGCCATGCAACTGAGAAATTATATACCACAACATTTGAGAGCTTTTCAGGCAGACTTTGTGCAGAGGATTCTGTAGCAGGGATATAACACATCTGCAGATAGGATTAAAAACTAGATGTGGTTGTCTCTGCAGTTTTAAGATTGTTAAGTCTAACTGCATTTGAGAAAAAAATAATAGTGTTCATTATACTTAACAGTGAGCCTATCTATAGAGATTTATGACTTTTTTTAACAATACTCAATAAAATGGAAAAAGAAGAGGGTATGGACTTTGCTCATTTATTCTGTATTACAGGATCAGATATCTGAAATCATGAGACACACCACCAGCTCTACAGATACAAAACCCCCTACTTACAGGAAGAAGGCTTGCTGATGAGTCTTTCTACAGAGGAGCAAAGGGTTACCTAAATTTAGAGAGTCCTCAAATAATAAGGAGGAAACAAAGGGAAAAAACCAAGCAGAAAAATATGTGAATTAGAAAAAGTAGAAAATAGCCTGAAGAAAATTAGTTTGTTCCAAAATGTAACAAATTCATGAAATAAGGATGATGATGATGATTCATATGCTTTAATTAAAAAGAAAGGTAAGAAAACTCTAAATTTAGTGGAGAAGTTGAACTCTCTCTGACTCTGCATATCTAGGCAGAATTTTCCTTTCCACACAATTATCAGTAAGGCATTCTAAAGTGAACCTCTGATGAAAGGTGTCATAAAATCATCATTCACACATACCAGTTTTCATACGTTTCGTTGTTCCACTTCTTCCTGTTTGTTCCAAAATAATTCAAATATTCATGAAGTAGTCTGATTATGAACACAGACAAATCAGATTATCAAGACTGTCTGACACTTTAATACCCATCACTTATAATTCAGGAAAAGGGGTATTACAAATCTCCAAGCTTTGCTTTTGATTTTTAGTGTTCTTCCTCTCCCTGGGTCTTAATTGAATGGACACATAAGTCTCCTAAACCTAATAATAAAAATTATAAAAATGTATCCTAGAAGTAGTCCTTTTTTTTTTTTTTTTAAATTTACAATGTGGCAATAAGATTTTTTTTTCTATACAGTGTTTATGATTTTTTAATGTATTTTTATAGTCACAGCAACACAGAAGAGGCAGTTTGTTTCATCATTCACTTGGCATGCCTCTCTAATTCTGATACTGTGTAAAGAAGCCATGCTTCTTAGTGATCTAGAGTTGGAAGTCCTTTGCTTGGCTGTAGGAGTCTTACTTTATTTTCAAGGGGAATTTCAGAGTGAACTGCTTCTGCTATGGATTAGTGCAACAAAAAGTGGAATCATCATTCTTAGTATCAATGTCCTTTCAACAAAAGCCCTAAAATAGGTTGTGAGATGGAGAAAAAGCCTTCATTTGAGTATATCAGTTCAGAATGTATAAGACAGTTCCTTTACGATAATTTTATTCAAGGCCATTTTGTAAAAACTAATGAGTTTGAAATTAAAAATAAAACTCTATGCCACTTAGTGGTTTTCCTGAGTTTCAAATATTAAACATTTATCTTATTAGCCTCTCTTCTTCCTACATGACCTATTTTTTACTTTCCTGTGAACTGAAATAAAAAACAACTCCGTGTTCAGTTTTCTTGAAATTCACCATTTAAATAATTTTCTTAATATTGCTAGATACAGGTACTCAGTTTATCTAACAGAGTTAGACCTCAATACCACATAGATTATATATTTAATTTTAAAATCTCTTATGTAAAAAGCAACAGATACTGCACAACAGGCATCATGTTTAATAGAGAGTTATTAAGCACAGCATCAGGACTGTGAGCTATGGAGCCTCCAGAAAATAAAAAGCAAATGCATGTACAAGATCCCATTCTAAAGCTTACAGAGGTACACAGTAGTTTTTCCATTCAATAAATCTTCAGAGAGATATATGGTAAACTCAAAGATTTAATATATGGCTTTTCAAAAGTAAAAAACCAACTGTTTAATTAAACCTAAGACTGCAGCTTCGTACAAATGGACACTGAGGCTTCTCCCTGCTCTTCTCCTTTCTCTTCCCCTGCCAATATTTTAATCAGCTGAAGAATTCCCAAGGACTGTGATAAATGCAAATATTTCACCCTACAAAACTCTTAACATGTATTATTTCTTCCCTAAGCAGCAGAATAAAACAAACCCAGAAGCAATTATAACCAACACAACCTACATTTCAGGGCATCACCAGTTCCTAATTTCTGGAGCTTTACTTAATTTATAGTCTTCAAACAAAACACCCCTCCCCAACAGGCCTTTTCTCACTCTTGACCTTTATTTTTATTTAACTGCCCTTTCAAATGCATCACTTTTCTTTAGTATCCCCCAATTAGATTTCTCCTCTAAGATCCTCTCTCCTCAAGATCTTTATGTATTTTTTGCAGATTGGTTTCCTATTTATAGGCACATTTCCATCCTCCAGCACGTTTAATTTACCAGTCTGACAACACTCACTTTGTCCAGTATTCCCTGTACATTCCAGGAAATCCTTTCCTGACTCAGAGATTGCCAGACTAATGCAGGAAGCAGGGTACGTCTTTTAAGTACAAAAAGCCTTGACTCTACGGAACAGCACTATGAACTCAAATCTCCACTAAAAGCAAGGGGAGCATTTATCTAGGTAGGTCTTGAAAATCTGTCCATTTATTAGGGTTTTCACTCTAATAAATATCACAGGAGGGAAGGAGAGCCTTCCTAACAACTAGTGCCAAATTCAGTTTAAAATGCACTGCAAATCATTATCATGGCTACCAGCTAGTAGCTTTTTCAGGATCAAACTAGTCACTCATGCCAGCAATTTGCAACGACAACTAGAAATACACAGAACTATTTTTGCATATTAAACTCCTGTTATGGAAGGTTTGAGGATTTTTAAGACATACAGTGAAAATGAAACCAGATCTGTCCTTAACCTCCTGGTTCAGAACCAGCTTTGCCAAATTCAGAACACACAACATCAGCACAGTACATGAACAAAATAGAAAGTGAGTGTGACAGACATGAACTTAGAGTGCTATAAATTTTCTCTTGACAAATACTTTACAGTTGATTTACTGACTGGGAATGTGCGCTGAATTCTAAGTAAAATGTTGTATGTTGGTTAAAGTTTTGGCATTACTCTGTATTAGGCATCGATGCTGAAATCCAGCCCTGTATTACACAGCTATTAACAACACACTAGAAGAGTTCTCAAACCTCAAAAGCCTCAGGAGAAATCCCCACAATACAGCCATTCTGTCAAAAGTATAGGCAGCCATCATTTCAGGTAGAAAAAGAAACTGGGCTCACTTATTTATCCTGCATCTTGTTTGTTCCAAAGCAATTACATGAATGAAGAAATTACTTGCCTGCCCACGATCACAGCAGACTTCAGGCTTGCCAACTGCTGTCTTCTGGAATTCATTCAGCCAATACTGTCACACGCTTTAAGCACATCCTCAAATCTTGGCCAGATACAACTAAATGTTAGTTTTGTTTTGCTTTGTTACTCCCCAACAGAAAACACCACAGTTAAACAATTAATGATTTTCCTGTAATAATAGCTTCCTTAAAATGTATTTCCTGATACAGTAACTCAGCATAGCTTCTCCTTGTGAGGGAAAAGAGAAAAAAAATGAAAATATTAGTGCCCCAAGGAATGTTCAAAACATTTCAATTTTGATGGCAATGCTCTTCCTCTTCATGGCTTTCACGTTAGATAATTCACATTTCTGATCAATAAGCAAAATGTTTGGCATTGTTTCACAATAAACTGTTAAATAACATGTTACACATCTGGCTCATGAAAATGCATTCACCATATATAGGACAAATTCATCCATCTCTACAGAGAGAACTTACAGCTCTTGTATATGAAAAGCAGGACACAAAGATGGATGTTATTTCAGAATTAAGGATTAATTTCTGTTGAAAAACTCTCATATCAAAATTTACAGTAATTCAATTACAACGCTGCTGTAAGCTTAGCCAATACTGAGCTATATAATTAAGTACAAACTATTAACCTATTAAAATGCAGCAAAGAATAGCAACTAGCTTTCAGTAACTAATGCAAATGCTCCTGAAATACAAAATTAGGTGCTACTGTAAGTACTAATGACACTGACCATGCCCTTGGAATCTTACCCTCTTTTTTTTTAAAGCCTGATGAAATGCATCCCCTAGAAAGCAGCTACAGAACACAATCAACAATCAACATGAGCTCATTCAACACATTTATCATTCTAATATACTGCAACATATTTATCATTCTAATATACTGCAGATCAAATTGACAGCAGAGCCGACTGTAAAGACTGAATAACATTTTTCACTTTGAGACTTTACATTCTGTTGTGCTAGAATTTAACTGCATGGGGCGAATACCAAAGGTCTTTGCAGACATCCAGTGAACAGTATTAAATTCTGCAAACTTTTTACTAAAATTGTGGAAGAAAAATTATAGCAGACCAGTATGTGCCAACCTTCTCTTTACTCATGATTTTAAAGGTCTTTTGTACTGTTCTATGATTTTACTTGAATCTCCTTGTGTTTACATCCAACAAAGCAACCATTACTAACGTGACTGAAGAGTTTTTTTCCATGTAGAATTTGCCTCAAAATTGTCACTGCTTTCTCACTGCAATCAAAATGGGCTTTTTCCTGTATTCTTCAGGTGTAGGATATAAGCCTTCTTCTCTGAATACACTCCTCCAACTCTGCTCGGCAAACACTATTATCAATACATTGAGCATTTCCTCTCATACTCATTACTGCACACATTCAAATTACTACACAGTCCCATTTTACTTCTACCATAGAGCCACTGAATGAAAAAAAAAAAGAAAGAAAAAAGGGGCTGATAAATGATTATGTATGCTTACATTACATGGAAAAAAGGGGCTGGTAAATGATTATGTATGCTTACATTACATGTTTACCAGCAAACAATCCCCAACTTTTTTTAAAAATTACCTTAGCTCTCATTTACACTATATTTTACAGTCACAAAGAAAAATTAAACTCCTTCTTTTTTAGAAACTCTGTTATTTGAGCACTAATTGTTTTTTTAATTTATTTGCTTTTATTTTGTAAGGTAAGAGCAGTTGTATCTTCTCAGTTTCCAGTGAAGGGTGAAACACAGCAGACATAAACCTGGATTTCTGGAGCT
The DNA here is from genome assembly GCF_014805655.1 of Passer montanus. NCBI lineage: Eukaryota > Metazoa > Chordata > Aves > Passeriformes > Passeridae > Passer > Passer montanus. The sequence continues at coordinate 4,320,538 of NW_024364270.1, forward strand.
CCCTAGCTAGCACTTTAGTTCCCGATTCCTCTTCAATGTCAATGTCCATCCACGCCTGACCAAATGAGCTCACCATTCCCAGATTTCACTGTATTATGACATTCTGCATCTTCTGCTTAAATGTTGGTTTCGTAGTTTTATGCTTCTCATTAGTCAATAATCCTCACAAGAAGCAAAGATGTATGAACTTAACTTGAACTAATCCTCTATTCCTTTAAAAAAAAAAAAGTGAAAAAAAGTCAGATTAATAATAAAACAGGCTGTAATACTTCAAAGATGAAAAATCACCCTGTGTGTTATCAACATGACCTGATGTAAATCACTGCCAAATCTGATTTTATTTAATATATCCCCTTACTAAAGCTGAAGTAAACTGTATCCCTGGGAAACATGACTTTCTGAAATTGTCTTATAAAGTATCATAAAGAATGTATGTTTTGACAAAGAAGAGTAACTTTATTCTGCCCTGAGAGTCACCGATGAGATGGCAGTTCACAGAAAATAAGATGTTTTAAGTTATGTAAATCCTTCAAGTTTCTCCCACGTTCAGTGAGACAAAATTTATAACAAATGGAACACTACTCCTTTTATCAAACATGATTTATTACTGTATGCCAATATTGTAATATAGATGTATATCTAGTAAGATTGAGCCCTCATAGCCTAAAACAGCAAGATACTCATACAGTCTACAAAACTCTACTCAAACTTATAGTCAGGAATTAAACATGTAAAAGTAAGAACACTGAATTAATAGTGAAATAGAGGATGCAGCCTTCTTCATTAAAATCTTCAAAGACAATTTGAGAAATAAAAAAATTTGAAAAGAAAATCCTACTAATTATGACTATCATAATTACAGGTTAGAAACACCTATGTATTAGTTTGTTTATAAATGTATTTGTGTGTCTGTGCATGTACACACATCTATACACACACCAAACACTTGCATCCACATTTGTATATATATGGATAAGAACACCTGAAGTCTGAAAGCACTAAGATCCCAAACATTCTCCCTCCTGTCTCACACTCACATTTCACTTCATTTTCACATTTCTTCAGTGCACACAATTGTCATACTACTTGTCTGAACAGTAGAATTGCAGTGAAAAATTTAGGTCACACACCTTCCTTTAGCCTCCACTTTTTCGAAGACTTTCCCAACCACAGACAAGGCTTGAGTTTCTGAAGGCAACATATTACTCACCCTGTGATTATGAAACTGTAACAATTACCTTGTTATTCTAAAATTGCTTTGCCAGTAAACAAACAAAATAAGATTTGCAAAGTTTGTTCACTGTAATTACTAACAGACACCTCCTGATCCTTATTTGCAAGGAACATACAACGAGCAGTAGTACAAAGTAGGATTTTAATATTTCTTCACATTTTAGAAAATTAGCTTTTCATATTTGAAGAAAGCAGCTATCTTTTCAAAGAGTAATGTCTTCATCTGACAAATCTGTCAGGACTGCATTGCAAGAGAGGTTGCTCTAATGAAATACAAACCAAACATAAACTACATCTTCACTCCTCACTAATGCGTACATTTCTGCTACCAAATACTAAATTTAAATGTCTTTCAATTGTTGAGAATACAAAGTCATTGAAATTTTGCAGAGCTTTCATTTCAGTAAGTGAGGCAAGCTATCACACTTTCAAAGAAAAACTGCTAACACAGCTACTAAAGTAGTAGTTGCAAGAGATGGGTATCCACAGCTATCATTGCACCTCAAGCTGTAGCAAAATGGTAAATTTTAATGCAAAAACATTGGAAAGGGCATTGACTCAGAAGTACGAGAATAGCTATTGGCTCATTGGCTCTGTGACAGTGCAAGATGCTGAATGCAATGCAGGCAGCGGAAGAGTGAAGAAGCAAGTAAGAAACAGTTCTGAGAGCCTTCAATGATAGTTCTAAGGGACACTTACTGCTGTCACAGCTCCTGGACGGAGGTGCAGACTGTACCTACTTACCATAGCTGTTTCAAAAATGTCATAATCTAGTCATTAGAGAGGTAATTTTGATAGAAAGATCAAAGCTCCCATCTCAATACAAGACTAAGGAAATGACAATTGAAGCAAGAAGTTTAAGTAGACAAACCTGCAGTTCACAAAAACCCATCATCTTCCATACTTAAAACAGTGAACATAGTCAAAAGAAACAATACAACCTGAAATACCTTTGTCAGTTTTAAGGTTTGGCTGGCTATATTTGACAAACCAAGACAACGAAAACACGTTCTTTGCTTCAGTCCACAAAAGCTCTTTTTTTTTCTCCAGGACATAATTTTCCCTGTTATTAAATATTTATTTTCATTTTTAATTCTCCCATTTCATTTTTTCTGCTATCAAAGCACCGACTTAAAAAATGCAATGACTAACCAAGGAGACCTTGTAGCTGCAATGCATCAAACCAGTTTTGTTGACCATTCACAGGTCACTGCACTATTCACTTCACATGCCTGTTTTGGAGACAAATGACAACCACAGCCATTTCTTTTCCAAGCTACACAGGTATATCACCTAGGCAATCAGGAAAATACCTCTGTCTTGCTGTCAAGAGTCTCAATTCTCAAATTTGAAACTATATTCAGCCTCTAATACAGCCAGCAATAAAATTCACTGGCCAAAGGATTAAGATGCCTAAAGAATTTAAATCAATTTAGCATACAGTATTATAAGATAATGAAGAGATAATGAATTATACAGCAAAGCTGATGTTCAACACCTACAGTAAAATCCTACCCTGTTTGATTTTTACCCTAAAAAAAAGTTGGTGTCATTTATTATATGTCTTTTACTATATACGCTTTTGTTTTTAAACAATGAAAATATGAAACACCATCATTACTAAATAAAAGGACTTGATTTTCCATTGTAAGGGAAAGAAGGTAAGGTTGGAAAACCAGAACTTACTTCTTTAGAATAGGATAGATTTTTTTAGAATAGGATCGATTTTTTCAGTTGGCAGGGTCCTACCACAATCATCTAGTCCAACTGCTTGACCACTTCACAGCTGAATCCACAGCTAAAACATGGTTTTAAGGGCATTGCCCAAATTCCTCTTAAACACTGACAGTCTTGCAACCTTGACCACTTCTCCAGGAAGCCCTTTCCAGTGTGTGACCACCCTCTCAGTAAAGAAATGGTTCCTAGCATCCAGCCTAAACTTCTGACACAGCTTTGAAGCATTCCCACATCCTGTTACTGGATACCAGGAGATCAGCACCTCCCTCTCCACTTTCCCTTCCCAGAAAGCCATAGAAAGTCATAACTCCATCTCAACTGAGTTATTTACTATTTTTTAAAATAATTTTGCAGACCAAGGGAAGAATGTTCAAGGTGAAATTCAGATGTGCTTGTGCATCAGAAACATCCTAAAATTCAAATGAAAATCTGATGGTAGGTGTCAGATAAGTTTCTTCTTCAAACCATATCTGGATTAAACTTAGAATACTTAGAAAAATTTCTGTCACAAAAAAGACCTGTGTAACACTTTTGATGATACTAATAAAAACATCAAAATTATTTATTTCAGCTTTTAACAATTATACTGTGAAAATGAAAATACTCCTGAAACCAATTATTGAACATAATTGCCTTTCATATTAGTAGGATTACCAACAGCCAAAAAAGACTATTGCTCACTCAAAAAGTTCAGAGAATTTTTAAATACCTATGTAAAAATAAGGACTATTGAGGACATCGCATTTGATATTTTCTAAGAACTAAAGAAAATTTATACCCAGATATTTGTATACTTCAAAAATATTTTTACGTTTTCCTGTAATAATTTTTGCATCCACATCCATAAAAACATTGACGTTTGATTACTGCACAGGCTTTATGAAAAATAATAATTACCACATATTTTATTATCCTCAATCTTATAGTTCAGAGCATAAAAAAGCCTAATATATTTTGTGAATGTTCACAATCTGAGAAATTACTTAGGCCAACAGGAATGTGACTAGAAGGTATTGTTATTCCCCCACCCCTTACGAGTGCCCAGCAGCAGCAGGGTGCTGCTGGGGATGGTTAAACTCTTGCTCAGGGCTGAGCAGGCACCAACACAGTCCCCTTGCAAAACTGTCAGGGACTCAGCCTGTGCTCTGCATTATGGCTACAACATGTACCCAGCACTTCACAGCACTGTTCCACAGCCCCCTCTTTCAACTCTAGTTTCATCTTCTCCAATGCAATTTTCTCTGCCATTAACTGAGTTTCACCATTTGATTTCTGTTGCTCTGAAATCCCAGGTACTATCAGATCCCTAATATTGGAATAGCCTTATGCTTTTATCAAAGCAAGCACTTTTGTGGGGTGAAAGTCATTGCAAAAGAAGAATTATTTCTCTCAGGGTAATAATTAAACAGTTTAAAAGAAGTTTACTGCTATATATCTGCTATATTTTTAGCTATATCTGCTATATCTTGACTAAAAATTATCCAAACCAAGTGCACAATCTTCAAGGGATATTTACCCTTTTATAAAAAATAGGCAGAGTGGAAAAATGTAATTCTCTATGCCACACACTAATGAAAATGTAAATACTTTAAACTATACTTATTTAAAACTACGCTTATTTCAGAAACAAGCTTAGATCATATTGCATGGCATACTTCATGCATATTAATGAACTCTACCACACTATTCTGCATTGGGCTAAGAGATTGTACTCTGTTTACAGCCTTTTGCTGGAATATATCAAAGAACCAATATCTAAGTTTCACCTAGAAACACTAAGAAACTACAAAAGGCTGTCTGTAACAAGAAAGAACTGAACTATCACAGTACTGCAATAATTAAACCTACTGGTAAAAAGACCAAAACCACAGCAACACCTCAGAATTTTCAACTTAAAAGCAGCAGGAGCAATAAGAACACACTACTATAATGCATAATTAGATGATTTGATTTTTAACTTCAAGCTACCACTTCAGCCAGGAAATCTGTAAAGCAAATCACAAATCACAAGATATTGTATTTCATGTGATTAGATGGCATTCTATTTTTAACACTTCCGATTAACAGATGGAAGTGGAGTTTTTCTTAGCTTTTCTTTCAAAACTGCTTTAGTCATCATAAAGTACCAACAAAGATGTCAATTAAACAAATTAGTAGAACAAAACAAAAAACATGTGATTCATGTTCTTTCTCTACAGCTATTTCTAAAGCATCTGACAAAATTACCATTTAGTTATACCAACATATACATGTGTATACCGCTACAGGGGGAAAAAATGTACCAGGTCAACAGTACAACTTCAATCCCTTTGATCATGTTGATAAATATCACCAAGCTAAATTTATACTACTATGTCCTTGAACATTACCCCAGCTGAATATTTCGTTCACCAGAATAAATTATTTCTGATGTGTGAAATATCCTCATGTTTCAGCCCTCGTGTCAGGGAGAAGGCTCTTTGGAAGTAAGAACACACATAAGACTGGACGTAGTTCCCCTATTTCCTCGCTGTATAAAATCATTGAATAGCCTTGCTTAGCACTTCTTTAAAATAAAGTTTTTATTCTTATGCAATTACTGATTTATACTGGAAAAGTGTGTGCTTGTGAAAGAACAGGAGTATGCAAAGGAACTGCATAACTATAAGAAATACACTAAGTAGATTGACAGCTGATAGCTTGATATTCTGAATATTACTATACCCATATTTTATTTGCCTAACTAATTTACTCACAATTTAAAAAAAAACAAAACCAAATTTGCAGAAATCCCACAACTTTTTACACTGAATCAGTAAGCTTATGTAAATCATGCTGACAGAAGTGAGATCTAAAGAAAAGTTTAGCAAAGAGAATTAAAAGTGAACAAACTACCTCCACTGGGTGCTAAATATAGAGAGCATGAACCCTCTCCTTCCAGTCATGGCTGAAGGAAACTTTCCTTCCCTAAGATGAGCCATGAATCTGAATCACAGGACGAGCAGAAACCGTCTCTGGAGAAATAAATAGCACTGAAACAGCACTTGATCATGAGAAGAACTTGTTTCTTCCATCTTAAAACTACTGGACATAACTTTTATAAGAGATTATTAAAACGTTAAAAATTTATAGAGGGAGCTTTTCCTCTCCTCTTATTCTTCTACCCCAGTGGTAAGGCACCTTCATAGGAAGAGAAAATCACGTTCTGCCAAAGATCACTAAGGGAGAGAAGGATAGGCAAATTTTACACAAACTTCTCCTATAGTATATTAAAGTCCCTACAGTGAAGGATATTAATCAAGGATAAGGAATTTGTCTTAGTTCTGAACTTTTTTGATTATGACTTAAGATAAATTCACCAAATAAAGAAAAAAATGCTGGTTTCTTCACAGGGTATTGATTGATATATTTACTTTGGACTAAATATCAAACATCTTAATAAAAGGACCTTGAAGATACCAGTTTTCTTGCATCACTTATTTCGTATTCTGACTGCATCACATGATGTGCATCATAACGTGATTCCTCATCTGACAGTAGCACTGAAACCTATACAATATTCATCTCAAGTTGTGAGCTATTCCTCCCACCACCATCTTAATCAGTTTGAGAATAAATTCTCATCCTAAAAGTAAAGCATTTAAGAATTCTATCACTGTAAACAAACATGACAAATACTACATTCTATATTAACTACATAAAAAAGAGAATATTGTCTGCCAGATTTCTCAATTTGAAATATTTCTCACACTGTTACTATATTTGGCCGTGTCTAATTAGCTGATTTCCACTTCCAGTTACACCAAAGCAAATTCAACCTAAGTCCATTAACCAAATTATTTTAGAGTCGCTGAAGGACAATCTGGCTGTATGCACATGCACATACCTAATAGCATCTATTTCTGAAATGATAGGGCAGATCATCTCTGGGTCATTTATGTCAGAGCCATGACAAAATCCTTTTCCCAGATGAATAAGTGACAGTGAGAAGGCTGTTTTCAATGGGAAGAGAAAGCGAAGAGCTGGCTTGTTTCCATGGAAACACTAGCAGCATCAGGCAGAACAGCTGTAGAGGAAGAGGCAGAAGTTAGGAAGGCAGAAATCTTGCTGATTTTACCTCACTGATGTCAGTACCATCAGAAACCATCTACATTTATGGTAGATCAAGCTAGTTGATTATACATCATGTATTAGGCTAGAATTTCCACTCAGGACCTTTAAAAGCCAGCATGCCAGAAGTAAATTAATAAAAATTACTTACAATGTGATTTAGGCAGCCCATGTATGCATGAAGCTACAGAGTGTATGAATATCTGTAATAGTAATGCACTATGACTTTTGTCATTAGAAACACATCTTGATATGTCTTTAAAAAAGACATCTCCCATGGCATAAATGCTTCAAGCAGAATGACTGTTTCTCACTAATTTAATGTAATTGACTATTTCCCACATATAATTAAATCCAGTGCTTTGATTACCAGCGAAAGGAATACCCTCTTTGAAGCATGAACCTTAACTATTTTTTGTGCCATTTTCAGACAGATGTCTGCCTAACTAATAATTGAACAGTAAAATCTAAATAATGGCTGCTTTCCTCGTTCAATAAGAGACAGAGAGTAAAGATTTCCATTCATGTGTTAAAGGGCTTCCTATCAGTTAAGAAAGCTAACCTTTGCTATCCACTATTAATCTACAAACACATATTCTGAGATCAATGTACCTCCACCGCTCCATTCACAGTATTTCAGACTGATGCAGCAGTGTTATTTCCACCAAAAATAAAACCTGTCTTGCATCAGAACAGGCAATGCCCTAAAAATATAACTCACTTCAGTCATTCACCGTAGTACATGACAGGCTTCCTAAATCAAGGCTTTCTTGACAGGTATCAAAACAGGTATCTAGGTACCTGGAGAAAACATAAGCAAGCCACCAAATAAAGACATAAGTTATCTTTGTTAAGAATGCTCTCCAATATAATTTCTGTATCTTTAGCCTCTCAAGGGAATCTATAAAATCATATTTTTCCCCTCTCCCATCCCACTCATTGCAGCTGATTCTTCATCTCACTGAATGCCCAAAGCTAGATGCAATGGGTCACTGAAAGGAATCTCTGACAATTTAACATCATATAAAGCAGTAGAGGGGAGTGATATTTTTCCCCCCAAAAAATATCACCCGCTGCTCAAATACAGCCCCCCATATCACTATGAGCAGCATCAGTATTTTTAAGAATACTTGCTGGATGTATCTTGATGCCTAGACTGCAAGGTTTTTGTGCAGTTTGCATTTTGTGCAAGGTTTATTTGCGTTGCAGTGAATATTTACTCACAGCAAACTTGACAAATACTTGCTAATTAGGATTTATATTTCCTTGTAAACCAAGTAATGATGATCTTTCCTAGAGATAAAAACCATAGCAAGGGGGCTGTGTAAGTTGCCTTCAGCTGCTACAAACAGCAGTGCCAGCTCAAGTGCCCTGGGCCATGCTGACTCCTGCACTGCTTAACTACCCCACGTGGCAGGCGCTGCCCCTTACCCACAAACAGATTTACACTCTTCCCAAAACATTAAGGATATATAGCTATGGACTTGTTGAATTTCAGGGTCATTTTTGCATTCCTGCACTCAGTACAGGAGTAATCCATAATCCTTAGGAAAAATCAATGACAAATACTAATTACTTCTTTAAACAGCATCATTTTTCAACTATTATTCAAAAGTAAAAAGGCTTTAGAGGTAATTACTTTGAAATATGCTATCTGGGATGAGCACTGGCATTCCAGGTCCTGCTGGACAACTGCAGGCACTTTTTGAACTCGGCACTTAATATTGCCTCTTGTGCTTTGTTACAAACTACTTAGATCTATCTTTGCACTTTACTAAAGCAAACAAATACCTGGCACTTAGGAGCCACTGGACACCAAAATCACTTACAGATATCAACCAACAAAACAGTGCACAGGTTTTAGTCAGATAAGGATTAGGTGTCTGTTTCAGAGAGGTTTAAACCAATGCACAAAGACTCAGTCGCCCAGCGCTCCTCCTCCTATGACAGCACCTTATGCCAGTAGATTTCCATATCTACATTAACAGCATTGTGTCAAACAGCCTTTTGTGAATGATCATTCTATTATGCGTGGAGTGAAAGGAGTACGGCTGCACTCTTTAATTTCATTTCACGGTCTATGAAATCCAAAATGCCAATATGAAGACAGAAATGACATTCAGACCTAACTCCTGAACTTGGGAAACAAAGGGAAGTGTTGCAGATTTCAAAGCAATCATATATACATGGATTGTATTTCATATTTAGAAGCCTCATGTTTAGTAGATGTCGCTATCTTTCTATCAAATTGCATGTATGGAAAGTTGAATTTTTTTAGAATTTCAAATAAAGTAAACCTTCTTGTCAACAAACTAGTTCCACTATTTATATAACATCACTGAATGGTCTTGCTAGAAAAATCTTGTGCATGCACTATCCCCAAAGAGGTTACCATGGCAACTTATATTTGAATTTCTATAAATTTCTATTTTTAGAGATCACAGTTTCGAAAAAAGAAAATCACAGATATTAAGTATCATTTCATTAACAGAAAATATCCCATTTTTATCAGCATCATAATCCCAAAAAAGACACTAGTGAACCCAAATCAGTAATGCTATAAGAAAATAATTACCACAGTTCTTAGGAAAGTTTATCACTAAGCAGCCCCACCATAATCTCAGTGGTGTATGAGTCAGTAACTAACACTGTGAGGCAAAGACTGATGTTCGCAGAGTTTTGTCTTGATTTCACTCAAATGTTTTTAGAGTTAGTCATCATCTCAGCTGACATAAAACAAGACTGCATTTGCCAGAATACTGAGAAAATAGGGTTCTTGTTTCAGGTGTGGAAAAACATAATGTCTCAGTTCCAAACTAAGGTTACCATCACCTCAAATTACTGTGTTCAAGAGTGCTTACTCAGTGCATGCGAGTCCTTAAATACAAATTCACTTTAATGCTTTAAAACTCACCAGAAATTCTCGAAGTTGCCTCCCTACCTGAAAGATCAAGTATAGCTCTTCAGAAAATGAAAACACAGATTTAGAACATTGTTATGGTTCTGACACTGCCTTACTCTGGCTGCCTGGGTTTGAAATCAGAATAAAATCTTCAAAACCAGCGAAGTTATAAAAAGGTAAATATCTTCTAAAGGATTAATATTGCCATGCTGCAATTTCCTACTACAGTGTTAATTACAGTATTCATTTTGCAAACTTGAAATATCTTCACCCAAGCCACTAATGGTTCAGGATGACCCAGTACAGACGGAAAATTTGCAAAGCAAGTGCCTACAGCTTCTGTCAAAGACTGGACTGAAAACCCAACTTCAATTCCAAGGCACAACAGTATGCCCACCTTCCTACTTCTCCTGGTATCTTCCATTTAACATTTACTCCGTACTCCTCAGTTCTCCAGCAAAGTTGAGCAGGAAGATTCTCTGTCATAAAAGCCGCAGTTTTGACACTGTCAGCAACTTTTCACAAGACAGTCAGGGAGAGAAAACCTGCAGGGCAATCACCGCACACACTACAGTCTGTCAGGTAACTGACAACCAAATTTCCTTTAGGATCCCGACAGCTGAGATGTGAGATGTGGGTATGTCACTGAGGAGCAAAGATAGACACTTCTGGTAGCTTTTCTTCAGAACCCATTCTTTATTAAAAACATACTTTAAGAATCAACTGGAGCCAGCTGTTGAGGGAAAACATACTGGTAGGCAACCTTCAAAAACATAAACAATGTTGGCACTCAGTAAGTCACAGTAATAACAGTGATTTACTTTATTTTGTATGTTTTACTTTCTGTTTAACTTACCTCAATAAGCTCATAGGGTGAGCGGGCAGAAACTGCATCATGCCATGGGGTACAATTCCAGAAGTCACTAAACTATACACTTAAGCGCACATCTATGAGACTGCCAGCAGAATCAGTGGAACTGATTAGGAGATTACACCCACCATAACCGCGCTTTCTGCAGAATGAGGTTCAGCTCTGAATACTTTGTGGAAATCCTGATAAATATGCCACAAAATACTTATTGCCATTTTATAATCAAGCATTTCCTGTTACAAGTCCTTTGTCTTGTATTGCAGGGAGGATTTGCTGGTGGTTGCTGTTCTAGTTAAATTAGAGACACCACTGCATATTTCTCTCAAAGGAATTACAACCATTTGTTTGCTCCAAAGCCCTGAGTTAGAAAGCGAACCCTCATCACCACTGACAACTGCAATGAAAAGACAGAACTAAAATCCAACTCATCAAAGTATAAAGTAGTGAGCATAAAAACCTAAAATCTCTATCTAAGTAAGAGGAAGTCCGTATGATCACTTACTGTCTTGTCCCCAGTCCCTCAGTCACTGAGCCAGCCAGGGTCACCCTGAGAAATCAATGGAGGAAGAGCCAGGGTGACCCCCTGTCACATTTACTTTGTTGAACCGGGATCACCTACCAGTGCAGACAGAGCAGAGCCCAGAATGGACTGAGGTCACTCTCCTGTGTCACTGTCACCACCTGACCCCAAACCCGAGACCTCAGGCCAGCTGTCCTGGCCCCAAATACACGTTCATGCAGGCGCTCAGGGAGGATGAGGGTGCCTTGGGGCTGTTCCTGCTCACACCCACACACAAACAGGTCCACCAGTGAGTCACCCCCTCCACACACAGTCCAGGGGGTGATTATGGCTCCCTTGCAGGCTTTTCGGGGCACAGCTCCCACCTCACCCCCGTACACCCCCATGGGAAGGATGGCAGCGGGACCCCCGTGCTGCCTGACACTGCCTGCAGATGTGCAGGGGACGAGCACCGCCACCCCCCGTGGACCGATGTCGCCCCTTGCAGCGGCCCACCAAAGCATCACTTCTGCAGGCACACCCCGAGCGGGGCGAGCTCCCCCGTGATGCCGGCTCCCGCTCGGGGGCCCCCGGCAGCCCCTCGGCGTGCCCAGCGCCCGCTGGGAGCGCCGGCCGGCGGCGCTTACCCTGGCGGCACGGGAGGAGTAAGGGTCCTCGAAGAGCGCCCAGACTCGGGGCTGCAGCCGCCGCCAGCGCCCGCCCTTGCCCTCGGCGGCCGCCCCCACGTCCTCGATGCCCAGTCTCTTGGCGGCCAAGTCGTCGTCGTCGCCGTCGGGGGGCGGCTCGCCCGTCAGCAGGTCGGGTGCCTCGAAGATGTCGAGGGCCTCCTCGGCGTCGCGGTGCTGGCGGTAGGTCATCCAGCAGCAGGGCTCCACGTCGGTCTCGTCGATGCCCCAAAAGGCCAGCTCCTCCTCGAAGAGCGGCCCGCAGACGTCGGCGGGGCAGTGCAGCTTGCCGGTGCGGTAGTAGTTGAGCACGTAGGCGAACACGGCCGGGTGGCGGTCGAAGAAGAACTCGCCGGCGCCGGCATCGTAGTCGAAGCGGGCGGCGGCGCCCGGCTCGGCCAGCCCGGCCAGGCGGGTGCCGGGCAGCGTCTGCAGGGTGCTGCGGTACGTCTCGTGGCGGACGCCGCCGACGTTGATCACCACTTTGTCGCGCTCGGCTTGCCAGCCCATGGCGAGGGTCGCGACGGGAGGAGGGGGCGAGAGCCGCGGTTGGAGGAGGGGGCGAGGGGAGGGAGCGGGGACGGCGGGTGCCGCATCCCGGCGCGGCGGGCAGGGCGCGGGGCGCGCAGGCGCGGCGGGGCCGCCGGAGGCGGCGGCGGGTTGGGGGGCGGCGGCGGCTCCTCGCCGCCCGGGGACTCGCTCTGGGACTCGCAGGCGAGCAGAGCCAGGCGGGTCCCCGGCAGGGTCTTCAGGGTGCTGCGGTAGGTCTCGTGCCGCGTGCCCCCCACGTTGAGGATCACCCTCTCGTTGTCCTCGAGCTTCCCCATCGCTCCGGGTGGGACATGACTGGGGAGAGCGCGGGAGGCGGCGGCGGGGATCGGGAGCGGGGCGCGCCGGTCGCTGGGCGGGGGGCAGCCGGTCGCCGGGAGGTCCGTGGGGAACGAGCTTCTGCCTTAAACGCAAACACAAGAAATCGAGGAGAAGCCCCACAAGCACCACCGTAGGAGGACCGTTCCCCGCGGTCACGGCCTGTCCCAGACCCCTCCCAAGATCTCCCGCGGAACCGCACTCCGGGGAGAGCCCCCGGCCCGCCCCGCCACCCACCGCCGGCCAGCTCCGCACGCTCCTCCGCGAAGGGCTGTGCCGCCTGCCCGCTCCGGGCACAGCTCCGGGCTGTCTCCCGCTTCCTCTGGAAGCAGGCTACCGAAATGGCACTGCTGCCGCTTCGACCGCGTATGGATCCGCCACCGTCCCCACCCCCTTCTCCCTCGCGGAGCTGTGTGAACCCAGCTGATGGAATAGAAAGTGTACGGTTAATTATTTAATGGGCATCTATCTTTTATTGTCCTAACAGCTTAACGAGGGGGAAAAAAGAAGTCTTAGATATTTCTTCTCTTCCTCCCCACCCCCATTGTGGCAGGGAGGAAAAGGATGTTTTTGGGAAGAAATACGGAGCACCCCATCAGCACAGGCAGCAGGCATACTCTAGGAAAAGCTATCTGTGTGGAGCTCGGCTCTCTACTTTCTCAGACAAATCACGAAGGCGAGCGCGCATCTCGGGGAAGGGCAGGTGGGATCAGCCTCCCGCTCCCCGCCAGCCCCGCTCCCTCCGCCGCCCCGCCGCTACCTTTGCCGGAGCAGCGACAGCGGCTTCTGTTCCCGGGCGGGCTCCGGCCCCAGCCGCGCTCCGTGCCGCCCTGCCTGGCGAGACTACTTGTTGTCGGTTCGGGTGTTTCCCCGCCTTCAGGTGGCTGTTTCACCTCCCTCCATGCTCAACTCAGACAGGCGTAACAGCGGCTCCCACCGCCCGCGCGGAGATCCCGCTCCCCTCATTTTACAGGGGGGATGCGGCCGCTCCACGTCGGGGATGGGAGCGGGGACCACCAGCGGAGCGCAGAGCCATGAGCGGGACCGGCACGGCCGTAATTCCACTGGCGCTCCAGGAAGACGAAACCAAAGGTGAAATCGTGCCTCATTTGGGGCCGCAGCTCCGCCCCGGGGCGGGGGCAGGGGCAGCCGAGCCAGCCCTACACACCCCTCCGGTCCCGCGCTGCCAGCCTGGGGGGCGCGGGGAGGCGGCAGGAGAAACAGGCGCTGCATCTTTCCGAAAAAGACACCACCTCCGCTCCTGATACACGGACATTTGGTTCACTTAAGTAAAACACGCGGGAAGGGAGCCGGGCTGAGAATAGCTCTTTTTCGGAGAAATGCAGAAAAATCAGCCGTAGCTACAGGTGGCTGCAGAGCTGCTCGGCCCCCAGCAGAGGGTCACAGAGCGGCGGGGCAGGGAAGGCGAGGGGCCGGGGCACCGCGGCGGCGGTGGGGAGTGCCCCGACTCGGGGGAACCCCAGAATTGCTTGGGGATCTGGCTTGAGGAGAGGGCATCCAGTTTCCATGTCGGCTAAGAAAAATAAAGAGCCGTGGGTGCACTTCAGACTTCGTGCGCTGCATAGGTGTGAGGTTGGGTGTGGCAGAGGGGATGGCATTTGAGAGTCCCCAATAATATATGAGGAAAACCAGTGCTTGTGCACTATAATATATGAGAGAGTCCTAGATCTCTGCCTCCAAGCCAGCTGAATTATTTTCTACAGCCTACACAGCTGCCTGGTTTCAGCTGGGTTGGTCAAAGGGAAAGACGCTTCCAGTCCCAAAGAGAAGATATACAACATCAGAGGTGATCCCACTTCCCGCTTCTCAAAAGAAAAAAAACTCTTCCTCCACGCAAAGGGTATTCCCTGGCCTGAAGGAGGGCAATGAGTGGAATAATGGTATCTGAAACATCCTCTTTCCGCATCAGAGCCTTCGGCTGGGCACTTGCTGGCGTCTGGAGGGCAAAGCTCTGCTGGAAGCAATGCTCTGAGGACACTCTGCTTAGACCAGATTGCTTTAACCCAGATCTGTCTATATGTGGCATCCATGATGTAAACACAGGCTCCCAAAGCAGCAGCAACTTTAAGAAATGGGTTTCGGAAGCTTTCTCCAGCTGTACGTTTTGAAGTTCCTAAAAAAAAAAGGAGTAAAATCTATCCTGCCAAAGCAGATATAATCAGTTAGTGAAAACCCTTGGAATCAAAATTAATATTCCATTACATAGTTGTCAATGCAGTGGAAAAGATTCTACTATCCTAATGCCACCTACGGCCTCTCATGCCATACTTGATTTTCTTTGTAGTTAGGATTTTTCTGAAAAGGGGACATACAGAAGGAGTGAGTGAGACAAAAGGAATATTCACTGTCTTCTCTCTGACCTATAAGAGGTTTTTGGAGAAATGCAACACATTAAAGCTCTGCAGCATTCATCCATTATGGAAAACCATAGGGTGGCAGTAGCTGCCAAAACACTACGCAAACTGTATCATCACAGAGTACCAGGACTTCCTTCTGAACTGTCAACATCTGCTCAAGTCCCACCTCTGTGCCCAAGTTAAGAAGCTGACCCCTCCAGAAAAAAAACAAAAACAAAAAAAAAAAAAAAAAAAAAAACCCAAAAAAAACCCCCAGCACACAAGCACACAAAACAAAAATCAAAAGCCCCAACAATAACAAAATCAACAACCCCTCCCCGCTAAACCCAGCCCTGCTAACCATCCCCCACAAAAAGCTCCTCACAACCCACCCAAAATCCTAAGAAAACTGAGATTAACAAGGATGGCATCTCATAAACAAAATCTTTACAGTCATTCCTGTAATGCCATTGCCATGAAAAAGGCATTTATTATGAGCAACCAGCTGAGACTTCAGACTTATGAAGCATGTAGGGGGTTTTATTGCATAGTAGGAATAAGCAACAGAAATTTTTCTAATTGGTAAGACAAGGAATGGTCTCTTCCAGAATATAATAGTCCTTCAGTCATATTAAAAAAAAAATCGCATTCTATAACTTGTCTGTTACTAAATATAATGCTGTTAATTTCTCTGTGTGTCATTCTTCCTTGTAGTTTCATTGTGTGGCAGACTTCTCAATGAAGGATGAAATTATGTTAGATGTTGACTTTCCAGAGCTGAAATTTTCTTGAATCACAATATCCTACATAGACATAGTGGCATTTATGAATTAATTTCCTCCTTACAAGAGTCTGACCTGAATTTTTGCACTCCTCACTGCTTCCAGTAAGAGTGAAAGCATGAGACATATGTGAGAGAGAAATGCGTCTGCTGAATGAGCCTTACCATGAAATATGTCTGCAAAGGGGGGGAAAAAAAACCAAAAACCCAAAAACTATTTACACACATGCTCAAACATACTCATTTAAGAGATAAGTGAAAACATTTCTGTAGCTCAAAATTTGGGGCTTTATTTGAGGAACTGAGTGATACTGAGCAATGCACAACTGATTTTTTCTGCTGGCTAATAATTCATTTACAAAGGGAAAGGTCCTCAGCTATGATTTTCACCAGCAAAGCAATAAAATTAGATACAATGATCACTGTGAGAAAACCAGGGTAAATGAGCATTTTATTTACTAGGAGCAATCATTCTTTGTGCAAGCTTGAGTACTGCAATGCAAACTCATTGGGTTACCAGCTGTCTAACAAGAGGAGTAAATGGAAGTAGGGACTTGCACAAAATAAAATCAAATTTGAGGAAAAGTACAGTGTACCTCAGCTAAAGTCATTCTCTGAATCACCTTCTGGAGGAGGTCTGTCCCTGTTAACTAGTGGGTCCCTGGGAAGGATAACCTGGCCAGACAACATCTGCCATCCTGAGGAGGACTTGAGGGCTTGAAGCCACCAAATTTTTCTAGTGCAGATCACTATTTAGTATTGTTCATATGATGTTGAAGTGGGAAACAAAAAATAATCAATTTTATAATAAAAAATTATAACCGAAGACAGTGCAAAGATAAAATATTATCTATTTATATAAATTTACTTATATGAATAATTAAATTAATTATTTTAATTATCCACTGTCGTTAACATTTTATTAAGCCTCTACTTGTTTTTAATTTATTTTGTTATTTTCCATTATTATTTGTAATCATCTCTATTATTTACAATTACATGTACTAATTCATTACATATCTTGCAGAACATGGCAGCCACATTATACTGAAGTACACTGATGATTACTCAGAATCTTACTCTGAAATTGCAAAAATCCCTGAATTAATAGATTAAGTAAATATCTCTGAAATAGAACTGTAAGGAGCCATGGCATAGTTAAATTGGATGAAGCTCAAAATAAAGCTAGCAGAAAGATGTCATTATTTTTTAATTCCAGTGCTGGATTGCATTTTTTAAGGCACTTGAGATATAAGCTTGGTTTGATAAATAACACAGAATTATTGAAAAATGTCTTATTGTAGAGAAATATGGATAAAAATAAGATTGGATAAGACAGACGTACAAAATGTGAAAGCTGTGATGAAGTCAGCCTACTCTTAGTCCCACACTAGCACACAGGAGCTCTCCATATGAGAGGCTTTATACAGACAGGTGTGCTTCATATGCTTTCTCCTAAATTTCAGCTCCCTGTGAAATTCTGGGGAATGTGGTATCTCTCATTAAAAAAAGAAAACCTGGAAAAAGTTCTTGTATATTACACTTATCAAGGAAATTAAAAATAGTGAACAAAAGATTGGGGTCTCTTGAGAAGAGATGACGCAATAGAAAAAAAGTACAGGTGAGTACTAATTGCATTGCCTAATTAGGAATCCCCAGTATGATCCAGGCTGTATGGTTAAATCTTTGTCTTCCCTAGTGGTGGGGATGGAATTCTAAAATGTATGTACATTAAAAATAGCCTTGGGCTTTCTCTTCAAAAGAAAGGCAGAGGTTGGTGTGTTCAAGGGTGAAAATCCCCCATCTCAGGATTGTTTTGCCTGGAATGCTACAATGACACACACAGGCAAGTGCAGCCTTTCCAATAGATCACCTCCTCCAGGGTCATTAACGTTCAGATCCAAGGTACCTGTTCTCACAGGTACCTGCTCACACTTGCTGAAACTCTCCCTTAGAAACTGTCACCATTCCACTGTTCCTTTAGACCAGGGGTAAATAGCATGGCCTTTGTCCAATGTCAACCTCACCAGAATCTTCATGACCCTGGGGTGTCCTTTGCCGCCCAGTACTAATGCCAGAGGTATTAGCAGTGCAAGATGGTGGAAGGCAAGATTACTCACCTGTTTCTGCTGTGATTCAAGTGTCTTCGTCAGTGCTGATTCACGTTTGTAGGATGCAGATTTTCTCAAGAGCTTTAGGATATTACATTCTGCTTATAAAAGGAGATATTGCCTCAGGCTCTGTCCACACTTACATTTTTTAGTGTCCAGTGCTAAAATAGTTGAAATTAATTTTTTATCTATCCTGAAAATTTCCTTCGATTTCAGGGGGAAAGGTCAGTGATGTGTTTTTCTCATTCGTAACTAGCCAGCACATGAAGCCACCTCTAAGGGTCTGGCACCTCTCAGCAAGACAGTGTCTTTGTAAAGACTCATTAGGCGGTGAGAGCAGTACTGAGCTCCTCCACAGCCATTTACTCCGTAGTTCAAGTGTAAATACATGGACTGAGCTTCTTCCAGGTGCTCTTAGTACTTAAAGAGACTGAAAGAATGTCTTGGAATGTCCTCCTCAAGCATACAGAGACCCAAGAGACAGGAAGATGAGTGCAGTACCTCCAACAGCTCTTGGGTACAAGCTTTCCTCATTCAAAAGGAATAAAGCTTTCAGTTGCAATTTAGAAAGTGCAGAGAGATGGAAAATGGGGAAATGCCAAAGCCATGTATCTTGTCTTACAGCATGGACAGCAGAGCCAAGGTAGCCTCCACCAACTTGGAGGAGTTTCTGTTTCCTGGCAGTGTAATGAAAATTTGGGAAACACTACTTCTGAAATTTCTGTGATTTTCTATTTTTTATCCCTCTCATTAATTTTAACTGAAGTTTTTGGGCAACACATAAATAATAAAACTTCGTGTCATTATAATGAGGGCCTCATCTGGTTGCAAGTCTTAAGCATTCATATAATATAAATAATAAACAATCACCTAGACTGCAGGACAATTAGGTTTCTTCAGCTACAGAAGAGCATCCTCTGAAAGAACTAAACTTATCTAAACAGACATGCCTTATTATCTAATTTTAGAAGTCTCTTCAGAACAAAGACCAAAAAATCCCAACCAACCACAACCACAACAACCCTAAACAAAACAAATCTGTAACACACTTTGCTCTGAAACGTGTCAGTTTCATTTCATTGGCAAAGACTGTATTAAGAAACAACCAGTTTATAGAGGACTGTGTATGTACCACTAAACAACCTTGCAAAGAAATTTAAAGTGATATTTAGTTTCTAAGTCTTTGAAGTGATCAAACTGATTTGGACATATTTTGACTTGTAGGGGAAAAATGGAAAAGAGACCTTTACACTTTTATTTTGGTAAATTAAATTATCGATCATCCAGCATACACTCTATCTACTACCTAATTAATATTCAAACAGTTATTGAACAGCTAATCTGTGTTTTTAAAAGATTAGGCCCATTCAATAAAATAAGGAGTCTTTCAGACTATGTTTCAGTTAATGCTAACTTCTACTAATCTTCTAAAATTAGTTCAAATCTGACACATAATCTATATATGACAGTGATTTATTTGAGGAAGTCAGCACACCCTCTCTCGCATGCTACCAAAAGCAATGGAAACACACTATAAGGACTACAGAGCTTTCCAGGTGACAGGCATTGTTTCTGTGTTTCACCGAAGTTCAGCTGGAAACCTCATCTATCATCTTCCTCCATCCCATGACTAGCAATCTCCATTCTTTTCATCAATATTTAGGAAGAGACCATAATACAAATGCCTCAAGAATGCAGGCATATGCTTTAATAGATCATCTTCTGAAGATGCCTGCACTGATGATCATTGATGCAACCCTGAAGCAGCAGCAGTTTAATTGATTATCAGTGTATAGAAGATACTTTGTAATAATAATTTTCTGCTATTGAGTCAAAGCTTAATAATTTTGTTTTGCAACACTTTTTTCTTCCCACTGTGAATAGCTATAGTTTATAGCTATTCACGTGTAGTGAATAGCCCTGAACTCCAAGACTTCAAGGCACAGAAGTGTCCCACAGAGCATCACTGACTGAGGCAGGCAGATTTGAATCAGATGCCTGAGCAGTGTGGGAAGCAAGGAGGTTTCTTCTTAGTTTCTGCAGTCTCATATGGCAGACCCAATTGCAGTGCATGCAAGCTTGATTAATTTTGACTGCCTCCATTCAGCTGCAGTCAAGTTTTTCCTCTCCTAATTTTTTTTTGTGTTACTTTGCAGACAAGATTGCCCAAATCTGGACTGAGCTGTCTACTGCCATGGAAACAGAACAGCATTCTCAAGAGATAAACACTGCATCTCCTCTGCTTGTGCTTTGGTCTTGCTTGCCAAAGTTAGAGGTGCTGCTACAGATTTCTGCTATGACCCATAAACTGGACCCATTACCCCACCAGACAGGGGAGAGCCAGATAGGAATCACCAGATCCACTGCAGGTAGCATCATCAGCATTTCCTCCTCAGAGACAAGGTGCCAGTGAGCCTTAAACAGCTGTGCAAGGTCATGCTGAGGTGGGAAGCCTTGGCAGAAACAGCTTAACTAACTGTGAGGTAGTAGCCCTTCTTAGTATTAGGAAAATAATACCAGGTTGTAAAACTGCAGGTTTCTCTATGTCTTTGAACAAGTCAGGTCATATACTTAGTCCCAGAGTAAAACCACATTGGTCACATTGACTGTTACACTTAGCTGTCACAGAACATGCCATGTCCATGCTGATCTTGTAAACTTTTCAGCAACATTCAATACCCTTCAAATCTTTTTTGTTTTGAACTGCAATGAAGAAGTATGCCTTCCTTAAAAGAAAAAAAAAAAAGGTGCAGGCTCAGGGGCTGCTGTTAAGCACACCACTTGTGTCAGGGACAGGAGGTACAACACAACCAACAAAACATCAGCCACAGCCACCTATCTGTCCTGTGTAAGTGGAGATGTGGAGAGATGGGCCTGGACTGAAGGAATGGGGCCATCAGGGCATAAGCAGTCTTGTCTGAGGCCCTGCACACCTCCTGCAGTAGGAACCCAGAACACAGACAGGTGTTAGGTCCTGGACTGATCTGATCTGTCCAACCACAGAAATGGGAAATGGGGATCAATCTCTAACATCTGTGTCCAGGAAGAGTGAATACCCATTTCACTTTTGCTGGTCACTATAGCTGTGGTGATTTCCATACACTTTTACATATTCAGAAAGAGAATGATACGTGCCTTAAAGTTCTGGAAGGCTCTGTTTTTCTTTTTCTTTGGAATAAGCACACAAAGAGTATGACAACACAACAGAGGTACCCTAAAGCAGCTGCCTAAAGCAGCACACACCTGTCAGGGACTAACCAAGACTCTGCCACAATTCTCATGACACCTTTTCTTGAGAATTGGTTGCTGTAAAACCTCCATTTCCCTCCAACTTGAAAGCACTGAGGCTAAAATGTCCTGAAACTTTGATACCCCTTTTTAAGAAGACATTTTCACTTCAAGATCCCAGCTCATATGCAGCAGCATGGGTACAAACTTCCTACCAGCTTCTGGTGGGAATTCAAGGTGCCAGTTTTGTAACTTTCACCCTTCTACTTAGCTTGCAATTTGGCCTTTAAGAGGACTGGCAGAGAGACAGAAGTCAAACAGCTGTAGTTGGGAAAACCATTTCAATGTGCAAGACAGCTGCTAGCAAGGTGTGCACAGGGAAGCCCCTTGCTGTCATTGTGTTCCACTCAGGTTCTCATCTGCTTTTTCTCAAGATCAACAGCACACACACAAAGCCAACAAAATCCTCCCTATTAGATTTTTTTGCAAATGTTGACTGTCAAAATGGAATAAGTATTCTCATATAATGAAACAATTGTTTTTTTATAAAACTTTATGCAGCCAGGAAATATCACATGGGAGATTAAAAGGCCCTCTATAAAAAATAATGGCTTCTAAAGATCTGCTTGCAAATCGCCTAAACAAACAAAATCCTTGTAATATTTTTTAACCCCTACCTATCTAGGGACGTATCTTAGTGTTCCTGCTAGACTATGCAGAGTTGAAGATTTGCTATGACTTTTCAATAGTCTTTTCATACCATAAATTGCTGCCATAGCTACTTGTTAAGCAAGATGCAATATGAGATGCTTGCTATTGCATTAAAAGTGAGCTGCTTGTATCATTAACAAAATATACCGTCTCCCATCCTCATGTCTTCCTGGTCTCATATTTTTTTTCAAACTCATATTTTACATTTTCTGAGGCAAGGATTATATCCCAGTGTAGTAGTGTGCATTGTGTCTTGCTCAGGCCATGACACATCTTTTAGGCTCTTCAAAGCTAGAAAGCACATTAATGAAACAGTCACTGGCATGTTCCAGCTCAAAGAGATTCAGCAGCAAAAGGGGAGGCAGAGTAGAAGAAAAAATGCAGAAAGAGATGCTCTGAGAGCAGAGCTGCTGACTTAAATATGCCTTTAAATTTCTCCCACTACTGTGACTAAAAGATTGGTACTCCTCCTCCATAAAAGGAAGCTCTAATTTAAAATCTAGCAGTATCATAATTAATGTGAATGTTATGCTAATCTTGGGGGAGTAAAAAAAGGACCACTGCTTATCAGGTTCATGTACGTGTTTTAATAAATCCTTGGCTTAGGCTTTTAATATTAATTTTTAAAATTTCTTACAAGGTTCCATGTGCCAGCTCCCACCCTACAGCCACCCAGCCCTTCCCTTAGGCAAAATGCATTCAAGATGGGCAAGAAGTCCTATGGTTCATCAATTCTCCTAAATGGAAAAGCATCTCCACATCCTGTTTTGGTGACAGGACAATCAGCTGCAGGCTATAGAGTGGACATAAGGCATTTCCAGAAGAACAGATATGACACCAGCCTCCATTTACATTTTATTAGATCACTAAACTGACACATACCATGCCAATTCTTGTTTGATGCTTCTGAACACTTTTTATCAAGATGGATATGAGAGCAACTATTAAAACTCAATCTAAACTGATGTTGTCCTCATTCTGGGTTGATTTTTTTAAAAACCATCTTTTTCCATCTTTAAATTGCTCATAGATATGTTAAGAATTCACAGCCTACATTCATGCTGCTATCAAATAGTCTCTACAGTCCAAGATTACAATTCAATCTAACAAATTATCAAAAAGAAGTTGTCTTTGAAGTTGAAATGCAAAGGAACAGTTTGTAGTGCATGTTTATTTGGAACTAATACAGCTGCAGTTTTTAGTACTCCTTTCATTTTAGTGAGAGAAAAATGCAATTAAGCCAAAAAGAATACTAAAAAGTCAGTAATCTTGACATAATCCTGACTAGCATCTAAAGCTACCTTGTGGACTGCTCCTTCAGGGTGAAAGGCAGTTCACAGTTTTATGTATTATTTATGGTGGTAACTTCACAGCGGAGGAGGAGGAAGGCACTGCAGACATTAATACAGTAGCAAGTTGACAAGGGGGCTGAAGAAAAATCTCACCTGGAAACAGCAGTCCTCTGCTATACTGAATAAAACCTTTCACTTCACCAGGTTAGAGGCAGCCTAACTTAAGCAATAGAAGAAATGAGAGGAGCAGGAAATAATAGAGATCCTACATCTTGAACATTGCTGTAGAGAAGCAGTCTTTGGTTCGTCTTACCTGCATTTCTGTGCATCGGACTGCAACAAGGATTACTACACATCTCAAAATCTAATAAAGATATTTCAGTGGACACAAAGTATTTTACATAGATTCCATTTCCATATGGTATCAAAAATAAGCAATGGTAAAACCTATTCTAATAATTACCTGCATACATAATTATATTACATGTATGAAATGCATAAGAGACTATTTACATACAGCGCCTGACAAAAGCTGCTGTTAAACACCTTACATTTTGGTTTGGCTTCCTTTTAACTTTACCCCTGCTCTTAAAAAAATAAGGATTAAAAAAATAAAATTGTTCCGTTCTTCTTCATTTTCCATTAAAGATTCCATGTTTATGCTGTGGATTTCACTAACAGGTATCCCATGAAGCTAAACTGGGAAGGGAAAATAATGCTTCTAGTCAGGTAAAGTTGATGCAAACCTGTTAGGAGCCTGAAAAGAAGCATAAGCACAAAGCTCCCCCAAAACTGAGACACTCATACCAGATTTTCCAGCAAGAATATCTCAAAGCATGGTAGCATTCACTGTTTCACTTCAACTGAAATGATGCAAAAACAAATCAATTACTGAGAAGAAAATTTGTGAGTTAAAATCACAGTGTCAGCAAGACTTAATAAAATCAGGTTGTGAAAGGAAAGAGAGAGGGAGGAAAGACATCTGATATAAAAATAAGCTCTGTAATGCATGTACCTCACTGGCAAGACCTTAGCCAGAGCACTCTGCCTCATGTAGAACATTGAATTCAACACAAGGGAAGTACTCATTGGCACTTACAGGAGAAAAATGAGAATGGTCTTCAATCTGTCCTGTTAATGCAATTGTCCTAAACAGTCATATTTAGCAGACTTCAGATCAAAGGGGATGTAATAATAGTTTCCAAAGCTGTTACATAAGGGAAGGATGGGATAGGAGAAACTGTAATCAGCTTAAACCATAGCAAGAAATATTCAGGTCAATCAGCAGGCAACTTGTACCAGCAATAGAACAGATTACCTGGGAATGTGGTGGAGTCTCCATCACAAGTGAGAAAGCAGCACAACTGAGTTTTTTTTCAGATAATACAGAATAATGGAGTAGACAACCTTGTAAAATCTCTTCCAGACAGATCTCTTCCATCTTTATGTGAAGGAAGAGTATTTACACGGAGCAATACTACAAGGTAGGCTTTGCTTTATGACTGGTGTTCCAGAAGGAAGAGCAAAGTCAAAAGAATGAATGAACAAAAAATATTAAAGACTAGGAATGCCATTGCAGCTACTATTTGCTTTTATCTGTTCTGTCTCCAATCCTTTTCCCCAGAGAATTTTCTTGCTGGATGTTTGTTCATATTTTGATTTATTTCTGAACATATTTTAGCATTATGGCTGTTACTGAAGTAGCTAATTTCCAAGAAGGATGCTCCCAAAAGAAAAGTTTGGAGGCATACCAAGATAAAACTGGAAAGAGAACTTAGAAATCACATAGTCTCAAACAAGGGGAAAAGTATCAAAAAATGAACACTAAGAATATGGAAAATTAATTGTCTGGCACTGACAACTGATTCCCTTCTAACTGCATGGGTTTTAATAAATAAACAACTACATTTGTGGAGTGTCTATTTCCTGTGGTTACTTGGATCTATGCAACAATAATATCTAGAACAGATACCTCTCTAAAGCATATAAAACCCGTAAAAAGCAGGATATTTTGGTTTAAACTGTGCTGTTACATCAGACACATGCCAAATGATTGTTCTAAGGGAAAAATAAAAGCACTAGTTTAACTTTTGTTGCTGTTTCTTTGGTCATGAAACATTGAGAACTGAGAAGAATTCAAGAATATCTAGAGGATGAAAACAACTGCAGTATTCACAACTGAAGCCTGCAGTTAATCACTGCATCTGCAAGGCAAATGCTATTGTCAAAAGAAATTACTTCAGGGGAATAATTTTACCACTGTGAGTGCAGGATTTAATTCATCCCAAGACAAATCATAGGATCCCAGAATTAGACACAGGAGTGATTAAGTGTTCACTTACTCAACACAAGTTGTAAGAAAAAAGGAATATTCCTTCAAGATATATCTCCAAAGCTGATTATTTTAGCTTCCACTGATATTAACCTGTGCTTTACTATAGCAGAATGGGGTTCCCCTGAGTGAAGTGTACAGCAGTGTAAAGCGGTTATCATCCAAGGCATGCTCGTCCCAAAGCAAGTTTTGTGACCCCTCATCTGGGCCACCCAAGGTGCTGAAGATCTCACCTCAGCCCCCAGCCACCATTAAGGTTAGTGCTAGGGTTTAGAGAGTTATAAATACCTGGGATACCCGGGTTGGAAAAGGCATGCCAAGAGGAGCACATGTTAGCATGAGCATTGCTCCTTTCACACCTTTCTGATTTGGGCCTCCTACATTCCTGAGGTCCTCAGGCTCAACCCCAAGCTGCCACTATGATTAGGGTTGACTGTGGTTGACTGCTCTGGAACAGACTGCTAGAGAGGCTATGGAGTCTTCCTCAATGGGGAGATTCATATGAGATGTGGCATAAAACAGAAATATGTGGAATAATAGAGGCTGGAGTGTTCAAGGCCAGGCTGGATCGGGCTCTGAGCAGCCTGGTCTGGTGGAAAGTGTCCCTGCCCAAGGCAGAGGGTGTGAGAGACTGAATGTTATGGCTGATGTGTGATGCAATTCAACATTGTTATGAAGGACTTTTTGCCCGTTCTGGCAAAATGGTATAAAGAAGCTTTGACCACTGAAGCCCACCCCTCCCCAATGGCCCCTGACAGGAACTTTGCACTGTGAGTCAAGCAACCTTAGGGAACTTGAGATAAGATAAAGATGACACTATTGTCCAATAATCTCAGGTCTAGGCAGAAGTAAACAAGGCTAAGGGAGGAGAATGCATCCACAAAGAAAGGCAGGCAGCTTCACTCTGCCACCCACCAGGGCAGCCCTTCTCACCAGTACTGGTGCCTGCTGACCTCAGCTGTCCCAGAGGAGAACCGGAGAACCTCTCAGGTCTTTGTTACTGGGAAGGAGTCCACCAAAGAGATTCTTTGAGATGACTCAAAAGGGCAGCTTGAAAGCCATGTTGAATGTCTACAGGGAGAATTCTCATTAGTTAGATACATAGACAGCACGCCTTCTTAAAAACCATTTTTCCTTCCTTTTTCAGAATTCTTCAGGTTCCTTTTTTCTCCTAAAACTGGGAGTGGAAATTACAGGGAAAGGTCAGAACACAGGAGTTTAAAAAAAAAAAAAACAAAACATACACAAGCCAGCAAAAGCTGTTAAAATATTAAACATCTTTCATTAAAATGGAACAAAATATCAAACCACAAAGAAATGGCTATTACTTTTCTTATCTCAGAGCTGCTTCTCTGGGGAGACTGGACACACTAAATTCTGACACTGGCAGCAAATACTTATACTGAAGTTTCTGTGCACATATCAAATTAATTCCACCCAGTATGTTACACATGAGAGAGGAGGAAAAAATATCCAGAAAAGAGGTCGTCAGATACTACAAATTCCAGGTAAACACAACAGATGCTCTAATAGACATTAAGAAACCTGTGATAAACATCTATTTTTTTTTCCTCAAAGGTATTTTTCATCGACTTTAGGTCTCAATTCCTCACAGTCAAAAAGGGACACCACAAAAGCACAGGAGTCACAAAATAAAAATATTTCATAGAGTCATCATGCAAGTAATGTCTTACTACATTTCTTTCTTAAGTACCTTCCAATCTGGTTAGTACTTTGAAATGTCCCCTGTGAAACAAATAGCGTAAATAGACCTCTCCCATCACTGGAGATGTCTGATGGTTACAACAGAGTAGTTCTGACTCAGCTTCTCAAAGACAAGATGGTTAACAACATGAAAAGCAACTACCGAACTGTCTCAGTCTCTGAATTGCTAAGTATGAAGAAGAAGGATATGCTATTAGAGTAGTAGCAAGGGGAAAAAAACCGATTTTTCTACCTTCCTTTTTTCTGCCACAGAAACTCACCTGTTTTCTTCAACACATCAGAAATCAGTTCTAGGCTTTTTACTATGTAGAGATAGCATGCTCAAAACCAAACCAAACAAAAAATAAAAGTACAAAAAGAAACAAAAACAAAGAAATAAAACACAAAACCACAAAAAACC
Source organism: Passer montanus (assembly GCF_014805655.1). Classification (NCBI taxonomy): domain Eukaryota; kingdom Metazoa; phylum Chordata; class Aves; order Passeriformes; family Passeridae; genus Passer; species Passer montanus. The sequence continues at coordinate 4,348,359 of NW_024364270.1, forward strand.
CTTCACACAATTAAAAAAATGCACAAACTAAAAAATGCACAAACAAAAAACAAAAACCAAATAACCAATGTCCACAAAAACAAAAACCCAAACTCCAAAAGTAAACAGCACGTCCCTACAAACATGCAATGGTAGATAGATTTTTAATATTTTGTTGTTCTGGCCACAAAGATGCACACAATTTGATCACCTGGCAGTAACCTATGGAAGAGAAATGAGGTTTTGAGTGTGAATCAGTAAAAATGCTTCCTCTCAGCAACAAAACCAAGCCTGATGTGAGAATGCTGTTTCCATTAGCAGACAAAGTGAAGCTACTGCGGGTTTGCTCTTTGTGTGCCTATGCTTCAATTTTTCAAAGTGCTCTTAAACATTCCAGCTTACAGCGCCAGTGCATATTCATTTAATGAAGTAGTTACAGACCTTAAGAATAAGGAGTTAAATCACTTAACTAATTTCTACTTGTCCTCTGGGAGCCTGCACAACTAATAGGACAAAATCCATTCACACCATAAAGCACTTCTGATATTCTCAACTACAGCAAATTGCTGTAACTTTTTAGCAGAAGTGTAAATCATGGTGGCATGAAGACAACTGGTTTATTAAGCAGTGAGTTTCAGTGAAGAATCTTCTTTGAGAACCCCACTTGAACTAAGAACACACTCTAATTTGGAAAACATGGGCAATTTTAAAACGATAGCAAACGTAGAAAGTTTTATTTGAAATGCATTTAAAGGTAGTAAACCCAGTAGATATTTCCAGATGGTTTTAAAGCCACAAAGCATTGATTAAAGAAAAGGATTCAGGTTCATTAAATGTTCACAAGTAAATAAGAGCAAGTCAGAACACAATCAATCAGGCCATTGAGACAACTCTTAATGAAAAAACAGATACCACAGACCTTGGTTTGAATAGTTACTGTGTTTTTCTACTCACGGTAAGCATGGTGGGCAAACCTTGGGAAGAATTTGGTTTGAATTCGTTGCCACCATCTGAACTTTAGACAATAAGAAGAGAAACTGTAGGCAGATAAGATTGGCTTTTGTGAATGACATTAAAAATTCATCATAGACGTCACATCTGATGAGGCAACAACTGACCACAGAATCAGTAAGGTTTGAAAAGAGAGTGAAGCTCTCAGAGTCCAGCCTTTGACCAAAGACCATCATGTGCTAAGTCATTTCTTGAACACTTACAGGGATGGTTACTCCGCCACCTCTCTGTGCAGCCTGTTCCAATGCCTGATCACCCTTGCAGTGAAAATTTTTCCTGATGTGTAATCTTAACCTCCCCTCATTGCAGCTTGAGGCCATTTCTTCTTGTTCTGTTGCTGGTTACCTGGGAGAAGAGGCCAACCCCCACCTGCTACAGCCTCCTTCCAGCTAGTTATAGAGAGCAATACGGTCTCTTCTGAGCCTTCTTTTCTCCAGGCTAAACAACCCCAGCTCCCTCAGCTGCCCCTCATATGACTTATTCTTTAGACCCTTCACCAGCGCTGTTGCCCATCTCTGGACTTGCTGCAGCTCCTTCTCGTAGTGAGGGACCCAGAATTGGTGATGTGTGGCCTCAACAGTGCCCAGTACAGGGGAACAGTGGCTGCTCTGGTCCTATCAGCCACACTACTGCTGATACAGGCCAGGATGCCACTGACCTTCTTGGCCACCTGGGCACACGCTGGTTCATGTTTGGTTGCTGCCAACCAGCACCACCTGGCCATTTTCCAGCAGGCCACTTTCCAGCCTCTCTGTCCCCAGCCCGTAGTGCTGCATGGAGTTGTTGTGACCCAAATGTAGGACCTGGCATTAGCCTTGGTGCCCAAGTGTAGGACCTCACAGAATTGACCTCAGCCCATTGATCCAGCCAAGATCCTTCTGCAGAGCTTTCCTACCCTCCAGCGGATCAATACTCCCACAGTCTGCAAACTTACAAAGGGGGTACTTGATTCTCTCTTCTCATAAAGGTATTAAACAGGACTATCCCCACTGCTGACCCTTGGGGGAAACCACCAGTGACTGGTCACCAGCTGGGTATAGCTTCATTCACCACCAGCCTCCTGGATCCAGCCATTCAGCCAGATTTTATCCAGCAAACAGTGCACCTGTCCAAGCTATGAGCAGCCAGTCTCTCCAGGAGAAAGCTGAGGGAAATGGTGTCAAAGATTTACTGAAGTCCAGGTAGACAACTCCCAAAGCCTTTTCCTCATCCACTAGGCAGGTCATTTGATCATAAAAGGAGATCAAGTTGGTCAAGCAGGACCTCTGTAAATGACCTTGTGGTTAATAGAAATTACATAGCTAGCAGGTTTCACATAATTACCACAGTATTGCTTTCATTTTCAGGAAAATTTTGACCTTTAGAATTTATCTTAGATTATCCTGTTAGGGATGTGTCTTCAGATAAAAAAAAACAATGCAGGACTACCAAAGCTATGTTCTTATAACAGCACCCCATTTCCATGATAACAACAAAATAAAATTGCAGTAGATATGACTTATACAGCTTCTTCTGACAAGCAGACCCACTTAGTATACATCTATTTGCCTTGAATTCTTCCATTCCCTAGGAAAATGTGCAACTATTTTCCTAAAAGTTTCAAAATAAAATTAAACATTGTATAAAGAAATATGTCAGTACCTCATTTCATAATCACATTCATTCATTAAATTGAGCTACAGTTTTATCTGTTGGTACAATTCTCCTAAGTGAAAAAGTCTAAATAGAGCATGATTCTTTAAAAAACTAACAAAAATGTGACTTGGCATTTTTTCAGCTATTTGAGTGGACACATTAATGAGAGATCCCTCTGCAACCAGCTGAAGTTCCCCTCCTCAGAATTACCTGCCCTTCTCAGAATCACCAGTTCCAAGAACACTAATTAACAAAACCTTTCCAGCGAGAGAAATTCCAGCAGGAATGGGGAACAAGAAAATCATAATGAGTCAGAATTCTTGCTTAGAATACGCATTGACAAAATCTGCTTTTCCCTGTAAAAAATATACAGATTTATGCAGCCCCAAAAGAACCCCCCAAGATCTCTAATTTGAGGATTTAAAATAGAACCTCCAATACTTGTTACATTTGAGACCATGGTCAAACAATCCAGACATAAAAACACACAATTTATTAGAACAAGGAAGTATTATATGCTAGTCAGCCACAGGGGACCAAAATCCCTCATTTCAGCACTGCCCTTTAATTCCTATGAAACACAAATTCTGTCTCAGAGGAAGATTGTTTTAACAATAGAATATAAATTCAAAACTAGGAAGACAAGCTTAGAGGAAAATTATATACTTTAATTGCATAGGCTTAAGCAATGCAGTTCAACATACAGTTAATTTCAGTGACAGGTATATGAAAATCAAAGTCTCTCTCTCTCATTAACGTGTATTTTTATTTCTTAACACAAAGAATTTTACAGAATTGGCAAGATGTATTACATTGAAAAGTGTACCTGTCAGAACATCTGAAATAGCAAAGAATATTTTAATTTATAATTTAATTTTTGTGGTGGCAGAGGTGGTTGTTTTGGACCTTTTTTAAATACTTTTCTGTTTTATACTTTCCTTACTATAGGAAATGCTATATATCAGTTCGGCAAAATATATAATTGCTAGGTTTTAGTTAAAAAATCCCAGCAATATAAAGACAACAGATATTTAAATATAAATTATTTGTTTTGAAAACCATTTAGCAAAATACAGGAAAGGATGATATACATTACAAAATACACGTGTGATTACTAAAACCTTTGAGACCCAATGCTCAGCTTTGGATGCCTGATCAAAATGACAAACCAAGATCAGTCAAGAGGGTGCACAGGCCAACGGGCTAAATGCTGTGAACATCTCTGCACTTTCAGTACAGCAGACATCCTCAAAATTGGAAAAGGATGACCTGCTGTCTTTCAAGCTAAGTACCAGCATAAGAAAAAATAAGTGAGATGAAGAATGTTACAAGAAAATTTCTGAAGAAAAGCTACCATTCACATTTATGCAGTCCAATCTGAAGCTTTTCACAATGCATCATAAAACAAAATTTTCTCTTGCACAGACCCCTTCAGGCATTTTAGTATTCTAATTCACTCTTATTTTAAAATAGAAGACTTTATTTTAATATAAAAAATATGGCTTTTGGTATGGGAAACAGCCTTAATACTTTCCAGTGAAAAGACATGAACAGCGTTTTTATTAGAAGAGTGGCTAGCATAACTCAACAGATACTCCATGAAATTTGCTATATATTATTCTGAAAGCATCTAAAGTTTTCTGTTCCTGAAATCAGTTTAAGACTCTAATTATAAAGTAATGTACATCAAGACTAAGTTCTCTCTTACTTAGTCACTCCTTGTTTAGAAAATGTCCCTTCTTCTTTTTTGTCATCTTCCACTCTAAATTCCCCATGAATTCCTTAAGATATTAACAAAATCATCATCAGCTACAATTCCAAAACTTAATCCTTCATAGTAATCTTCGAACTCAGAATAGGACACTTCATTGGGGTTGCTGCAGGACTCTCCTAATGCTTCTAGAAATGATGATTTAATTTCTTCTTCTGCAATTTTGCCTGTGAAAGTATATTTTTCTATTAAATACATTTTAAAGAAGATGAATATGTAGCATTTAATACACTTCAGGCAAGAAACTTTCAAATTTTAGCCTGCAAATATTTTTTGCATGAATAAATCCAATATTCTGATTTCAGAATTAAGTCATTGGCTCACTTATTACCACCTGTAGAAATTACCTTACTTTTATAACATGATAGAATTAAGTATCAACAGAAAACATGGGGTCAGCCAATTGCAATGAATTATAAGAACAGGAAATTTTTTTTTTTCAAATGACTGCAAAAGCTGCATGATGCATTTGTAAACTAAAATTCTGAAGTTATCTTATAGGAAAGTGTATGCTTACTATAATAAAACTTCAAAGTTCTGGGAAAACTTTAAGATGGAAACTGGCATTTGAAAAGTGTTCTGCAATTTACATATTTGTCCTAGCAATTTTATAAAGATAATACTTGTGACGAAAAAAGTACAAAAAATATGGCATTACAGCACTGGAAAAAAATCATATATTGTATCCCTATACCCACATGTGACTTCATGTGTTACCATTAAAATCAGTGGCAATATTAAAAAAACCCTCTCTTCTACAGATCAAAAAGAAAGGGTCATGATATCATGGAGACTTTCACAGTGACTAGTTTGGTACATGGAGGTATTGATTTTTAAAACTGAATACAAATATTTAAATTCCTCTTTTTTCAATAGAAGACTTTAAACATTTTTGAGACTCCTGAAAAAATAATGAAGAAACCAGCATTTCCTCTGTACAGGATGACAAACCTGTCCCAGAAATAAATTAGAGTTCCTTCTGAATAAATTATTCAAGTGCTGAGTACATTCTGTGTCAGCTGGAATCCTTGCATATTTTGATGGAAAACAGTAATGTGAAAATGAGAGTACCCTACTAAGTGAAAATCATTAATATCATATTTGCCACTGATAGCTTACAGATGAAAGCAGTGAAATAACTGCTTACAGAGGTAGGGAAAGGAACTACTCTGCATACAGGCAGCTTGAAAAAGGGCAAGTATTAAAATTGTGTATATGAACTCCATTACTACTTACAGTCATGTTCTGGAGAGACTCATTTTAAGTCCTCAGATGAAGAAAGTTCCCCTTTAACACCTCAAGTCTAAGTAAATATGAAAACAGTTTGTATTTCCAACCAGTTTCTGGATCTGCTATCTCTGCTAACAAAATGATTTCCATAATTACAGATTTTTGTTAGTTTGTTAATGTGAAGTACCTGCCAATACTAGAGGATGTTTCTTTGCACAGTAACATTTTCTGACATCTACCATAGACACAGTCCCAGTTCTGTTGAAATCTAGTTTCATGTAAGCCTATAGGGGAAAAAAAGAGTTTCATATTAGCATTTCAGAAAAAAAAAAAGTGGAAAGATAAAAAGATCAAATACCTAGCACATACTTTTAGATCTTGTGCAATGGATGATATCAATTTACCTATTTTATGTAAGGCACTAGATACTAGAAAATCATTCTAGATTATGCAGTTTCATTATTATTTTACTCAACAGTTTTCACATCAAATGTGTGTCGTGGTCAACACAAAAAAAAAATTGTCTTCTTTTCCTAATTTCTAGCTCATCCTTAGAATCAGAAGTTCAGCTGCTTCCCTTCTGCCTCCTCCAATTATTAAGATTCCCCATCATTCTGGCAGAAGCCTCCCCACAGCCTCTCCAGCACTGCTAAGAGCAGCTTCATTTGCATTTCAGTTTACTCAAATACACATGCTCCATACGTAAGGCTAGGAGAGTCAGATCCTCCCTGACTGAAAACATGAAAGTATATGTCATTTTTCTTGATCTTGATATCCAGTTGCTACTCCTTTGGCTGGTTTGTGATCAGTGTCTGATACTGCAAACAGCTCCACATTACAGTACAGACAAATGACAAGTGGCATTTCACATGTAACATGTCTCACAAATATGACTCTTACTGTTGGTCTCAAAGGAGACAAGTTTTACTGCATCCTATTTCAGGCACTGCAGGAGGAAAGTCCACACATGCAGATTTACCATAATTTGTCATTTGCCAGAATAAGGAAACAGGTTTCTGGAAGAGATCATCTCGGGGTGCCAGACACTTCATACATGGGACTGAACTATAAGAACAGCACATATGCATGAAAACTCAAAACAATAAAGTAATTAATTCTAGAATTTAAAATGAACTAATTTAACAATAGAACAGCATGCAGTCCACTAATTTACCTTTCTGTTGATAAACTGATCTGAAACTTCAAGACGTTAATTTCCAGGTACAGAACTTAAGAAAAATAAGCACAAAACCCAACAACTAGAATATGATGAGTGACTAACCCCAAAGTTAGACTGCAAAATATTTACACTTAAAATATCTGCAATAAAACTTACTTTTCTTACAAATGTTTTCCTATATTCGTTCATTTCTCCAAATATGGCATGAGTAAATTCTCCATAGTCAACGTTATCATTCTTACTATCATCAAGAATAAGCCATAAGGATTCAAAGTCCTGAAATTTAAAAATATTTTGCCAAAATTCTTCATTATGTCCTGAAATAGAACAATTCCTATAATGGGAAATTACGGTATTCTCACAAAACCCCCCCAAACTTCTAGATCCAAACTCACTGAAAAATTTGTTAAAGTCACTGATGACCATAATTCACATTGTTCACAGTTCTGATAGCTGTGAGCTGCTTTTACAACATAATATATAAAACAAAGAAAAAACCTAAGTAAAGAGTATAAACAAAATTATTTTTTAAAGCCTAAAGAGAAAAAATGGGTTGCAATCATACTTGCTTCTTCATGTCATGATGTAAAAAAAAAAGATTGCATGTTTTAATTTTATTTTTTTTTTAATTTTTAAGAACTTTACATAGAACTGAGTGCAGAAATGCCAACACACCATAGGGGAAAAAAAACACCAAAAGAAAACATGCACAACCCAGGTATTAAACTATAGATTTAAGCAAAGAAGCAATTCCATAAATTAAGAAAGATAATACCCACATTTACAGTTTCAGCTAGACTCACCCCTTCAGGCATTTCCAAGTGGAATAATTTTAGAGCTTTTTTCAAGGCTGCCTGAGAGAGAAGACCATTTCTGTTCTTGTCTATTTGTCGGAAATACTTTCCTAAGCCTGTTATAACCCGAACTCCTCTTTTACTTAATGTTTCTCTGAACATACCTGAGGATTTAGAGAAAAAAAGGACACAGCATTTACCTGAAGTTGTCCACTTACTAAGGAGACAATACAGAAGTAAAGAACACCACATCTACATATGATAGCCATGCATTCAGACTCCCTTTTCTTTGATGAAAAAATGCCAGTACAAAAGGAAATCATCAGTTATTTAACATTTGAGTGAAACTCATGTAAAGTATGTCTAACAAGCAATATCTAATAAACTTTTTTCAAAGAGACCTCATAAGGAAAGAAAAAAATGGCTACTGCCCTCAAACTGTAAAACTGCCTACTTCTGTGAGAACTGATTACATGCCATGATTTAACATACAAAGCAACTTTGGAACAACCATTTCAGAACAATACAAAAATTCCATTATGAGTTGCTTCTTTATTCTAAAAAGATAGAGAAACTAAAATTGAATGGGTTCTGGTAGATACAAACCTTGAATCTTCTTGAAAACTTCACTGTCATCAAACACTTGCCTGGAACACTCTTCCTTGAGTTCCACAGAGGAAGGTCTAAAGAAGCAAAAATTAATGTTGATTGGTAAAATTACTCTTAATATGACTATTTTCAAAAGAGATGTAGTAAAAAATGCCAACATACTCAACTTTATATTTCGTTCATATACTACCCTTGTAAACAGAATATCCAATTGCTTGAGTTTGAGAGGTCACTCACAAAAGTCTTTGCTGACCAGCCGCAGATAGACAGAAATTATTTTCTAACAGTATTAACTGGAATTGCCTCTACTAATTCATTAACCATGGATAATTCCTCCCATGCATAAAATCTCCAGAAGTTTAGTTCAATCCTAATCTCATACCACTGGAAGAGTTTGTTAAAGCAACCACATTTAACCACCAACAGGAAAATAACATGTAATACTTTTCAAATCTCTCTTTAGAACACAAATAGCAAAGGTGTAGAACAAAAATATATCTAGAAATTATGATTAAATTTTGTGGAGTTTTTTCTGCTAAGTTCCCTTTTGAGAAGTTCCCACAAGCCTTCATCAGAAATTACTATAAAGGTTGATAAAAAATATTGTGGAAGAACCTACTGGAAGAAAAAAAACCCAAACCAAACCAACAAAGTCCTACAATTATTTTAATCAGAATATTTTAAAAAATGGAAAATCATTACTGTCAATCTGAGCTGCTTGCTCACCGGTGTTTTGCCATAACATACTCCTGCTCCTGCTTTCTGAGGCCAAAGACTTATCTCTCTGCTATCTAGTAGGACTTTTCATCTCCACTTTGAGGACCTTCCATTATGAAGTCCCTAAAAGCTTACCTACATCAGATCAGCTAAACTGGAAAGTCAACAAGCACCTGCAGACGACAATGTACTCCCTCTAGAACATATGTAAACCAAAAGATTCATGGTTTGTGACAGGAGGGCATAGCTGCTCCTGGGAACCTGCAGTAGACCTTTTGGACTGTAGCAGAACAGGATTTTCTGTCAATAGAGTAATGAAGGTAAGAGGACTCAATTCAAGAGTTGTGCACCAGAGAATAGAGAGCTCAATAACATCATCATACAGAAGAAAAAGATAGACTGAAACTTAGTCACTAATGGAAAGAATACAGAGAGAGTATAAAAAAGGAAATCATCTATTCCACCACAGGTAGTATAAAATCCAAAATTACAACTCATTGAGCAGCTCTTCTTTATGTTCTCCTATTCAGAGATAACATTGGTTCAACTCCAAATTTCACAGGTATAAGATTAGTCACAAATGATAAAAAAAGCTGCTTTACTTGAATGATAGGGTTCTGAGATGTAAAATGTCTTACATAAACTAGCTGAAATTAAACTATTTTGTGTTTCATTTCACTGAAACCTTGCCAAGAGGGAACAATTAGCACTAAGCATCATACAACTATACAGTTCTGGAACCAATTAAATTTGAATTTACTGTTCTAATGCACTGTTAGCTTACTCTGGCTCCTTTGCAAAGCTTTCAGTCTAAAGGGACTTTAAGTGAATATTACCATATCTGAGAACAAGCTTCTTGTGTTTAAACAATTACAGAAAGAAAATAATAGTCAAGTTCTGCTAGCAAAGTAGCCTTTAGATATTGAGCATATTTAATTGAGATTAAAATTGTTCTCTTCCTAATCAGGAAGGAATCAAAGTATAAGATCTATGAGGAGAGCCTGGGAGAGCTGGAACTGTTTAGCCTGGAGAATAGAAGCCTTGAGGATCTTACCCTCAAGTATGTACCTGACAGAAAGGAGTAAAGAAAACTGAGACAGGCTCTGCTCAGTGGTGCCTGTTGACAAGACAAGAGGCAATGAGAACAAACTGAAACAAAGGAGGTATATGATTTGTATATAAAAACATGTGACCTCAAACAAAGCAAAAGAACAGCTTCACATTTCAATTCTTTCTTTAAAATTACTCCTTACCATTCTAGGAAGTTACTGAACTACACAAAATCTTCTAATATCAATTTCTAATTTCTCCTAACAACAGCCTAAATATGGATTCTGCTTTTAGCTGTGTAAGTAATAAAGTATTAGGAACAATTTTTTTCTTTTTTTTGCTTAAGGAAGGAAAGGTAATTTAAAAAGCCATTATCAGCACTTACTTCAGATAATCCATAGCTGCTTCATCAATACTTATCACACGAAGAGTGAAGAAAGGGTTCTGTTTAACACTTTCTGGAAGGTTATGATCGACACTTCGGAAAGTCAGATTGGCTCCCTGTTGGTAAAGCACACAATGATTTAAAAATAGGTTGTGTATTTCATACATAGAGGGGAAGGGGAAATAAAGAAAAGCAGCAAACTAAAAGCAAAGAATGCTGAGAAGATTTAAAATATACAGTAGCTCTAACTACTAATATGTGGGCAGGCTTGGTTTAAAACATCTCCAAAACTCATGAATTTGGAAGGAGGAGACAGAGACACTGTTACTGTGCAAGGGTCTCAACCACTTGGACTTGGTGAGAGATCTGCATATCTTAATGTCAGCCCAGAAAGCATGATTGCAGATATGGAGATTCACAGCCACAACATCATTCCAAAGAGATACTGAACTCAGTGCAACACATTTTCTGGATGACTTAATGATGCATATTTATTCAGAACACATTTCCATCTGCAGGCTGCAAAAATACACATGACAATAAAATATGAAAATCTCAACAAGTAGCTTTATCTTCCATATCATAAACTCATCTATTTCATCTTCTAAATTCTTAGGTGGTTGTATAAGCAGTTAGGATAGGCATGTGATTAGACAAAACACACTAAAAATTCATGTCAACATCTTTTACTTTCTACATTTCTCACAAACATGGTTTTTCCTCTAAACTTCAGATTTGCAGGAGCATTTGAAGAATTTGGTGAAACCAGTCTGTACTTGAAAACTTGCTCAAGTATTTATACTTGAGCCAGTACAGCAAGGTGCAATATGACTTTTAATCAGTCATCAGATTAGCTGGTAGACAAAGATTTACACCGTTTCACACACTTGCTCAAAACAGCTGGTAATTTACATTTCAAACCATAGAGTAAAAACAATTAACCTGCAATTTCTCCATGTTTAAAAAAAATTTAATCATTGCTTCGAGTTAAAAAGGCCAGCCGACCTTGCAAGGATTATTTACTTTTAACAAGTAGTTTGGTCTACTTCAGGACTCCCTCCCGAGTGGATCACTTCGTCCAAAAAAGGTCCACACTGTCAGCAGTCTTGTGCCCTCTAGGGGGACAACTGCAAAGTACAGCTTCATCTGAAACCTACATTTGGAACCTCCAAAATGCGGGACAACAAAACAGTCCAAACCTCTGAAAGTCTTTAATTCAAAAATGTCACTTAAGGGGAAGACTTTTGGTCTTCCCGGAACGCTAGATTACAATTTACAATTCAAATATCCAAATATTACCTCAAAAAAAAAAGAATACTTACAACGTAGAAGTCACTAAGATCATAAGCTTTTCCCCTTCTTTGTCCACGTTGATGTTGATAAACTCCCTTCTGAATGAAAGGCAAGGCATTTGTCCTGTGAAATAATTCAAAACTGAATTACTAAAACAATTACATTTATTTAAGCTTCTTGGATACAGTGAAATATGTTTTCTAAAACCCCTTTATAAGGTAATTCATCCTACCTGTTTTTTCCAAACTGTCGAAATTCATACACAGTAAGGGATTTGTCACACGCAAAGAAAAATCCAATTAACTCCCTGCAAGCATCACGACCATTTCTAGAAGGAAAATTGAATAGCAACTTTATGTTTTTTGTCTATATAAATCCAACTGAACCCAAACATAAGTAACATTTATTTTGGAATCAGAATGGTTTGAGTTGGAAGGGACCTTAAAGATCATGTAGCTCCAAAACCCCTGGTATGGGCCAGAACACCTTTCACTAGATCATTCTGCTCAGGGCTCCATACAGTCTGGCCTTGAACACTTGCAGGCACAGGGCATCCACAGCTTCTCTGTGCAACCTCACCTCTGTTCCAGTGCCTCACCACACCCACAGTAAAGAATTTCTTCCTATATCTAATCTAAACCTGCCTGCTTTTAGTTTGAAGCCATTCCCCCTTGTCCTGTTACTGCACACCCTTTAAAAAACTACCCTTTCCAACTTTCCTGCAGCATTCTGTAGGCACTGGGAGGCTGCAAGAGGGTCTCCCTGCAGCCTTCCCTTCTGACTGGACAATTCAACTCTCTCAACCTGTCTTCCTAAGAAAGGTTGACCCTCCCTCTGATGATCTTTGTGACCTTCCTGTGGGTCATTCCAACAGGTCCTTCTCAGGCTGGGGACCCCAGAGGTGGACAGAGCATTGCAGGTGTGGTCTGATGGGAGAGAAGCAGAGTGGCAAATCCCCTCCCTCGCCCTGCTGGCCATGTTTCTTTTGGTGCAGCCCAGGACATGGTTGGTTTACTGGGTGCAAGCACACACTGCCAGATCACGATGAGCTTCTCATCCATCAGCACTCCCAAGTTCTTCTCCTCAAGGCTGCCCTCAGTATCCATTTTATTTCCAATGTTGCATGCTGTGCAATTTATTTTTTTAAAGAGCTCTTTGACTATTTTCTCTAACCCACCATGAAATTCAATTTGTGGATTCAGTCACGTATTTTAATTCAATACTCCATTCTCCATAATGCTAAAGAACACCTCCTGAGGCTTCATGTTTTAGTATGCCAGTGTAATTTTCACTGGTTAACTAAAGGATTACATACACCAGGACTACTGCATTCATTGAGGTATATGAAAGTATGTTGCTGAATATTCAGCTGTGTCTAACAAGTATACAGCTCACAGCTGCAGAAAAGCATCACTTTCAAAACTGAAAAATATGTTTGTGCTACCACTACTCAAATCAGAAGAGTTTCAAAGACGTTCCAAAATTTAATACATAAGGAGCTATGAACAAGTTGCAAAGCCATTACTACTTATAGTAGTTGCCACATCTAAGATGAGGCTAAAATAATTTTAATCAACTGAGATGCAACAGCTAAAAGCACTATTTCACACAGCCCCTGTGGTAACTATCCTGAGTAGAGCTATGGGTATGATGGTAACATAGCATTGCTTACAGATCTTAACATTGCACAGTGGGACTGTAAAGCCACTATCCATTAGCCACATCAAAATTTGTACTACAAATGGACACTCACACACTTTTTTCTTTCAACATAGGGAGCAGAAACATTCAGTGCAATTAATCAGCTCAGGAGAGTAATCCCCATTCACAAATTCAGAGTATTGAAAAGCTTCACAAAATTTGTGATTACCTTGATATAATCCTACTATCAAAGCATAGTTTTTTGGAGAGCATGTTCTCAGTTAGTCCTGATTTGGTCCTTATTCTGTGAAAATAATGCAGCATGTTAATGATACTTATATGCTCCCAGATAAATGTTACATAAAACTCAACCATTTTCAAACAGCAAAAACCATGAAATACAGTATCCTTGGTAACTGGCTGAGGAGATGATCCTTTGTAGTTGAATTAGAAAGCAATAGAGCTCTACAGTGTTCTGTTATTACATAATATGAGAGTACATTCACAGAGAACATAGATATGAATGGGAAATTTTGTTTACATACACTTATATAAAGAATTAACCTTTACCTCTACCACCCACCACACTTCCATGAACCAATGCATTCTCTTGCAAAAATACCCAGGTGGGAGCATTTTTATCCACATAAATATTTTTATATTGGCTCTATTGCTAGTTCCAGAAGTGAAGATTTGTCTATGTGATGGATGTAAGAAATTGATACTGGTTTTTTAATCTTGTTTTTCCTTTTTTTTTAATACTAAGATGACATTTGATGAGAAAGACTTAAGAATGGGATGTTAAAATGCACACAGCAGAAATGCTTGCCTGAATGTTGATAAAACCAGAACAAAACTCAGACCTGCAGATTCATTTAATTTTATGAATCACAGTGTTTCCTCAGTTTTTTTTTAAAGTCCTTGGAGTGACTAGTTCAATGCTGACAGTCCAGGAATGTCATTTAAATGCCAATAGGTTTAATTATTGCAGCAGAAATCAAAGTATGAAAGAAAAGTATGATTATTGTGAAGATCTACATTAGCATTTACAGATGCATATTTATGCAATTTATGCACCTAAGGATAGGAATCTCTGAAAGGATTGCAAGCATCCAACCGCTTGGAAAAGGCAGGCAAATCCTTGTGATGAATAATATCAACATAAGCTTAACAATGTTCTCCCAGTTTTTATAAATTCTACTGGTCAATCATAATTCACAGAGAATTCACATAAAAAGGTCCCTGTAATCTCACTAGGCAATAACAATCACAGGAAAGCTACAAAAAGGCCTCACATGAAGCTGATGCATCCAAGCCAAAAACAGAACATTTGGAAAAGCAAACAGAATTCACAGAGCTATAAAAAAATATACAGCAGAAAATTTATTTTTATAAACTTACTTTGTTTCATGGAGGGTCCTTTTTCTAAAACGCATTGGTGCCATCCCAGCTCCCAGAAGTCCTTGAGCTTCCTTGCAAGCATCAGAACGTGTGGACTGCTCTGGATCACTTATAACAGCTCTGACCACAAAGAGCATGGAGAAGCCCTGTTACTGTCAGTATGGTTGGATTTCAGGTCTTACATGTTTTTATGCAGGAAAGAAAACACCCAAGAATAATACAGTAATACAATTGTGGAGTGATCCATTAAGCTTGTAAAATTTGTGGGCCTAATTTTTTGTTTATTTTTACAAATTCTTAAGTCAATTTCACAAAATCAAACATATGCAATAATATTCTGGCAGTGCTATGTAGTTATGTTAAATGCAGACAGATATTATTTAAAGTATATTTTATATATCTTATATAAAATATATCTTAGTATTTTTAAGGCTTGTGGGGATCTTTAATAATTTCTATTATTTCTGTAAATATTCCATCAGTGATATTCTTTAACCATGGCTCCCTCCAATATCAGTGATATCAGCTACTAGCAGTGGCCAGTGACATCACCTCAGAATCACAGAGTAGCCTAGGTTGGAAGGGACATTAAAGATCATCTAGTTCCAGCCCCATGCTGTGGGCAGGACACCTTTCACTAGACCAGGTTGCTCAGAGCCCCATCCAAATTGTCATCCAACAAAACCTTTGGCACTTCCCCCCTCAAAGTGCTAACTACACAGCTGAGAAAAAAGGAACAGATTAACTGGGTTTTGAACATTTTGATATTCTCTGTATCAGTTCAACAAGTAAACAAAAGAAGAGAACCTTTAAAAATAAATGAGATGCTTGTTATGCTATTCAAATGGTTATCAGGAGGGAAAAAATAATTTTGCATGGCTATTATAGTTTTCTAAACTCGCTCTCTGATCCTTACAGATACATCTTTGTACACATCAGTTACACTGATTTAATTGCAAGATTTGCTCTACTAAAAAAATATTCAAAATACCTTTGTATTTCCTTAAATAGCTTTTTTTCATGCAACAGTTTGAACTAATCTTTTCCGATTAACATCCTGATATCTGATTCCAAATTGTTTAGAAGTACTGGCAGAGTTATATTTGGAACATAGAGAGATTTTTTAAATTAAAACTTCATGCTGATGCAGCTGCAGCACTACTGAATATTGTTTTGACATTATCAACAGAGAGGTTCAGAGCAGGAGAAGAAAGACATGGAAAAAATAAGGCAAAGCAGCAGAAGGAGGATAAACACAGAACGGGCAAAAAGCTGTACGTTTAATGCAACACCAGTAGTACTAAAACACTTCAACATAACCAGCATATTTTTAAGATCACCTCTGTAATAATCTTTAAAGGGATATGACACAAGCCAAGCACTTATCTGAAAACTGGAGGTTTCAACCCTGTATAGTTCTATAATTTTAATCCTGAGGATTAAAACTAGAATTTAACATTGTGTTTCATGACAGTCTTATTTCCCTCAGGCAACCTTCTTGTCATGTCAGCTTTTAAATAGTGTAAAAGTGCTAATAGACTTGCAAACAATATAGGTAATTTAAAGTGCCATTGTAACAGGAACAAATAAAAACTAAAATAGTGAAGTGCAACAACATCTCGACCTCAAAATCTTAGGATATGATGGACTGGAACATCAGTGCAGATGACTCCAGAGACTGTAAACTCTGCACAGAATGCAAAATAATCTAGACATACCCACAGATAATTTCTTGTAAGTATAAAGTAACATAAAACTCTATTAAACTAGCTTGCATCTTCTTATATTGTCATAACCAGACAGCTTGCATAAAGCCCTGAATTATTAAAGCATGCTTAAAATAGAGGAATCTTTCTGCACAGAAGCAATGCTTTCTTGAAGCTAAAGGGATAGGAATGAAGGCAGGAGATCTTACTGTACAACTGGACCAACTCAGTTTATAATAGTGCCTTTTTTCCTACATGTCCAGCATTGGTATAATACTCCTTCATGCCTGAGAGGTGTTGTTTCAGTATTAATAAAAGATTAATAAATATTTATAAAGCTAAGATTTTTAGAAAGGACAATAAATATTGAGGACATGTAATTTATAAGATCAGGCATCCATGCATTTTCTTGAGGTGCAAGAGGGTTATTTTTGAGAGCTAGTTCTATTGTACAGACCTTAAAATAGCTTCAAGCATAAAATTAGGAATTATTTCCAGAAAAAAATAACATACCCATGGCACTTGAAACTGATATTTTAAGTTGCATTAAAAAGTCTTTCACTTAAAGAATTCTTGCAAATAATACTACTACAGAAGACTTCATAAGACTTGGAACAAAATGATCAAAACATCTCTTAAGCAAGAAAAGACAAACACTAACAGATCTAAATTCTTCTGTAGGGAAAATTGAAATTTTACATTATAAATTCATTTACCTACATAACTGATCCACCATAACTTGTTCTACAACAGCCTGTTTTCTCCTCTCTGCAGCAACATCCTCCTGCAATGAAAAACTGGCTCAGAACAAGTGAAATATATAATAGCAGGCACTTCAAATCATAAGTTACCCTTTAAGACAGCATTCAGAGGTCACAAATTTACCTATGCCACAATTAATATTTTTTACATTTTAATAGAGTCTATTTGCATAAAAAATAGACGTATAATATTCTCTGCCACACACTCAATTTGTCTGTGCATATTAGTTGTAATAAATATGAGAATTCTAGTATTTAAGTTTCCAGACAAAATTCTTACTTCTGTACTGTTTCTGATACGTTCTGTAAGTACAACAGAGCCTTTGGAGACTCACATTATTCCAGGTTCTTCAGGTGACACAGATTCCAATTAAGAGAATAAAACTTTACCTCCAGCAATATTTAGTCCAAAAAATTCTTTTAAGACTTAGTCTCAGTTGCAAGATTTTTCTTTCTTGCATGCCACAATTATTTTCTGCTGAGGCAGGTCAATCTGAAAAACCTTTCAGGAAATGTCATCCTAAAGGGGAAAGGGGATTTAACATGATCTTCTTATTATTTTT
The DNA here is from genome assembly GCF_014805655.1 of Passer montanus. Lineage (NCBI taxonomy): Eukaryota > Metazoa > Chordata > Aves > Passeriformes > Passeridae > Passer > Passer montanus. Next base: position 4,366,085 of record NW_024364270.1, read on the forward strand.
ATTAGAGTAACACTGAACGGTAACCTTGTGCCATTCACTGTAAAATGTGCAGGCATTGATCATAACCTGTTACACAAAGAGAAACCAAAACACAAGAGGTGGCCCAGGATAGTATGGAGGCCACCAACAATAACCAGGCCTCAGCACCACTCTTAATCTTCCACATTCCTGAAGTTTTTTACAGCATTTATTTTGCCTTTTATTAAAAAATTAATTTTATATTTGAGAAAATAGAGATTATTGTTACCAAGGGGGGTTATTCAACCTTACCTTTTTTTAGATATTCTGAAACTAAAGAATTAAGATATTTTTCTAATTGGTCTTGTGTGCAAAGCAAATTCTAGAGAGATCTAGCCTTTGTGTGGATGAAGAAGTGAAAAGTTCCCAGGTACCTATAAGAGGTAATTCCTAATTCCACAGAGATGTTATGGGTAGAATTCACAATCTTCAAATAAACACTGACTGGCACTAGTCAAAAAAAAAAAAGCCAAATAGAAAAAACCCAAATAACTAATGCAACACCAGACCAGCTGTTGATTATTCCAAACTGATTTTCAGCCTTAGAAAATTTTGGAATTGTAAGAGATAGGAGGATTTTTTGTTTGATTTCATGTTTTGTTTTTGCACATATCAGGTGCAAAAACTACAGGGTGCTTAGAATAAAGCTATTGATTCTTTACCCATTAACTGTTGCAACAGATGTATTAAAAAGAATGATTTAAAGGAGGACATGAAAAACAAAACAAAGAAAACTTTTCACCTTAAATTTCAATTGAATATTAGGTCACTGAATGATCTAATTCTTCCATTCTGCTCTTAGACAAAAGCTCTACTATGAAATTACAAAAATGCCTAGGGCAGAGGCAGACATTGAATTTGTAGCAGCTCTCACTGCAAAAGTAGTTGCTGTTATTCCCTAAATAAGAGCATTCCGAGGAAACCAGTCTTCTTCAGAGGTTATACATGAAATCTATTGGCAATGGGCTGTGAATCAAAAAGTCAGGGAACAAACTGAACTAGAAGGGACCTACAAAGAACATCAAGTCCTGGCACCACACAGGACCATCCCTGAGTCACACCATGTACCCAAGAGCATTGCCCAAACACTTCTTGAACTGTCAGGTTTGGTGCTGTGAGCACTTCCCTGGGGAGCCTGTTCTGGTGCCCAATCACCCTCTTGGTGAAGAACCTTTTCTTGATACTCAACCTAAACCTCCCTTGACACAACTTCAGGCCATTCCCTCAGGTCTTGTCACTGGTCATGAGAGTGAAGAGATTGGTACTGCCTCTCCTCTTCCCCTCATGAAGATGTTGAAGACCTCAGTCTCCTCTAAGCTGAACAGAACAAGTGAGGAGATCATCTGCTCCTCATACGGCTTCCCCTCAAGACCCTTCACCATCTTTGTTGCCCTCCTTTGCACACTCTCTAATAGTTTAATATCTTTTATGTATTTTGGCACCCAAACCTCAAAAGATTTTCTTGTCATGAAAATTAACATGGACCTCAGTAGAGCAATATCTGCATTCATTTCAACAAGACTAGAAATCAAATAAATGATTGCAATAATGCAAAATTCAATGCATAGTGATGAGCAAATAAAATTAATTCAAATTACTATTTACTTTAAAAAATCATAAAATCTCTCATGGCTTATTATTCCATGAGAAAGTTAGAATGCATAACCCTTTTCAGCAATCCCTTCAAAAATCAGTTATAAAAGCCATCAATCTGCATATGGAAATACTGAATCATACAATATCAAATCAAGGTTCTTCATCCCTGTAAATGATCCTAAATTCAAGGCCTCAGATGGGCAAGTCCCAAAAACAGTAAAATTCACATCTACATAATAAATTAAAGAAGTGTATTGGGTACATCCATGTAAGGAAAGTTTTAATTCCCCTCTCTGCCATGGTGATTTCCAGACTTTAGGCCTCCCTTCTTCCTTCAGAAAGGATCTGACTAAAGACTAGAGCAAAAGCAATTGAAAGGAGCAGCTAAGGGAGCTTGGGTTTGTTTAGTTTGCAGAACCAGCAGCTAAGAGGCATCCTGAAGAGAAGTTACAAAGAAAAGAGAACCAAACTTTTTTGACAAAAGCCAAGAGTATAACAGGAGGTAAAGGTTGCACACTGAGCTTTGGGAGGATTGGCGTGGACAATAGGAAGAACATTCTCACACAGAGAATAGCATGTCATATGAAGATGTTCCTTAGAGACACTGTAGAAGCTCCATCCCTAGAGCTTAAAGACACAGGCACAGTTGTTGCTGACTTAATACAATACTAGCTGATGGAATTATGGAATCCATGGACCACTGAATACAGGCTCAGCTAAAAGCTACAGATCAGAAGAAATCATAGAATCATAGACTATCCTGAGCAGGGAGAGATCCACCAGGATCATCAAAGTCCAACTTCTGACACTGAATGTAACATTATGTTTAGGTTCACTCAACTACCTCACTTAGTTATATGAATGTATCTGTATATATTACTTTGAATGTAATTATGTTTAGGTTCACTCAACTACTTCACTTATTCTTAGTTATATGAATGTATCTGTATATATTACTGATAATTCGTGTTCTCATTTATATCAGTTACTGCATAAAATACAAGCACTGCAGATAAGATTTTAAAAATGCTCACTGGATTTCTCAGTTCAGCTCCCATTGAGAGAAATGTTTAAACTCACATTATTTCAATGAGTGCAATAACATAGTAGACCCAAATCTCCAAAGGCATAAAACTTATTGGAACATCTTGGAAGCCATTCTCCACATCTAGGTGGTGAGCAGCATAATACCAGTCCAAATACTTACAGCTTCTGATTTCCTTATGTTGTGCTGCATATTATAAGGTTTGTTCGTATAGCATTGTTGCAGGAGAGCTTTCTTATCAAGGGTTACAAAATCGTGTCCATCTTCAAGCTGTGTACCCTACAAAAAATACATTATTTTTATAACTCAAATTTAATGAATTGTAATAAAAACAAACTAAAAAACCCGCACATGTTTTCCTCAACAAGTTATTTTAAAATACTACTTTCTTTTTTACTTTTTAAAATGTCTACTCCTTCCACTTCATGGTAACTAAAAGAGATTTATTTTTAAGCCTAGCTTTCTACAGAATCTGAACTTACAAGGAAAGACTAGAGAGCAAGATTTGTATCTTTTGAATACTTACCAGTTTTCATTTATACTGCAATAAATAATAAATTTTAAAAATCTCAAAAATACTGTGTTCCTACAAGCTTTGTTAAAAAACAGCAGCAAGTCAGAGAAAGCAGACTTTAGAATCTCTGAGGAGAAGACAAGAACTCATTTGTTTTCTCTTCTGCGCAGGAACAGCCAAGTGGAAGCAGAGGATTTGCTGTTAGGTATAAAGCTTAAAGCTCACTGTAGAGATACTGCTTTGTTACCAGTGAAGAAGTTAAATATAGCCTAAACAGAAAAAAGCCAAAGCATGCTACTGGTTCTAACAGACTTGTAAACCAGTCCCAGACTATTACAGAAATATTTCTTACGTGGACAATATAAAGAAAAGGATACAGGAAATTTTGACAGAAACAGTTTTAGCAATCCCCTCTATGAGCACCTTCTTCACAGAAAAGAGAAGTTGTTACAAGTTCCACAAATCAACCAAAACAAGTGTATTGAAATCTTTATTTATTCATCTAATCAGGTAGTGATAATATCATACAAAAAAAAAGTTCTCAGAGACATTATATTAAAATCTGTGAGGAGAATTAACACACATGCTTCTAGTGCTTAGCAAGTATCTTTCTGGAACCCAAAATCACCAGAAAAAAAAGGCAGTCCTGCTTTTTCTCTCCCAGCATACATTTGCCATCTATTTCTTCATTTTCAGATAACTTGGCTCCTCCTGTAAATACCCTTTTGATGGGCTTGCAGTAGTGCATATAAAGAAGTCACTCCTTGAAACACAGATTATATGAGTGTCAGACCAGTACATTAGAGTGGAATCATTAGAAAAGGAAAAAACAAAACAAAACAAAACACCAAACTATAACAAATCTCCAAAAGAGAAAATCTTATCTGCCACTAAACATATAACTAAACCACAAAATACCTCAACTTTTTTTTCATTCACCTCTTATTCACAGGTTTTTTTATTAACAGGTTTTTTTCAGGTGCTCCTTTATCTGATCACTACAAGCACAACTATGAAGAGGAAGCTCTTTTAAAGCTGTCTATGATATGTGAAACAATCTTTCTTTTGAAAAACCTTCCCTTTTCATTCTACTGAATGTTAAGAATTCAGTAAACTCATTGTTATTCATCACAAACCTTTTCTCTGAAAAGCAATGAGCACAATATGTTTTATCAACATTTGCATACTTAACTTTCCATTAAGATTCTTAAATGGTCATCTACCCTCAGCAGAATCTAGCATTCAACCAAGTCCTCACAGCTGTTGCTTACTTAGGTTTCCTGCTTTCTTATACCTACAACGATGCATCTTTCCCTGTTCAACCACTCTCCTCCACTATCTCTTCCAAACAAGATGAAAGTTGGGGTTTTCACCCCTTTGTTTTCCAGTTTATCTCCACTGATCTACCCTTCTTTCCACCTTAATTTGAAAATACAAAAGAAAACTGGCAGAATTAGTACAGCTTGCAGTCCAACTGTACTGAATCTGAACTGTATAACATCAAAGCAAAAAGTACAGATAATATCTTTTGTTATTTTAACCCCTTATTCCTTTCCATTTTCAGTGTTAATAATTCTCTAAGGAAGAGGTTAAATCTTTCATTTCTCCTATATACAGTCAAAATTTACAGAATAGTAATTAAAGTACTTCTATATTTAAAAAATAAAAAAGCTTGAATGAATTTCTGGTTTTGGAAATAACACTTTATCAAGATCTTCCTGCTGTCTCTCCTCTTCTTATAGGCTTTAAGTTCTTATTAATCATACTAATCTTCAGGCTCAGGCTAGAGGTGCACTAGGAAGGCCAGTGTTACTTTCTTTACCACGGAACACAACCATACATAAATTCTCAGAGCCCTTCAGTTTCTCTCTGCAACAACTAAAACAACCTTCCTACATATTATTTCCTCCTCAACATTAGCTGCTTAAATTACATGGTTTTATTTCTTTAAATAAAAACATGAAATAAATTACATACATGTGCAAACCATTCCAAACAGTGTAATTAAATAGTGCTGTACATTTCCTATTTTCAAATGCAATTTCTACTTTGCCAGCTACCTTTATTGAAGTGTCTGGACATTGCAGGTGGTCTTTTTTCTTTCCTGCAATTCTCTGAGGATGTTGCTTATATTCTTCCTTCGTATCCACTTCATACAGACCATGCTTTGGTTTGGGTCTCTCTGTGAGGGATGGCAGCTTTTCTGGTCTTGTCTTCTGCACCAAAACAGGATGTTAAAGCAATGAGTAATCAACATAAAAGCCTCTGTCTGTTCTATTGAATGTAAATAGCATTTTTTTAGTTCCTATCCAGTATAATGTTTGAAACTTCTTGACATGCTCCTTCAAATTAAGAAAAAATTAAGAAAAAAATTAAGAAAAATTAAGAAAAAATGCAAACAGGACTGAACATTCAGGCTTAATTTTCATTGAGTTCTTCAAATTCTAACATTTTTAAATCTAAGACATACACACTCACATGGTTTAACATCACCTTTAAAGAAAGAAGTCAGATTCAGTGGTTCTGCCTTATGATATCACTAAAATGGAAATTCTGACATTTGATTTTTGGATGGCTGAAAATAGACGGATGGATGGATGGATGTTTTTTGGTCAGAAGTTCTAATATTCTTGTATGGCCGATGAGAACTGGCACACTGTTCCTTAGAACAACATCAGCTGCACAGCTGAGCACCTTTCTAAACTTACACCCATTTCAGGGCTCTGCACAACAGAGAGTAGAAAGGGCAGCAATGACAGAAGTCCAAGATTCCATTCTCTTCTGTCTCCCTGAGTAACTAACATCTTCAATATTTAAGTTATATTCCTTCAATGCTAAAAAAAAAAATAAGATGGCCTTCTCTAGCATCTCTACTCAACACTTGCAACCTATCTTGCAACAACATGTTACAGTCTTGCTCAAGAAAACCATTTCTCAAAACCCAAAAAGATTTATGTTTTTGAAGAGCCAACTTTCTCCTTCAAAAGAGGATTCACATCCCTTCCCTGGTTAATTCCTGAATTATAAGAGTATATTTAAATTTTTCTTCCAAAAGTGACCTATTTTAGGAAGATTTACTTACACAGTTACTGAAGAAGCTGGAATCTATCTGGCTCAGGGAAAGCTTGGTCAGAGCCCCAGAAGCAAGAAATGCAGAAGTAAAGGCCTCTCAGAGGAATACATTAAAATATTTTAAAACAGCTTTAAAATCTTCTCCACAAAAAAAAAAAAAAAAAAAAAAAAAAAAAAAAAAGGAGAACAAGTCAGGCAATAAAAAGAGAGAGAGAAAGAGAGAGAAAGGGTAAGTAAAGAGAAGTTACATTCCAAGGCAATAAAAAGAGAAAGAGAAAGAGAGAGAAAGGGTAAGTAAAGAGAAGTTACATTCCAATACTTTAAGCACAGAGTATTTAAGACACAATGAAGGCAGAAAGGAAGCAAGAGATAAAGGAAAGCAGAAAAGAAAGACCCTGAGAAACAAAGCCCTACCAACCTTCTACTAGCACTCCTGCAGCTTGACAGTTATAAACAGGAACTTTGTTTAAAAAAAAATGCAAAGCAAGCAGTGTAATCATAAGCATCCAGACCCAAAAAGGCCATAACAACAGAAGCATGTTTGCACTGCACATTTACAAGGCAGCAGAAAGGAAAATAACCTATCTGTAGTTACATGGTTACAGTTACATCTTGAGACATGTATAAACACCTAGGTATTATAAAAACTAGTACATTCTTAGTACATTATTTTAAAAAGACCAAAAAAACACTTACCATTTCAGTTTTTACTTAAATGAAATTGTTTTTCAAGTAGAGAAACCATTTGGTTATATAGGGAAACATACAAAATAGTGATCTTGGCAGATTCACCTTGAACTCCAGCCAGTCTGGAGTTCTGCCCTTCAAATTACTATATGATTTGTTACGAGGAGCACAGGTTATGTACAAATTAATTTAAAATTGGTTTTCCTTCTAGTTAAAATCCTGGGGTTTTTTTAACACTCATTTGGATATTTCTTAGGTTTACATAAATTAAATAGCTTTGAAATAATGGACTTTTAATTAGTGTAATTTTAATAGTTTCTCCAATAAGCTAGATCCTGTCACATAAAAGAAATTATAATATATTTTCAGACCATATACCATAGTACTGAACTGACAAGACTTTTTGTCAGTCTGTATTTTTTCAACTTCTTTACCTCCATTTTGTTCTGACACAATTTTCTAGACACCTATTTAAAGAAAAGCAGGAAATAAGATGTATCATGATCAAATCAAAAATTGTGCCATTTATTTTGTTCACAATTAATTCAGATATAAGAATTCAAAAGAACTCTTTCCCTGCTTTCAGGAAAGTGTAATAACTGAGTAATTAAATTAACTCTAAAAAGATTTATAGTGGATATTGATCCTGAACAATGTTGCACTGCACTGTAAATCAAAATATTAGCATCTAGACTCCTGATTTTCCTTAGAAAGCACCTAAGACTAGTGGTGATTAAGTTTTTAGTCATCAAGGGGAGGAAAGATAACATGATGAGGAAATTTTAACAATAAAAAGAGCATCAACAAATTAGACGTAATTCTAAAGTTTATGTCACAGATCTGTTTTAAAGAAAACAGCCCTAAGAAAAAAAATTAAATGGGTGCAAGTAATTCCAAAAGTTTTTTTTTCACCAGCAGTAACTACTGGTCCATAGAAATAATACTTACTGTTCGTAAACATGGATTTTGTCTTCAGTCATACACTCACTAATACTAATCTTTGTTATTTCTGTTACCATAGCTCTTAAAAAATAAGTACAACAAAAGGGCAAGTGCATCAATCAACAAAGAGCTAAGCTATGTAATATTTTTTTCTAAATATTCTAAAGAATCTCAGTAAAAGAACTTTGCTAAAATTATTTTGGACCAACAGCACTTGAAGATATGAGCTTAACCAAAAGAACTTATATAAAAAAATATATATGCATGCTTTTCTAGATTACTGCTAAAGGGATATATTTTGAAGATATTTGTAGTGACAGACTGACATGTTGATGCTGTGCATATGGAGTCTGTAATGACGTTCTCCACCCTGAAGATGAATCTAGCTGGCACCTATGAGAAGAACTTCCAGTGTATGGTACGTAAGAGTCCCCGTCCTAAAATCACAGGAAAAAAAGAACAAGCAATCATCGTTGTTTTATACTCAGAGTGATGCTTTTATAAATTCCTGAAAAATGTGAATTCTAAAAATTTATTGAGACAAAATTAATTTACAATTACCTCTTCATCAGAATCTCCCAGCCTCCCTAGATCTAGGCATGGGACCCTGCAGGGAGTTAAAACAATTTTAGCAGCAATACATTCCCTTATTTTTTAACTACCATAAAAGCACTGCCTATTAGTTATTATTAGGTCCTTCTCAAAAATTTCCATGAAACTAGATATGGCCTATTCAGCAAATCTCTATCAGCCCCTCTTGCTATTAGCCCCCTCAGCAAGGGGCCACAGAGCTTCTCTTCCCCAGTAGCAGAGTACCCTGGCAGCTGAAAAGGATTCGTCTTTACTCCGACATTGGCTTCTCTTCCCTGCCCAACAGGAGCTATTGCAACATGATCAGAAATGAGGGGTGCCTTACTCTTGTCTTCCACAGCATATCCATGTCAACATTCCTCAATAATCAGTCAACAGAAAGGCAAAAGGGAAGCAATCTCTACTTGGGATGCAAATCTTCTGACCTTTCCATAGGAGATTAATATAGTAAAAGACAACCACACCTCAGTATTTTGTTCTGCTTAGAAAACATCTCCAATTCATCAAAGCATCTCTGTGCCTTCTGCCTTTACTCCAGATATATTGCAGAGCACCATGAATACATATTTTTTTATATTTTACCACCAATATTTGCAAACAACTCTGTTATATCTTCTTGGAATAAGAGAGTTCCTTATCTTAGTCTTTTTTATTAGATAATGACAGACAGTACACAGAAATTGGAATGTTTTGACTTTGGTTGGAAGAATCAAAGGTCATAGTCACAGACACTTATAAAATAATTACATACATTAGCTCTAAGGCATTTCAGTAAACAAAACTGGCTAAACTATCAATCATGGTCCTTGGAAGAGTAGATATCCCTTATGTGCCAAAGTCATTATAAGGTCTTAAATTTTAAAAGCACAAACAAAATTTCCCATTGTTTGTAAAAACCCTTCACAACAGTTTTTCTGTAGTTTTTACTGTAATACTTGAAAAAGCAGTCAGTAGCTAAAATACCATTTTTCTCCTTTTGAAGACACATTCAAAATATTCAAGAAAGACATGAGAAAAATATGAGTGACACCCTCTAAAGAGGATGGAGCCAGGTTCTTCTTGGTGGTGCCCAGCAATAGGACAAGAGGCAAAGGACAGAAACTGATGCACAGGAAGTTCCACCCAAAAAAAAGTTCTTCACCACAGGTGACTGAGCACTGGAACAGGTTGCCCAGAGAGGTTCTGGAGTCTCCCTCAATGGAACTACTCAAAAACTATGTGGATGCAACCCTGAGCAATGTGCTCTGGGATGACCCTGCTTGAGCAGGAGGTTGGACCAGATGGACCAGTGGGTTAGACCCAATGTGGTCTCTTCCATCTTTACCCATTCTGTAATTAAACCTCCACTCAGCCAAATATAAACCAACTTAATTCCGAAGTAAATAATACATCAAATATTCTACTCCAAATATAAATGACAGGAAACAAACCTATCATGATAAATTTCATGGAATACTAAGTTGCACATCACTACAAATGCAAATGCATTGAGTTAATAATACACACAATTAAACAAGCTGAGCAGAAATAGAAGCAGACTTACTCTGGTGGGCGAGGACTGTGTGTAGCCTGTCTATTTGTTCTCCAGCCCTAAAAGAATGACACATTATTACATACCTAGGGGATCCAAATTAAAATACCTAGTTCTCCCTTGTCAATTTCTCCTTAAATATTTAAAATTAGAGGCTTAAAGTATCTGTCCAACATACTTGACTAAGACACTACTAACAAATGGAAAGAAGCACAAACTTCTCATTGAAAGCTAATTCTTACACATCATGAGACTAGTAGACTGAATATTCATTATGACAGGAAGACTTACAGCCATTAAGAATCTAGACAGCATCCACATCAGCTATTAATAATACATTAAAAATAATGTGTGCTCCTGAGGCTTTGTAGCATCACTGCTCACAAGGTTTTAGGTCACATTGTCCTTGTTGGGTGGGAACCAACCCTTAAACCAAAACCACAGGACTGACAGCCAGCTGGCTCACCAGGCGCTAGCCCAGACCCCAAAGAACCCCTGATATTTGCTGTAACTGCTTCAGCTCAGCTTTACTATAGCAGTCGTGATGATGATTATGTAGTTCACTTTATTTATTTTGCAAGGCTGAATACCACACAGATCCCCAAACTCAAATGAGCAAGAACAGAGACTCAAACTAAAGCATCACCTATCCCCCTATGGCTTTTGAAAATAGCTAGCAGCAAATCCATAGGGAAGGCTGCCCGGGGCAAGCATAAAGTAACAATTGACTTAACAGGCCTCTCAGTCTGAAAAAAAAATAAAAATTGTTTGGGAACGTTCAGAACCAGGACTAACATTTTTGCTTTCACACTTCTCAGGTCATAAATCTCAGCATCACAGCCTAAACTGAGCAGAATCCTATTTCCAGCAGTGCTCGAACATCCTTCACGATGTGAGAGCGAGCACAAAACTGTAACTCCTTTCTTGCCATACAGCCTTGTAGCTGCTCCCGAAGCAAAGCTCGGCAACACTACCCTCTAGTGACTCCAGACCGAGCCCGGGCAGCCGGGTTTGGGAGCTCTCCGCACGTAAAGAGCACCGCCACCCTGTGGTCACCTACCTAAGACCATCAAGGTGTCAAAACCAAGGCATTACATCCCACATTTATCTTTTTTCTGTACTATTTTAACCGTGGTGAGGCAAAGAACACAGCTAATTCTAGATGTTAAAGCCTTCATATAATTTCTAGAAGTCAACAAATCAGGAAGAAAACAAACAAAAAAGATTGTGAACACTGGGGTAAAGCACATGATTTCAGCATAATTTTAAATTAAGATTTACTTTTGCAAACTACTAAAAATCATGTGGACTAGAGTCTAAATTTGTAAACTTAGTTGCACAAGAAAGAAAGAAAAAATGAATGAGAGATTAGAGGAAAAAATGACATTTCTTTTCTCTTACAACCTACACTAAATGCCCCAAATGTTCTTGTCGTCCACAGGTATTTAATTTTCAAAACTTTGGTTAAAACATTAACGGTAACATTATAACACTGATGTATTAACGTTTACAAAGGTCTTTTTCATTCTAAATCAAACTGAAAAGAAGACCAGCAACTTGACAGTCAAACTCCAAAAATTCCTAATGGGGTTATGCAACAAATAAGGAAGTAGAATAGGTGCTTGGGGGCTGAGGGAGGATTAGCAATTAACTTTTGTTCATGGACATAAAGTACACAGTATCTGTGAGAAAAATCAACTGTTACTTAAAATATTAATATTTACCTTAGCAGTAAGGAAAATAATGGCCCTCAGAATCCAAGATCATATTCGTAGGGACTATCAAAAGCTAGCCCTAAACTTTCTACTGCAGTGAACCTGTGAGGGTTGCACACCTACCCTATTTTAAAGTGTAGACTATTAGTAATACCTAGAAAACATAATTTCCCTCCATACTGAACACAGAGCACTGAGATTCATTTTTCATGTCAACCTAAAATCATACCTTTTCAAATTATATTTTGTGGGCTGCTTTACTTTATTGCTGTCTTGCAAAACAAAAACACAGACACACCTGTTGCCAGTTTCACCAACAGCCAGACACAGCACACAGTACATGTTCAAGCCTCTGTTGCTCTTAACTGCAAGTACTAGTTCATTCTTAAATCCCACACATTGCAATTAAGTACTCAGAGTAGTAGCTATTCTTGGATAGCTGTTTATATTGGAATTTCTCACCTTCATTTGAGACGCTGTCATACTAAACTGTCCCTTTCTGACAAAAATAATTTCTTTAAAAGGTGTCTTCTCTACAGAATGCATTTTAACCTCAAACTAAGAACCTTCTGAAGTATGATTAAAATATTTTTTAAATGTCAAAGTAAGGAGAAAAACAGTCACAAGCCTTCCATTGACTACCTGACATTTCTTCCCCCTCAATGACAACTCAATCTTCCTCCGAGAGGATGCAGCAACGCCTTTAACTTCCAAATCCATGCAAATTCAATGGCTGGCAGCTTTCAGAAAAAAAACTGAAAACCAGAAAATACTATTGAGAAAAAGGTGTATTTTTTATCTAAGTACTTCTGGGGGAAAAAAAAAAAAAAGTTACTGCAGTAGAAGGAATTTTGGTATTGTCTTCAGCCAGCTATGAAATGCTGTTGGTTTCTCTTTTTCACAGCCTCTTAATTTCAGTCTTTTATTACTAATGCTTAACCAGATTCCCATTCAAATTTATGGGTTTTGCCTCAACTCCCTCTTTCCCTTACACTTATCGATACATTCTCATTCCAGTACTACTAATTTGTTACCCCTTGGCAACCTCAAACCTTTTGTACTCTCCACTCACAACCGCTGCCTATCTCCCAGTGCCCCGGGAACACTTCAGGAGGGCGGACGAGCCGGCCCGGCACACTGCCAGCCGCCCAGAGCTCCAGGGTGACATGTCCCCAAGCATTCCTGCTCTGCTGCCTTCTCCTTCCAGGCAGCCAGTTTTGAACCAAGATCCCATCAACCAGACACTCCATTTTCCAGCGAAAGGCTGCCGGCACTGAGCAGTTCCCACTCCCAGGCCCCTTCTCCTTTCCCGAGCAGGAGCGGGGCTGCGGGCCTGCTCGGGGCCCCGCAGAGCGCTCCAGGGCACGGAGGATGCCCGCGCACGGCCAGGAGGCTCTCCCGGCACGGAGCATCCTCCCACCTGGGGGCGCGGAGGGGAGACAGCGCTCTTCATGGTTCACACGCTGAGACTGCCGTTATCAAACAGCAATGCCGTAAAAGGCGGAATAAACAGTATGAGCTCAGCAGCTCCACGGAAATGATGCATTTTCCCGAGAGAGGCGCGGGCTGTGTCTCCCCGGAGCGGCCCCAGGGCTCACGGCCGGCGGCCCGGCCCCGTCCCGCAGCCCCGCACCGCCTCCACGGCGCCCGCGGCGGCCCGGCCGCTACAGCAGCGCGGAGGGGCCAATCCGAGCCGGGCCTCGCACCAGAGCAGAGCAAGGTGCGCCTCGGCGGAGCGGGGATGCGCAATTCCCGATTGCTCCTGCGGAAATGCCCTGCCCGGGGCACGGCCGTCCCTCCCTCCCCGCGCCCAGGGGCGGCTGTGCCCGCCCTGCGGCCCCCGCCGGGACAGGCGGGCGCTTACCCATCACACGGGTCCTGCCCCCGGCACACCCCGGCTGCTGGAACCGGGACCTCGAAACCGCGGCGAGAGCGCACGCTGCGTGTTTGTCAGAAAATACGGAGATCAGCCCGAGGTAGCTCAGAGCCTTTCGGACAGGGGCCTCAAGTGCCAGCAGCCCCCGAAGCCTGGCGGAGGTGAAAGGCACAGCAGTGAAGAGTCAAACACTGCCTGCCCCGCGCCCCGCGGCCAAGGACCCCGGCAGCAGTGCCTGCGAGGAGCGGGACTGACCTGCACCCTGCACACGCCTCGGCAGCGCGGCACACCTGGCTCCTCCGCCACCTTTCCGCAGACCAATGGCTTCCACATCAGTTCACTTTAATGTATTAGATATTTCAAAGAAAAGCCTCAATGAAAGTGATTTTTTTTTCAGTTTCATTTGTCCTGAATGACCAGAGAAACATCAGTATTTTTTTTTTTTTAATCAAATTGTATCTAAGTACCAGTTCTGACTCATCCATTCTGTCTTGAGGGGAAAAAATCTGCCACCTCTTGAGAAACCCCGGCTCTGTAGTCAATCAATTTTCCAAAGTTAGGCAAAATCTCACTTAGTGCAAAACTACTAACACATTGATGCTAAGGATGTATTTCTGGATGCTGCTACTTCCAAGCCTGTTTGATTCAATTTTAGAACAAAACGCATACCATGTGTCTATACCAGAATGAACAATTCTTTCCATTTCAGTGAGTGACAAGATAATAAATTTAGTACATTTCCTCCATAAAAACAAATTCACATGCTATTTTCCTATAAGAATAATGATGCCAGAAGAGTTCAGGCATCATAACTGGCCTACTTAAAAGCAATGCAATTATAAAACAGGAAATGTAACAGTGCCATACTATCAGACCTGCCTCTAAGGCAATTCCTGTCATTAAAGGCTGTCAGTACCATAGGTGTGTGCATTAAGTGAACAAAAAAAAAATATTAAATATTGAAAGGGTGGACAAAAATTATTCCAGCAAAGGAAAATAATGCTTTTCCTAATACTGACCTAAAACGGCAGCTATCAAGTTGGCATAATGTATTGAAAAAAGATCCCATGCCCCACAGTTCTTGAACGGTACATAGCAACACATCTGCTAATTCTGATGTAAAAAAAAAAAAAGGTATTAAATGAATCAAAAGGTCACATTCTATGGTATTAAAATAAATGTGAAACGGAGATATAGTACTAATGCGTATCAATCAGTTGTTAGACAGCTGCTGAGTTTAACAAGTGACAAGTGGGGAAAAAAATAAGTGATCCAGTGTAATACATTTGGGATTAAGTTGACATACAAAACTAATCATTACTCAGGAGACTGCAAATTCAGACATCATTATTTTCATATAGTATCCATGGTTAAATTTCTCTCTCCAAATAAAGAAACATAACTATGAATGAGTATCAAAAACTTAATGCATACTGCTTTTCACGCTCCCATAGAAAATTCTTCCACAAAGAGCTGAATTCATCAGTGCATGCTCTTTAATGAACTCAAGAAAGTCACAGTTCAAGTGGTATAATGCTTTCTAGTTACAAAACATTTATGAAACACCTATTCTTTATAATCTCAATTAGAAGATATTTTAATATTTTAGTGAAGCATCAGATATAATTACAGTGCATTATATACAGAGTACAGAAATATTTTTATAGGGAAAAAATAAATAGAAAAAATATGTAAACATCCTGAGTAAAATTCTGCTGCCACTGAAGTCAGTTACAGAATTGTCATAGATACGAGCAAAGGCAGTATTTCACCCCTCTTTTAAAGCATATAGCAGTGCACATAACTTCATTTCAGTTTAAAGTGCGTACAACATTATAAAAAGAATTCATAAGCTTTTGGAAGTTTTACATATGCAGATTCCATTCGTATCTATTGCGTCTCCTCAGTCCCATCTCTTCTGATTCAATAGTATCTTTGCTTATCATTTCTTCTTCTTCTACAACATCTGGCTCCAAGTGATGTATTTCACATTCACCGTGTAATTCATGCTCTTCTATTTTGTAATCATTATCAATATCCTCAAGCAAATCTTCATTACAGTCATCTTCTCTGTTGTCCATTTCTTTCTCTTGAGAATGTTCGGCAAATGACTGAATGAGATCTTCAAGTTTCTCATCACAAATGTGCCCAAGATCTTAAAATTCCCAACAAATAATCAAAATTAAAGTTTACTGGTAAGGCTCTGAATTTCTGAGTCAGTTTAGAAGTAAAGTATTTTTTTTTCTCTTTTATTAAGACTTGAATAATGCAAAAATTCCCCAAATTTCTAATGGACCAAATCCATTAGACTCCCAGTCCATTTCTAAAGGACTAAATCTTAACATTTAAGATTTTTCTTAGGCTACTATGCAGCTCTTGTTAGTCTCCAGTTGAAACTAACATACAATTTGCTGTTTAGTGTTTTATGCAAGCACTTCTCACAGCCTCAGATGTCCCCATCTGTAAATCCTTTGCCTAAAGTTAGTCCATTACTAACAGACTGCTTAGGAACTGATATTCCTAAGTAGTCTGTTAGTAGTCTGCTCCTTTATCAAAACAGAATGTGACTGTGTGGTCCATCCCAGTTCAATGCCTTGAGCACCTATTCTTAAATAAATCATGATGTATCAAAAATTTGAAATTGGATACCTCTCAAATAAGAATGGTATTGCTCCAGAATAAAACTAATTACACACAAATTACTTAAGACTCAGAAGCTAAACATTATTATAGTAAGATCTATTTATTCTTTTAAAATATAAACTATTTCATTATCTATCTGTCTGAAAATTAAATTACCTTTCATCTTGTTTTCTGATTTATCCAATCCACTTTCTTTCATCAGTCGTCTAATTGATTGGAGCTGTGTCATTATTTCATCTTTCTGCTCACAAGCTAAAGCATTGACACTAGAAAAATAAGACAAATGTTAACAGCTGAAAGATTATCTTGGAAGGGAATGCTTGATAATAATACACTTATTGCAGTATTTCTTTCTGTGCATAAATACCACAGTGAAATTTGTGAAATGTTTAGGTCAAGCTTTCCTTTGAGAACTGTCTCTTGAGAAGTGGGGAGGCCATTACATCACACAACTACTGAATGTCACTGAACTCTGACTTTGGAATCCCAACGGCCACGGTCGAGAATGACTACTGAAAGTAACAATTATCCAAAGTACTGTTATTAGTAGTACAACAGTGCCCAATACAGAAGTTTATTAGAGTTTGAAAGCTTTTCTCATTCAAGGTTTTTTAACTTTCCTCCCCACCATTACTAGAAATTTATTAGGCAAACTGGCCAGTGAATTTGCTGCTTAAGAGTTTCAGCACATATCCAGTTCAGAAGTACACTGCAGAAACAATCAGGAAATTCTGCATGTTTTAACCTGTGTTTCATGAAGGATGTCAGTCTAGAAAATTAACTGCATGGATACTTTTATTTCTAGTAGATAAATAAGGCTCTAACTTCTTAAGAACAGAACTCTAAAACTACAAAGAGTTTTTATATTACTGATTCCCTTGTCATACTAAAATAGGCAAGTTCTATTTCACTGAAATACACACACTTCTCAGATTCATTTCAAAACACAAAAATAAGCAGCTATACCTTGATAACTATTTTTCTTATAATTACATCTAAAAGAAGAAACTAATTCTGCTACCCAAATCTATTTCCCACAAGGGCTTTCAAATGCTACTGAGTATAAGTATATTTTCATTATTAGTCTCCTTGGTCAATATTAAAGTTCATCTTGTTAAGCCACAGTAACATGAACATGTCTTCTGCATTTATGTTTGGTGAACAAGAGATGGGAGTTGTCTGTGAAGAAGTTCACAAATGACAGAATTGGTATCATCTGCAAAAGGCTACAGAAACAATAAGTAATCAAAGAAGGTTCCTAAAACTGTTCCATACCAATATATAAGGATCATTTTAGGAAATCTTCATTAACATTTTGGTGAATTTCAATATACAGGAAACAACTGTGAGATTTTTTAGAAGAACTCACCAGTTTGAAAGTGGATCCAACTGAGTCAATAAAGAATTTAACATTTTCTCTGTCTGTGCTAGATGTTGCTCCAGTTCTAAAAGCTGATGCTCTAACAAAAAAAAAAAAGCA
Organism: Passer montanus; assembly: GCF_014805655.1. Taxonomy (NCBI): domain Eukaryota; kingdom Metazoa; phylum Chordata; class Aves; order Passeriformes; family Passeridae; genus Passer; species Passer montanus. The sequence goes on from NW_024364270.1 coordinate 4,383,795, forward strand.
CAAACAAAAGCAATACAACAACAACAAGAACAACAACAAAAAGACAGAGGTGTGGGGGAAGGGAAAGGGGGATGAAGAGAGAAAGAACATTGTAAAAAAATGTCTTTACAATATCATTAGGATATCAATTTATATTTTTTGTTGGACAAATTCAAAACCAGAAAGCTTCTTTCATCTAAAAAATTTGACAGTGTGAAAAGTGAGTGGTGGGGGTAATAACAGAAGCCTTATTATGTGTGAACAGAAGTCCTTTCCACCCAGTAACCTGTCTCCATTAGTGACCTAACAGAGGACACGTTTGTAGAAATTGAGCAAGAATGTGGAGCTCACCTTCCCAGTCTCAAAAACTATACAGCTGCAAGATTTCCTGAGATGTAAGTACTCTATCTATACAAAATATGCTTGCATGTGTTTGTCTATTCACACCTTACAAATATATTTAATGCTTAGTGCACTAGAATCAAGAGGAGTCATTCCTTCTAAAATACAATTAAACTTTGAAGAAAGAAGGATGCAACACCCACGGATGATGAGTAGGCAGTGTAGCAAATCACTGCTGAACCTCATTACAGACAAGGTGTACACCGACACCAAAAGATGCTGCCAGTTGTTTAATTCACTCAAAATGTGTGTATACAAGGGAGGAAAAGGTATGAAAACAGCATCAACTTTGAATGTTTGTGACAGGTTTCTCATTTGGCCTAAAAATCATAAATGGTCTCTGTAATTGTTTAGCCACACTGTTTCACTATCAATACAGTTCAGTTCTAAATCAGTTAATTACATTATTTTTAAATACCCTATTTATTTAATTATATCCCATTTAAACTGAAGAAAACTAAACAGATCTGAAGACAGAAAAACAGGCATTTTAGAGGCAGAGAATCATACTGCATTACTACAGCTGTTTTAAAGAGCATTACATCTGGAGAATTAAAACAAATCTCAAACAAGTATTTCAAACATACAGAATAGCAAAGTGGGTTTTTGTACATTCCTAACTGCTCTCACTAACTTGAGAGATTGTCTTCATTTAGCTAGACTGCATCAATGAAAACACGTTTTGCTCCAGTAGGAAATAAGCATTTTTGTTGAATATATGCATTCTGAATGGGTATTTACCTGTTTCCTTTGCCTTGTCTTCTGTACTTTTTTCCTTTTTGGAGTGACTTTCTTCATGTGACTTCATCTTTAAAAAATACAATCCAGTTAAAGACCTTCATCACTATTTGTGTACTAAAAACCTAAACTGCATTTAGAACTTCAGTGAAAGTAAAGAGCAACCATGAAAATGGGATACATTAATTGAAATTTTCTTCTGTGATGCCTCATCCTGTCTTAAACTAACATTTCTGATTTTAAGCAAGCACAACTGGCAAAAGCTCTAAAAGAAAGCAGTTGCTATTTCAAAAAGAAACAGAAGGACCCTTCTAGGTTACTGGATCCAGTCTCCTATCATTAATTAGGATATAGAATTTACTTCTTAAAGTAATAAAGATACTATCACAAAAATATTTATATTTTAATTCTTCAAGCCAAAGTGTAAAGAATTGTAACATCCAAAATATGATTTTCATGATTTTTAAATCTTGTACTAAACTGGGTAGCCTCTATACTAATTTTGCTAAGCCACAATATTTTTCTCATACACACGATTAACATGAACTGACTCCAGAAGTGAGCATGCTGTCTCCAGTCTTACTCCTGTTCATTTTTATTTTCCCTGAGGGCAAGTAACAATATTCCAGGTGCACTCTCAGCTTTGTAAGTCCTGTAGTATCTCTTACTATAAATAATACATTTCAAGACTGATTCCTTTTAAAAAACAACCGATCATGTGCTCTCCTTTTTGAATTTACGAATGGTAGAAAAGGTATCCCGTAACACAAATAAACCTGCATGTTGCAACTGCGTGATGAAATGAGAAGTCCAAACAAAAGGTCAAGTCTTCTCACTGTTCTATGTAACTGCTAATCTAAGATCACTGCTCTGCAGGAATTGTCCACCTCCTTCCCATTCTCAATCTCATTCTGAAGAATGAAAAGTGAAACACTGATGAGACTCATGTTACAGACTCAGGTAGCAGCACTGTTCAGGTTCTCAGATTCTCATTTGAAGCTGCAGGGTGAGTAAGATTCTCCCTTCTTCAAGCATCTAAAAATACCTAAGCCAGAAGCCTTCATACAGAAGAATTAGATATGCTAAAATTTTAACTTTGGACTTCACATCCAAAGTCAAACAGAACAAGAAATGGCTTTTAGACAACACTATACATGGGCTCAGAATTAGAAAAACAAACAGACAAGCCATGAATTTACATTTCCTCCTCACTACAATAATTTAATGCTTTTCCTGTGGCTTACCTTAATAAGTTTGTATGCTGCAAACATTCCCACTCCAAGAGCATACAATGGCATGAGGGTGAATGCTAACTCTCGGCCGTTTCCTCTCATTCTCTCACTTTTTATCTCTTTTTCCATTGCACTTCTCATCTGTTGAAAACTCTGGTAAGTATTACTGTCAGAATTTCCTGGATTCCGCTGAACTTGATAAACTGTCTGAGGACTACCTTAAAAATTAAATTGAGGGAAAGACAACAAAGTAAGAAATAAAATCAGGAGTCCCCAACTGGAATTAAATTGTTTTCTTCTTGTGTAATCATCTTTGTTCATCAGTCTTCTAAGACAGTGTGGGCAATCTTGTATCCACTTAAAAATTAAGAATTATTATTATATTAACAGGATGCACAGTTAAATCTAGGCAGCAAAAACTCTCAAGCCAAGCTTGGTTTCTTTAATATACAATTTTTAAGCTTCTTCACAGCAACATTGGCAAACCTTCAGCAAATCACAGAAAGATAGATATAACAAGAAACAATTTAAATTTTGAAATTAAAGCATACTCAGAGAAACTATTGATAATGCAGAAAACAGTAACTACTATTTTTTCCTTTGCATCAAATAAACTGAGTTAACTACAAATTGAGCTGTCTGGTCCCAGAAAAAAAAAAAAAAAGGTTTTGTTGAAATACTCTGTGCTGCTGCTTTCATTATTTTGACAGTAAACTGAGGTTTACATGGATATTCCCACAGGCTTAGAAGTACTGTACCTCTGCAAATCAAATATTTAGTAGGAGAAGATTATACAATAGCCAAGAGATGCAACCTTGGAAGTCAGAAGAATTTTTGCATGTAATTTGCCTACCAGAACAGGGAGCAGATGAGAAAACAGCCAATGTCATTGTCCAACTTAGGAAATAAGCTATTTGGTAGTTAAATCAAGGGTTCATGGGACATGCACATATGGAACAGTACCATCAGCTAAAGAATGCAGATGCTTGCACAGACAGACAGCAGGGGACTGGGGGATTGTGAAGTCTACACTGATGTCTCAACTGAGTGCCTAGACCTAAAACTTAATGTATCAGAACTGGGTATGGGTATGGCAGGGTTCACATTCTATAAAAACTCCCAAACAAAAGAACATTATGCAAATCCCTACTTACCAATTAATACTGTAACAGTGGCATTTCAGGAACTCACAGTAACATAACTCAAGTGTGCAAAGTACAGCCACGATCAGATAGAGAAAAATTAATGTTACACAAAACCTCAATGTTCTAGCTGATAGAATCAGAACTCAAGCTACCTTCATCATTCAGTGCAAATTCAAGCAGGCATTGTCCTTTCAGGACAACGAGATTTAGACTTGCTAAACTAACCAAACTTGCACTAACTAATCTGGAAAACACAGTTTGTATTATATATATATTTTTCCACCTTTCAGAATGTTTCATATTAATTCCTAGTTTTACATTTCCCCCTATTTTAAGTTCTATTTGTTTTTAAAGTAAATGAGTTTTACCAAAATAGTTACAACCACGGATGAACAAGATTTCTACACATACAAGTAAGAATGTGGCAAGGGAAACACCTTCAGGGTGGAGAGGAGTAATGTTGAATCCTAGTGGAGTCCAGTGTCCTGCACCAAGTTTATCCCACAGAAGAAATGGCAAAGTCCAGGAAAAAAGAACCACCCAGAGAGGTGAGAATAGGAGATCTATTTGAAATTTATTTTATGCAGTGCTGGGCCAGTACTTCAGTAGAATCACAGGCATGTGAAGTGTTTAGTTTTGGGTTTTTTTGGTTTTTTGTTTTGGTTTTGTTGAGATTTTTTTTGGGGTTTTGGGAATTTTTTTTTGTTTTGTTTTGGTTTTTTTTTTAATTGGGTTTTTGGGAAGGTTGGTTTTTTTTTTTTTGTTTTTGTTTTGTTTTTTTATTAGGATTTGGTTTTAAAATAATTTGATCTATAGGGAATATACAATACAATAATTCAGGCAAAACAGGCCAGGTAAGAGCTTATGAAGCACAGTAAGTCTGACATCAGGTGGGAAGAACATGGTAACAGCTCAAGCCTCCATTTTTCTGCCAGCAGGGAAAAGCACAGACACATCTGGAGGATTACAGGAACTAGCTGTCTCTTGGATTGAAACACCTCGGAAGGCATCATCAATGAATCACACAGCTACCTCACAAAAGCAGGCTTTTAGCGATTGTCAAAAACAAAGGTGTACCCTTCGACCTTCAGCTGAATCGTGACACGGCTTAACATACCTGGATACCACTGTAGCTCCTACGAGTACTAAACTCAGTAACCCATTCACTGATACCTTTTCTAAACAAGCATCTTGGACTGTTTTTTAATATACTGCCGGGGAGAGTTTGTATGTGTACGTGTATTTACTAACAGTACCACTCGGCTTCCTTATTGCAATTGATTTTTCCCTGTGACACCTCTCGGCTCATGTGCCCGGTTGTGCCCCTGCGGGCATTGCTCGTCACACCGTTCCGCACTTCCCATTACCGGGCGCTTCCTGCACTTAGGAGCAGGTTTGGTAAGAGCGCAGGCAGAACCCAAAGCACGGCGACCCCGAACAGCAGAGCACCGCCGGAGGTGGGGGTGTTGCAGGCGCACGCAGGCCGGCTGGAAGCGGTCTGAGCAGGCCTCTCGGTCAGAACCCGTGTACACGCCGGACGGGATGTAATGAATACATCGCTCTCGGGTCCCGGGGCTCGCTTCGAGCCCGCCCGAGCCCGCAGCGGCTCCCGCACGGAACCCCGGCCGCGGCATCGCCCCCGCTCCTACCTCTGCCGTGCTGACGGGGATCGTAATGGCCGGGGCCGGCCTTGCCGCCCCGCGGGGACCGGCCGGGCCGCCCGCCGCCTCCTCCCCCGAACATCCTGGGCATCACGACGAAGACGCAGGGCACGGCACGGCACGGCACGGCACGGCACGGCACGCACGGCAGGGCCGCAAGCCCTGCCCAAGCCCCGCTGCTGCCGGCTCTCCTTCGGGGGCAAAGGTGTGAGCTGTACTCCTAGCGCTGAAGGGCATTTCCGCTGGCAAATTAAATTTTTTGCTGGAAAGGGTTAAACAAAAGAGAAGAAGATGCAGAAAAAGCAGATGTTTGATGTTTAGTCCGCCTCGTGCCACAAGAGGAACATGTTAGCAATGGGCAGCTCAATGATGAGCATCCTGAACACACTTGGAGCACGCATTTATTCAGCAATGTCCTTTGCTTGGGTCCTAAACTGGATTGGCAGAAAAGGGGAGGGGTGGTGATTTGGGAAGTGATGAAGTTTGCAAAAGACACCACTCACGGTTTTAAAGGCTCAGGAACAGGAAACCCAGGAAAAGTTATGACTGAAAGTATGGCTTGAAACAAACCAAAGGCATTAGGGAGGAAAGAGTATCAGCAGCCAGTGGAGTAAATTGTAAATTTCAAAAAGAAACTAAGAGTGATGTGAAATGTATGAGCAGTGGTAAACTTTTTGAAACAGTCATGACTGGAAGACAAATACAGAAGATCGTTCATGTTCAGGAATCAGCTGCAAAGAAGGAAGAGGTAGTAGAATGAGTTACTGGGCAGAAATTGGCATGTTTACCTCATGAAGCTGTCCTTGTACAATGCCCTGATGCGTATTTAAAGCCATACCATAGGAGGAGTAAATATTTACTTCCAGAGGCTCACTTAAAAATACTTTAAATATTTGTACTATTGAATCTACAATATCTGTGCATTTTTTGAATTAATTTTTATGTATCAAATCAAGATTCTTAATGACCTGTTCAACAATAAAACCCAAAAAGTTTTGTGTTTAATTAATATGCCAGTGATTCCTTGCCTGAAGACAAAACTGCATTTTAGCTATGTTTTCAGTTGCTAGCAAGTGCTCTTACAAAGTTAATTTTCAACAGTGAAGGGAGGAAAAACTTCTGTAATTAAATTAGTTTGTATTTCTGTGCTGCAATAGGAAAAGACAATTAAAATAAACCACAGGTACTTACCTGAATAAGGGAAAGTATTTCTTTATGAAACTCCAGTGTTTGATATTTATCTGCTTATTCCTGACTGGTTTTATCTGATTAAGATTTTATTGTAACTCAGCATTGCACAACTATTTCACCTTTCATGCTTTGTAGACTTGGGATGCAGCTTTGGCACAAACTGCAAGGGAATAGACAAATGAATGCATTTTTGAACATAGCATATACTTAAGTAAGAAATATCTGTACCATCCTAATTTCATATCTATTGGTGAGAATATTTTGATTGGAGGTCATGAAGGTTTTGATGTTGCTGATGCCATTAAATTGGTATGGTGAGGTCAGATTTTTAATTTGCATAGTGCAGAACTGCACTAAGGTTTGTGGTTGTTACATTCAAGTCAGAGTTGTCTGTGGTAAAACATCCTGGTTAGTGCCTACCATGTAAATCAGTACCGTCTGTAAATAACACAGGGGTGTCTGTGTGGGTGCAACTGGCAGCTCACTGTCTTTTTTAACATCAAGCAATGACTGTACTGCATATACCCCTGCACTGGCTCACCTCAGTACCTTGTACAATAATTTGCTCTTGTCCACAACATCGACTTCACTGAAAGCCTCACTTCTGATTTCACTGCATGCTTACTACATTAACTTTGTAAAATAATAACTTCCAGTTCTCTAGTTACCAAGCCACACAGTTCAGTATTCTATAAGTCTGGAGATGCTGTTCAAAGTAATCACAGAATTCAAAGTAATTGCAGAATGTCTGTGGGTATTACTTAGTAAAAATGTTGATAGAAGGATAAAATCCAGCCAAAGTAACTTTTTTTCTTACAATTCTTATAAAAAAGAAAAGGAAGAAAAACCCCCACAATTTATTATATTCTGATTCCTTAGTGGTAATTCAGAGAAACTTAATGATGCTGAGAAAGTAAAGGTTTCTTTTGATCACTTAATATTTTAAGTGTAATTATTCATTCCCATCTTGAAAAAATAAGCTGTGCAGTAGAATCAGTTTTATCTATGAGCAAATACATGATATTTCACTCATCTAAAACAGATGATAATTTTAATGTCAAGTAGATCTTATCTAGTAAAAGCAGCTCTTAACTTTCTTATCTCAGTGTTCAAAGATGCTTTGACTACTCTCCATGTAAATTACAGATGAAAATACTGTGCTACCATTGTGTTACCAGACACAATGGTATCTGTGAGATTTTTTTAAGTAAGCTTTGAATTGTGAAATGAAAATACCAAAAGTTACCAGAATAATTTATGGAGCATTTTCCTTTCAGTTATTTTTTTCTTTTCTCGCTTATTTCTCTTAAAGTGTTAATTCTTGTTTTCTGCCCCTGGTTCTGCATATAACAAAACCAAAAGCAAGGCTGGAGGATTTAAGTTTTGATGTTCATTTGGCTGTAGATTTTTTAGAAGGCTAGAAGTAGACAGTATCATAGGAAATTATTTTTCATTTTTTCTGTGGTACAATAAATTATGAAAAGTTACCTAGCAAGGTAGTTTTTACATTTAAATAATTGCAATTCAACCTTATCTGCATAGAATTCTGGAGGGTTTTGAATATTTCTCTTAGAGTGATGTTCACATCTAAACTTTCTTTCCCTTGATGGTTGCTCCCTTCCTGTTATACACAGTTAAGTCATATCAAAATGTTTATGCATTTCAGGCAACATTTCAGGGAAAATTACAAAGGAAACTAATCACCGGAAAAAACAAGTAGTGTACATGGGTTAAACACTATGTCCATCAGAATTGATAATCAAAGACCATGCACGATCCAGGAGCAGTTGTGTTCTTGAACACTCAGACACAAAATTGAAAATGGGTAAAATTTATGAACCATAAATGGATGGGCTGTGTAGACCTGTTAAGAGAACCACAACACTGGGGATCTCAAAATGGTAGAAATCTCAAAAATGTATGTGAGGCTGTTACATAAAGGCCTCTGAAATGCTTAGTCCTTAACCCACTATTCGGGTAACACCACTTTAAATATTAAGATCCTTTAAAAAATTGTTATGTTTGATAAACACAACAGCTTATTTCATTTATAACTGAAGAGATGAAACTTTGGGAATGTTCGAGTCAGTTTGTCTGCCTAAGGCCTGTACCCTTCCTGCTGGAGAGATACTCTGATACTGACTAAAGCTACTGTGTCTGCATGGCTTCCAGAAATGGAATGTACGATCATCCAGGTGTTCTAGCTAGAGAATTAAACATTTTTACCTGAATTCAATACAGTTTGGTTAGTCATGTGCAGAAGGTATTGGAAGAATCTCCTAAGAAAAAGCAGATGTCTAAACTGTAATGCCTGTCTTCTCTTAAGTTTGTTAGGTAAATTCTTTGGTCTAAAAATATGCACTGCCAAAGCTTTCGCACTTAAGTTTACAGGAGTAATCATCCAGATCACTTCAAAATTACAGTAAAACTATCTGCAGTCCAGCCACATACTAATGGCCTCCTCTGTTAACTGTGAAACTGCTTACAGCCTCATTATAATTTTAGGATTGTTTAGCTTTTAATGAATACAGAATGGTTTCTTGCAGAATAATTTTTGTGGAAATTCAATACCACCACCATCCTGTCCCATAATCTGTTTTCTGCCCTGAGGTGCCATTGTGTAATAGCTGCAGCAATGCATGTCAGAATATTAGTTTATTCACAGCTCTGGAAGGCCAAGTGATCTTGCAGCTGCCTGTGGATAGAATAAGAAAACCCAGCAGATCCACCCCATTTGTCCAACTGAATGTAGTAAATCAAGGTCACACCTTCTCTCCCCAACACAAGGAACAATACTCTGTGGGGAAGTTCATGATTTGAGAACAAAATTAAATGTACTTTCACAGATTCCCAGGCATCGTGGGTATCTGTAATAGGCTGTAATTTACCAGTTTTTAGTCCTCTGACTAAATAAAACATTAGGAAAAAATTAAAAATCTGAGGTTTTATTTTTCCAGCTATTTTGAACTAAAAGCAGGCCAGAAGTGCAAAAGTGGGATGTAAACATGGGGAATTTTTCAAAATCACAAGGCTATAAATCTTCTTGGAGGTACCCAGCTCATGGTGCCAGATTTCACTTGAGATCTGTGGATAGGCAATGGCTTGTATTGTCCAGACTGTGCTATCCAAATGTGCTATAATGCTATAATATGCTATCCAAATCCCAAAACTTAATTGTTGAGATCCACTGCTTAATGCTGGCAAAAGTCTAAAATTCTCTCATTGGGAAGATATCATAGATGCTCAAGGGCAGGCTGAACTTCTGCTTTATTATAGATAGAGTCACTAGATGGAGCCAGAAATGCAAGACAGGATTTTATAACCTGGACTATCCTGGACCCATCAAAATTTCCTACTGTTTTTTCCAAACACAGAATTTCAACTGCATGCATATATGAGTGCAAGATCACTGTACTGTTAAACGGTGCAGTTTTAGTGTGATGGGTTTGTGGTTTTTTTGTGCAAACTGCATATAGTTGTAGTATAATCATGGTTTTACGTTAGGTCTGACCAGCAAAACTGAGCAGGGAATGAGACCCATTAACATATTTTGCAATCCATTTGCAACAAATTTTCTCTTTAAACCTACCTAAAACTGGGTTACAAGACCTTAGCTCTTAAAACATATGTTTCTTCTTATGCTCTTGCATATTTGTACAATTTGGCTTAGGTTTAAAAAAAAATTCAACCAGCTTGTAGAACAGTTGGGGAGACAATACAAATGCCAACACATACCATCCTACTGCCCTGAGAAGTGATCAGACTTGGAACGTTTTACCAGGAGTGCTAATCCTGTAGCTGCTCTCCAGGAGCACAGGAAGCTGCTCCAGTGATTTCAGGCTAGCAGGTAATAACAAATAACAAAGGAGGAGAGAATCAACACATACTCAAGCACGGGATTTCCAAATTTTGTTTTTTGTTACAGACCAAACCAGGCCAGAATGTCTGTTCTATAGCAGGGTGCTGTTCAGGAACTTTTTTTTTTCTTCCTGCAGAAGCACAGATTTCCTAATTTTGCTTATTTCTTAAGTAATTCTGATACGGAAGAAAATGTTCTGCAACATAATTGTAACTAAGCTGGTATGACTAAGAAATACTATTGGAAAATCAGCTGAATAGCAGATTTCTCTTTTGTCAAAGCTGCATTTTTTATGATTGGTGCAGGTTTTAAGAAAGCTGTTCAGCAACATCCCTTCAGATAAGACCAAAACTCACAGAATAGTTTGGCAGTCACCCAGGATGGAGCACACTCAAAGGAAAGGCAGAAGTATACTTGAAGTGTTGCTCCTTGCTGATATGCATGGCAGGTTTCACGCTTTACCCTTTGACTGCCAGCTATGATGTCAGAGTTGTACCTGATTAAGCAATTGCTCTTCACTTCCTGTTTGACACTTTCAAGTGCTTCTACACCCAGAGGACAACCTCTGAAAAACTGCTTGCTGGTGTCATCTACACCTAGAGATTTTCCTGTTTAAAACTTATGAAAAAACACGGGAGAATTATGAAAATCACATTTTTCTTTGCTGCACTGTTCTTACTGGATTTCTTCAGTTGCTTTCATGCTTTTCTGCAATATCCCTTGCCTGACATAGAAGATGCAAAGTTCATTGAGGATTGTGTGAGAGCTCACAACACATTTCGATCCAAAGTGAATCCACCAGCCAGCAATATGTTTCGCATGGTAAGGTGGTGTTCGTGACCTTTTTGAAACAATTATAGATTGGGCTGCTGATTAAGCCCATCTTATTCTTCATTTGTACTGTGCTGTTCTTACCATTTCAGTTAGTGACTTCTGTAACATATATGTTGGTTCTTTTTATGAAATAGAAAATACATTAATTTACACAGAATTGTTCAATTTTAATAATTTCAAGGGATTTTCTTTTTTTAATACAAGATTTAGCTACTCTCAACTTCAGCCAGAGCAAAGGGCTGTATTGCAAAAAACAGTGTTCAGTTCTCGGTATGTCATCTACATCTTTCTAAGAGAGATAGTAATCTGTTTTATATCAGGTCAGGTTTCATACATGGAAGCTGTTTGACTTTTGAAAAGTTTCTGAGTAGGCAGTCTGCAACAGGAGTTGTTGAAAATCTATCATCTCTTGTTGTTTCTTCTAATCTAGAACATGTATTGAAAAAAAGGGATTTTCCAGGACATCCATTTAGATACCTAATCTTATTTGCTGTAGCAGGGTTTGAAGAGTAGGGATAGTGATATCTAGGCTGAAAAGCAGAGCTTGCTACAAATACAGTGGATATCACAACAGGTTAGGTCACATGTTGTTCAGTGGAATACATAAGGAAAAACGTGCACAGCTAGCTGAGGGAGGTAATCCCAGCCAGTGCATGTCACTTCTCTGAGCCTTCCAGCAGTGCTGTGTAGCTGGAAAGGAAGTTAAATGCATAACCACATGCAGAGTATGAATCATCGCTACAAATGGAAGCTCACGGTAAAGGATTCAGAGTACCAGTGACTGTAATTTCTTGCCATGTTAAAAATGATGTTTAATTAAAAAAAGATAGTGCACAAGAGCAAACTTACCTGCTCAGACCAAAGACCCAGAAATTCTGGAATAACAGCAGGACAAATATATTTAAACCTCTTGAATGAAAAGGTGTACTTGCAAGATATACCAATCATGGTACTTACAAGCTATTAATGGATTTTTAATTTTTTTTCAGCCTTGAGGTCATAAAAGTTTTTATAATTTTTATCATCTCATGGCAAAGGGCTGCACAGCCTAACCACAGGTTGTGTGAAGCTATTTCCTTGTGTTTGATTTGGGCCTGTTAATGCCTAGCTTCATTTAATAGTGTCTGGTCATTGTATTGGAAGAGGGAAATTAATGTTGGTTATTTACCTATTTCACACAAGATGTCCAGATGTCTCTGACTGAAGGTGCAGAGCACTCTCTCTTGCTATATGAAAGCTCTCTGAACTTGAAGATGATCATCCTGCTCCAGGCTCTCTCTGGCCTTTCTAGTTCTAGTGTACCTTTCCTGAGGTGGGTGCTGTGCTGCACTCAGCATTTAATAGGACTTCTGCAGAAGTGTGATTATATATATGGTTTTATTCTCCATTCCTTTGCAAAGAGTTTCTAATACTTTGTTTGCTTTTTAGTCTACTACTTTCAAGTGGTAATAGCCATCTCCAAATCTGTTATTAGGAACACAAACTCAATTTTTTCTCACATCCCTTAACTTGAATTTCCCTGTACTGAACTTTACTTGTCAGCTTAAAATCTGCAAGTCTGCCAGACTGGTTTGTTAAATAATCACTTGTTCCTCTTTGAATGGGAGTGTTTCCTTCTCAGCCCAGCAGAGATGAGTGAGTCTTTTAGTTGCTTCATCCATCTGCTGAGGAGAGAAAAGAGAAAAGGGGCAGAAGGAGCTGAGGAAGGGAGCAGCTGTGACTCTTCCTTCTGTCCTGGCCAGCAGAACAGAATTCCTATTTGGTCTGGTAATAATTGCCAAGTGCAAATCCCTGGACAGCTAACATCACCTAGGCACAAATTCCCCCAAGCCCCTCTACAGCTGGAAGTTTCACACAGTTACCCCCTCCAGGTGTAGCAGCCGAAAGATTGCACTCCAGCTGTAAATATATAAATAAGTCAGATGCAACAGGACAGTGGATGGATCGTGCATGTCCTGCAATAGCTAAGGGAGAAAGAAGACAACAATTTGTTATGGGAGTAGAAATGTCAAGTGAGAGAAAGAAACTGAAGGCAGGGATAGGAAGCAGAAAAGGGGAAAAGACCTCTTAACAAGTTTCTGTTTAAAAATGTCTGAATTCAGCTAAGTCACTGCAGTGCAGGTTATAGTACATTTTCGTCCTTTTCTACAGTCCTGGGATGCTGCTTTAGCTAAGACTGCCAAAGCATGGGCAAAGAAGTGCAAGTTTAACCACAATACCTACCTTGAAATGCCAGGAAAAATGCACCCCACCTTTCGCTTTGTTGGAGAAAACATCTGGACTGGCACAGCCCACATCTTCTCTGTGGAGGCAGCTCTCAGGTCCTGGTTCAATGAAGTCAGCAGCTATGATTTCAGCACCAACACATGTACTGACATGTGTGGTCACTACACTCAGGTGAGTCTTACATGCCAGTCTAACATACAGTCTAATATACAGACATAATCTAATTTCACTGAAGATCAGAGTACAGGCTTGGAACAGATTGCTTTGGAACAGGAATTACAGCAGGGCTTTGCAGGCCCCAGTTTATTGTTCCGTGAGATTGGAAATTAATATTTTGAGCCCCAGGGATGTCAAGATCTACTTCCAGTAATGGTGGAAAGGGATTATCCCCTGGCAATTTCACATTTAAAGGATAGCCAGATAATAAGTGCTAAAATGGCTATCAATCCGTCATTTGTCCCAGCTGCCCTTCGGGTTAAGTTGCTCCTGTGTCAGCTGATTTAAGTTTCCCTGAGCTACTTCCCTTCTCCTTCTTCTCTTAATGCTATTGCTTTGGCAGTATTTGAACAGTGCATTACTTCTCTTTGTCCTGTAGGTCGTCTGGGCGGAGAGTTACAAAGTTGGCTGCGCTGTTCACTTCTGTAGTACAGTTGAAAATTTTCCAGGACTGTTCAAAGCAGCACATTTTGTTTGTGACTATGAGCCAGCGTAAGTTAATTGTGGCATTTGAGTTTTAGGGTTTTTTGTTGTTGTTGTTGTTGTTGGTTGTTGTTGTTGTTGTTATTGTTCTTTAAATATCCCAACTCATCTGGTATCAGATGCCAACAATGATGGGTGCAGTTGTAACAAATTTCAGAATAAGCTACATCCTCATATCACTTGTGCAAGGGAAACTTCCCCTGGCCATTGGGAACAGAACCTACTGGACATAGCTGGGACTGCAGAAAATCCCATTCTAAAAAAAGCAGGAGAGCAGATCATAGCTGACACCGCTCACCATAATGCAGATGGTGGAAAAAAAATCTGTTTTGACTTCAGTCTCTGGAGGAAAAGTAGGAAAGGTGTAATCTTCCCACTTCAGAAAGATTACATCTTTCTCTGGCCCTACAAGAATTTCAGACAAGACATTGCAATTTAAGAAATTAAAGGAATACAGTCCTATAGTTTATCTGGTACTTTGCAGTATTTCTACTTACTTTTTGCAGGTTTGTTTCTTAGAATCCAGGTGATTAATGATGGGCTAGAGGCAAATTCTTGTATGCTTACAGTAATACAGTATTGCCTGAGAAGTCTCATTAATTTCCAGTGGCAGGAGTCAACTGCTCCCTCTGCCAATGAGAGCTCTAATATGATCTAAAAGGACTTTCAAACAATTGCAATGACCAGTTTTTTTTATTAGGATATTCCTTCTCCTTGACAGCTTTTCAATGACAGCTAACAAAGTACTGTTCCTGTTTTGCAGGGGGAATTACCCAAGAAAACCATATAAAGAAGGAGAACCATGCAGTAGATGCAGTAATGAGAAGTGTGTAGACAAGCTCTGTGGTAAGACCAAAGTGATCATGTAAGAAAATTGCACAGAAACAAACGTGGCATAAATAGCAATGGAAAGACAGCAACAAGTCAATTTGCACTAAGTGCATAGTGGGTTTGTAGCACACCACACAACAACAGTACCAAACTCTGTGAGGAATACTGTAAGAAGGAAATCATTGAAATACTTTCAGTTGAAGGCTCTCAGAGGAAGAAGCCAGAGTTTCTGATGCAGGGAAGTATCAGTTAGACTAT
This sequence comes from Passer montanus, assembly GCF_014805655.1. Classification (NCBI taxonomy): domain Eukaryota; kingdom Metazoa; phylum Chordata; class Aves; order Passeriformes; family Passeridae; genus Passer; species Passer montanus. The sequence continues at coordinate 4,398,850 of NW_024364270.1, forward strand.
TTTCTCCCTTTTATCTGGTCAGGAAGTGAAATCCAAAAGTTTAGCCCCAACAAATATTCACTGTCTAGTTCTACCCTCTCACCAGAAATAGGAAATGTTTCTTCTGCTTTTCTGCTTGTTAGCATGTCCTAACACATTTTCCAGGCAACTGTATTTCTGAACTAATAATAAGACTGTACCAAAAAGCACAGTTATTTCTAACTTCCACAGTTTTCTGAAAAACAGCAGTGAGACCTTGTTTGTAAATCTTTTCCCTATTATGCTCAGTATTATCAGAGTGCTGGTGGGAAATAATTAAATGAACAGTTGTAACAGAGCACGGACGGCTCAGGGGATGAGGGGATTTTAATCAAATTTCGAGGAGCAATTAATAAAGGACTGGTAACCCCCTTGGAGCAGGCCTGTGGCAGCCGTGGGATGTTTGGCTGGTGCTGGGAGCCGGCGCAGAGCTGAGCCAGCACAGCCCACTCCCAAACCCTGCAAAGATGCAACAATGAAAGGAGCAGGGTTGGAGTAAAAACCTCTCTGAGGAGGAGGTGTTCCCTGCAAACATGCTGCCTGGGTCTGGGGGAGAAGTGGGTGATGGCGAGGGGCTCAGCCTGCTCCCTCCTCCCTGCCTCCCCTCTAATGAGTCAGAGTGACCCTGTGCTGGGTCTGTCTCTTTGGTGTCAGGGTGTGGGCTCAGCAGGGAAACACACAGCCCATACCCCGTCACTCTGAGTCTGCTCCAAACAGCAGTGGACCTTTATGTCTATTCACCTAGTCCCAAACTGGGCAATGCTTTTAATAACAGAGATTAAAGGAGATGCAGCAATGTCTTAAATAAAATATTAATTTTATACAGAGGTTTAATGGGGATGGTCTTTACTAGCCAGGCTCTAGACAGCTTCAGCTGTAGAAATTATTGAGCATTTGGTACTCTTATTTCCTTCTGTAATATCCTGGCTGACTCATCTGAAAGTCTCAGGCTGACACATCACAGGAAAACTAAAATATCTCAACAACTAGGGGGAGGGACAGGAGGAACAGAGAATTTAAAAGCTAAGTGCTAGATCCTACCACCAGCTTTTACCATTTTCTCCTATAGGGCAAATGAGGAATTTCAATAGGATGCACACAGGCAATCCTGCAAATGCATCAAAATTTTAGCAAAAAGTTCTGTGATAAATTAGTAGTTATATTTGTCTATCTGTAACTACTTAAATTTTAGATATGTAACTTTTAAATAAATTCCATGTTTTGTTGTTATTTTTTATTCCCTCATCTCCATGACACAAATCCTTCCTGATACAGCTGGTTTTTTCTGTTTACTTTTCAATTCAATAAAAAATATGAACTCCACACCAGCTGGGAGCCTGCTCTTGCTGGCCTGCTTCCCCCTTGCAGGATGTTCTAGGCATTAACTGGCATTATGAATGCAAAGGCTTATCTCTTTACATCAAGAACCACCATTGAATGGTACTCACATTACTTTTCTCTTCTGATCTCTTTGCAGAAAATGCAAAACGTGAGAAGCTGATAAGTACGTATCAAATTGTTCTTAATTACTTTCCTGTAAGTATGGCTAAGTGTAGGTCTTAACACCTGTTTCTTCACTGACTTTTAGGTTATAGCAACTGGTATCCAGACTGGGATACACGGGCCCAGCCACCGCAGCCCCGTCCCCCCAGGCCTCCTGTGCCATCACATGTCCCACCTGCTGAGCATCCACGACCCTCTTGTGACCAATACTGTCTCACTGTTTTAATTTTAAGGCCACTGTTTCTTGTATTGAGTGCTGGTGCTGTACTTCTAGTACAACAGCAATTTCCACACACTTTTTTTTATGAGTAATGGTCAATTAAGAGACTGATTGTGCTCCTACTGCTGTATTACTCTCACACAACTGGTACACCTTTAAAAAAAAAAACATTTGGTCATCTTTCATTATCCCAGCAATGCTTTCCAGCATGGGAAAGGCTGCTTCTTCACTCAAGGCAAGACATAACAGGCTGTGCATAGAGGTAATATAATTTATTGGCAGTAGCTGCAACGTGCTCCTATGTCTGTATGAGGCTCTTAGTTCTAGGGATAGCTTGCTACAGGGACCACAGAGACTAGATATTACTGCATGTGCTAACAATGCTCCTGGAAGCCTGGTACATCACAAAGACATGTCTGAAATGGCACACTATGTCCAAAAGAAAAAATAATTCATCTTCATAAACCTTCAGTTGTCTGGACACAATTTCCCCTAGATAATGGAGATTTAACTGTATATATTACTTTTTATGAACAGGATTAAAGCTTGCCCTTTGCTTTATTTAGCCTATGTGTGTCAGTGTCCATTACTCTATTGTCAATTGTCTTCTCCTTTCAGAGCTAATCCTTGTTCTCCATAAGTAAAAGAATACCAGGAAAAGTTGACAGAGTAAGGATTAAGGTGGGGTGTCAATGGGGAAGGCTTAATTTTAGGATGTGAGATAGTAAAAATATCTAAAATGCAGAGTAGATGGCAGCCATTGTGAGTTTTCAAATAGCAGGAAACAGAGATGGAAAATTAAATGGGCCCAGGACAGATTCTGGTTTAGAAATGGAATATCTCAGCCTCATTTAAAAAGCCCAGAGCTCTGATGGATTCAGTTTGTTTCAAGAGACATTTAGCCCTCAACCTGACCCCCACTGTTCCAATATATGTTAGTGAGGGGAATCATTCAAGCCAGGAGATACTGATTGATATTAGCAATGCATAGCTGTGCTATCAATATTTAAAGCTGTTTTTTCCTCTTTTGTCTTTGCTCTAATGTTTTAAGAACACAATGACTCCAATTCTGAGCCACATTGCAGCATGTCATCCCACAAAACAAAAATGGGCCCCAACTGAGGCTCTTGTTAGTAGATCCCTTGGGGTGGATTAGAATGAAATGGCACTGAATGAGCAGTAAATAAGTAGATAAATAAATAAATAAATGTGGATTAGAGTGAAATGACACTAAATGACCGGTATATAAATAAATAAATAAACAAATAAGGCAGCTTTATTTTATAACAGTTTGGTTGTAGTGGAAAGGAAGAAAATATATAAGGAAAAGAGAGGAAAACCAACAGCTTTAACACCATCTAGTTTCATCAAAAGAAGAAAATTTATCCAAAACTTTTCTGCAATACGTAGTGATTGCTATGAATAGGATTACAGGGGCCAAACAAATAGTAACAAAGAAGCCTAAAGGACAGGAGAGACATTTGCCCACCATAATTAAAGGAAGAAGAAAAAGAGAAAAGGCTGCTACAGCTCTAATGTGAACTTGTAGCTCAATTTCCTTATTCTCACAGCAGTCTTCTTGAAATATGACTCGTTTCCTGTGACTAACTTTGTATTCAATTACCATGGCTAAGGTAAGTCCAGCCCACACATCTTCCAAGCAAACTGCTGCTGCTAGAGCTAAAACCACTTTATTCGGCAGAAACAGTCTGCTTTTAAATCTGGAAGGCCAAATGTTGACAAGCACGACTCTAAGGAAAGGGCTAATGACATTTGCAGTGCATGCCTTAAGCAAGTGCTAGGTGACGGAACTGCTGAAGAAAACTTCCTTGATGCCTGTGCACAAACCGCAGAAATGAACCGACTTTCAGCGCCGGCCCCGCGGGGGCAGGACCGACACTGATGCTTTCCCCGGCGGCGTTCCCTTGCGGTGCGTTGTACAGAGCGTGAGGAGCAGCACAAGCACAGGCAGCGGGGTGTCCAACAGGACACCCAAGTTCGGGGGTGCTCGCCCCGTCCGACCCGCAGCGGCCGCGCCCCGCTGCCCCGGGCGTGCGCAGCGCCCGCCCCCGCAGCGGCCGCGCTGAGGGCCGGGCCCCGCCCCGCCGCCCTCAGGCTGCCCAGGGGCTCTATGTAAAGGCGGCGGAGCCCGCGGGTTTCAGCACCACCGGCTCGGACGTCTAGGGATGCCCCTAGATCCACCGTGGTGACTTTCTGCTTGAACCATCTCTTCTTCTCCCATTCTCAATGACAAGCAAATTTTCTACTTGTTTGCTGGCTTTACTACTCTTTTGTTATTCCTCTGATTGTTATGACTCATCGACGTTGCCTGATCCTCGGGATCCAAAGTTTATTGAGGAATGTGTGCAAACGCACAACTCATGGCGGTCCAAAGTGGATCCACCAGCCAGCAACATGCTTTACATGGTAAGGGAATCTTCATGACTTATATACAAATTTGTAGCATTGCGATGCTGTTTATGATTCTCAAAGATTGCTTTTATGATCAAATGCAAAAAAATCAGAAAACAACCCCACAAAAACCTAGGGTCATAAGACTCACTGCTTTTCAAAGCAAAGAAGAAGGCTCTAATTATCAGGTGGCTTTATGCAATCGGATATGTGCAGTTTAGCTCTGGAATTCCTCACTCGCAGCCGCAGAAGCCAGCCCTCAGCCCCGCGGGGCTGTGCTGTGTGAGGAGCCTCCGCTCCTGGTTGCGAGGCACCGCACGCAGCTCGGCAGCCAGAGGTGTGGGGTTTGTGCTCATCTGAGCGCAGCTTTCCTGCTCGAGTATCGGCGAGGGCAGATCTGTTGCCAGACTGCGCTGCAGGGCTTTCTCTGAGCGGTCTCTGCAGGCTCTCACCCACTGAGCCAGCAGGGCGGCAGCTCCGAGGGGCTGGGCCTGCGGGGAAGGCCAGAAAGCACCAAGCTCATGTTCCGTTTCTGGTTGTCAAACACCAAAAGATAAGTGCCCCATTTTAGGAGGGGAAACTGCACAGCAATAAAACTTGAATTGCAAACACGACAGGAAACTTATTTAGTTTCTCTTCTAGATGCGTCTTTTAGATCAGCTCTCCTCAGCTGTGCATCCTGGCCTTCAGAACATATTTCTTGGACTCTGTATTTTCTGATTGCTTTACCGGCCCTAAACAAACAAAATATTATTAGGATGTGTTAAAAGTGCAGTGTTCATATTTTTAAATTCTGCTTAATTTCTTCTTTTGAAAAAGTAAAGAACTTAAATTGAAAAAAAAGAAAAAGGCAGCATAAGAAAGAGACAAATAAATTGCATCTAAACCAGAAATTGAATCATGGCAAGTTTCTTACAAAATACTGCAAAACCCCTAGTCTTTAATATGACCTCTTCCAGGAACTATTTAATGTTAGAGATAGCAGTGCAATACATGATAAAATCTATTACAAAACTAAAAGCATGAGAATTGAAAACAGTATTTTGTGTGGCCCTTGGCACTTCAAAAAGGCAGAAAAGAAGATGGTGCTTTTAGTTCACAAGGAACTTCTTTTTTGCCGGAAGTAACTGCCCACCTAGATATGTAGAAATTAAGATCGAATTCAGGGCATTCTCATAGTTTGGAAAAGTAGTCTTTAAAAGAAAATGCAAAATGGAAACTCCTTTAATTGCAAGTAACAAAGCTCAACCATTGGTATTGGTAATCCATGTATTATAAAATGAGAACATTGATCTAAAATTTTTTACCTGGCAAATATGAACTATTTCTCATCCACCCAAAGCACTACTTCGTTCTGTTCTAAGGCTTCTCAAAAACAGCAGAGTCCCATCAGTTTCATCAGTGCTTCATAACAGTCTCCTTTGAATTAGTGCTTCTTCCATCACTTTTCACATATTTATGCATTAAATTTTTCATCCTTAAGTCAGCAAACTTGTTATAAAATGAAAACTGAGAAGCAGTTCATGAGGGGGGGGAAAAGTAAGTATTGTTTCCTTAAACAGCAGTGATATCTATATGCAAATCTCCCTGTCCTGTGCATTTTCTTCGACTGCCATTTAGTCTAATCTTTCTGTTTAAGTGCAGTATTATAAGCAAATATGGAGTGTAACTGCAGTTAAACTAAAAATCATTGTGAACATTTCTGTACACTGCTTTTCATCTGTTAGCCAGATTAAGCATTCACACAAAATGGAAAGTATATTTAAACTTACTATGGAACTTTAAACTTAGCATTATTCATACCTTTATCAAAGTTTAAACCTATTACTACTGTAGGATGAAGGACGTGTAAAAAGCAGAGTGTGAAAAAAAAAGAGACCATGAAATGCTAAGGTGCATCCCCCACTGTTGTACTTCTTTCAGGATGATCATCTCAGACCCTTGACAAGATGTAAAATGAAGCTTCTGTCTTAACTGGCAGAGTTACCTTCCTGGACTGGAAGATACGTTCTGTACAATGCCAGATTTTATCCATTGTCCTTAAAAGTATCTAAGGAAATACCAACTGCTTACTTGAAATAAGACTCCCTGCCCCAAATGCAATACTTGATGTACTGAGTTCCTATCTAAATTATTTATGTCCTAGTTTTGTGGGTGTATTTGGTTTGCACAAACAGGTTTTGAAAGCAGAGGGGGTGGCAGGGGTGGCTTCTCTGAGAAGCTGCCAGAAGCTTCCTGCATGTCCCACAGAGCCATTTTCCCACTGCTGGCCAAGGCCAAGTCCTTCAGCCACAGTGGCAGTGCCTCTAGGATAATTCATTCAAGAAGGGGAAAGGTTGTGTGAGAGCAATTGCAGCCAGAGAAGAGTAAGAACATGTGAAAGGAGCAACTCTGCAGACATGGAGGTCAGGGCAGAAAGGGTGGCAGGCAGACCCCACACTGCAGCAGGAGAAGAGTGTGAGGAGTCTTCCTCCTGAGGAGGAGGGAGCAGGAGAGACAGTGTTTGATGAACAGAGCATAACCCCCAGTTCATGTCCCCTTGTGCTGTTGAGGGGGAGGAGGAAGTGGAAAATCAGGACTGAAGTTATGTTCTGGAAGAAAGGAGAGGTGCGGGGAAGGGGTTTAAAATTGTAATAAATACAATTAATTTCCCCAAGCTGAATCTGTTTTGCCCATGACAGTAACTGAAGGATGATCTCTCCCTGTCTTATCTCAATCCAGGAGCCTTTGGTTGCATTTTCTCTCCCCTCCCCAGCTGAGGAGGGCAGTGATAAAGTGGCTTTGGTGGGCACCTGACCAGTGTCCACCCCACCAAATTGGGAAAATACACCTTCCACAAACATTAGGCAAAGGAAGAAATGGAAGATATAAGTTAAAAATATTTTTAAATCTGTGTAGATGAATTTTGGCATGATCTTGTGATTTTTAATTACTAATTGGTAGCATTAACAATACACATTGTTTCAGACTTAGCTATGGTACAAAAAAAGTTACCTAGGTAGAACGTAGACATAAAATCCAACAACCTACCTTTGTTAGAATTTACCAAAAAATCTACAAAAAGGTAGATTGTAAAATACACCTTCTCCTTCACATTTCTGATCCATTCAAAACAATTTCCTTGGCATTTCCATCATTTGCAGAATGAGGTAAACTATTTTAATTAATTCAGACGAGGACAAATAAAAGGTTTATTTAAAAAAAAAAACAAACAAACTTCAGTACAAGATAGTTCAGTGCTGGACAACTTCATTTACATAACACAAAGTATAACTAGGACTACAAGCATACATTTGTGGTACTGTATCTGCCAGGAGGTACAATGTTGTAATCGCTCAATCAAGGTGTGTGCACAAGAAAACCCAGCAGGAGCAGACACCACCTCCAGTGCAAACAAAAGACATTTACATAACTCAGTTGCTTAAATAGCCACTTTCTCTAAAATTGAATAGCAAGTGAATGAGTCATTCTACAAACACAAATTCAGCGCTCAGGTTTCAAGCCACCAAACACAATGATGCTTACCAAAGGGTTGAGTTTAAACTGTCCCCAAAATCCCAGTATGCTTGTGAACAGACCTGCAAGCCATGGCCTTAAGCAAATATGAGGCTACACAAGACTTTTGCATTATTGGTATGGTAAGCATAACCGTCATTTTCCAGATTCCATGTAAATTCATTTCATTTACATTAATGTTCTGTCATAGCCAGCATAGCCTTGAAATGCTCATTGTGCCACAAACACTGTATTTGGCTGATGTACAGCTCTTGGTGTCCAACAAGCCAGTCAGCCGAGGTCATACACCACCCCAAAAAACTTTCCTCAAACTTAATCAGCAATTTAAGTTCAAATCAGAAACAAACCTACAAGTTGGTCTACCATGTAGCTCCGTGAGTCTCCACAGAAGTAAAAAATGAATAAACCAAAAGCATCTACACAATTGAGACACAGCTTTTCCTGAGAGCTGCTCTGAATTACTGCACTGCCAATATAACAAAGTGATTTTTAAGTGTCTTTATTTTGCAGAGTTGGGATCCAGATTTGGCAAAGACTGCAAAAGCTTGGGCAAAGAAATGCTTATTTAAACACAATATACACCTCAAAGAGAAAGGAAAAGTTCACCCCAGATTTGTTACTGCTGGAGAAAACATCTGGACTGGCTCAGTTTCTGTCTTTACTGTGAAAGCAGCCCTCTCCTCTTGGTTCAATGAGGTCGAGTTCTACGATTACGACACCAATAGGTGCAGTAGAGTATGTGGCCACTACACTCAGGTAGGCATTGCATTTCTCCATCTAAACCATGAACCAGCTTTGCCATTTTGATACAAAACCTCTACATTTCTGTTGAAGATTCAGTGAATCTTTCCAGGTTCTGTAGTCTTACTATATGTCTGTGTGCACAAAATGTTCTTATGTTCGAAATCATGGGACAAAAAGAGTCGCTATGTTATGACTTTAAATGTGACAGTTTGTGGGGTTTTTGGGAAGAAAACAGTGCAGCTATCAAGCAGTCAGATTAGCCAAGCAGTTGCTGAAAAACAGGCAACACCAGTGGCTGTGGGCTGCAGTGCATGAGTGGAATGAGGTCCCAGCTCTGTCAGGCAGACTTCAGATGCCAAGGGCTGGAGAAGTACCATCATGAAAAGAGATGTCTGCAGTTCCGCAAACATCATGCGCACACTTTGTCCAGATGCTATTCCCAAAGGAAACAGGCAAAGGGAGGAGAGAGAGGATCAGTAAGTGAAGTAATGGCCTTACCCCTACATTATCTTAGTCATGGCCATGATGTTAAAAGGCAGGAGTGCAGCCTAAACACAATCTTCCTCCTAAAGCACCAGTGCCTTCTGGCAATTTGCTTTATATCCCCACAGGATTTAGTGAAGGGGCAGTCAGCCCTCATATGAGCTGTAGCAGGTCATGCAGCCTTTTCTGCACAGGTGTGAACTCAGCTCCCACATCAGGAAAGACAGAATGCTAATGGATTAGGTTGAAACAAAAAACATGAACTTCACCTTTCTCCTTTACCAGAAAGGAAAACAACCTGTTACAGCCAGTTGTGTCTTCTTTCTGCACAGTTTTAACAAATATATGGTGAATTGGGTAAAATAATCAGTCTTTTTTCAGAACAAACTATGATTTTGAGATCCATTATTGCTGCTTTTCCCTGTGAAGCCTGCCAGAAGAGTCCTCCTCATCCCATTAGTATGTGATAAAACAAGGGAGAGCATGTCTTCTCCTAACTCTTCAGGTGCTGAATCAAAGCCTTTGTCACCAGTGTATCCATCTGTCTTTGCAGGTAGTTTGGGCTACAAGCTACAAGGTTGGTTGTGCTGTCCACTTCTGTCCCACGGTGCAGTACATCTCCATACGCAACGCTGCACACTTCGTCTGCAACTATGGGCCGCCGTAAGGTTTTTTGTTGTGATATTTCACAGGGTTTGGGTCCTACCCCTTCCCTTCCACAACATGCAAATTTATTAGATCAGTCTTTTTAGTCCTGTTTTCTGTGGGAGGAAACAGTCTCCAAAACAGAGAAGAGGTATATCTTTGTCCAACCATTTTTTAAAAATTTGTTAGATGAGGGCTATATATTCAAGACAAAAAGCAGTGGACTGGAAGAAAGGATTAAACATAAGATGTTGACATGAAAATATTGAAGTGATCATCTGAAAGTTAATCCCTTGCACCTAAATGCCAAGATGACCCCAGACAGTTGCCAAGGTGCAAACCCAAAGTCTGAAGATATTCCCACACTTGCCTGAGGAATTAAGCCCTTAAGTCAATGGCTTGGATAAACATTGAAGTGTGCAGTGCTGGCAGCCTGCAATCTTAGCAGCTGAGGGCTGCTTAGGAGGCTGGGGCTGCTCAAGACAAAATTTGATCCAGAGATCCTTCATGTGCATAGTCAGTAGGATATCTGGCTAGGATGGATGTATTATTCTCATCTCCAGCTAGTTAATACCACCTCAATATCAATGCAGCTTTAAAAGCCTTACATGCATACCATGTTGGACCAAGGCCAGGCAACCCCTGAACTCAAGCAAGTTTGGCATTCCTTTTGCCCATGCCTCATCCTTGGAAGAATATGTACCCCTGACTAGATACCTTGAAATGACACAGCTGCTGCTCTCCCCAGAAGCCCCACCCCAAATGTGCAGAAGGCCAAAATCCCACTGGATTTCTTGCCCTGTGTTGGCATGGGGAAGAGGAGTGGTCCCTTCACCAGCACTCAGCAAAGCAGGCAGGGGCCTCTCTGGAGAAGCAAGGCACTCTAGAGAGGGTTTTAAAGCTGGGCCCTTCCCTGTTGGGTGAGGACATCACAAATGGTCAGTTGCATGCTAATAAATGGAGTAATGTCACATCCAGATGTGGATTTTGAGAAGCAGTTGCTTCATTGCTTTGTTTCAGCTCTGTCAAGAGCCCAGGCAAGATGCATACACAGTTTTCTCAAGTGAATACTCTTCAGCTTAAACCAAGCAATGAAAGCCTTGCTTTGCTGAAAGTAATGAGGTTTTACCACAAAGTTTCATCTCACTGCTGAGATTTCATGCTTACGAAATCCCTCTCTGTGTTCATGGGCAGTTTGAGGCATGCTGTAAGTCTTGCTTTGGCCATGCTTTGAGCAAAGCACTGAAGCTGTGTTTGGTGCAGTATCAGCCTGGGCAGAGGTCCCACTCACACCACTGGCAGAGGAGGGAGCAGGAGAGAATCCTACATCACTCCTAAAATATTAAACAACAAATGGATGAAATCACCACTTATGATTTTCCAACACCAAAGCATTCCTCTTCAAGGCTGAATACACACATACATACACAGTAACTGAACCTGCTCTTGCTTCCCTAGACAGAGCCAGCTCTGAGGTTCCAGAGTCTCCACGTACACAAATTACCCAACTCTGAGACTGCTTTAATTCCCAGGTTTGCAATAGTGCTGTCTCCAAGTTCCTAAACAGGGTGTCCCATTACACCTAGTCTTGTTTCACTGCATGTCTTGGGCACAGGGCACTCAGACAGTACTCTTGAAAAAACCATCATTCTATCAACAGAAGTGAAGCAGAGCTCAGGTTAAAACCTAATTGGCAGTAGGTATTGCCATCTTCCCAAGGGCTGTTGGAGAGCAGTGGTGTTTTCCTTCGCAGTGGGAATTACCCCGTGCGCCCATACAAGACGGGAGCAGCGTGCAGCGAGTGCGGTGGTGAGGAGTGTACCATGCAGCTGTGTCGTAAGTAGAAGACAACCAGACATCCTCCCCAAGCACGTGTAGAAAGGGAAAGAGCACACAAAAGATAGCGGCAGGAGGCAGGCACAGCACTCTCCTGTTCCTAAAAATAGGCTGAAAAACTGCAATCAGAAGCCAAGTGGGTAGTGATGCACAAAGAGAGGGGATGAGGGCAGAAGGAGCCTGGTTTTCCACCTTGAGGGGTGATGGGATGGGGTCTGCTCTTCAGGTGCTGGAGGGTGTGTTACAGGACATATGGTGGCTGCAGTTTAGGGTGTTATTACCCCTGCCAGAAGTTACTACTTGAAGAAACAGAAAGCAGAGAATGGGATACCTGTCCTGGGGACTCCGGGTTATCCGCATCTGATGCGTGAGCTGTGGCATGAGCTGGTGCAGGTCCAAGCTAGCTTTGCCCCTGCCATGCCACTGTGGGTGGGGGGAGCAGCCATGGCACTGCCAAAGCTGCTCACTCCAACGACCATCAGCCAGGCCATCTGCTTTCCCCTAAGCACTAGGAGAGAACAAGGCTGAGCATTCATGGAGATGCAGTGCTCAACCCAAGTCTGACAGCCTTCCTTATATGCCTGTACTTGGCTTTGTAATGGCTGCATGGAGCCAGGAGGAAAGGAGACCTGAAATTTCCATAAAGACAAGGCACTGTCCTGTGGCCATTGGCCTGCAGGGAGCTGAGGGTATGGTCACACCAGCACTCAACCGTTAGTGAACTAAAAGGAGTGGAAAGATGCCATTAAAACACCAGTACCTAAGGAATTTAAGGGAGTCCTGGATTCACAGAGCTGTTTAATGTTAGTTGCAGGCTCTCAAAACACAGGGCACAGGGTAATCTTGGCAAGCACACCCAGAGGGGAGTCCTCTCTACACCAGCCATTGATGGTAGGAGTCAAATATGTGTGATAAAGCTCTCCTCACCAGTCCTGAGAGTCACTGCAGGGCTCTCCCAGAGTCAGCAGGTCTTTGCTTTTTCCTGAGGAGAAACACATCAGCTGTATTTATAAGCCCTTTGTGATGCTCACATTTCATTCCCTTTTGGTTAGAGTCAAATTGTTTCTAAATTATAAGTGTGCTTCTGTTTACTTCTTTTCTCTCTCCAGAAAATGCAGAGCGTGACAAAGTCGTTGGTAAGTACCACTGGAATTACTGCTTCCTTTTGTTGCCCTTGTCGCAGTTATACTTGAAAACAAGTGAATTGTTTTGTTTACAGAGAATTCCAAGTGGCATCCAGAGTGGGACAGGCCTGCGTGTGATGAGTTCTGTATCTCCGTTATTGTTTTAAGATCACTACTCCTTATACTGACATTTGTGGCCACCTGGCTCTTACCAAAATATTGGTCTCTAGTACCTGCCAGTGGGTAACACACATGTAGAAGACCACAAGAGCACTTGGCTCAACTAATCTCTTCCATTCACATAAGTTACAGGTAGGACAAACATTGGTAGAGACATTGTTTGCATTCACAGGTGATTTAAAAGTACAGAAATAACATCTTCATTGCAGGTCGTAGTTACAAGCACTGATAAGCAGCTTTCTCATTGCTCAGGACCAGTTAAAAGTTTAAATGGATTTAGATGTTAAAATTTCTTTAAAAGTTAAAAAGTTAAAATATTTTTAAAGTGGAGCAGTGTGCATGTGATCTGGTGGGTACAGGGGCACATTGTCCAGGCAGCACACTGAGGTGCAGGCAGCTGCCCAACACACTTTAGCAAGGGCTGGAGTGTCCAGCCCAGGAGCCAGGCCACAGCCAAGGCACAGGCAGTGCCTGTCTCATTCCTATTGCACTCTTACCTTGGGCACTTCGACAGCAAGATGCAGAGTGGACTGTGTAATTTAAATTTTTTTAAGGAATTTTTGGATCCCTGTGAACTCTGGTATTTTCATCCTGTGGCAGGCAGCACACTGCCCAGTCTCACAGAGCACTTGTCATTGGTACTTTGTTTTGTTTAAATTTGTTTTCAAACTCATGGCATCTGTGCCTAAACAGTTTCACCTGTGTTTACATGGTTATGTATCACTGCAATCTTTCCTGTTGTGGTTATATATTTTTTTGAGTATAGGGGTTTTACTGTTGTTTCAAACAATAAATTGTTATTTCCTGCTTCCTGTGTATGGCAATCGTGAATTTGCAACATGACCTAAAGCTTAACTGCTGGTGCACAAAATAACCTCAGATTCAGCTCCAACTTGCGCAACACTAGAAACAATACTGGGAAAGATAGAATTAAAAAATCTTTTTTATTTTTTAAAATCATTTTTATTATTTAAAAAAAAAAATCACACTGTGCCCATAGTTACAAGTTTGGTTCAACAGTTGCCAAAGAACAAATCTCCTGGAACCTGCACATCTGGAGCAGGCAGAAGGCAGCGGGGACAGCTGCTGTGTTCAGCTCGGTATGTCCTCTACCAACCACAGTCACCCAGCTCAAGCAGTCTGGAAGCAGCAGAGCTGCCCAAACTCACAGCTGGACCACAGCAATCCCTGTCTATACTTTTAGAAGCTTCTGCACCCTGTCCTTCTGCACACACTGCTGTGGGAGAAACTGGGAAGTTCCCCTGACCCCTTCATTTCTGCAGTACTGTCACCACAATACCTGTCAATATTTCTGCATGCCCACTCCTGACTCTGACTCCTGATCTTACTACTGGCATGGATTTTAACAGAAAACACTGGAACTGTGGCCCAACATTTCTCACATTACACTTCCAGATCATTATCTGCTAGTACTTCTTATACTAGAATAATTTCAATATCACAGCATTCCTTGAATAAATAATTTTTCAAAATGCAAATATGTCTGGGGACAAAATTAAGAATTTCATGCTTGATATATCTTTATATATACACATCTTTGTTTGGTGACTGCTGGAGCCTCCATAGCCAAGACAACACACTCACAGACACTCCTGTGTGAAACCCAAGCCTCAAGTTCCATGTACTGCAAAGTCCCAATTAAAAACCAGCTGGCAACTGCACGTGGACAGGACTTCATGTGTGGGCACTCTCCTGCACAGGGCTCTACAGCAGACCATGCAGCATGGTCTCTGCCCCCCACAGGGGGTAATATCCTACTACTGGAAAGAGGAATGCAGGGAAGGGAACCAGATACTGCTCTATGTCCAGGGAGCTTAAAATGAGCTCAGTAGAAGTTCTCTCCTGCTTAGTTTAATTGTGTGGTCTCCAGAAGAAACAGAAGCAACACAGAGACCTTAAAGTTCAACATGTCAACAGTTTCATTTACTATATACTTCAGCAGCTCTTAGGAAATCCCAAGAAAGACCTTCACTTAAAAACCTTTAGGCATACCAAAATGATACAACGTGGGGTACAATGTGGCATCTTTCAAACAAAAAAAAAAAGTGTTTTCATCTACTAGTTTCAAATAAAAAGTCACGAACGTAAAAGGCATTGAGCTGCATCCTTCTAGGAGAATCATTTCCACTGCATGTGCAGTGATCAAAATTCCAAACCCCAGCAAAAGCACTCAAAATCATTACATTAGTGTGGCTCTATCTCCTCCTCAATACATTTGTTTCTTTAATCTCAGATGTATGAAATAAGCAACAGTGGCTCTGCTGGTGCATTTCATCACATTTCAGTTTCAGGAAATTGAAAAACCTCTAAACTTCCTTTAAAATAGGGCAAGTGCCAAAAAAAAAAAAAAAGGAACACAATTTTTAAGATATTCTTGCGAGAAGCAACTAAACTAGGAATATATTTAAAGGTAAATAACCCAACTTTTTGCTTTCCCTGCAGCACAATCTCTATGTAAAGACACTTACTTTGTACCATATTCTGTGTAAAAACCCATCACGGTAATGCTAATAAATGACAGTTTATCAATGGTATGCAACGAAGATTATGGTTTGTCTGATTTTCAGATGAAACTGTGAGTTTGTTTCCAGGACAACACAATGGAGGTTGTGCAGTAGATTAATTATTTAAGAACATTGTATTAAAATAGTTTATTAACATCGAGACAAGACACAAAAAAAATCAGCTTTTACAAAAATAAAAGCATTATACAGTAATACAGCTTGCCTGTTTAGCAAAAGTTATCACCACAACTTGAGGCTGCATATTGTCTGGTAGTCTTTCACTGAATTAGACTGAGCTTTTACCTTCCCAGAGTGATCTGGCCCAAATGTTTAACACTCCACATCAAACTCCTCCATGTTTCTATTCTGAAATCTTCCCTTTACACAGATGGATATTATCCAAATACATTCTCTTACTATATGAAACAACACACTAGCACAGATTTTCTTCACCAACCTTGCCAAGCCTGTACAGCTATTGTAGGTCCACTAATTAAACTGTACTTAGGAAAAGAGAATCATTTACTTAGTCTTTTCTTGTCCACATTATACTGACAGCAAAAAATCGCCCATCTTCAGAGTGCAAAAATGTTCATCATCAGAGGTGACAAGTAAACATCTTGGGTGGTGAATTACTTCTTTTTCTTTTTTTTCTTTTCATCTGCTGCCATTTTTAACTTTACTTCTTCCTCAGGGAGTGCTCCTAATTTCTTCTTCTTTGCATTCTTTACCTTTTCTTTGATTGCTTCAATATCAATCTTTTTCTCGGTGGAGGCTACAGAGTAAGAAAGACAAAGATTGTTGTTTCTCCAGTGAATTAAAAAAATACAACATTTGAGAACATAAGCTCTTACTCTATACATAGTGTGGTTTTACTTTAACCTTTAGAAAATGTTAGAACTATTACAAAATGTTAGAACTATTTATCTTGTACCAAAGTTGTGATGTAAGTTTTTCAAGTAAGTATTGCTTTCTGTTTACTTGCATGTAAAAGTCATGGCAGCTTCACTGTAAAACTGAAAGGCAAAAGTTGATGCAGCTAGAACAACCAATTGAGACTGACTCTTCAACAGAGAACTGCCATTTTATAGGTATAGAATTATTGGCTAGATGATCTTTCTACTGTCCCTGGCAAGCTCTGGGCATGGATCTTACCATCAGGATTTTTCTTGCATGAGCTTTCTTTTTCCTAGGGTGTATTTGCAAAATCACTCAGCTTAGAAACTGACAACAGAAGATTTTACAACAGGAAAAAGATGGTTACCTTTCTTTGTTTTCACAGCTGGCTTTTCCTTCGGTGGGATAAAAGCTTTATTTCTTTCTTCTTGTCTTCTCTTGACTGCATCTGCTTGCTTTGCCTGAAGTTACCGATAAAAAAGTCAAGCAGCAATAGAGCAGGGCAAAAAAAGGACAAAAAAAAAAATCAGATTCTAAGTCAGCAATCAAATGCCTTTTAACTGGACCCCGGGTTAGTACAACTTTACCTTTATCTCTTCCATTTGCTTGCGTTTCTTCTGTCTTTCTTTCAAGAAGTATTCGCCACTTGCCAATTCTTTATCAATCTATGGAAGACAAGTAGCAAGAAGCCTTAGTTAATTAAACATTATAAGCCAGATGTATAGTATCAGGGAATCAGAACATGACAGAAAAAGCCTCCCCAACTCTTTCTACAAAGAACACAATTTCAGGTGTGCTATATTCCTGCATAACCAAATAAAGTTTCAACTGACCTGGCTTTCTGGCTGTGGAGGTGGGAACGGTGTGTACTCCTTCTTAGTATTCTTCTTCTTGGGCTCCTTGCGTTTTTTCAAGTTCTTCCGCTTGAATTTAGGCAAAAATCTTTCCCAACTTTGTGTCCTCAGTTCAGGATCTTTTGCTAATTCCCTTTTGATCATCAAAGTCTTCAGTAGTTTCAGAATGTCACAAAGAAGTTATTAAAAAAAAGAGTATTACAGTAGAAGCCAAGAGATCCAAACCAGAAGTTTACTAGACTTTCTTAGAGGGAATGTGCTATATTTAAGCCTTCCACATTTCACTTCAGTAAGAGTAGAGGGGCTTAATTATGAACAGCAGGACCAGAAAGATGTCTCAAAACAGGGACAGAATGCACTGGAGAAGGTGCTTCAATTTAAATGAGCAAGTATCAAGCCAACAATCAAAGAAGAAAGTTCCCTTTGATTTTGCAGATACTGCCATAATGGTATTATGGCAATATATCCTAGTAAAATGAAGGATATCAAAGTCAGTGGTTTTTATAAAGCAGCATACTACAGAAATTCTCAAAATAGATTATCACACAGAAACATGTAACTTTTTAACATACAACCCTCTGTGAAGAAATAGCATTTTCTTGTAAACAAAGATGCAGTGGACCACGCTAACCTTGATGTTATATATGGGATGTATATTCTTCATTGTGTCCAGAACAACTTTTCTAACCTGTATTGAATACAAAAGAAGAAGAACAGAAAGCTTATCAAGTATTTCATGTGCTAATCAATTAAAATATCAGCTATAAAATACTGTGCTTCCTCTGCCCACCTCTGCCACCCTGAAGTAGTAACATTTAACATTAAGAAACATTAAGGCTGGAGAAGATATCCAAGATCATTGATTCCAGCTTTTAAAAAGCTAAAGCACAGGGTCAATTGGAAGGAAGAGCAGTTTAAAAATGCCAATACTATTGTCATGCTTCTAATAGACTCCAGCAGGCCCCACAAACGTTATTTTCATGTTACCATGGATCTTATGGTGTCATGAAGAACTTGCTTTTGAAAAGCAGTCTTCTCCCACTGTTAGTAAAACACACACAGATGCTTTTTTTTTTTTCCCAAGACAGAAAGATCTTGGGAGTCTAAACAAAATTCAGCAGCTAAGATGATAATACTATGGACATTCATGCAAATGTAGCTTACTAACACACAGCTGAAAAGTCAGTGAGATACTGCCAAGATTGCCAGATTTTGTATACTGCCCACCCTTGAGCTGGGCACAGAAGTTTGTGGTTGCTACACAAACAGCTCATCTACCTCATCTTACCTCTTTTAGCCCACTAAAGGGTCCAAGAGCTGAAACAGTGTTGCCTTGCACCATAATATAACAGTTTGTTAACAGTTCCAGGGCCTACACCAAAAAAGAAATGAAATGAGTATAATACGAAGACCTGACACAAATTTGGGTCTCAGTATTGTCTGGTTACTACACCTATAGGAAATACCTTCAGAGTAGATCCTTTTGGCCCAAGAAGCCGTGCTCTTCTTTTTATAAAAGTCTCTTTCTTCCTCACCAGAGAGCCTATCTTAATGATGTCACACGCAACATCGTCCTGAAGGATACGAACTGCCTAAAGAGATGCAAGCAATGGCATCTGAATTCAAATGTATTGCTTACAGGAGTCAAGAGAATACTTCAGTTTATTCTTGTCCCTTTGCTTTCAGATATACTTACTTCAGGTACATATTTTATTTTACTTGACTCACTTGAAATTACCGCATTTTTAAAATGTGGTATTTTATAAGTATTATGATAGAATTTAAGACAAAATATAAGCACTATGATGGATAAAAACTTTCAGGATTTATTACAGACCTGCTCAAATGGAACGCTTCTTGCCAGAAGTTTTATTAAGTCTCTAGCCCTAATGATTATATATGGATCAAAAGTCTTCTTAGTGGTAGTGACAGTCATGCTTCCCTCAATTAGATCCAGCGCTGCGTTCACATACTGCAATATTTGAAAAGAAACACCAGATCAGTATCATAATTCAGCTTTGGCAGTAAGCAGTTAACTAACAGAACGTAAATCTATTTTCTTGAGTGACATTTAGCTTAAGAAAATTCACACACACAGAGGCAAAGCCCAGACTGAATATGTCACAAGGCCCAAAGCACCACCTCTCTCATCTCCCTGCATGCAAGCACAGCAAAGCTGTCAGTGCCTGGATGATGAGATATTTGCTGTTGCAAATATACTGCTGACAGCATTTGCAAAGAACTGCAAGTCTGGCTACACAGTTCTTCACTGATTTTGATGACAAAAAATGACACTGCTAATTCAAAATGCGAGCACAGTAGAAATTCACAAACACAGTATGAGAAAAGCAACTTGCTTTTTATTAGCTTAAGTAAGACCTGTATGTCCCAAAAGGTAAAGTCTAGTATCAAAATGGTTAAAAGTTCATACATGTTCACCCAAGGCTTTCTGGACAAGTGGCCAGCACTCTTTCAAGTAGGCTTCTCTATACTTCGGGAACAATGTTGCAAAACTGCTTTCTTCCAGCAGCCCTCTGGGATTATCCTCTCTTGTAAAGGCTGGCTCTTTCCATCCATCCGGCACAGTGAGAAGCTCAGACTCATCAACTTCTATTTAAAAAAAAAAAAAAAGTTACTGTTATAAGAAGATTGATTTAATACACTGTTGAGTGTGGTTTCCATCTCCTCTGACCTCAGATAAACTACTGCTTTAAACTATGTGTATAAAAAAAAAAGAAGAAAACCGCAGCTGAGATATGCGCTGTTGATCTGGTATATACGAGATGATTATTCAAGTATATTGCACAGGAACAAGGCACAGACTGGGGCGAGGAAGCCGAGAGCGGGCACACCACAACACGGCACGGCACGGCCGCTGCCGGCCGCAAGCACCACCAGCGGCCTGCGCGCTCCGCAGCGCCCCACGGAGCCCCCGCAGCCCTCCCGGCCAGCCGCCAGTCCCGCATCCCGCCCTCACCTGGCGCCGCCTTCTTCTTGTTCTTGTTCTTCTGCTTCTCTCTGTGCTTCGGGCCCGGCCCGGGCTCGGCCTGCTCCTCGGGCACGGCCGCCATGTCCGCGCGCGCCGGAAGGGGCAGGGCCGGGCGCTGCCGCGGGGCCGCGCGGAACTTCCGCCGCGCGTCGTGCGGGAGCGCGCGGCCGGAGCGTGCGCCCGAAAACGTGCGGAAATAGCCGGGTACTGCGGTGCCTGAGGGAAACCAAAGGAAAGGGATGCCTGCTGAGACCTCATTGTTCAGCGGAATGACTTACTGTTCAGATGATGAATCTGGATAGTAAATAAGTAATTCAAGGTTTTGTGGGGGATGCTCTGCGTCCTCCTCCCTGCCCCTTCCTGTACCCGTAACTGAGCATTTCCTTCAATGAAAGCAGAAATGTGCCGTCTCCGTCATGAAAAGCCAATGGGGTGCAAAAGGACCTGGAGGAGACCTTTAAGAGCAAAAACACCCTGAGGGAGGACAGTGTTGTCTTTGGCAGGTGTTCACCACATCTGTTCATAAAAACCTGCACTCTACGATGTTTAATTACCTAAATGATGAGAAGCATGTTTCTGTCACCTGATCCGTACCAGAGTAAAATACTCATTTAAAAATCAGTTTTGACACCCCTAAAACCTTTCCTTCGGCCCCTCCTTCCTGTCTTGCCTCGCCTGCTCCATCTGCCAGCCCTTTGCGCTCCCCCATCTCCCACAACGAGCGGGACTTCCCAGGTCCTTTCTGCCAGCTTGACATCGAGTTGGCGCAAGCTTTTAGCTATTCGTGTTAATTCCTGCCTGTCAGCATCCTTCAGGCAGGGGGCGGGAGAGTTCCAGAGGAGGGAAGGAGCCGAAAGGAGGCGCGGGCAGCGGGCGCTCCGGGAGGCGGGTTATCCATGCCCGGTGCCGCTGGATGGCACTGCCCGGTCCCGCTGGATGGCACTGCCCGGTCCCGCTGGATGGCACTGCCCGGTGCCGCTGGATGGCACTGCCCGCCGCGCGGAGCGGAGCCTCCCAGCCGATGCAGCCCTGCCCCGCCCGGCACCGGGCTTTGGATGCCGAATGCCATTGACCAGCCTCCCAGCCGAGCTGCCTCTGCGGCGGCTGCCGCGGGAGGGACGGCACCGGGACGGAGGGACGGAGGGAGGCGGTGGGGAACGCGCTCCCCCTCCGCCCACGCAGCCCTGCCCCGCCCGGCACCGGGCTTTGGATGCCGAATGCCATTGACATTGAAAGGTTCCGTGCCCCCGGACAAGCACAGGGAAGCAAATTTGCCTCTCTCAGCTCTTGGAGCTTTCTGGGGCTGCTCGCCGGGCTGGCATTCCTCGGCGCTGCAAAGCCTTGGAGCACAGGGCGGGTCCTGCCCGATGCGAAGGGAGCGCTGGGGGTGCGGGCAGGCGGCGCAGTGAAGCGCATGAAGCGCACTTCTCTCACCTGAAACCTCACGTGTTATGAAAGCGTAGCAAAGCAGATCTGGAAAGAGTTTGAGGGACGAAAATTAGTTTAGTTCTGCTCCTGTTTAGCGTCTGATGACTCCTGTGTTGCAGGCCATCAAAAAATCACGGGAGTGGGCTGTGGAAGGGGCATGCCTTCAGCGCTGGGCAGTGGGAGTAATGCTCCTGGTGGGATGAGAGGAGAGAGTTAGAGAGGCTGCAATCCACAGTGTTGAGAGTGTGAAGAGAAATTACAGCTTGCCAACCTTCTGAGTAGTGTGCTTGCTTGCTTAAGTGTACATCCCACACCTCTGAGTGGCAGCGACACCCTACTCATGTGCCCTCTCCTCTCCTGCATCCCAGCCCCTGGGGGTTCACCGAGCCCCCGAGCCCCTGTGCTGGAGGAGAAGTGAACGGTGTGTGGGGTAAGGGCCGAGGGACTGGGGCTTTGTGACTTCTTTTCTAACGATGGACAGCCCTCTGTGATCCGGTGCTGCCCTGAAGCATCTCTGCCTGATCAAGACAGATACACTGAAAATAACAGAAAATAGAGGCAGTAATGCTAACAGACTTGGAGGATGTGATTTGAGAAGGGTCCTCAGGTCCCCTCCTGTCTGATTCTTTGAAGGAGACAGTAATTTCTCATCTTTCCTCTTACCTCAGTGTCTGCAGTCCAGCTGGATACAAGGAAACTAACTCCCTAAATTCCTAATAGGGTCAGGATACTCCCACAGACCTGCTCTGCTTTTCCAGAAAATGGCATGTGTATATAATTTTTACCAATCACAGCTGAAGTGCAGTAACTGCTCATTCGGCGGGGTTAGGAAGCTGATGACAGGTAGCTATGGGGACAATGGCTACTGAGGGGACAGGGACTGACACTGCTGCAACCCCCAGGAGCAGGGTCCTCTGCACGCTGGTTTGAAGCTGAGCTCCCAGGCAGGAGGGACAGTGTGAGTGCCACCACAGTGGTGGGGCACAGCTCCCACAGGTGGGGATGCTGTGCTGCTGCATGCTGTAAATCCCTGCCCTCCACCACCCCTTCCCCCAGGGTCTGCATGGCCTCCCAGCTCTTCCAGGAGCAGCATGTTTTCCAAAAGCACCTTTCACTGGCAGCACATACCATGTTCAGTGTTCTACCAGCCCTGTGTGGGATGGAGACATCCAGTGCTTGGGAGGACCTGGCTCAGCTCTGTGTGTGTGTATGTCTATGTGCAAGTGGTTTTTCCTCTTAAAAATAAAGTGAAGGAATGAAACAGCACAACCTCTTTTACACACATTTATATGATATGATAAATAGGGCAGAGCACTGCTGTTAGAAGGAAGGTGCCTCTTTATTATGTAGCAAAGTAATTATTTCCCAGTCAGTAGAGAGGACTCCAGCCACTTGGCACTTTCTTATGTGCCATTTTCTAATCCAAAAGAGCAACTTGGGATTTTGTGATAATTCAAGCAATCAGATGAGCTCATGCACATGGCATTCATTTGCTAGAAACACCACACAGATCCCATTCACTCTTAGCACTCATAAATCCATGTGACACTTTTATCTATTTATAAACTTTTAACAGCAGGTTGTGATTGTTATGCAAGCCATTTTCCAGGGATTAATAAGCAGCTTTTGCTGATGGCAGCAAGAAGGGCCATTAACTGCTCTGGGACAGTCATTAATCTGTAGTAAATGCTAAGCATCTGGATCATTTCTATGTAATTAAATAATCAATACTGCCTTTTGATTCAAAGAACTGGAGAATTGTATTTCAAATTTATCTTAACTTAGGGTGTTCTTAATTCTTTTAGTTTACAACAGGGCAGGAGGCACATGGGCGACTGAGATTTTCTCCCAGTGTAACAGGCTCTTAAATTACCAGCTATTTTATATAAAACCTGTCAAGCGGTCAAACAGCGTTCAAACTGGCCACCAAAACCAATTCATTGGATTGGATGGAAAAATAAATAATCACTTGTTGTCCTTTTTCATAATAGACTACTTTCATTATTGGAATAAAATTAGGTGACCTGACCCTGGGAGGTAGCCTGGAAGAATTAAACTAATCAAACAGAAACTTCTGCTGCCCAGCCACCCTCAGAAAAATCCATCTTATTTCATTCCCTGGCTAACATGACCTCTGTGCCCTCACGTGGATGAGGTTGTGGTGTCATTTCTCTATTTCCCTCTCTCTCTTCCTTTATCTCTCCAGGCACTGCTGTGAGTCACTTCTCTTTTGTATTGTTCTTGTCTTTGCTGTGGACTCCATTGATCTGCAGAGGTGCTCACAGATGATGGTACTGGTGTCACTGCAAACCTGGCCAGGCGAGAGCACACTGCTGCCTGCTCCATGGTGAGCTCAGGAAATGCCCCAGCAAGCAGAGTTCATCTTTCCCTTTGAAAGAGAGCAGGGAGGACAGTTACTGCTGAACCCTAAGAGTAACAAGGAGCTGGAAAATGAGAGGACTGTAAGCCACAAATGCATCTTAAGGAACTGGTTGGAATAGCAAAGCAAAGATAATCTGTGGCAGAAAGAAGGACCCAGAATAAGAAGAAAGAGTCTATGGGTAAAAGAGACTGTAGCTTTGTTTGGAAAATTACTTGCTTGCTGTAAAATTGCTGTCAGTTTAGGGGCAAGAAAAGGATGAGAACCAAACTGGGAAAGGGATTTAGTGTTATGAAATCAAACCAGCAGGTTTAGATCAAAAGGTCTTTGGTTCCTAATCATGTATTCATACATTGACTGACAGAATGAGGCTTTTGTCTTGACTTGAGTCTCTGGGAATTCTCAGAAAGCAACACCAGACCAAGGCAAGCTGCACCAGGACCTCTGAGATATACATGGGAGAGTAAAAATGAGTGCAGGTGAGTGCTGGTCAGGGGTAGGTGTGTCAGAAGCTGGGGAGGATGAAGACAGGGGCCTGAGGAGAGCAGTGGAAGAAAATGCCTAAATCATTATACTGGTTCAAAGCCTCAGAGGGGAAGAGAGTCAAGAGGGAATGAGAAAGCATTTGGTCCCATCAGGTTTAGAAAGTCTCCCACATAGTGTGGAGAGCAATCACAAGTTCCCAAAGGGCCAGCAGGGACAGCTAACAGATTTCTCCAGCTGCTTCTCCAGCAGTATCCATCCTATTTAGGTAATGCCTAACATGGGCTGTGCCTGCCAGGGCATCGCTGGTCTGATGCCTCTGGACTCCCCAAAGGGGCAGGTGTCCCTCATCACCTGTGCATGGTCATGGCAGTAGAGCACCAAGAAGACACCAGGTGCCCGGAGGCTCCTGTCTGCTGCAGCACTGAAGGAGCCCCTCTGCCAGTGCCTCTCCCAGCTCCTTCAATGGGGAAAGGGAATGATCCTTTCTGAATGGGGCAGAAGTACCCCCAAGCCCCCATCCTCCCTGATAGAGAGTTGTGCCAGGGCCCAGCCAGAGCAGCACAAGAGGATCTGTTGTCCTGCTCTCTCTAAGCATGCAAAGGGCAAACCCATTCTTAGAGGCATACAATACCCCAGGGCTGTGGATTGAAGATGAAAATTCTCCACCTGCAAAGGTTTTTTAATATAATTATAAAGTCATACCTGAGAAAACAGCCTGAACATGGTTTTTATTTAGGAATTTGCCTGCTCATCTGCCTTCTTCTGAAACACTCTCACAGTCTATTTTTCTCTTGCACTAGAATCTGGACATTATTATGCAGATTTCCACTATAGCAATATTACAGCAGAATAAATAGCTCTGCTATACACGAAGGGGAATCCTATTACATCTTCAGTAACTCTCAGTAAGCATTATCGCTATTATACCAATTGAAGAGACAGAAAACAATTTTTAATTAAAAATATTTATAGCAGGCATAATACCAACTGCCAGTTTCACTATCCAGTGAATGCATTTTGCAGCTGGTACTAATTCTCTCTTATTTCTATGAGGTTAGCCAATATCAGCTGTTCATTAAGCAGAGGACATTTCAGGAATATCCGTATTATATGCTGTAACTAACTAAGAAGTTCTTCCTTTGACAGATATTAGGAAATCAAGATTGCTTGGCTATGTTATTCTGGGACTTCATAATAGAGAGGTCGTTTCCCAGTGATCTGAGTGGGCTGCATCATCAGTTTTATTCAAATCAATCCTACAAAACTGCTTTCCCGCAGATTAGAACATTTTAATTAGCAATATATCTTTTGTCTTCTATCTGCAGTGGAATAGGGGGTGGCAAATTGATTTCAGTACACCCTTTCTTTTATTGGGAGAGCAGCATAATCAGAAGGTGTCAGCAGAACCACAGGCAAATTAATTTTGAGATACAGAGCTTTCTACAGCCAGCCCCACTGCTTCTCCTTGCACTGAGTCAGGCCAGGCTGTGTGGGCGAGTTCACTGCTGCTGTCGGTGCCAGATGCTCCGGGGGGCAGAGTCTGATAAGGCTCTCTTGGGTGAAAGGCATGACAACAACCCACTGGCTCACCCTGAACATTCGCACACTTTCTGTGCCACAGAGCACATAAAACCTCAGTTCCTGTCCTTGTTAGATGTGTGTATCTGTAAATGTGCATATTGTAGCTGTAGGTGATGGACAGCTGTCCCTAGAAGCTGTAAAAGCTCCTATCTGCTGCAGCCGTAACTCAGGCTCAAAGGAAACCAGTAGGCAGAGGATGAGCCACAGAGAAGCCCTATTCCCATATATCATCCATCCTTCTACCTCTCTGTGCCACAGGACATGTGTCTGAAATATGGAGCTGGAACATTGCCTACACCAGTTTTGTGTACATGGAGAGCTCTTTCCCCATAAATGCAGGGATTAATGAGAGTCAGTTTGTCCTTGGTTCACATTCGCGTGGTTCAGAGGGATTGTGGCATGCTGAAGGTTCCAGCCCATAAAATCAAATACAAACTTCTTGTTCCCTGTATTCACCCCAGGATAGCTGGCAGCCCAGTCAGTGAGGAAATCCCCTGGTGGTTTTTCAAAGGAGCAGCTGGGAACTAACAAACCAAGCAGCTCATCATAACCTGGCATGCGAATTGCTAAATCCCATATGGTTATTGTTTTTCACTTTAAAATATTAGCAGTGAGTTTCAAAACACAGAATTTAGCAAGCTGTGTTTCATCACTGGAAAGATCAAACCCCGTTTGAGTCTGTGAAGCCATTTACAACATGCTTATCCTTCCACCTGCAATAGATTTCTCAGCAATTTCCCCTGGTCTGTGTCCACAGTGACAGCAGAGGGGCCCAGGGGAAACAGCTGGAAAGATGAATGATGTGGAGATGGGCATCTGCAAGGGGAGCAGAGGCTCTCCCAGGAGGTGATTCAGAACAAGAGTCTAATGTAGGGATGTGCTCTGAGTCATTTCCAGGGAAGCTTCCCTCTGCCCACTGCCTGCACACTGACCTGTGAAGAGCAGCTGCTGTTGCTTAATTAGCCTTTGTGAATATTCTGCTTTAATCCATCTTTAAAGCTCACAAAAGCCTATCATGTCTGTGTGTTGCTCTCGCTCTAAGCAAGATTGCACCACTTATCAACAGCTTCAAGAAGCTGAGATTCACCAGCAACATATGGGAATGTCCAATCTATTACATCCGTTTTCTTTTACCTACTGGGAAATAAGGATGTCAGTCAGCTAAGGAACAAACTCTTCTTCTTTGCACAGATGGCCATAAGGGCTTCCAGAACACTTTGGACTGAGTGTACGGAATGCAGCAGTTTTAGATGTGACTTTCTCAGTAGTCCTAGGCTAGCTCTGATTTCAGCCATTCCCCTTGGTATTTCATGGAAGTGAGCATTGTGTATTTGAGGAAAGTGCCATTTGGCTTCTAAAGGTAGAAAGCAAAGTTTCAGTGAAAAAATTATACTAGTCAACCGTCTGGAAAGGCAGTCTGAACAAGTGGAGCAGCAGAGCATGAAGCATTCCTTCTTGTCTTTTTCCTCAGCTTTTCATGAAATGGCACATGGGAAGACATAATGTTATTTCTCAAAAATATTTTATCTGGGTTAAAGCAGAATTTGTAGGTTGAATAACAGTTTTCACCAGTCCTGGAAAAGGGGAGTTCATCAGTGTAGTTAGCCCTTCAGTGTGCCTGAGAACCTGGGTACCCATTTCCAGAGCTGCTACTACGCTTGGAAAGCCATTTTCCTTGCCTACACTGTAAATTTTCATGGACACAAACTTTTGCTAAGTATGTGTTTGTGCAGGAGGGCAATTTGAGATAATCCTGTGTGAGGTACCACTGCAATGCAGACTGCTGGCTGCTCAGTGTTGAGTTTGTTGTTAAATTCTATTTATTGAGGAAGGAAATACAATCGAGCTGCTGGGTGACAAAGTAGCTGTTAAAACAACCATTCCAAATAAAATGTCAAAGACTGAAGTTTGATGGATAAAATTTCACTTTTGCATGCTACTGGGTGGAGGAAAAGAGCCCATCTGTTCTCCAAGCATTGCACATTGTTAAGCAAACTACTCGCAGCTTGGCAGATCAGAACATTAGAAGAAAAAAAATTTTAGAAAAGCCAACCATAGATGAGCATGAATACAAGATGAGTCATTGAAGCTTGCCCAAAAGCAACATAAAAATGATGGTTCTTGCCAGGAAGTTATGCCAGGGTATTCTCACGGGCTTGGCTCGCCGGGATGGGCGGGCGGAGAGAGAAAGAGGCAGGGAATAGGGGAGCATTCTTCCGCTGCCGGCGCTGGCGAGGGCCGCTTGGCTGCTCGCTGCGGGGAGAATGCATGTGTTTGTCTTAGCAGACAAGGGGCACCATTATCACATACCTCAGCAGGGTTGTAGATGTCAACCAAATAATTGGTTTTATTTAGAATATGACATCCAACTGGTGAATAAAGCATTTTGGGTGTCCTGGAAAGATTTTATATACAAACCAGCTGGAATCCCATTGACAGGAACAACCTCTTCCTTTGCCTTTCCCCCTCCCCATTATTTTGAGTCAGACAGAGCTGAAAGTGACTGAGAGGAACTCCAAGAAGCCTGTGCCTTTGAGCAATAAAGTCTACTGGTACTAAACATCTGACACTTGTTCATTAAGAGAGACCCAGGCAAGCATTTCATCACTGAGATGAGTATTTAATACATGAATGGGTAACGAGAAAACATATTTGTGGCCAATTCAAAAGGCTGTCATACAAGGAGACTCCAAGTCTGAGCAGGTTGGGAAAGCTGCAGGGTGCTTTGGAATTCTCTCAAGTGAACTCACAGTTGTAAAGCACAAAGTTGCAGCCTCTGAAGAAAAGTGGAAGTAGAATGGGCAGACAGTGAGGCAGGCAGCGGGTGCCAGGCTCCTGCCTTCCTTTAGCACAACCACAAGGTTATAGGGAAGAGGGAACCTTACACAGCTTCCTATACAGAGCATCACAGATGCACCTATCCCAGCATTTGTCCCATCATTCCAGAGCTGCATGAGTTATGTGCTAGGGTGTTCCCAAGCTCAGAGAAGGTCCATCATGGTAGCTCCTTGTACGTGTGTCTCATGAACAAGGCTGGATAGATGCATCTTCTTACTGTGGCAACCTACTACTTGTTCAAGGAAAATTATTCAAGGTAGATCTACTCAAAATAAGAACATAAAATGACTGAAGGCCTCCAATAGCTGAAGATTAAAATACATTTAAAATGAGACCAAAAAAGGACAGAAACATTCATAAAGTGCTTTTTCTCGACTTTTGGAAGATGTAGAATGCTGGCTTCTAACAGGAGCCGAGCATGTCATGCACATCCAAAGTGTCCCAAAAGATAAAGGAATGATTTTTTCAGTAACTTCTTAAGTGCTAGAGGCATTAGGGAAAATGTTAAACAAGATTGTGATGTGCTAATTAAAAATTACAAGTAGGAAGTCACTGGTTGAAAGATTTTAATTCTGAGTGAAACTATGGAGAAGCTTGATGTGCAATTCAGTGATCAAGAAGGTGTACATTTAATCACTGAAACCATTGTTTCATAAGAGCAAGTTGACTTTGTTTAATAAATTTCTTACTTTTCTGGTTTATAAGTTTGTCTGAAAAAGGCAATCTTGGACATGACAGACTACTAATCCATACTTGTTGTAACAAGATAGCTGGGTGTTATCTCAGAAAAACCCCACCAGAATCAACAAAAACTCCTCACTGCATAATACAGGACAGAGCCAGTGGATTAAGCCCTGGGTGATTTGTTAATGACTGTGAGGAACAGTCATGAAATGGACTGCTGTGTTTCTGAGTCAGGCAGCCTAGGACCAAGGCACTGGTTTTGTTCAGCACCTGAGAGTGATTCAAGAACCCTGCAAAGCCAGTGTGTGGAAGATGCCCTGGCAGCAAGGGAAATCTGTTATGACATGGCAGTCATGCAGAGTGAGCTGGAGCACTTGCTCAGCTCAAGGCACCCAAATGAGAAAGATTTTAACATCAGGCAATGCAAAACCGCACATCTAGGGACGAGGAGTGCTGGATCTGTGTGGCGGGAAATAGGACACTGGAAAAAAATTACTCTGTAGAGTTTGTGAATTAAGGCGTCAAGAAAAGCAACTGAAGTGCCTGGAACAAAGCTGTGAAAAAAGAAATAAAAGAGATATATGTACAAGAAAATGATGAGCAACACAGTGATGTAAATGCTTAAATACAACAGTGGTGAGGTGATCCTGAACACCTGTGTCAAGTTAGTGACTACATTTCTTACAAAATTAAATTAACTTGCAGAAGAGACCTACTCAAGAATTGGAGCACAGGAAAATTGCCAAGAACTCTGTAAAAAAATATAATTTGTTTGTCAAAATCTGTAGACAATGCTTCTATAGTGTCTTAAAATTCCTAGTATTAAGAAGACATTAATATTTCAGATAATTGATTCAGTGTTAATATTTAAATTATCAGCAGATAATAATCAGGTTTAGGTAGCAGAAATAAGAAATGCTTTTTTTTTTTTTTTAAAATGTACTTGTACACAAGTACAAAACTTGTACTTGTGTATAAGTGTGGTTATTTTTTTTCACAAAAATGTACTTGTACACAAGTACAAAACTTGTACTTGTGTATCAAGTGGGTTAAAGAGGGGCTGAGATTTAAATTATTTCTCCACTTCTTGATGGCATCAGCTGATGATTTGTTGCCTTTCTGGGTGATAGGCTTTAGTCTAACACAAGGTATTGATCTCAATATATGAACACTCAAAATTAAATTATCTGTTCCTTGCATGTGATTATGCTTAATTTCATGATTCTTTCTTGTGTTAAGGTTGGTGACCCTCCCAGTTCTCTCCCCATATCGTCCTGCACATTAAGGTTTGCACCATGGAAACCACAAATAAATTAGAAAAATGTAAAAACTTATAAAACACTGTGGTTAAACAGATGCTCTTACTTAGTATTTGAGACTATTTACAAATCAGGAGAGAGGAGGTCAGCAAGATAGGCAAGACAGGCCAATTGCAGTACTAAATGCTAGGATCATTAGGGTTTTGGTTACCCAAGAAGCTCACTGGAACCAAAGGATACCCTGTCTCGTGGGTCAGGTGGCCCCACTTCAGCATGTGCTGGACTGAGAATCCTGCCTAAATGTTCTCAAAGCCTTTTACTGTAAGTTTGGGCTGTGTGCTCGTCCTGTTATCAGCTATAAGAGCAGGAACTGTGGTCCTGCCAAAATTAGATAAGAGTTACAAAAAAAGAGAAAAGGGCACCAGCAGATATTGCTATCAAACAGAGTGCTTGCTTGTGCTCTCACACGGCTGGAAATCATCAGCAAATTAGGAATAAAAGGAACATGCAGGCAGTATGTTCCCAACTGAACTTCTGTAAATGTCACAGCATTTGCATTGACACCACAGACTGCTTCATTACAAAAAAACAAAACAAAACAAAACAAAAAAAAACAACAGGGAGGAAGAAAGATAATATTGCAATGAAGATTGTTTTTCAAGTGAGAATAATCAAAGGTATTTAGTTAAATCTATCTTGCAGGAATCTAAAAATCACTATTACTGAATGATAGTCAAAAGACTTATACCAAAGAATAAATGGGAATCAGACAAAGATGTGGAAGAGTTTGAGCTTTTTATGTTCATGTTTATGCATTATGTTTCAGAGCAGACCCTGGGTGATGCACAGAGACCCAGGCGTCATTGAGACTGCAAAATCAAGAGGGATAAACGCCATGGGAAATACTGTCAGCTCAGATGAAATTGTGCTCTTGAGAGCCAGCAGCATTCTGCAATCACTTGAAAGCCTCCAGAGTACTTTAGCATCTCTTGGCCTTTGGTGAGAAAAGCAGGATGGGGCTGGTTTCTGCATACAGCAATGCCATTTGGAAATGGGATGCCAAGTTGTTAAAGGGATTTTTTGAAATCTCAGCAAGGCAACACCTGCCCATTTGACAACGCTCTTCATAGTTAGAATGACTCTTCTGATGCTTTGAATACCACAATGCATAATTTATTCCTTTTCATACAGGAGGAAACTTCTCTTCTTGTAACTCATGAGACTGTGTTTGGTAACAGCCAGTCTGTGACATCCCTCTGGGGAATGAGGAACCTTAGAGCAGATACCACCTCATGAATAATTCCTTTAGCACATGAGAAAGACCAGAAAGGACATTCCACATATTCCCTTCAATGATGCCTTCCAGAGGGACCATGATGCTTATCTCTGCCTTGGAGAAGTAAAGTCAGGGCATTGCAACAGGACAAGATTTTAGTTCAGGAGCATTTTCCTACCAGGTCCTTCAGCTGGGAGAAGAGAGCATGACTATGCTTGCCCACTTTTACAGCAAGAGCATTTCCTCTCATGGCGCTCAGTTTGACTGCCTTGTCTAGCCATCAGGTCCTGCTTCAGATTTGCTCTTCATATTATTTCACTTGTATCAGAAGGCTCAAGGGTTACTGTTTTTTCCTCAAGTTTCTCTCCACCAAACTCCATGATTTCTAGTTGAAGGAAAGAGTGAAGGCATCTTCAGAGAGCACTGCATGTGAATAGGCTCATCTTAACCAAAGGGGTTATAATCAGTATCTTTAATTACAACATAAATTAACAGGAAGAAACCTTCCTTTAAATAATTACTTTTAATCTTGTTACATTTCTTCTCCTTGATCCTTTTGCAAGGAGAGGGAGACCTTTCTGATTGCTAGCCACAAAGATGTGTTGCTTTGAAGTTGTATACAGTCTTTGCACAGAATTTGACTTTTTTTTTTGCCTGCTATCCAGAGTGATCCATGGTGAATATGTTTAAGCCAGTATAGAACTTAACATACCCTGCTTAGGGTCCTTAATTCTGTGTAACAGAGAACAGCAATGAAAATTGAAAAAGCTAACTCTTTTTTTGTATCCTGCTGTTTCTGTATGGAAAATGGGATTTAATAAAAGTACAGAAATTTAAAACTGTAGTAAATTGGTTTCATATGTTTCAGTTACTCTTCTCACACTACATTTTGTAATGGAAGTTATTAGCTTGGTTACTGAAAGCCTTATCCATAGTAATGGATTTTAACAACTAAAGAAAAACAAAGTGGGTATTTCTTCTGTATCTGGAGAAGTGGCTGCTGCTGCTGAGAGCTGGTGCATCTCCTTGGTGAAACTCTGGTTCAACATGATCAGCTCCTGTCCTAGAGTTCCAGCTGTCCCAAGGACTTTGAGAACAAACAAGTAGTGTTTGAATATTATCTATCAGTGTTTATTCAGTTCAAGCTATTTTAGTACTCTACAATAACCTCAAAATGGTTGTGAATTAAATATCAAATATATAATTACTTCAAGAGAAAAAAACCCCTAAGTTTAAAGTAGTATGTGAGTTGGTCCATATAAATTTAAATTTATATTAAATAATATTTAGTAAGAAGTATGCTGTATTTGTTCAAATAATAAATAATATTTCATTTTATTTGTTGTCCCTCTACAGTATGGATTACAGTGCTGTGTACCTCGACTGCACCAGACAGAAGCCATGTTATGAAATTGGTGACCCAGTGTGCTCAGGGAATGGAGGAGGACCAGGCTTGGCTAGCAGAGAGCTGGATCCACAGTTACAGTAAAGATAGGGACCATGTGAAGGGTGCTGAATGAGTAGGTGTGGGTATTTATCATACTGTGGGGGCAGCAGCTTTCCCTCCCAGTCGTCCCACTTTCAGAGACGGAGTGAGGTGCTTCAGGGTAATGATTCTCCCTTCCTGCCAAGTGCTGGGGCACTTCAGGGCACTGTGGGGGCAGCAGCTTTTCTAGTCGTCCCACTTTTGGAGAGGGAGTGAGGTGCTTCAGGGTAATGATTCTCCCTTCCTGCCAAGTGCTGGGGCACTTCAGGGAATACTAACTGCATCCAAGGCTACAGCTACCCACTGAGAGGCCTTATGGCCCAGGGTTTCTCTGAATCTCTGTGCCAGAAGGTACTGATTCATATATTTATCAAATCCAGGGCAGACTCAGCTTTAGTACTGAGAAATTTTATTATATTGTCGTATTACCCTTTTCTTCCTAACATTTACAGTCCCCTTTTACCAGCTCTTTAGGTTATAACTGTGCTGTAGCAGCATATGGGATTGTGAAAGCACTGTGCCATAACAGCAGTTTATTCTGACTGTCATTTACCCTCAGCTGTAGCCAGAGGAGGAGTTAGACCTATACCCCATCTGGATCATTTTATATGCATCACTGTTCTATTAGAGAAGGCTTTTTAGGTGTTCCTGCTTCTAAAACTGTCAGCTTTACTGCTGCATTCACTCAGCCTCCCCCCAAACACCAGCTTCAAAGCCTCAGTGCTTTCTGAGCGCCATTGGGCTTTCAAATACAAAAAAAAATATTGCTTTTTGCTAAAAGATGTGCTTTGTTCCTTTTGTTGGGTAAGCAGAATGTTCCGGCAGCCTCAGCACTTCATCATTAACTGCAGACCATAATTCACACCCAGCTTGGGAGAGAACTGGAGCAAGAAGAAAAATGCTTTTTCCTCCCTGCCCCTGACCCCAAGCCACTGTGTTATTTGTTACAAGATTGCTAAGCCGTTCATGAGTATAAATCAGTATCATTCAAAAAACCAGTGTCAAAGGAAACAATGAAAATCCCAGGTTTTTTTATGAATGGGAGGGATTGTCCTCTGCTGGCAGACTTGGATCAATGCAAAGCTGGCAGGGGACGCCGCTGCAACGCAATAAACACTGCCATCTGTTACCTCTGAGTTCCTGGAGCATGTAAAAGGCACCACTGAAAATCAGCCCTGCCCTGACACAAGATACTCGGGCAGTTCCTTCCCTCCCATGAGGGCAGCAGGCAAAGCTGGTGGCATTGGTGACACTTTGTCACCACAGGGAAAGGCACCTAGGGGTGCCGGGACTGCTGGGGGCATCCTGTGGTGGAAAGCCTCCAGGAGCTCTCCAGCTCCATGGCTGTGGGATGTTTGTCTCCCCCACAGCACTGCCAGAGATCGGTGCCTTGGAGGCACTGGGGCCCTCCTTCTCTGCCCAGGGAGGTCCCATGAGCAGCACGCTAGGAAGAGCTTTGTGTATTTTTGTGTGCATAATGCAACCTTTCCCACCACAGCACCTCATCCCAGGTCTGAGGGTCATTCAGGAGAGCATGCTGGACAGGGGGGCTGTTTCCCTGCTCCCCAGCTCCCTGCAAGCAGTGATCCATCTCCAAGTGCACAGGAAATGTTTGTGAGGTTCTCTCACCCCTCCACAAGCATCTCCCCACTGTGGGGAATGAGGGCTGCCTGCCAGCATCTGCCATGGGAGCAAATGCCTTCCCACATCAGCCCGACGCTGACTGCTTGGCTGAGCAGCAGTGCGTTGTTTCTGCAACTCGGGCATGATGTGGTTGGGATTATTTACACCCAAGATACCTGCAGCTGAGCTCTTCAACACAGAGGAACCTCAAAAAATAACTGTTGTTCTCTGCTCTGCAGAGAAATCTGTGAAACCTAATAACAGAAACAGAGAGGGAGACACCCACACGCAAAAGCAGCCTGCTCAAAATCTACCCAGTTATTTTTGGTGCAGAGTACTACTAATGTTTGCAGACACATTTTTTTCCACACCCTGAGTTCATGCAGAACAGAGGAGGGATAAAGGTCATGGCTCATCATTTCCATTTGCTTTACATTCAGATGACATATTTCCAAATGTAAAAACTGGGTGGACAATACTGGCTACCCACGGAACACTACTGGAAACAGAGTGTGTATGCTTATCTTTGAAAGTCTGGCCCCTGGGCGCTCTGTTAATTTCTTTCATTATTTTAGCTGGGCCTCTCTAAAGCCCTTCCCCTCCCAGGCACATGGTTGCTTGGAGCTGAGGCCACATGCCCCACAAGCACATTGGGACCTGCTGACCATACCACAAATTCACTGGGATGCTACGGGGGGACCATCTGTGCCTGATTATGGACAGCAAAGCAGCCATCCCACAGCAGGGACAAGCATGAACTTCTCAAAAGATTTAATTACATAAAAGTGATTTCTATTTTGAAATCCTACAGGATTTCTATTTTGAAAATTAACTACTCAGAGAAAACGCTGTTGCTGTCTATTTATATAAAAATATTTGTGTCCCTCCCACCCTGCTTCATAGTTTGCTTTGTATTTACAGGAAACATTGCACGGACTGTGACACCACACATGTTCTGAGCAGCATTTGTCCTCAAAATCAGATTCAGTGATAATGATTAAACTGAGATGTGCCAGAGTTTCTGTTGAACATGAATAAATGGCAGTTAGCTCCTTACCTCTGAGCTTGTTAAACAAGAGTGATTAGAAATATTCAGTTGGCTGGAAAAAACCAACATGGAAACCCATGAAGCTATACAGAACAGCCTCATAAGCTGATTTTTAGCTTATCTGGTTTTCATCTAGTGAGAACTTCAGCAGGAGGAAAGTAAGACTAGTCAGACAATAGTAAAAAAAAAAAGTTCACATTAAAATCCCAGTTAATTTGCCAACTAGATCTCAAAACACTATGAGCAATGACTGGCAGGTGCCTGGAACAAAGCTACCCTTCCTAAGCAATTGCTTATATGGTGCTATGGCCCAGCAATTATCTACTATATTAGCAGATAACTGCATTCAATCAGAGCTATTAACTAATTTAAATAATTCACATTCATATTTAGATAATTCACTCCCCTGTATAAGGGAGTGAAGGGATCCACAGCACCTTGGTTTGACTGGGGACACTCCAGTTCCAAATCCCAGTGTGAAATACCAGTGTTGTCGACTGGTGGTCATACCACAGGGGCAGACATTTAGAAATGCCCTTTTCCCCTCCAGTGATACTGTGGTTGAGGTGGTTCCGTAAGGAGATGGGTTCATGGGATTAAGAGGGATGAGCTGCTGGCTGAATCCTTTCCCATCCAACCCACACCCGTGTTTGCCAAGGGCTGGTAGCTGGAAGAGGGCACACTGGGGCATGTGGGGCAAAGGGCGGTGAGCTGCCTGCAGCCTGTGTCACTGGTGGGGACATGTCCGAGCCAAGAACATCTGTCCAGACATGGGCAGTCAGAGCTCAGCCTCCAAGCTGCTCAAACACTGGCAAATTTTGGGGTTGGGGAATGGCTTACAAGATGCACAAGCCAACCTACACAACAAGGTCTATCCAAGTTCTGGTGGGGGAAGCACAGAGAAGGTGAACCAGCAGCTGCAAGGAAGCCATGTGGCTGTGTGCACCTTCCCAAGGCCCTTTCAGTCCCTCTTTGCTACCAGACACTGGTGGGATTTTGAAATCTGACCACTGACAGCAGTCCCAAAGCAGAGATAATTGGCTTTTTTTACTAAACATGGGAGAATGAGTGATGGATTTGACTCCTGCTGGGTGCTCCCCTGATCCCAGCCCTTCAAGGGAAGAGGCCATCCTCCCCTTTTCTTTTTCTGGGTGCTGTGATCCTTCAACAACTTGCACATGTGGTCTCTATTAGTTTTGCCTGCCTGATTACATGTGTTTCTTTCAGCATCTGTAGAGGAATGAAGACATGTGACACAACTGTGCAGGACAGGCAGGAAGAGCTTGGATCAGACAGATGGTGTATGCTGCCAAACAGGCAGCACGGCTTCCCAGGCACTGCAGAGGGAAGGTGCAATGCTGTGGCACCCCAGGCTAGCTGGGAGCTCTGCTGTGATCCCAGTGTGTCTGACCCCCTATCATGATATTGCCACAGCATTATTCTGGTCAGGAAAGGACAGCAGTCTGTGTCTTGGGCAAAGTGTGTCATACAGCATTACAGAGGACAAATACCCCAGTGGTGCTAGCTCAGCCTCCCTGAATGCCTTTTGTCATGGTCCTTAAGATTTCTTACAACAATCCTGTCTCTCAGCTTTGGTAGCAGATAGCAAGTCTGCATCTCAAACCATGAAAATCTACCAGAAACCAGGTTTGGATAACTTCCCTGATATAAAATGCTCTGTCCTTTTATTTTTGTGCGCATCCCAAAGATGTAGAGCAGGGGCTAGATTTTCACAGAATGATG
The DNA here is from genome assembly GCF_014805655.1 of Passer montanus. Taxonomy (NCBI): domain Eukaryota; kingdom Metazoa; phylum Chordata; class Aves; order Passeriformes; family Passeridae; genus Passer; species Passer montanus. Next base: position 4,436,628 of record NW_024364270.1, read on the forward strand.
GTGGAGGTACAAATGTGTGGCCAAAAGGCTGGAAGCAGCCAGAGAACAAAATATTTGACTCAGGCAAGTGGGTGCAAGGACTTCTGGTCCTGAGTAGCCCTGATGTGGATTAGAGGATCACAGGGTGACTCAGGTAGGAAGGGACATCAGCAGGTTGTGGGTGTAGCCCAGCCTTCCGCTCAGAGCAGAGCTGCCTGTTTGCCATCTGCCTTTGCCTTTCCCTAGTCCTACTCCTGACTAGCTGACCCTGGGGATTGTCTTGCAGCAGATGCAGCCAGGTCTCTGCAGGGTGTATTCCAGCTGGGGCTGCTGTTTGCTTTCCTGGGCAGTGTGGAGCAGCTCTGGACATGATGTGTGGGGGGGAGGATTGCCTTCAGCCGCTGCCTCAGGCAGTGAATGACCTGAAACTGCTTTGCAGTTTTCAACAGTCTTAACAATGGAAATCACTGTTTTGTTAAATATTGCACAATCTAGTATCCTTATTGATTCAATTTGAAAAAGAAAATATGTGTATGTTTACATACAGCATGCTGCAGAACCTTGTGAAAACCCTATTTCCATCAGGCTGCCCGCAGATGTCGGTAGGGGGGACCAAGAGATCGGACAAGCAAACGGGAAGCAAAAGGCAGCCTTTATTTGGATGTGGGGCTGACAGAGGGCTTGTCTCTGGATTAGTAACGGTGAACTGCCACTACAGGAACCTGTTTTGTTACTAGGACTCGTTACAAGTCAGCAGACAGCCACACTTTTCTGACTCATCAGCTGATACTAATTAATGACTTGGGAACACACCAAAAATCCCCACTGGCCTTCCTTCCTTCCTTGAAAGGCTGTGATTGTCTTTCTCCCCTTCACCCCAGCTTTAGAAAAAAAATCACATCAAAAAGCTATGCATTTTAAACATAGAGAATGACCAAAATAGCTCACCAGTCCCAGCATCACCCCAAATAAAAGTACAAACCCTCCAGATGGAAGTATGCAAACCTAATACAGAATATAAAAGATAACACATTCCCCCCCCCCCTTTTTTTCATATGAAAATCAACATTCTCTGTTACCAGAAGTGTGTGGAACAAAGCAAATGCCCATGTCTGTGGGCTGCTGCATCTCTCTGCCAGCCAGGCTAGCAGTGCTGAGCAGCAGATTTCAGGTATACACATTGACAATGTCTTTGTTTCTCTGAACAAAGGAATGAAGAAAAACTCCACAAACACCAACACCATTCTCCTGCATATGGGTAGGTATGGTCCCTTGTCTCCCTAGGAATACAGCCACCTTTGCTTATGCCACATCTGCATCCTCAGTGGGGCCAGCATCATTTAAAATCCAGGTCCTAAAAGCCAGGTTTACAGACTGACTCCCAGCATCTGTATTTCTCTGTCCTAGAAAACAGAACTGCTGATCTTAAATTATTCGTTATTGAATCCTTCATTCCTTAATGTCCAGTTTCTCATTTAAATAATCAGTGTTGATTTGAAACAAGTTTTTCCCAAATTCCCCATAAATATTAGTCCTCAGGGGAATGTATTTAGACAAAATGTAAATAGTTTCCTTCATGAAATTTTGTTTGGACAGAACAACTGCCACCAAGATATCGTGTGATCTCCAGGGTGCCATGAATAGTGCTTTCATACTTTTCTGTCACTGGGGTGTAATTAAAAGATCTGTCTTTTTTTTTTTTTCTTGAGTCAGTACTGCATAAATAAAGCCTCCTTGTGAATTACCTCAGTCTCGTTCAATGCTAGAAGAGCACAGAGCAAAGCTGTGTTTTTGATTCTGTTTTTAACAGATATAACCCTCTCAGAGCTTAACCATATCTTTACAGACACAGATGCTCAATTACATCTCTGCTTTCGTTCTTATTCTCCTGTACTGTTTTGTAAAGCATGAAGGAGCATTAAATGCACTTGCCATGATTCCTAGAGGACATTTAATTGGGTGGATGTCCTGATGAAATAATTCCACCTTCATCATGTACATATCTAACTCCAAATGAAATATTAGCAAGTCTGAGAAAGATAAAGATGAATAAAAGCATCTAAAACACTTGTTTTCCACAAGTACCCTCAAAATACATGAAAGTGTCTCCAACAGAAAGTTTGATGAGAACAATCTCGAGTGATTTGAACCCCCGCAGAGTCCTGTGTAAAGTCACACCTCAAAAATGCATTCAATAATACTACTTTTATCTGTAAGGGCTTCTCAGAACAGACTATCTTGGGATGGTATCTTTGTTTGCCTCTGCTGTTCTTCCTGCTTTCACATTTCAATGGTTAGAACATACAAAAAACCATCCTGGCATTTTCTTCTTCCCCTGAATGCAAGGAGCCTAAAGCACGTTTTCTTGGGACTAATGACTCATACAGACTGAAGCTCTCAGCAGGGACTGTCAGCACATTATGAAGTTCAGAAGAGTGGTTGACACAAAGTTGTCTGCTGCAACAGGGACTCCCAAAGGGCTTCTGACTGCCCAGGGCCAGAAGCAAGGAGAGAACAGCTGGAAGGCAGGCTGAGAACGAAATCACACCTCTGTAAGTTTCATGTTCAGAAATATGAACAGCTTCTCATTCAGAGCTCAGAATTTAAAAGATGATAAATTACAGAATGAACACAGGCTCCTATTTACTTTATCCCTTAACCTTGTTAATTCTGCAGTGCAGCCTTGCTCATCCAAAGCTTAGCACTAATTTAGTGTCAAAAATTCAAAAGCATTTGAGTGGCTAGGCTAGAACAAGTTTGCTAGTAAATTGGCTTGCTTATGAATTGATAAGAGCACAGAATTCTTTTTTTCCTTTTATATATATTTAATGTATTTATATAAAAGTTTTGGCATGGTTTTTTTTGTTTGTTTTTTTTTAAGTTCCCAAAGTATAATTTTTATCAGAGAAAAGAGGATCTGATTAGAAACTCCAGATCTTTATTTGCCTTTTTCACAGGGCAGCCATGACTTCTCTTTCCCACTGATGACCTGTAGTGGGGAGTGTTGCTTTGAAATACAGACAAGGACAAGGCATCTCTTACAGAAAGGGAAGAAGAAAAAGAAACAAAAGCAAGGAAACATAAGCGTCACCAAAACCACATCTGTTTTCCTGTGACAGAATCCAAGCTGGGCTGGTTACTGACATAACAAAACAAAGTTGATTCTGTGCCTTTTTCTGGCAGAAGACTCCATCTAAACCCCCACATGTCTGTAGACCAAATTTGTCTCAAAGTCTGACTCTAGGATGCATGTTTTTGAACATGTGAGGCTTTAGGCTTCACATAGGAACAGAAATGCAGGTGTGAGCCATGGCTTTGCAGTGATTTCTAAAGCAAGCGTGGGAACAGGGTATGAAGATTTCTTAGCTGAATTTGTCTGTGCTTTCTGGTGCTTCACATTGTTGTTATTCCTACACAGAGGGTTTGAATTAACTGCATGTTTGTACATGGTAAATCTGAAAACAGAGTTAGACTTTAATAATGGAGTTCATGGCACTGAAACACTGAATCCAAAACCCTGTAAACAGCAAATCCTTTTGTGAGTGCCCACTAAGTCCAGGCAGTAATCCATGCTGTTTGCATTGGATTTTCCCCATTGCTTCCTCCATTTTGGTAAAAATACAAACAAAAACTTAGCTGGTCAAACATGTGAGCTTGCCCCATACATATTCATGGGGAAAATCTGTCCATGTGAGTTCAGTGTCCCAACCAATCCACCTGATCTGGGTTATCACTCTGTGTTGCACATACCAGACTAGTTAAAAATGAATCTAGAAGAGCTTTGGACTGCTCTGCACCAAGAGCAGAAAAGTGAGTTGAACGAGCTATTCAAGCAGACAACCTAAGAGAACACATTAAACTAACCCTAATAAAAATAGTCCATTCCTCAAATTTTGCATGCAGCATCTGGAAACATTTTCTCCTTAAACACAATTGCTTTTCTTTTTTTACTTTTTAGTATATGCACATAGCTACTTTGTAAATGAATTGTGATAAAAATGTCATGGGTGTTGTCACACTTTGGGTAATACCAACAATAAAAATTATGAAAGTATCATTGTAAAAAAATTGTGACAATGGTATGCTAAAACCAGTGAATGATCTGACCTAGAAATCCCTTAAAAAAGGAAACTTTTGTTCTCTTAAACACAAGGCACAGGCAAGGTGTTGCAAGAGTGTTTAGATAACTGAGCTCGGATACTTGTCCTGCTCTTCTGGCCCCCAGAAAACAAATGTAAACTATTCATCCTATAGCTCAGTATCTTTTAAGACCCATCTGGTTTGGACTTTATAGCACACAAGGATAGGCAAAATCACATTAGAGAGATTCATTTCAGCAAGCTCTGCATTTAAACAAGGTGTCACATCATGTCAAAAATGTCACCAGGCCTGACACAAACTAGCAACGCAAGATTTATTTTTTAAATTATCTATTTCTGAATACTTATCTACAGTACACAAATACAATAAAGTATGGTTATAGGAAATACATAGGGTTCAACCAGGTGTTTTTTCAGTCTCCCCTTTGCAAGCCCTTGGTAAAAGCTGTGACCGTTCTTTTTTAAAAAAATAATTGGATTTTGGCTGAAATTCCCTCAGGACAGAGAATTGCAATCATAATCTAATAATTTATTTTCATAACTAGCTGCTATGTTATGGAATACTCCTATGAAGCTTTGGATATTGCAGTCCAGTTGTTATCTGCCAGCAATGTTTATGCACACAGAGCTAAAGATCAGCCAAAATTTCATTACAGGAAATAAAAACCACTGGAAGACAAATGCAAAAACCATTTGGTAGAAATCATAAATACTGGAATGAAACCTTTTTCCCATATTGAATTAGGAACAGAATATATTACAGAATTCAAAAGCAGAGCTGAAAGAGATGGTTGAGATAATTTGGTTTGAGATTTTGCAGAACATCAAACTCAAATTTCTCTGTTAACCCCTGTTGTATCAAGACCCTCTCTTTCAGCAGGAAAATAATGCAATCAATGGTAGTTATTAATTAGCTTAGCTGTTAATTACTCCTTTTGTTAAGCACTTATACCTTATTTTTAATCTGAAGTGTTTCTGTCTTTGACTCCTCTTGATGGACAGTGCTCTATATTTGTTGGGCTGAAGAGCTATCTGCTAATAATTTTTTCTTTCCTCTGTAGATATTCACAGGCTGCACTAGCCTTGTTTTTGATAAGATAAACAGACTTCCCTCCTTAAGACTTCCTCATGTTTTCCTTTTTTTTTTTTTTTTGACATTCTGGTAGTTCTTACTTGAATCCCCTCCAGTTTTCAATATTCTTCTTGAATTGCTGACACCAGACATGGACTCATTTGGCCAATGTGGTGCCAAACATGGAGGTAATATATCCTACTTACTCCCACTCAGTATTCCCATGTCTTTAATCATTTGGCAGAAGGGCTGAGTTAGCAGCTCACATTCATTGTTGTCTCCAGCTCTTTTCCAGTCTGTCACAGTTTCCTCGGAGGAAGCACTGCCCTTTCCCTAGAAGGATGCTCTGCACTATCTCCCTGGGTGTCTGGATTTGAGCTTGGCTGAATTTTTTAAGTGCATGTATTTTAACATCAACCAGACTATCAGGTTGTGCAGTTTGTTGTGTGCCACTGCCCTGTCTGTACCTCATTTGCTGTCTCTCCTATCAGTGCATCACTGTCAACCTTCAGGAAGATGGCAAAGCTTTAAGATCTATTTCATGTTTCTTCAAAGCAAGGGAACATATTCCTGTCATGGACACAAGCACGGGCTCTGTGTTCAGGGATCTCTTATTTTATTTCTGTCTAACTGCAGGTCCATTGGCACCAAACTATATACTGTCACCAAATGGCAATAAGCAAATGCACCAGGTTACAGATAGATTAAGTTTAGTTCTGCAAAGGACCTATTCTATTTAATGAGAATGCTTAATCACAAAGAAGTGTGTAACAATCACTAGCTGGGAAATTAAAGCATAAAAACATCACACTGCTTTTCTTCTCAAGGGATGTTTACTACTTCTTGACATTTCATGGGGAGGTACTGTTGCAGCCCCTCAGTGTGAATGCAGCACATGAGACTCTATGTGCTTATTACTAATAACTTTCTTCTGGTTTCTTCTTATCCTTCTGGCACTCTTATATAAGCTCTATAAATGTGACTTTCCAAATTTCGGAGAGCAGTTCAAAATTTGTCATTTTCCCATAGGTGCTGTAATGCCTGCTCACTGCAAACCTATGAATGACGCTGGCCCCAAGCTGCAGCACCCTCCTAAATCGCACTGGAGATGCCCCAGTCAGCCTGGCACAGCCTGCACTGACACAGTGCCCAGCAGCACTGCCCAGCCCTCCTGTCACACAGCCCTGGCAGCAGGCATGGCACAAACCCAAGGGGAGACTGTCACCTCTTCCGGCCAGCACCCAGATCTGGCTCACTCTGTGCCACCAGGCTGTCGTGCCGCTGCCACCCAAGCCCTCTGCCAGGCTCCCCAAAGACAGGACGCCTGAAGATTGGCAGCCTGCTACCCCTCCAGCTGGAGGAAAGAGAAGTGTTATGGAGTGGGATGAACCCGGTGGGCTGCAGCTCTCAGAGCAGCCAGTGAAAATAACCCAGTAGCAGTGATGAGAAAAGCAGGGCTCGCTGTGGCACATGCCAAAAGGGAGTCCCTGCTGGAACCTGCCCGGTGCTTACAGGCAGGACACAGCACCCGGAGCAGCGTGGGCAGGACAGACCAGCAGGCAGGACCTGGCTCCCAGACGTCATTTGGAAACGCAGGGGGAATCTCACTCAGCCATGGCCGTGGGCAGAGGGCAGCTCCATCAGCACACTGAGCAGCTGCACCCAGATTCAATTGTGTCTTTTCCTGTTCGTCTGACTGACAGGGAGCAGAAGGGCTGCTTAGTGTTAGGGGCAATTTGTATCATATGTTTAGGCACCAGTGGTGCATTGTATCCCCGTGGTGCCTTCGCTCCCCCCCTGCCTAGCCCCTGGGCACCTGACATCACTCCGGCAAGCTGCTGTACAGCAGGATTTTTCCAGCTGGTGCTGGTTTAAAAGCATTAACTGATCCTATTAACTGTCTTTGGAGGAGCCCACCTTGCAACTGCAATGAGATCACGACACCCCTGACGCCTCTGGAGGCCAGATGCTCCATTACACGATGACTAATGGAGCAAAAGCCTTTTCTTTGTACATGTAGATAAAATCCCTGGAGCCCACTCCTCCTGCTCTACCTCCTCCCTGCTTTCCCACCCTCCCCACCCTTCCCCCACAATTTTATACTGTATTTTAAACAACTGATTCCTCGGAAAAAAATATGTCACATTTCAAGCTTCAGTGGAAACCAGCCCAGCCCAGCATCCAGAGAAGATGCTCAAAGACCCACTGGGGCTCTGGTGGGGAGCATGACACAGGAGCAGAGTCCAGAGGTGGACTCAAGTCTCTGCAGCCGCAGGAAGTGAAGCAGCTGTGCCCCTGCACAGCCTGGGTAAGTAGAGCAGGAGGCAGCTGCTGGGCTATTCATCCAGCTTGGTGAGAGAAGAAGGAACAGAAATTCATCTCAAGCCAGGAGGCAGATTTAGGCAGGTGGTGTGACTCAGCACAGCCTGCCCATGGTCAGTGCCACCCACTGTGGAGGGCTGCTCTGTGGGGAGCTCCATGGCACCACACCTCTGTAGTGGTCACATCTGAGCAGTCTGGAGGTCTCTTTTCATGGCTGCACCAGGATTAAGATCATCTCCAGCTGATGCCAAGCTAAGGAGGAAGCTGAAGTGGTATAAATGCAAGTTATAGTCTTCTCCTTGGGCACTGCCAGGGCATGGCTGGGCTTCAGCAGCTCAGCTGCAGTAGCCAGTGGTGCAGAGGTTCACCTGTGGGGGCTTTCAGAAGTCAAGAGATCTGCATCTTCCTCATTTCTGGTCCTGCTTGGTCTGTGTTCACACAGTGACACGGAACAGTGGTGACGCTTAATCTGGATTCACCACGTGTGATGAATAAAAAAGACAAGGGAAAAAGAAAAAATTAACTGATTGGGGTGTAGGAGGGCTGAAGTTGGTTACCTAAAAATGGGGCTGAACAAAGCATTTGAGCACATGCTACTGGGAACAGCCCTGGTGAGGCTCGAGGAGACCAATGTGTCAGCCAAGCCCATCTGGGCTTTCCAGTATCACCTCTTGCACTTCATATTCACTACAGAGCTGAGCTAATGAGTGCACAAGCTCTCCTCATCTTTCTGGCAGTCCTATTTAATACAGAGATACTTCTACTTCTCATAATTCTTGCTGCCATCCCTCTGAATCCTGAATTATTAATATTTAAACAGTTAAATAGCAGTGAAACTGCATTATAAAGCAGATTCATTCTTATTCAAGTAATACTGGTGCAGTACTGCGGGGCTTCTTCATCATAAGCTCTGAGATCAATGCCCAGGAAGTCCTGGACAAGAAGGGCTGCTCCAGTCAGTGGCAGTGTGAAGGGTGCCAGAGAGCCTCTAGAGATTTTTTTTTTCCTCAAAGGTGAATGCATTGCTCTAAATACACAGTAGTTTTTAGCACAGCTGGCCTGCACGTGCAAAAGAGTCATGGACACTCCCAATAAGCCTCTGTTCAAAACCTGAAAAGGCCAGGAAGTGTTTTAATGTAGTTATTCTCTGCTTTTTAAAAAGCACACAGAAGAAAGCAGGCTGCTTTCTTCCATTCCTTGGCTGTAAAGAGCCTTAACAAGCCCCCTGTCTAAAATAAGGGAAACTGAACAGCAGGTTGAACAAGATGAAAGGGACTGAAATATTACTAGAGCTACAGCAATCTTCTGTTCTTATAATTGTTTACATTCATTCTCCTTTGCCACTGTCCTTTACTAAAAACATGTATTGATTTTTGTTATCTGTTCCGCTGCCTGCTCTCCCCCGAGTCATTTAGATGCTTACAGGAATTTAAATAGACTTTCAGAAATGGTGCTTCCAGATCTGAAGGTTATTTAAAAGGACACTGTCAAGACATTTCCTTTGTTTTATTTTTAAAATTTGTTGAGTTAAAATTTGAAGATATTTTATTTTGACTGGATTGATGTTTATCCAAGCATAGGCCAGATTCAGATTTCCCTTATTACCTGGGCTCTACTGAGCTAATATTTTTCCTTCATCAGAGAACTGCTACCAATGTAAACATTCCTTACACTGTAGCATAACAAACTCATGTCTTCTGCAGAAGAAACTAAGAATATAAAAAAAAGGATTGTGGCATTAACTTGCTGGTGTTTGTAGTTACAGGAATTAATTCTGGAGTATCTTTTTTATTATTCCTTTGATGCACGGGGAGAAGGAAAAAATCATCAGCAAACTCAAGCTTTCATTTCCAGCACTTACTTACACAAATCCATGCGTTTTTCCCTGTGACTCCATAATGACAGAGACACAGTGGAGGCAGACACGAGCAGGGAGGCTGACACAGTGCTGGACACATCCTGCAGCCCGTGGCTCAGCTGCACGGCGTGGCTGCAGCCCCTGGTGCCCCTGCAAGGGGCACACGGGCACTCACACTGAGGTCCCCAGGGTGCCAGTGAGGATGAAGATCCCCAGAGCTCCCCCTTCATTCTTCTTTCAAACTGGGAACCTCTAGGCTCTCTCCCAGAGAGACTAAAGCATAGGGTCTTCCATGCTTTGCAAGATTTCAAAAGAGACAGGAAATAATTTTCTCTGCCAGCCTTATGCTGGGGACATCTTTTCCGTCCACGTAGCTGGGTAGTTTCATCCTTTTGGGGTGTAGGGAATGAATCACACACACTTTCCTTAATCCCATTCAAAGTAATTTAAATATCTCATTAAGGTCTCAACTGGTCCTACTCTCTCTCCTTTCAGCAGAGAGAATGATAGCACAAGTATCTTAAGCATGGACTTAGTAAAGCATCAGACAAGAGGCATTGGAGCAGGCCCATACTTTTATTTGTGATTCAAAAGACCTAAACATCAAATAAAGTGTTAGCACCCCTCTGGTGGTGGGCCTGTAGTCAGGATCAGGAAAATTAAGGTTCATCCTTGAAGATAAACGACTTAGAATTACTACAGAGGAAAAAAAAATTGAAACAAATAGGTTTTGTTTTGTTTCTGTGCTCTGGTCATCAGGCCTGTAGTTGAAGAAGCTGCTATTAGTTACACACAGTCACATCTGAAAAAAGAAAAAATCCTTCAAAAGTGGCTGCTCTGCTGACACAGTGAAATGCTGTATGCCCATATTGAAGGGTAACTTCTCTAGGCAGAAGCTTGCCCTGGGCAGAGAAACCACACATTTTGCTGTAAACATGCATCCAGAGCAAGTGTCTGTGTCTGGAGCAGCAATTACCCCCTCTGCCCTTTCCATCCCCAGAAGAAATTAAGGCTCTCACTGCTAATAATCATGTAGGAATTGTCCAAAAGAGCTTTGTGTTGGTTTGTAATTTTGCAGACGTGAAACATTTCCCTCAGCCGGAAACAGAAAGTAAAAGAGAATCTGGCCTGATATGTCTGTAAGGAAACCCAGGGATACTTTGGATGAAGCCATAACTGGCCAAGAATCATGAGAATGAACTACATGGCAAGTAGCTGTGGATTCACTCAGATTTCTGTCCTAGAAAAAGCAGTCATAGGCAAGTCAGTAAAAGAAGCTGGTTGAGAGAAAGGAAGGAGAACCACAATGATTTTAACTAACATCAGCCAGCAGCAGAGTTTGCTTGCGAAATGCCTCAAAGAATGCAGTGAGTGCTCACCTCTATACTTTTCTCTCACACTGATGGCTTGTGTAAGGTTTTGTTGATTTTATGCCTGCTTCTAAATCTTACAGCACAAGGAGCACCCCGTTAAGGTGTTAGCATTTGAGCATGACCAGAATAAGACACTTAGTCTTTTTTTTTAAAGGACTTCCCTTAGAGAACTTGTTGATATCTCCTTGCTGCTGTGGTTCAGCACTGAAGTACTGTCATTGCAGAGAACATCTTTGAAGTCATCCTTTCAAAGGGAACTAACTGGCAAGACTAGATAAAATCTGTTCTGCAGAGAAATCTATACAATTGTTGCATCTTTTGCTTTTATAGATCCAATTTTTTTCCCTTCTGACCCTAGCCCTTTTGAACTTTACTTCAGTAAAAGGCCTTCTTGAACACAGTCTGAAGCAACCACAAAAACAATCTTTAAAAATCACTTCTGTGCAGCTGAGAGACACTAAATTCCCTTCCATTTGCTTAAATAACCTTATTCTAAATTCAGTGAAATAAGAGCTGACCCAGTGTCTCAACAGTGGTATTTTACAATCAGCATGTTCTTTTCTCAATTTCCCAAGAGTAACAAAAACCCCCCTCTTCTTGTTGGGAAGAGTCGCTTACATTATGTGCAATGCCAAGACTGAGGGATGTTCCAGGACTGGGAACCCACAGACTCTAAACTAATATAAACAAGAAATTACCATTGCAAAAACTAACTTGTCATTAATTCAGCTGGAAGGTTACTCAGGCTGGTGTACAGCAGCTATTCTGTACACTGGTCTGAAGTATTATGGGGTTTTTTAGCTGTTAATGGTAACAGTTGTCCTAGTTTACAGCATGTTTGAATGACACAAGTGTTAGTTCAACCCTTATTAAGCAGTCAAAAGTCAGTTGAGTGAACCTTTTCATTTTCTCACTTCCTTTTGAGAGATACTTGCCTGAAGACAACCCCAAACTAAGCCAGCTAGGGGGCTGCAAGTGAAAAGATGACATTAAGTGTTGATCCTTCCAATACACAATGTCTTCCAGAAATAGTTTGGAACTTCATTTTCACCTCAGATGAAGCTAAACAGGCCAGCTGGCATTTTAGGCAAAACCAGGGTGGGTCAGAGACAGATGGAAAATTAAAGATAACTTAAAAGGAAAGAAAGGCAACATGCATGATTTTGAGATGCTTTAGAAACATAAATGGTCACACAACCACTGCAGAGCTAGCAATGAAATCCTGTTTCCTTGAGCAACAAAAACATTTACTCCTGTGAAGAAGTATAATAAAATATTTCCCTCACTTTTTCAAGATCATAAGATTTTGAATTGCAGCAATGCATAAAGTAAAAAAAAAGAAAATAATATGGGCTTTTTCAGCAATGAAATAAAAATCTGCCAGAGCTCATTGAAGAAGGATGACTTTCTTGTGGTTTCAATCAGTTAGAGTGAGAAGGAGGAATTTTGTGCACCCCTTCTTTTTTTCTGCAGCATGAAGCAGTACAGGCAGATGATACACTCAAGAGATGTGCACATTTACAATTTTGGGGCCATGTGTCATCTTTCTGCTAGGCAATTTACTCCGTGTCTGCTCCCGTGTCAGTAAATGGAGGCGTGTGTAATGGCTGAATGGGGATCTGGGACTCCAAGGGACATTCCTAGTGAGTGACTTCAAAGAGGATTCCCTCCACTTTTTCCTTCTAAAGGAAATGGGTTCATAGGATAGGTTTGAATGCCAGCATAAGCCAACCTGTGCTCTCTAAGAGAAAACTAAAATAATGTCTCATCAGCTGGCTTTTGTAAATACTCTTCTGATATTACACCTGCTGCCAAGGTAATTTTTATAAAGAAGTTGGGACAGAGAACTGTAGCTCAGACACTGCCTGCACACTCTTGGCAGTGGATGAACATGACACAAATGCTTCCCTGTGTGCTCAGTGAGGGAAATGTCCTCACATGCCTGGAAGGCTGTGGAGGTGAGACCCAGCCTGCCCTGCTCCCAGCATGGCTGACCACCGTGCCCAGCATCAGAGGTAAAAGCCTGTGTTTTATCAGAAATTCTGTTTCCTGGGTGATATTTTTCTTTGCAGAAATTGATATGCTCTGATCTAAAAAAAAAAGGATTTCCCTGAACCTTTTGTGTTGTTTTAAAATCTCTCAATTGCATCTGAAATGCAGGGGTTTTAGTTCTGGTAAGCAGATACTGTTTTGGCTAGCTCAGGAGACTGTTCTGTAACTTCATCTTTGCTACTGAACTAGATGTTCCCTGAGTGGGAGGAACTGATATCTGAATTTCAAAGCACTTAATAGTCTTACTTGCACTTCTGCAGTATTTGGAAAATTGTAATTAACCAGCTTCGCTAATTTACGTTTTTAATATTTAAATGTTGCTTGTTACACAGAAGCTGATTGCTGTAGTAGCTTCATTCTGAAAGCTCATTAGAACTGCTAAAATGTTTAAATACACACAGCTGAAGAAATACATGCATTTTTATAAGGCAGGTATTATGGCAATACTTTGAATTTCATTGGCCTGAGCAAATGTGCCAGACTTCTGCAGGATTTTTTAATCAAGCTTATTTGCATTTGCTTGAAAAGGTACATTGCTGTTTTTCTGAGCTAAATACTTAAATGGCACTAGCTAGCAGGAGTTTTAAGTTTGTGTTTTGCACTATCATTAACCTTCCATTATGACACAGCCAAGGAAAATCAGACAGGGAGTCTTTTGTGCTCTGTGTGATTCACGCAGGATGTAGATAAGACATGGACAGGAGGAGCAAGACTGGCATCTGGAATTTTCCTTTAAAACATACCAATATTATTTAAGCACAATATCTGTTTACTTAAGGATGTATGCTCCTTTTCCTGAGCTGGGATGAAATTAATTCCTGTGGGATATAAAGACCTGCTTATTGAAAAAGGAAATGCAGATGAAAGTGTAAGAAGGGGCAACCGGAGAGGAAGCATGTGGCAGGAACCTGTTCCTGATGGGTGTTGTGGTGTGACCTGACATGAGCATAAGAGACCTGAGAAAAAAAAACCCTCTTCCTATTTTCAGGCTTGTTTTCCAGTCCCATCCCAGCCAAACCAGGGATGCAGATCACCCTGACACTAGGACTGCATTGCATTGCAAACTCTTGTTACCATCATGTGTGATAAATCTCTTAGCTCCTGTGGTAATACAGGGAGAATTTTCCTTCTATTTCCTCTGTCATGTTTTTCCCTTTGTGGTTATTTTTCCTCCTCTAGTAGCTTCCTTTTCCCAAAATATTCCTGTCCATAAATATCCCACAAATGTGTGGAGTGCCACATTATGATGAGGAAACCATCAGTGGGCACATCTGAATGTGTAAATACCCCGCTGCTGTATGGGCTTTTCTGTCTGTTCTGCTAGTTGGGGAAAACACCTCAGAAGCCAAAAGCTATATATACATATATCAATATAGACAGATAGATACACGTGCAGAATCCTCCAGTCAGCAGATCTTGTAAAGGGGCTGGCATTACCCCACCAGCATGAGCTGTGGCATGATTATTATGCAGCAAGCTGGAGCACAGGGAAAGCCTTGTTCTGGGCTTCTTAATCCTCTTCACCTTTTCCTGACACTGCCAAACTCCTGCTGCTGTGCCCTCATCCTTTTTCCACCCCTCTCCAAGCCTGACTTTACCTTCTGCCTCTTCCTCTCACACCTGGAATTTCTCTGGAGTGTCTGGTACAATGGAGTCCTGGTGTGAGTGGGGTGCACTCTGCTGATAACTGCACACCTCAGGACTTGCAGATGCTAGTCTTATGGTCCTTCAAGTGATAAAACAGAGGAGTGATAGACAGAGCTGCACTATTTACTGCATCCCTCAGGAAAATGTGGGAGGAAGCATCGGGTGCAGAAGCTGTGGTCAGGAGAACAGAGATGCTGCATGAGGCGGTGCCACAGACCACACAAACCAGAGGTGGGCATGTTGCCCATCTCAAGAAAGCTGTACTGAAAAAAAATTGGTTGGCAGATTTCTTCAAGTGCTGATGTGCTGTCCTCACTTCTGAAGGGATCCAGACACACCCACTGTTGGGCTGAGCTGTGTCTGCCCTAGGTGTGCTCATGCTAGTGAGCCTTACTGAAGGGGGGCCTGAAAATGTGGTGCTGCAAGGCAGACAGAAGAAACCTGAGGTTCACCTTTTTGCAGGCAGGTGCTCTCTTCTGTCTTTCTAACTTTTCTCTCCTGCAATCAGAACCCCAGCTGGCCATAAGCTGGAGCTAGAAAAACAGACAGCCCCTCTTCCCTTCCAGTCCTCCAACAATGACAGACTCCTCAGCAGTCAAGCAGCTGTACAATGCCATTGCTTCTTGGCTTCCACACCTGAGAGTCTCCAGTTTCACTCCTCCTTTGGGTGAGGAGGATACAAAAGCTCTCAGTGCCTACAGTGCAGCTGAAGGGCTTGTTTCTCAGGCTACTCATGCCTCTTGATTTCCTCTCCATGGCTGAGAAGAGAAGAAAAAGACAACTCCTGCAAAACACAGGGTACTGAACCTGTGGGTACTGAACACAACCCTGATGGTTGTGTCCTGGCCAGCTGCAGGCACAAATGCTGCATCCCGGCTCTTGATGGTAGACACACTTTTGGCAGGAGTGGAGACTGTGACCTCCACATCCCCCAAGGCACCCCCAAGTTAGCAGTGGCATGGCAGAGGGGCTGCTCACATCAGGAGTGGTCTGACAAAGCCTCTGAAGAGGAAAGGGGTTAATGTTTGTTTGTCTGCATTGCTTGCCACAGCTGCTGCAGCACTGCAGCCAGTCTCCAGAAAACTGTCTGTCACACACATGGATCATAATGCTGGGAGTAGCCTGGATGAGTTTTCTCTTTCCCAGCTGCTCCCAAGGGTGCTGCTCTGTGGAGACTGTGACCTGCACATCCCCCAAGGCACCCCCAAGTCAGCAGTGCTCTCAGAGCATGGCAGAGGGGCTGCTCACATCAGGAGTGGTCTGACAAAGCCTCTGAAGAGGAAAGGGGTTAATGTTTGTTTGTCTGCGTTGCTTGCCACAGCTGCTGCAGCACTGCGGCCAGCCTCCAGAAAACTGTCTGTCCCACACATGGATCATAATGCTGGGAGTAGCCTGGATGAGTTTTCTCTTTCCCAGCTGCTCCCAAGGGTGCTGCTCATCCCAGGAATGGGATACGTTGTTCCTGCTCACTGCCCGTGGCACGGCACAAGCAAAGTCACAGCTGTGTGGTGACCCTCACAAGCCATTCTGCATGTCTGCGTGGAAAGCAGACACACTTTCCTTCTCACAGGGCTCAAGTAGCATGTAATAACTGCTAATAAAACCAAAGGCACTTACTCACAGTTCTAATGATTCCCTCCCCTCTCTTCTGCTCTGGTGCAAAGATCAAGTTACTTATCAGGGGCTCTCAGTACTTTCCTCTTCTTTCCCACCAAATGGCTCTCTCATCTAGACAGAAACATGCTGATACCTTCCTCCCTTAAATTTGGATGGAACCAGGCAGGGGCTGCAGCCTCTTGAAGGTTTGCTTGGGTGAGAGCCATTCTACTGCAATGGAAATAGGAGCCATGGAATCAGAATGTCACCAGCTTTCATAGAATAATATATACAACAGATATTGAAAAACCTAGAGCTACTGACAGCCAACCTCATAGTTTTCAATAGCTAGAAAGATGTAAGGACAAAAATTTGGCCCTACTGAAAGAGGGGGTTTCCACTGATCTCAAAGGTGCCAAGTTTTCAATAAAAGTTCATCTTTTTGGCACTCACTTATCTATATTCAGTTTCTGTGTATTCTGGAGGCATTCACAGAAGTACAAGTCAAACAGGAGGAAATCAATCTCTACCCCCAGTTTGTGATAGTGCATTACAGGAAAGAGACCCTTATAATAAGTAATGGGAAAAGTTTAATAAAAAGGAAGATTTTTACCAAAATCTGCACAGTAGCATAACTACAGCCTAAAGTATGTGAAAATACCATAATCCAGTATTGAGGTCTGAGGGGAAGTCTCTTTCAGAGTCTCAGTCTCAATAACTGAATAAAGAAGAAAATTTAAAAACAGTATTCACTGCATCTGTTCTCTGTCACATGCCCTCCACAAACAGCCTTTTACTAAATTACAGGCATAGTTAATCTATTAAGTGCAGCAAGAAAGAAACCATATAGCATCATATTTTCCCTTCTAGCATACTAATTGCCTGCCTTTTTTTTTTTTTCTTTCATTACAAAGGTCATTTTATAGTTTGTCTTGGTGCTGTTGGGAGGGGCAGGAGGGGAATCCTGAGCCAGAGGCAAGCAACGTGCTCTGGTCAGAGTATTGCAGACCCATGCTGACTGCTTTTACAGGAGGAAGAGTGTGTGTGTGTTTGGAGAGCACCACTGCTCACATGCAATCTGGTGCAGCTTGGCAAGCTGCAAGCACTGTGCCCACGTTTCATCTGTGCAAATGATGTTAATTCCTGTGGACATCCCTCACAATTAAAAGTGTGGCAGCTGATAAACAGCAACGTTTATGCAAGATAAGTCCCAGTAATGCTTTCAAAATAAACTCTAGAAGCCTGGACCAGCATCAAAAGCAGAGTGATCCTGTGCTTTAAGGTGGACAGGAAAAGGTCTGACCCCCCACAAGTAACTACTCACATGGCTGTTGTGCCACAGCCCTCACTGATTCCATGGCCTGTGTTATTTCATTTCACAAGCAGCCTATGGGTAATACATCTGAAAATAGAGTCCTGCCAGATGAAGCAGGGAAAAGAGTAGAAGTAGCTCAACTCCTCCTACTGAGCTCCTCAATAGAAGAATATGGCTCAACTACCTGCCAACGGTTTTGGCAGGGGAGTGGTATATTTTTCTGCTGCTTTAATTTTTATCATCACCACTGATGAGATAAGTTTGGTTAAGAGAATCCTCCTCAATAGAGGAATATGGCTCAACTACCTGCCAACTGTTTTGGCAGGGGAGTGGGTATATATTTCTGCTGCTTTAATTTTTATCATCACCACTGATGAGATAAGTTTGGTTAAGAGAGTGGTATGGCAGGTAAAAAAAAGGGAGGGTGAAAGTCAGGAGAGATGAGTGTAGGGAAGGGCGTGCTGGAGTGATGCTGAGGTGAGAGGAGGGGAAGGAGAGGCTGGCAGCCAAAAGCCATGTAACCTTGAGGATGTTTCCCACCTCCACAATGAAAGCAGTGCCAGCTTGATTGTGAGGATGTCACTGAGAGGAGGGGTTTGGCAACATAATTTATGAGTCCTGCTGCTAGAGATTCCTCCTTGTAATTTTCTCCTGAGTGCACTGTGCATACCAAACACTTCCTCCACAAAAGCAGATAAAGTGCTTGAATGCTGCAGAGATTGAGATACAGCACATCCTGCTTCACGTCTCTGCTTCCAAAGCTTACCTGGAAAACTATTATGTAGCATTTTAATTTGTCATCTATATATTTTAAAATACTGTCTAAAAATATCAACTTTCATGAAGTAAGAGGGCTTAAAAAACAGAGTTCAAAAAAAGTGTACAAATGTTTATTCTCAATGTACCGTATAAAATTAGGGTTTCATCAGCTGTAACTGCACAAGTCTAAGATATAATTTCACATCTCTAAACATTTTTTCATATAACATGATACTTATGTCAATTAATAAGTTATTCAATAAATATTTTAATTGATGCTTAATTAACCCACTGTGGAATGCAAGTATATTTATAGCTGCTGGTAAAGACACATTTCTAAACAGTAAAATAATGCTATTTTGCAGAAATTGGGTACATAATAGCAGAGCAATTATGCTCCTAGCTGCAATGTGCATAATTTGTGATGTTTTAGGTTAATTCTGCCGGGCTGCACTCCAGTGCTCAGCAGTAGCAGGCTAAGAGCAGCAGTATTTCCCTGAACCAGTGGCTCCCTCTTTCTCCCATGCACACTTCTTCAGCAAAGGACACACACAACAAAGCACAAGTGCACCTAAAAGGACAATCTCGAGTTGCCTGGAGGGTATAACTGTGTGAAAACAACCAAAAACCCCAGTCATGGCACTCAGCTGAGGGCTGAAAGGGAGTGTCAGGCACAGAAGTCCAAAACTGTGATGCCAGACTGCAGCTGCTGCCTAGTTCTGGCAGTGCCAGCATCTCTGAACATTTGGCTTTTTTTTTTCCTTAAAAAGGATCTGCTGCTGTTGAACTATCAAGGTTGGATGATGCAGGGCAGTCCCCTCCATTCTGGAGTGTGTGCATCGAGCTCCCTCTTCTTCCCTGGGAGCACCAAAACCTCCTTGTTCTTCCTGCCTGACTGCCTGAGCCACCACATTGCCCTGAGAGGAGACACGGGGCACTCTTGTCCTCTCGGTGAAAGCAGGTCACCTCTCAAGGAAGGAGTGATCTGGGGCTGAAGACGTGGTGGGGTCTGAGCACAACCTGTGCTGGGACGTCAGCAATGGGCAGGTTGGAAGCACTGGGCTCCCCCATGGATTCAGCCAAATAAAGAAGAGAAGGAACATAAAACCACAGTGTTGTGGGGAACTGGGTGAAAGCTGTTCCTTCTTTGATGTACTGACCCCTTGGGCATTTGCAGTTCTGACAGCTTCTACACTCAGCATTAGGGGTCAATGATAGCAAGCACAGGTGAAAGTGTGTGAGGGTAAGAGAGAGAGCAAGGGAAGCTGCTCCCCCTGAAGAGAGGTTTAGAGTGGAGCCTGTTCCACCAAAAAAAGTCAGTCATCCGACAGAAAGGAAGCTCATGGAGAGCCTGGTGATCATTCTCCAGCATCATTATGGAAAACATGCCTTGCCCTATCTTGTGTTGTCTGGAGATAGCCAATTAAATACTGCAATAAAGACAGTTCCCATTTGTTCTATATAATGAGACTGTCCATCTGTGTTGTGAACTCAGTAATAACCTCACCAAAGCTGCATGCCTGAGCAGTGAAGATCATTTGGCATTGTTTGGCTTGGGGAAAATCATATAGGACTTATTTTCAAAGGCAAGATTTTTCAAATATTTCATCATACTTTGGGTAAGCATAAACTGCATAACACAACAGACACACAACTGTGTGCATAATTTCAGTGTTTAATTTTTTTCCCCTGTGTTCTCTCTGGAGCTATTCATATTTTCTGTTAGACTTTAAAACAGTGTTGCTACCTTGTTAAAATTATTCTGTCTCAGTAGTGACTTGCAATGTAGCTGTCTGCACTCTGCCAGGCTGCTGCCAGCTATGAATTCCCAGGTGCACTGCCTGTGAAACTGAAAACCCAGAGTTATGGCCTTTTGTTATTCATGGCCATGAAAGTGGGCATTGCATGTGCTGACATCTATTGTGTTCTGCTGCAGAGAAATAAAGGAAGAAAAACCCCAAAACCTTACTGGCTCCAATGTTGAGATTAGTGTTGAACACAAACAACAACATTTAATTGAACATGTTGGGTGTCCTGGACTCCTGGTGTCCAGCATTTAAGAAGGTAAGCAGGCAACAGAGGAGACAGAGTGTCTGTGTGAGGCAAAAGAGAATCAGGTTAAATTGCACAGGACGACACAGAGGACTATTACAATGAAAATATCAGTGCATTGCCAACTGGCTATCAGGTGGTATCACATCCCTTCAGGGGGGTGCAGTAGCTCCAATGTGATGGAGAATGAGGATGGGGCCCTAGCAGTAGGACTGCAGGAACTTTAGGCAGTTTTTGGATGTGTGCCCGTCTGGGTATTCCTGTGAAGAGAAGCAGGACATCCCTACAGTGGCTGCACGATGATTTGTAGCTCTGATAGAGCTCAGCCCCTGGGCTGAAGCAGCCAGACCAGAGGGAGCTTCAGCATTGAAAGCAGCATAGATGACAGTTTGATTCAGGGAAGGGACTTTTTGTGCTCCTGGTCCCTAAAGGCCACAAACACAACCTGCTCCAAACAAATTAACTCTGCAAAGGCACTCAGAGAACAGGACTTGGCTTCCATGTGCATGAGCCTTCAGGTGATATTTGGCATCTCCTTGGTTAAACTGAAGGTGAACCCTTGAAGGGAGGAGGTACCATGCAGAGAAGTGCTACTGGGGGGTTCCAGATATGTTGCTCTCTGATTCAGTGGGTGCTGCTTTGATGTACCCCATCAGGCAAAGCAGCACCAGCACAGCCACCAAGCCAAGAGCACACCCTCTGTGGCTGTCCACAGCAGCAATCTGGAGGTAAAGATGAGACAACTGGCCTTTAATTATAGCCCAAAGAAAAAGAAACTCTATTGATTCTAATGGAGTTCAACATGGGGCTGAATTTCACCCATTGTTCACCATGCTTGAGACACAAACAGGCTTTTCTTGAATATCCATAATTTCTTATACCACTGAATTGTAAATATGTTTATTGTGGGCAACAGTAAGAAAACAAGTCACCATTTATAATCAAGTTTCCTCCTATCCTATTTGCTGTAACAACCTTAGGTATTCATGGGCTGGGACATGTACAGTGAATGCTTACATCTTTGTTCTCCCAAGGCAGCAGGGCCACACCACAGCTGGCAAGACTTGTGCTATGTTGTGCCAGTAATTGTGCCTCCCAGGAAAAGCCTCTCCCACTGTCCACCAGCAACAGAAAGGACTAAGTAGAACAATTACTTGTCATTTACTATTTTGTGGTAAAATGTTTCAAACAAGAAGCTCCTCTACTGTATTAGAAGGTGGTAGAGAGGCATGCTATATATTCTTTAACAGAGGCGCTATATACATGTGATCATGATAGAGATATTGAAAGACTGGGAAAGTAGAAATGTACTCAGGACTGAAAGAAAAAGAAAATATAATTGGGGAAGAGAAAGTATGAATAGGGAGAGGAAAATCAAGTTACTTTTGTTGATGGAAGCACATGGAGATTGTCAAAAGAAAAGAAAGATCAAATTTAGTCATATAAATTTTGTCCTTGTGGACAAGGAAAGGGCACCTACTTTGCACACAGCTTTTTAGCTTTGGATCTATTAGTTTATTTTGTAATTGCATTTTTAACCTACTTAGGGAATATCAAATATGGAATTTCAAGCAAGCCACTCAATTCTTTCTGAAAAGCAGAAGGGGATGCTTTAACCTTGTCTTTGTCCATGTTCTGCTGAGTGTGTAGCTCTAATTAGATTCACAGCTCATATTAATATTGTGGAACCAACTGCTCAGGAGTCACATCAATATTTCTCAAACTTTCCATATGAAAACTATTCATAATTCAGTGTTCATTGATTTTTCAGACTGATGACATTTGAGTTGCTGAGCAAGTAAATGGGGTTCATCTGGGGTCATGTCCTTAATCCCTGCAGGTAAGTAATATCTGGCTTCTGCTGCTCCTTCCCTCAACTCAGAGATAAGCAATGAAACTTGGCTAATTGCTACTAATGACCTAATTGCTACTGCAGTCCAGGGAGCCAGAGAAATAACATGCATGCTTTCTTAAAGGAGTTCTTATACATTCATGTCCACAACAGCCTCAACTTGCATATATTGCACTGGGAAAAGAGGGTGGGTGAGTGGAGAAAGTCTCTGGAGGTGTCGTGTTTGCTGGCTGAATTGAGTACATCCCCTTGCTGCGCTCTGGCTACAGCCATGAAATGCAGGGGCACAGCTGTGGAGCAGTCTGGACTCCTCTTGCTTCCCAGTGCACTCCATTCCCATGAGCCAGCCCCGTGCGAGGAACTTGCAGGAGAAGGGACTCCCCCCAGTCTCAGTCCCCCTGTGCTCCATGCAGAGGGACATCAGCCAGGTTTGGACCTGTTACACGGCTCATACCACCCTGCAGATTTTGGAGTTGCTGTCCAGTGATGGTGGACTTCAATTTGATACTGTGGATGGATGTAAGGAAAAAGGGTTTAAAAGAAAAAGGCCAGAAGCAACACTTGTAAAAAAAAAATGAAACTTCTGGTTGTAAGAGTCTTTCATTCTGGTAGGTTCATGGAAACTACTCCATAAATCACCATTGAGGAAGAGAAGATAACATTTCTAAGTCAGGAAACCTCCTTTCAGTTCCCTAAAGCACTTCTTTGAGCTCAAATTTGATTTTCAGACATTGTGAGTCTTGCCTAATGCAGTCTAAATTTAATCTGAGTGGCAGGCAACCTGAATCCTTGAAGATCACACACTTGTTTATGTTCTTAATGTAGTTCTCCAAAGATGTCATTCTTCTTGGGAGACATGAAAGAGCTCCACTGAGCCTCACCTTAACAAATTGCAATTGTGCTCGGCATGTCAAGACTTGTTATCCTGAGCTCGGTCCTCCCTGGGACCAGCTGCTTCTCCTAGGTCACTGGAAAGACTTTCCTCAGCAGAAAAGTGCCAGGCAAAGCAGACTCGAGCCCTGAAAGGCTCTTTTCTTTAAGGATAGACCAGCTAGGGAAAACCAGACCCTTCTACTTCTTGCTCTAGTTATCTTCGAGGAGGGAAATAATTCCCTAGCACTCTTAATCTCTCAGGAAATAATTCCCTAGCACTCTTTATCTCCCACCAGGTCTTATTCGTTAAATGTTTGAATGTGCTACTATCCTCCTAATGACTCAAATTATGCCAGGATTATTGTGCTACAGGCAGTGGTTGTTAAAGGTAGCTACCTGCCCACGATAACACAATTTTAGATTACACTGAGAAATAAGAGTTGGGAAACATGACTGATGTGAGGAAGCAGAGGGAGGTTTCCATGGACTGGCTGTGTACACAGTTTTAGGTATGTTTGTAAGTATCTAAACAAATACTCAGTTCAACAAGAAGGGTGAGAAATCCAATTTAACTGTGTAAATATGCAGTCGGATATTGTGTCTAGAGAAGCAAGTGATTTCTGATGCAAGCATTCATGCACAATTTTGAGTAATGACTGATTTTCATGTTATGTAAATTGGATTTTCTAGATATTACTCTCTTGATAAGACATGGTTAAATTTAGTGTCAAAACTGAAAAGTATTTCAAAGCTGTTTACATGGTGATGTATATTCTGCTCATGAAGGCATGATTTCTACTGTTCTGCTGGTTGCTTTCAATGTTCTGCCTATGGAGAAAATGAATATTTCTGCATTGCTAAAATGTTTTATAATTCATATTTGAGGGACTAGCAAGCAAATTTTAAAAAAAAGAACATGCTGGACTCATGATAATAAAGAAGAATACAATTTTTATCTCTTGAATTTTGTTCTGCAGTATTTGCAAATTGTTCAAAATGAGACAACATGAGTCCTGTGCCAGTCTTCTGCTTCCTGATGAGAAGGTCTTGGTGGTTAGGACAAATAAACCCAAGGGAAATCGAGAAGTTTGCATTCAGATGCTTGGCAGATCACCTAAGCAGCCACCTACATAAAAACAGCAGCCTAATTTTACCAAACTATGGCACATATCTTGCAAATCTTACATGTGTTTAAGAGGTGAGAAAATGCTTTCAATACCCAAACAGGTAATGCTGCAAAATCAGGAGGCTGGGAGGAAACAGCTGGGACACCTACATTTCTGCAAAAATAACTGGCTTTCAAAACATTTCCTATGGTGTAGAGTGTAAAAAGGTTTCAAAAATACAGAAAATATGGAACACAAAAGGCAAAACTCTGACAAATGGCAAGTCTATTAGTAAGTGAAATGAAGTATTTGTAATCAATGAAAAAGCTCCCTCTGCACAAAATCCCTCTAAGATGAGTTATATTCTTGTTTTCCCTTTAGTCATGGCAGTCATGGCTCCCTCTGCACAAAATCTCAGAATCACAGAGGCTAAAAAATCCCTCTAAGATGAGTTATATTCTTGTTTTCCCTTTAGTCATGGCAGTCATGACAGTCCTCAGTACACCTGGTGTGTTTTCCTGCAAACAAGAAGAGCAGGGCTATGTTGGTCTGACAGCTCAGTATAAGCAGCTAGAATGATCCCGGCTTTCAATGTCCCACCTGAAGTTCCAGGAAGTTCCATCTGAACATGTGGAACAACTTCTTTGTCTTGTGGGTGATGAAGCACGAGCACAGGTTGCCCAGAGGGGTTGTGGAGTCTCCTTCCCTGGAGATATTCAGGAGCCATCTGGACACAGCCCTGAGGAATGTGCTGCTTTAAATGTCCCACCTGAAGTTCCAGGAAGTTCCATCTGAACATGTGGAAGGAACAACTCTTTTGTCTTGTGGGTGATGAAGCACGAGCACAGGTTGCCCAGAGGGGTTGTGGAGTCTCCTTCCCTGGAGATATTCAGGAGCCATCTGGACACAGCCCCGAGGAATGTGCTCTAGGGTACCCTGCTTGAGCAAGGGGATTGAACCAGATGACTTCCAGTGCCCCTGTCAACCTTACTCATTCTGTGATTCTGTGAAAGCAAAGAGAAAAAATTAGAATGCTGTTTTGGAAATACTCATGTGAAAAAATGCAGCTTCAACTTCATTGAACACAGCACATATTTACATGGTCAAAATATTCTGCAAAAGGAAGCTTCCTGAGCCACCAACAACCTCTGTAAAGGAGACAAACACCCAGCCAGCCAGGAGCATTTGTATCCAGCCAGGTGCATTTGTATCCAGCCATTCCTCCTAAAGCTGAGTCTCAGAATTCCCTCTCACCAGTGTGAGAGCACAGCATTAGCTCTGTGCACCTGGGAAGGCTTATGCTCAAAGTCCTGCACACAGGGAAGTGCTTTTCTCCTGCAAATTTTGAATTGCCAAAGTATTTGAACAAATAAAATGTTCCTTTTATATCAAATCAAAGTCAAATAAGTTGATGATTTTCTTTTCTAATACCAAAATGAAATTCAGGGTGCTTCAGGGCTCTATGCTTACACATATTATTATGGTGTATTCCCTTCAGCCTCATTGTTGGTTTGAATTATTCATGAAAATATACCTTCTACACCTGCAGATGTGGAAGATGATACATTTTCAAATGAAAGGTCTACTTTTTAATGCAAAAACACTGTTTGTGGCAGAGAGAATGAATAAGCAGTCAGGGTGTGGGTTGGCACAGGTAACAGAATCTGTTTCAGTGTCTGCAACTGTCCCAACAGAGAGATTTTGCAAATCAGGACAAAAGACCAGGGAAGAGCAATAAAAACCAGGAGATTTAGTACAGCTGGTTTAAACTGTCTGGCTTAGCACTCGGGATAAGTCATGTCATTATTATACACAAACAGTAAAGTATGAAGCTACAGGGTAGGTATTGATCTGTGCTTGTAGAGTTTTTGTGTAGCTTCTTAATCAGGCTGTATTTGAGATCAGAATATACTATAAAGCAAGTTGTAAACAAAGATCACTGAAGTCTTTACCCTGTGGACTCCTTCCTACTCCCACTGTCCAGTTCTTAACATATCACCCAGCGAAGCCACAGCTGTCCAGATGCTGAGCTGTGGGAACCCTCACTCCAGCTCCCCACTGAAGAGCCACTTAGACACCAGGTCTCTGCCCTCGGAGGTGTTTGGCCACCAGCCTGTTTTGCAATGCATCAGCACTCCTGTTGTGCCCAATTAAAGATGCAATTAGAGTCAGACCTAACATTTTGGACTGCCCCAGGAACTCTGTGGACAGCAGGCAGGGACATCCATCCCCACAAATGCTTGGAGTACCACTTCCATCCCCAGCTCCCTGCCATGCTTTGGTGTGCCTGACAGATTGCAACAGGATCCAGGTGACGTATCCTAATTTGCAGAAAGTGAATAAGAAGCAGGAGTTGGAGTCCTCTAGGGAGGGAAGGTTGCTCACCTGCTGGAATTAGCCCCTGCAACTAGAAAGGAGCATTTAACCTCAGACATTGACTGTGAGGTATTCCAGGCTGATGTGAATTCATCTGAAAACTGTGAATTTTTTGTAATTCAATTTTACATGTGTATACAAGTCCATATAAGATATAATTAAAAGCTCTGCCAAGAGTAAGTTTATGAATAAGGTTGTACAAGGGGAAATGTAGCTTGGGGCTATGTTTAGAGGTCTGGCCCTTCAGGCATTTCCCCAGGTGACATTCAACCTGCAAAGCAATGGAAAACCAAGTGCTGTGCATGTAGAAGTGAGCATGTGAAGGCTGAAGAAGAGGCAAAGCCACACTGAAGGTACTGTATTTGTAATCACAGGAGACTGATGGAATGCTCCAGGCATTGTTCAGCTCTGTTGCTGCTGAACATGAGCCTGAGGACAATAATTTGGCATGAAGGTCCTGGCAGAGAGAGGGGCATGATACAACCCCATGGACACAACACTTCACCTCCCTTAATCACATTCTCTCCATACTTTGGCCTCCTGCCTCTGCCTTTCCTTTACTATGTGTTAAGCAATTTGAGGCAGAAGATGCATAAATTACCATCAGCTGGATACATCTTTCAGATTATATCAGTTTGAAAATATTCTTCATTCACTCCCTAATGCCTCCTATATCTTGTTAAACACAGTTAAGGGTGTTGCTCTCTCACCCAGGAGCCGGCCAGTGTATGGATAGCAAACTGTACCTAACTTGTTATGAAATCCATAACTTGGAGTAGAAGGACCACTGCCTTCATAAAATATTCATTTACCTGGCTCTGAAATCATGCTTTCCCCTGGCTTTCTGAGATCTGCCCTGCAGACTCCATTTTGCTTGGACTATCCTTTGCCCAAGCATTCTCTGCTCTTCCTGAATCCTTCAGTCTCTCTGTCTCTCCTCCTCCCTCACACATCTCCACTCTGAAAAAAAATAAGTGGAAAGAAGCAGTGCAAAGGCCGTGCAGATGATTTATGTCAGGCTGAGTGCATCAGAAGAATTCACTGGAGCAGAGAGGCTCTGGATCAGGAAGAGGTCAGCTCACTATTTCAAGTGTTGTCACTGATCTGGGGCCACGTTATGGCTGGTGACATCAGTGAAGTGCATTCACGCATGTACCATTTTATGCAGCAGAACCAGAGGGAGCAAGGCCCCCAGTTCCACCTGAGATGCTGTGGATTTGGGCACCTAACTCCTTTTGTAAACCCCAGTGTAAATGTCTTTGCGCAAAGTAAGAAAAATCTCTCCTGCCAATAGAGCACATCTGTGCTGGTTCTTAGACTGTGCCAATACTGTGCAACATAACACCTCTAATTAATAATAAACACTCCTCAGAACCTGGCTGTGCCTGTCTCTGTCTATGTGACAAAAAGGAAGGCTGAGTGAAAGCATATCTTACAATTTTGCCCTGTGACTGCAAATAAAGTGAAGAGAGATTTTTTTTCATCAATAACATTTAGAAACCCACTAAAATTAATAACACAGAACTGAGGGTGTACTAAGTCAAACACAGTAAGGCATTTGTGCTGCTGGATGCTTAATCTGTGTGCTTCTTTCATTAATATTACACAGAAGCAATATTACCTTATACTTCTGGAATAAGTTTTAGGACCCAAAGCAATTTTATAAGAATTAGTCTCATAGCAGCTCTGGATATAGGGCAATAATGAAGCAGAAAACTAGTGACAGGACTGAATAAAAACTTTCTCCCCTGGAAATAGGACTGCCCTGGAACACCACCATCAGCCTTTCCCCATGCCTCAGAAATGTGGGGTTTGCATATTATTTTTAGCTCCTACCCCTTATCAAATCACCCTTGAAAAATACAGATTGCTCCATGGTTGCTTGAAGTCACAGGCTTATTTTGTTCTCTCCACCATAAAAAACGATGATCATTTGGAAGAGCCAGAAGATAATCTTGATAGAACAAAGAAAGAAAAGCAAATATTTCTCTCAATGACCTCAAAGCCAGCATCTAGTGAACTGTGAGCCCTGAGGCAGATGAGCAAGTGCAGAAAGAGCCCTTCGAGGTGCCTTGATCTTCCTGAGCTACAGCAGTCACCAATAGCAACCACTGCAGTGGAGGCTGCATGTCACCAGTGACAGGCAAACAGGGGGGATGCCTGCTGGTTTAATACAACTACACACACTGGAATAAATGGATCAGAGTGTGCTGTCTTTCAGCTTCTTTTAATATAGGTACTGTGATTCATACTTTACAGCTCTTAGAAAATAGGATCTAATGCTTTGCACACACTGAAAAAGAGGATTTCCTATCCCTCATGGTTTGAAGCACAGCTGAGCTCTGACCCACCTTTCTGAAACCATCCTGTCTATCTGGGAACCAATCCTGCATTTTGCAGAGCCAGTGTGGCAAGGGGTTTGACACAACCAGCAGGAGCTTCCAGTCACTAACATAAATCAGACTCCAGGAGAAGGGCTGTTGATTTAGCTCAGCCTCTTCTTTGGCTTTACCTTCTTTAATAAATTCACATCTCTGACATCAAGCCTTGGTATCAGCGAAGCGATGAGCTTCTTTATATACAGCAGCAAGTAATAGCCACAGCTCTTGTCAAAAAGAGTGATTTAATTACAGAGTCTGGAAAATATTTCTTCTAGAGATTCTTGTCCCTCTTCCCAGTTGCAGGACAGTCTGGTAAATATTCAGATTTCTGGATGCTTAAATTAACTAACAAAAGCTGTTAGCTTGTACATATACCCATTATAAATTTTTCTTTTATTCTAAGAAACATAATAAGGATGTCAGAGGAGATTATTCCCTTAAAAGGAATATTAATCTAAAAGTATAAACTATATTAACATTTAATTTAAAGATATTCCTCCTTAATGACTCTAGCATAGAAAATTTTACATTTGCCCAACTAGATATAGATAGATATATCTAATATATTTACTTATATATATAATATATAAGTATATAGATGATATATATATATTTTAATATATATAACATATATAATATCTATATCTAATATATATGCTTATTTTTCTTTATCAGTAGAGAACACTGTTCTTCACTGTTTGTGAAGAAACTGAAATATTGATTGTTTTTTAATTAAAAAAATGAAATGTATTTGTTTACTAAAAGTATAAGTGGATCAATTTGACATTTTTGGAAATAAATCCTGGACTAAATCCAACAGTAACCCTAGACTGTCTTTTCTAGTTACAATTTTTTCAACATAGTACAAGATTAATTTTGACTGTGAATCTGCCTTAGCTTATTCTACTACTTATTTAAGACTTTTTCTGTTTCCCTATTCTTCTGAAGTTCAAGACATTCTGTTTTTAATTTGTTCCTGCTTTCAGTTTATATGAATATGAGCAGAATTGGTGGTGGCAGCAGATTTTGTGCTCTGCCCCATCACTTGGAGGAGGAGATGCTCGGCACTTTAAACAGTATGAACGTACCACTTGAATATCACTACTGCAGTGTTACCACATCTTCAAAATTGCATTCTGTGAAGTGGAAATTGCCTGTATAAAATGGATTCTTAGGTTAGTGTTAAAGCCCTTGTTTTGCTGCTTTAAAAAATATCCGACTGTTACTCCACACCCTCCCTCCTTTCTCTTTTCCTCCCCCCCTGCCCCTTCCTTCCTCTCTGCTCCTCTCCCATCTCCTCACACTTTTGTTTTGAAAACTGAGCTGCACCTGTTGTCAAAACTTTTGCTTTCACATTTACTTAAGGACAATTTCTTCTGCAAATCAAATAGCCAAGTTGTGTGGAGGCTGGAGGGAACACCAGCACACACAATTGCAGTTGTTTCTGCTGCTTGCTGTGTTTCAGCTGGGCAAGGAGAAATGACATTTTCAGTGTACATTTACTGTACATTCTCTAAGTAGAGCAAGCATCAGTGCTTATGTTCTTCCAGGCTGAAAAATAATTTAAAGTCCCTGAAACAAGTTTGGGGTTTTTCTTCCCTGAGTCATTGAAGTCAATGGGATTTTATTGCAAATCGCTTATTTGGTTCAAACTATCTAGTGGCATGGCAGCCCAGATTACCTGAAGAAGATTTAATGTCTGACTATGCTGAAAAATAACTGCAGGGACAGTTATTTCTGGTATAACTTTTGCCCTTTTTCTGGCAAAGTGCTGCTGATTTGGACATGGTCCTTGCCTAGATAAGCTCTGCAGAGTGGGTGTTCTAGCTGTAGGCCAGGCATATCACATTTGTGCAACTTTTGCAATCGTGTTTCCTGGCCTAACATTGTCCAAGCATGCCCTTAGAGGCTGGCATTTTTGTTATCTTTTCAGAGAAACAAGATGTGTACTATTTTGCCTTTATCAGTGGAGACCTTTTTTAAGTACCTTGCTGCCAGAGAAACTGATAGCAAAATTAGAAAAAGAAATGGAGTGATTACAAGAACATAAGGAAGTAAATAATTCATCTAAAATAGTGAAACCTCCTTCTATGGCCGGTGCCAAAAGCCCCTTCTGGCAAGTTGGTAGAAGCCTGGCATCAGAGAATGTTTGAGGTTGGAAGAGCCTCTGGAAGTCATCTGGGTCTAAGCCCCCCTGATCATACAGAAATGGCCAGATCAGTCTGCTCCAGGAAATGTCCAGGCAGGTTTTGAATTATCGCAAGGATGAAGACTCCACAAACCCCATGGATAAACTGCATCAGTGTTTGATCACCCTCACCATAAAAAAAAAAAAAAAGTGTTTTCTTGTGTTCAAATGGTATTTAATGTATAATTTGTGCCCATTGCCTCTTCCCCTGTCTTTGGGCACTACTAAGAATCTGTATCCTTTATCTTCATTGTCTCCCATCAGATGCATCAGGTACACATTGATGAGATCTCCTTTCCTGAGCTTTCTCTTCCCCAAGCTGAACAGTTCCAGCTCTCACAGCCTCTCCTCACGGGAGAAATGTTCCAGTATAGCAGTCATCTTTGTGGACTCTCTCCAGTATAACCATGCCTCTCTTGTGCTGACGAGCCCTGAATTGGACGAAGCCTTCCAGGAGAGGCTTCACCACCACTAAGCAAAGGTGAAGATCACCTGTCTCTTAATGCAGTCCAGAGTAAAACTGGCTTTTTTTTTTTTTTTTCTGTGAGGGCATACTGAATGTTCATGCTATTCACCAGGATTCCGAGGCTCTTAGAAAAGCAACTTTCCATCTGATCCACCCTCAGCACATACTGGTGCATGGGGATGTTATTTCTTCTGCAGGACTTGAAATTTTCCTTATTCAAGAAGTGACTTGTTTACAGTCCCCCAGATTTTTACCAGTGCACACAAGGGAATACTTTAGCTGCTTTTCTAGAGTAATGCCCATGTGCTGCTGTCATCAGCAAAGTGCCACTTTCCCTCACAATAACCTGACTCATATGCTGGGCTGGAATAATTTTTGCCTCTCCCAAACCTGTATTTGGCTCTGCACGGCTCCTCCTCATGATGAATGCAAATAGCACATACCCCTGCACTGGCAATAGCTCCCTTGTTGAGAGGGTGGTAAACAGTATCACTCTACCCCCAAAAGGAGATTAAAAACAAAACAAGGCGATTAGAAACAGCTGTTGGGGGAGTGGTGATGATGGGGTGGAAAGAGGACACTCCCAAGGCAAATATGACTTCTGCATCATGGTTCAAACCAAAATAAACCAAACTAATAATAGAGGGAACTAAAGGGATAGTCACTGGATATAAAATGTGACTCAGACCATACTGAGGGACAGGACAGGTGGTGCAGGATATCGGACAAAAGGCTGTTTATCCTGTGTGGAGAGGTGCTGTGAGGGCTCTGATGGCCCCACAAGAGCTTCTTCCCTGCATTCCTGGACAGCACTTCCACAACCTCAGAATTAGGAGTGGGCTAGGAGGGGCTGTCTCCAGCTCTGCTCACATTTCTCTGCCCCCTGGAAGCTTCTCATTCCAGATCACGACATGGCCACTGAAACACGGGCAGTATAAACCTCCTGCCGACTCTGTTTTTGGTCTGCTACCCGGTCATGCCAACACGACCCCTTACTCCTCATCACCTCCCCGTGAGGCCTCAGCCCCACACCTGCCTGCTGCTGGCTCTTCTGTTTTCATGGAGCTGCTTCTGTGCCACGGCTCCCAGCCAAGGGGCAGCGGCAGGGCCAGCTCAGACGGAGAGGCCACACAAGCACTGGGGCCTTACACTCAGCCTGGAGCAGTCCCTGCAGTGCTCCATCAGCCAAAAGAGCTGTGCTTCTGGCTTTGGGTGAGATGGGAAGATAGTCCCAGTCATTATTGGGATGAGTGACACCTAAGAAGCACTGACAACCAGGGATGATTTGCACAAAGAGCAGAGCACTGAAAATTGGAAACATCTCTCAAACTGGGCTCAATGTAACAAGAATCTATCCCTATAAAAGCAAGAGAGAGTCCCAGTCACTACTGGGATGAGTGACACCTAAGAAGCACCGACAACCAGGCATGATTTGCACAGAGCGGAGCACTGAAAATTGGAAACGTCTCTCAAACTGGGCTCAATGTAACAAGAATCTATCCCTATAAAAGCAAAGGTTGAGCAGAAGAGAAACAGATATCAATGTGTCCTCTGGTGTAGCCAGTTTGTTGTGGAATTAAACTCAGCCGAGCCTCTGTCTCCCAATTTCAGACAGCAACCAGTGACTGCCGTGGGAGAGCTCACAGCCCCCGAGCTGTGAATAGAAGGAATACAGACTCATCCCTTTGTCTTTGTTTAATGAAGAGATGCCCTCATTAAGTGTGCATGTGGGTGTGCATTACAAGAGGATTTGTCCCCAGAAATAAACACTGAGGTGCCATCATACTAGTCATTAGTTTCTGAGTTAAAAAGCAACATTATACAAAAGCTACTACAAGCATTGATTGGTTCATTGCCGGGGAAAACTTGTATTGTTCTATGGAAAGGGGCAAAAATACCTTAACAGAGACTGCTAAAGCAGAATTGTTGACTGTGTAAAGCCATGTGCGATTTTCACCAGGCACCATCCCTTCACCAGGCTCTAGGGAAATGGGTACAAATTGGATTGACACTGGTGCTGTGCTGCTTTGGGGTTTCATGTCAATGTTTCTTCTCTGTCAGTAGGCTCAGGGCACCATCTGAGCCATCACTGCTGGTGGGCTGACACTGGGAGGAAGCTGGCTCCACTATGAGCCCTCTGAAGACAAACTAGTACAGCCCCATTGCTTCTAGTGTTAGCTTCACAGTATCATTTCATTACATGCATGATGAATTTACTGGCTGGATAATCTGAACCCATTGATGTATAGATTCTGGCTTAATTATAACCTTAACGTTATCATTCCATTGCTTCATTTTCAATTGGTCCAGTAAGACTGCAGTAAGTGAGCCCAACAGCCAGGTCTCTGTGTTTGTTTGTATTTAGTAAAAAAAATGCAGAAAAAGTATGTGCTAATAGTTATTTATAATCCCAAACACTGGGAAGGGAAGCATAACAGGTGCTAGATGTGTTTGGCTTTTTTCCCACAAGAAATTCACACAAGGTAGAAGATACCACCTCTCCCACACAGATAATGAGCCACACTGACAAAAGGATCAGATGATGAATTATTGACAGCCCACCACAACTTCACACTTTATCAATGTGACACAGATTTATCTAGCATAAGAACCAAGATAAAAATGAAGGAAAATGAACCATCAGGAGAAAATATTCTCAGGTAAAAAGTGAACAAATCGGTGCACTTTCAGAGAAGTACTACTAAAAAAAAAGAACAATAGTTTTTGAGACTTTTCAGAGATTTTCTTTGCTTCAGGTTTTGACAAAGGAAGAGAGGATCTGGACACAGGAAGGGAGAAGGACACAAAGTAATTAAATGAAGCAAAATTATTTCAGATGTGCAGCTGTGTTGTAAGAAGACCCCTGCACAGTACTCCGTTCTCCCACGTCAGGGAGAGTGTTCCCATTTCCCTGACAGTGCACAGAAGGCCATATCCTCCGACCCTGTGTCTCTGTGCCACTTATTGCTGACTGCTTTTGTTTGCCACAGTGCTAGTGACAACTATTTAAGCTTACTCTGCTGCTCTTTGTGCAGGTCTCTATGCAGAGAGGTGGCTGCTGCCCTCCTCCAGCTGTTGTCGCAGAAATGAAATATTGCAAAGTGATTGCCTTTTATGCCGCACAAACTGGGGAGGTTCATGACACTGCTTTGATCTTTTCATTACTCCACAGAGTCGCTGCCTGACTATTGAACCCCTGCTTGACAGTTTGGATTACCAGAAAGAGAAGCATTAATGCATTTAATGTATATACACGATCAAAATGTTGGCTGTTGACAAGGTCAGAGAAAAATAATGAAATGCCATAATTAACAAAATATATTGGCCATTAAAATATGATGCCTCATTCTCTTGACAGAGACACTAACAAGAAGAAATGACCTTATTAAAAGTCTTCATGTCTCTCTAAATCAAAGGCACAGTTTTCACAGTGCCGCTGGCCACAGGTTCTAACCAGCAAAGCCTCTGGGAGATGTGATGCTGTGAAGCACTGGGAGGGGTGTCACACTGAATTAGAGATGGGGAACATTGCTGAAAGGTCTGTACCAGCACCTTTTTTTGCTTTAAACCCACTCCAATCCACAGCCCTCTGCATTGAAGTGCTACAGTGTGGCTAAAATGAGCCTGCATGTGTGCTGCAGCAATGAACAATGGTAGGGACTCAATGGAGCTGAAGCAAAACATACATCAGCTAAAAGCAGCTGATACTAAGCAGCATTGTCTACCAGATCCCAGGGCAAAAGTTTTGGGTTTCTCCATATTAATTTACAGCAGGCTGTTTCCAGTCTTAATCCTTTCCATTATTCATTCTTCCTAACTGCAGAAGAGGGAATTCACTACCCATTTATAGCACTCTGAATTCTGGAGAAGGGTGATGCCATGCAATCTGTTACTCTTATTGACAGTTGGGGCTTCTGGCATTTTGGCCTAAAATATGAAAGCCCATTACAGGGTGTATCAACATCACAGCTACAAATAAATCTTTTAGGTCTGAAAAATATTTCTCCTCTGGCAGCAAAAAAACAAGCTGCTGTAACATTAGGAGGAGGTTGAACTAATTGGAAGTGCTTAATGCATGCTCAGCAACAGCTGGAATAACAGAAAGCTGTGTCTGACTAGGAACAGCAGATGTTATACATTTCATCTGGTCAGATCCCATGGCTGATAGGGAGGTCCTGCTCCACATCTGTGAAATATTCACCAGATTCCACATACAAACTTTCTGAAGCAGGCATTACCGTGGTCTTTAGAAATAGAGGAGCACATTTGCTCCAGAAATGTTGACAAAGGAATGTGTAGCTCTTAGGCAGCCTTCAGAGTAGGATGGAAAAATAGTGATTGTGTAGAAAAATTTTATAAATGCCAATGGTGAACACCAGCAAAATTTTTAAAAAGTGATATGTGTTCCAACATCACAATATGCAATTTTACAGACAGAGATTAGGCAATATTAAAATTAAAAACAAGCATGGATGAGATTTTTATTACAGTAATTATGCCACTGCAGTTTCTGACATGGATGACATTAATTGCACTGTAAAAATGTCCTCTGTATCTTATGTGTTCATAAAAGAAAAAGCTAGGTGGGCATAAACCCACTGATGTTATC
The DNA here is from genome assembly GCF_014805655.1 of Passer montanus. Classification (NCBI taxonomy): domain Eukaryota; kingdom Metazoa; phylum Chordata; class Aves; order Passeriformes; family Passeridae; genus Passer; species Passer montanus. The sequence continues at coordinate 4,472,604 of NW_024364270.1, forward strand.
AAAGATGTTATCAAAGCCACAAAGATAACAAGAACAGGATTCAAAGAGCAGTAGCATATCAGTTAGGTGGGTTACAGCTATCTGAGTAAAAAGCAACCTGCAAAAATCCTCCCAACGAGCTCTCTGCCTGAGACACCAGGAGTGTTTCTGGCTTTCCTCCCCGTAAGATATGGGCAGAAGGACTCATGGTCAAGTTCTGTACAGCACCCTGCTGGTGAAGGGATTTGGACAGGGAAAGGGAAGCCCAGTTTCAGGTTCTCTCCTGAGCACTGATGTGCAGCTCAGGGCTGGGTGCCTTCCCTCTCCAAACCCCATGAGCACTGGGCTGCTGAACAGAAGGAATGACAGACTGACAGGAATGAGCCTGAAGGTGGAAGGAGAAGAAGGGGACCCTTGTCCCTGAGTCTACATGCTGCAGAGGGGAATGGGGATGCCTGGCTCTAAGGCTTTTACAGACCCCATGTGCAGCAAGGAAAGCTTTGTTCTGTGTTTGTCTTCATGGAATGATTAAATTACCTTCCACACATTTTTATTGACTGTGACCAACCTTACCCATCTGCCATTCATCCACAACAGCTTGGGTGTAGTTTCTGACAGATGTCCCCATAATGGGCCATACTCCAGGCTCCCAAGATGGTTTTGTTGCTGCAGGAGGGGGAGGAGGTGAGCAAGGCGCAGTCAGGAGTGGAGAGCTGACATAAGCCAGGCCTCTGCAGTCTGGTCTAAGTGACAACAGGAACTCTGTTCTTCCATTATTCCCAGTTTGTTGCAATCCTGTTAATTCATTCATGTCCTCAGTTTACTTCTGTGAGAACCACTGACTTTGGTTTTAGATCCCATGGCACAAGGCTGTGTGTTAGTTTTGTGGTTTTTTTAATGTAGGGGAACTGCAAGCAGAGCTTCTTTCAACAAATATTATAATTAAAAAGGTTTTAAAAATTGTCAAGCCAGGTCTTATGCTCCAATTTTATTGGATGAAAGATGTAGAAGAAGCAAATGTCTCATTCACAAGTTGGTCAGAATTGGATCAGGATTTGAACAAAGTACCTTTCATATTTTCCAGATATTCCTCTTCCATTCCCACTTTTCTGTTCCTGCTGGCTCCAAGTGAGAAAGGAAACTTCACATGTCAACCACCATAAAATCAATTTCAGCAAGAAAGTCATCTTATACCAAGATAAAGTGCCCAGCAAATCTCAGCTTTAGTCACTCTAGGCATTAAACTACCAGGAAGCAGCTTGTGAGCATTTCAGTTGAGCTTGGTCTGTAGCCAGACAAGCTGGATTTGGTGCTGTCTACAGTGGCATCCTGCTTTTATGGCTTCTAATGCCCCTTCCTTCTCTTTGGCTCTGTGACTGGCCCTCTGCCATCACTTCCTGGGTTTCCTGCCCCTTTTCTTCTTCACAATAGCAGCAAACCTGGCATGCAGGTGTCAAAAATCCCTTGGGCTTGCAAGAAGACAAAGCGAATCACTGGTGTTAACACCGAAAAAACCAAACCAAACCAAATCAAAACAAAACCTTTCACATGCATCTCATTATTTCATTATATGTGCGCAAAGCCTTCAGAGGCTGGAGGATGCTCAAAGCCAGTGCTCTGCAGGCTCCACACACATTTGTTACCCTAGCTGTCTTGGCTTTAATAGCCCTCTGTCCTTCTCTTTCCAGGCTGAAAAAAGTTGTGCTTTTTTAAGCAACCAACCTGCTTAAATAAATATGCTGATATACGACACTGGAAAGCAAGTCTCATATGCATGTCTTTATGTTTCTTGTTGACTTTTCTTGATGTCTTTTCCCTTTTTTATTTTTTTTCTCCATTTAATCCAGCTTCTGCCTCACTATAAAGAGTAATTTTTTTTTTTTACATTGTATGTGAAACACAACCAACCTGCTTAAATAAATATCTGATATACGACACTGGAAAGCAAGTCTCATATGCATGTCTTTATGTTTCTTGTTGACTTTTCTTGATGTCTTTTCCATTTTTTATTTTTTTTCTCCATTTAATCCAGCTTCTGCCTCACTATAAAGAGTAATTTTTTTTACATTGTAGAAGATGTATTACTGCAATTACATATGCTTCATCTATTTCTTATCCTGACTCTTCAATGTTTTTTTTTTCTCCCCATCCCTGTCTCCACTGGGCCTGTCAAGTGGGCCTGTTTGCTCTCTTGCTTGTGCTCTGCCTTTTGGCATGAATTCCATCCTTTTTACATCAAATGTTGAGTTCTCTGAAGTTGGACTTGTTCAATCACTTAGAAAAATAAAAATTAAAGTACAAATTTTTCAGTTGGGGAACAAGTGAAAAAAAAAGAGAGAAGGGGTTTGTGAGATGCTTGACTGTCAAGTGCAGCTCTGCATAGCATCAGTCAAAATACCATGGCAAATAAGTAGAAGCACATGAGAGAATTGTCCACAGATACTGAAACAGCACATAGAGCCATCTACTTGCTAAAGAAACATACTGCATACCAGAAGTGGCTGGCATGCTTGCACCTGCTAAATATTTTTTGGCAATGGTACTGCCTGCCTGCCAGCTTGAGGTCAGTTTGACAAATGTATTTATGGAGCCACATCTCTGCCTTTGACTCTGTGAATAATTTCTCATGCCCACGTTGTAATTACAGTGAAGCAGCAGAATTTGACAAGTTCATGGTTTGTTGATATAAAGTGAAAAGAGAAAAAAACTTCTTTAGAAGAATGAAAACTGAGCAGTGATCCTCTGCACTGATTAAATTAGTTGAACTCCTCTGAAACAGATTGCTGCTTTAGTTGAAAGAGTCAACAACATCAGGCTAAGGCACAGCAGAAAGCTGTGTCTGTGCCAGACCACAAGAAATCATTCCAGATCAATCCAAAAGAAATGTTCTGTCTGTCTGAATCCAGGTCTTTTATGAACTAGGAAGGAGGTGACACTATCACCTAGGGCTGGAGAGACCAGGACCTTAAGGATATATCAGGGATCAGAGCTGACATAGTCTGTAAGCTTCTTGGGTGGATTAGCCCCAATGTCTGTTCCACTGAGTCACAGCTGATGTCACTTCGAGTTCTGGGTGATAGACACCTCCTAAATTTGTCACTGGGTCCTAACCAGCAAAATTTATGAAAATGTTAGGCTAATGGCAAATACAAGCAAGGATCTAGAGTAAAGGTGCAGCTGAGACAGTCAGGCATGAGAGACCTGTAGAAAAATCAAAAGCAAACCATCCATTCCTGGCAAAATGAGAATCCAAAATAAAATCTAGTGTGTTGTCTTTAGAAGCAGGATTCCTACATGAGCACAGGATTGCACAGAACAAGCAGCATTTCTACATGTGAGTAGCAGGTGGGTTGCCTGAAGGCTCCCAGCCAGGTACAGACGTACTGAGGAGGGAAGCAGGGAGTGAAGGTGGTTGGAGTCTCCCCTCTCACATTAGCATCACTGCTGCATCCTGCACAGCCCCTCTCAGCTGCACGGAGTAGCTGTGGCCATTCAATTCCACAGCTCACCCTGTTTCTCCCTTCCCTCTTTCTTCCATCCACTGGCACAGCTGGATCTGTCCCCCAGTGAGGAGAATTAGATTCCTCCCATCCGATACGGATGTTTAATGTTGAACAACAAAATTATTTTGTTAGGCGAATAAAACACAGACAGATTCACTGATAACCAAAATCTCCCTGTTGCTGTCAGTGCACTTGAAAATGTCTGCAATGCAACGGGAAGATGCTCTTTATTTAGACTGAAACTGCAGCCTAAAAGGAAACAGTAAGCTTTTCAAATTAGAGCTGTTCTTTAAAAGCTTCTCTTTGGTACTGTTAGAAAAAGACTTCTTCCATAAAAGGAAATTTCTAAATTAATTCTCCAGCTGGTAGTACTTCGCTGTCCTCATAAAGATGCTGCTTACACTAAGGAAAGAGAGATTTTAACAACCACTCCTCAGCCCCACCCCCTGAACCACTTTTATTTTGCTTGAAGAGATGATGAAATGATTCTGTGGAACTTGAGCCCCAAGATGGAGAGGATCTGCACTGCCTGCCAAGAGCTCTGCCAAAAAGTCTCAAAGGCTACCATTTGCACATGGACAGTATGAGCAGTGTTTGACCTCTCTAAGCTAAAATGCAGGCTTCAAGCTAGGCCAAATCCCTCTTTCTGGCTAGGGAGATGTGGGAGTGGAGGGGATAGAGATGTAAGTTCTGGCAAAGACTAGAGGAAGCAGCAAGAAGAGTTGCCATTGTTGAAAAAATTGCTCTTTTCTGAAAATTATTCCAGGCACTTGGTCATGTGTGTTCGTTCATCACGAAGGGTGTGATATCAGGGATTCCTAGAATATAGGGTTGAAAAGATCTCATTATTAAGAACTGCCAGTGATTAAAGCTCCTTGGTCTCTTGAAGTACTCTGCAGCTCAAACACCTGTGCTCTGTTTTCTCTACTGTAATCTCATCTTCTTGCTCCTTTTACATATTTGAAGACTTCAGCCTACATTTCCTTCAGATTCTCCTCATCTGGGCTGTGCAGTTCCTGTTCTTTTTAAATGGTTTCTATTTTCTGGAGTATCTTTATTCTTTCCTTTAGGCTCCTTCCACCCCTCTTTAGGTGAAGTGAGCAGCTGTATTAGGTGGTTTGCATTAAAAACTTCCCATTTAAGTGTCCTCACTGAATAATTTGGTTTGCTTTTTTTTTTCTCATCAGTATGGCACTTCAGTTTTTGATGCATAATCAGCTCCCTCATGTTTTTCATCAGAATTTCCATACCTGCAACTTCTTCTTAATTTCCATCCTTTCATTTCCATTCATTTCCATACTTGCAACTTCCTAAGCCTGTGCCTTCATGTAGCTCCACACTGGCTATTTAAAACTAGTGCTCTGATATGTCATAATCCCTTGAAATCTCACTCATTTGGCCAGTCTCTTCCAGACTCTCAGCCCCTGACTGAATAAAGATACAGTCTATTTGATCATCCCTAGGATGGATGGACACTTGCCAAATCTCACACAATGTAGCCAATGTAGTCTTCAATTAGACAGTTAAACCATTGGTGATTACCATTTGACTTCACTTTTCTAAGGTATTCTGGTGCCCATCTTAACATAGATTCATCTCAAGTATTTCAGTGGCCTGTGATGTAAGACTGTGTCAAAGCCTTACTGACATGATTAAAATTTTCTGGCGTTGTTTTTGATGGAGAGGACAAAAAACGTTCTCTTGGAAGGGTCTGAACACTATGTAAAGGCTGCTAAAGGAACCCAAGTGCTAACAGAGCAAGAGTACATATTACCCTTTGAGAGGGCTCCAATTAGAGCTCTTAGCCCTGCTGCAGTGAAAATGAAAACAAGGCTGGGACTCATCTCACTTGAATTCATCCACCTAAAAATGACACTATTTGACCTGGTCTGTGCAAGTCAAGTAGCCTTTCCTCCCAACATTGATCTAAACTTAAGGTAAATCACCATCAAAAAGAGCTCATTTCTTTGACTAGCCAAACCAGGTAGCTCATATGAGGTAAGCTAATTCCTTCCTCTGTGTGGTTTGGTTCCTTCTCCCTGCAGAATTTCATTAATATGAAGTATTAATGCTCTCACTAACCATCAGCTTGAAGTTCTTTGTAAGAGAGATGGTTTTCCACTGCGTGAGGTGGTTCTTGTCAGATGAGATCTTTGAATACCATTCTAAAATCAAGAATAAAGAAAAAAATGTTGGGTTTTGTTCTCACCGCTACACCACAGTGTCTGGAAATTTATTGTGTTTGAAGAGAATCAGGCCATTTCTCTTTGCTAGCTCCATCCCTCAAGGCCCAGACAAATGCCCAACAAAAGCCAGTCTTGGACTGAAATTTTAAAGAATGGATTGGACATCTGTTTCTATTTAATAGAAAGACTCTCTAATGCACAGAAACCTTCCCTGAAGCTCATCAATCAGGCCCATTTTAGGTCATAACCCAGCAGCCAGACTGACAGACACAAGGACAATTAGACCAAGGAAAATAAACACCTTTGCTCACGCAGGTGTACTGAAGCATCCTCTTCTGCTTCTGCAGGATCATTTAATTCCTGATTTCAGGCTGACCCACAAGCAGCGGAAGATGAAGGAAAGACACAAAAGTCGTTCTTGAAAGTTTCATCAGAAAGAGATGACAGGGATGTGAATCAGCTCCTACGCAGCTGCAGTTTACAGTAAAGCTGCACAGCGTGACCCGGGTCAATGGCACTTCCCATAACACTGCACTGAGGGCTCTGGTGCTCTAGGAGCTGACTCATGAGCCTTCCTGTCACCCCTGCTCCAGGGACATGCCTCCCTGAAGGAAAACAGGGCAAGCAGCTATGGAGATCAATCTTAACCTGCCGCCATGGTGTGTCAACACCTCTGAATCACCCAGAAGGCTGCACTTGCACTCCCCAAACACTTCTACACCAGCAGGTTGACTCCGCACTTTAGCCAGGGACAGGGCATTCTGCACTCTCCAGGAATCACTCCACTACAGTGCAGGAGGCGTCTCCCAGGAAACCCATACCAAGCCTTGGTGTGGATTTCTGGTGGGAGGGCTGGAGGGGTCAGAATGGCACTGGTCTTGACAAGGAGGCTGAGGATGGCCATTCTGTGGCCCTGGTGTGAAGCTGCCTGGACTCTGGCCTGAATTAAAGAAAATTCTCCAGCAGTTTATATAACTCTGCTCACACTGCCAAGCAGGTGCGTGATGGCATGCAGGACCCATGTTCAAGCCTCTACTCTTTATTAAACAAGCTATATGTGCCTGTCCTGGGTCACTGCTGCAGAGCCTTCTCTTGCCAAATCTCAGGCAGTGGTATGCCATGAGTGGAAAAGCACAGTAGAGCATGCAGTTTTAAAAAACATCATGGTCAACCTCACTAGCTACAAACTCTTTCTATAAGTTGCCATAAAGGTATCCCAGTGCCTGTAGTCCTCTTTTCTGTTCTCCATCCATTTTCTTGTTTGCTGCCACAGTTGCTTTTACCTAGGGGACAGGGAAGTCTGGAAAGATCATCCTGACTACTGAGCTCAGCCTGCCCTAGTCACTGTTCAAAAGGTCCACAATACACAAACAGGTTCAAAAACATATGGCAGTGCAAAAAATTAGCTCAAAGGCCCAAATGCCAGATTTGCCAGAAAAAGTAGGGGTGAGTAACACTCCAGCTCCTGTGAGACTCATCCAACAGTCTCTCCCTGTAGTGCCGGCTGAATAAGGAACATAACCAAAAACTATTTAGGAAACTAGTGCCTTTAACAGCAGTCACTGGTTATCTGAGCTCTGCAGCACACCACTGCTCCAGGCAGTGGGATGAGTGCCCAGCTATTTGCCACTTCCCAGTCTCAGACCTTTTATGTGAAAAACTGTTTGCACCAAGCCAGTGATACTAAGCCTTCATCATACTGGGGTGAGGGAGCAGAGGGGGAAAGGGAGGAAAGGTTAGCAAAGGTTTACTGAGTCATTCTAGTCCAGGTTGTGGAAAAAGGCTGCCCTGAATCCAAGAAGAGTCTAGGGTGAGAAAGGCAATTCTCATTTTAACCAAAAATTACATTTGGATCCTTACCTGGTCCTTTTTTCCTATTTTTTTTCTTCTTCTCCTTCTTTGCTTTCTTCTCTTTCTTCTTCCTCTTCTTTTTCTTTCTTTCTTTTATTTCCCTTTTCCCCCCCTTCCTTCTTTTTTCTTATTTCTTTTTTATTTTTTATTTATTTTCTTTCTTTTTTCTTCTTTTCTTCTTTCTTTTTTTTTCTTTTTTATTTCTATTTTTTCTTTCTTTAATATCTCTAATCCACTAGGAATTTTATATTATTAGTACGGTCATTATTATTATGCAGATTAATAGATTTTTGGCAGAGTGCAAGCAGAATTTGGCTGTGATGAAGATCACATCTCTTATGATGTTTAAGACAAGGATTTGGTTGCAAGTCTACAGAACAACAGAGGGTCATTTCTAGCTCTCTCGCTTCTCAGTTAGGATTGTATTATTCAGAGCAATTACATGTATTAAGGTGTGGAAGAAAGGGATGCTGTACAGCTCCAGAATACCTTAATAGGACTGCCATGCATGGGGAGCTAATGTGTGCCGTATCCAGCTCAACCCAGCATTTAGCACAGGTCCAGTTACACACCTTCTGCATTATCATCTTACATTTGTAGCCTCTTACATTTCATTGTGACATGAAATAATGAAGGAAAATCAGTCAAAAACTGAATAGTTACCATCCCCTTTGCATAAAACCGAGTGGGAAAATGTAAATCTATTCTCTCACATAGTATGACTTAGCTGGGATTACAAAGAAATGAAAAGCAATGTATCCAGTGTCTAGAGCAAGCCTTTTCAGGAAAACACCATTCATTAGCAATCCTTCCCCACACACAAACTGCTCTTCTCCCTTACATGCTTTCTGTCTCCTGACACCTGTTAGTTTCAAGGTTAGGATAATGGAATGCACATCCCCAAGGAACCAACAAAATGAATGCACAGTATTTTACTTTCCAGAAAGAATGAGCTCAGTTCAGACAGATTGTTTACACAGACAGACCTCCCAAAACACTCGTAGTCTGCATTAGGTTTACTCGTAGTCTACAGGTTTATCTGATCATACAAGTGATTTCATCTTACTGCAGTACAGCAGCTTAACAGGACACATCTTCTGCAGATCCCTTCTGAGAGTGTGCTTGGTGCTCCACAAGTAACACTGGTAATGGTGTGGGTGACGGTCAGCAGGGCAGGCATTTGCATTCTGCCCCGGTCTTAAGGAACAGAAGCCTATTTTCAAGATGAGTCAACTCATTTCATGCCAAGAACAGTTGGCAGCAGTGCTTACTAAAGCATGTATGTTGCCACATTGTGTTCAGTCATTTTAATTTTGCAATCATAGAGCCAAACAACAGGATGTGAGTTAATGCACCTTCGATTAAAGCTTGGGCTTGTTTTAGCTATTAATGAGCATCAAAGCTTATTGGCTACCCAAGAATGAGGTGACCTTGGAAGAAAGTTCATATTATTTTTTTTAGGAAAAAAAATTCCAGCAGCATTCAGTCCTTCTATTAAACTTCTAGAGAATTCAATAGTGATGTTGTGGCTAAAGGCATCAGGGTGAAATTAGTAGGCTATTTCACATCCCTGATACAGCTTTCCACTTGCATTAAACTGAACACAGATGAAGAATCTAAGCTAAGGACAATAATAAAACAGTATAGGTTTATTATGACAGCATAAAACTGTAACAGGATCTGGTGCTTTTCTTCTCTGAGGGTCTCTGTGTAGCTTGGGCTCTGAACTGCCTCCTCACTGAAGCTGGGACATTTGCTGGAATAAGCAGCAAGGGAGGGATGAGGAGCTAAATTATTTTCACAATGAAGTTTCTAATAGAGAAAATGTGGCTGTTAAGAAATTATGGTCTACATGGTTTTCAGTATCTCTTTTACAAAGAAATTTTTTAAAAAAAGAAAAAGTAAATTAAGGAAAAGATCATTTATCCGGTTGCTTAAGCTTCTTCCCAGACTTCTGGACCTGAACACTACTGGAGGCAGAATGAAGCTAGAGGGACCCTTGGTAAGTACCATGTCCTCGCTGATAAACCACAGTGCTGATCAGCATAGTGAGACTGTGCTGACTGTCGAAAGCATTTCTCTGAATAGCAACAGGGCTTTTTGTGGGAAGGCACAGTACCACTGCACACATAGACATAAACCTGTACTTTTCTACTCAGGAGGCTGTTCACTTTATAGTCTGCAAACCTGGCTGAAACCTTGCATAAAAATCACTGGAACTGAGACTGATTATCTTCAGCAGGAGAAAACTTCACTTCTGTAAAAAAGCCTCAGAGAGTGTTTTACACATTCTGTATTGCTTTCATTTAATGAGCTAAATAAAGGTTTCATGGTTTTGACCTTGCTTTGCTTTTATGACTCTAGGAAAAACAGTTTTGCTTCCTTATCTCAAAATGGCTTGAGTCATAGTCTTAGCCTTGCCTTGACACCACTTGCATCTGTGAGCTTGCCTAAGTATAGGCAGAGCAGTAAGGAGTTTCTGTGATTCAGCTTTGGTTATTTCCTGCTAGAAGTTAGATGCTCAAGGCTGTACTTAACAGTAACAGGGAAGGAGAGAGGCTTCTAGCAGCTCTTTAATTTTTCAGAGGGTTGTATTTTTTTTTCTTTTTTTGGTTTTGTTTTGGTTCTGTATATATTTCTTTCTCCTGCATTCTCCCTTGAACAAGACTGCAGAGAAATGTGATAACAAGGCATCATTTAGTCAGCCAAAGAGGAATAAGAGGATTGTCTCTTGCACAGGTGCTTTTTACTCCAGGGGAATTCAAACACTGCCTCTGCAGCAGTCCAAGCTAATTCCAACCTGACAGCAATAGGTGAAATATAGTGGGCCCTCATCACCACATGTCACGTTAGTGCAGGAATGCCATTAAGCAGCCTGTGTGAGTTACATTTCATCGATAATGAAATCAGCCTCCTACATTTCCTCTGAGAATGAAGTAGCAATAAGCAGAAGCAGTCCCTCTCCTACTCCAAATTCACTGAAATTATGCAAAGAACTCATCACTTTGAAATATGAAAGAAACTTCTTGTTCTTCTCAGCAGGACAAACTCAATTAGACAGAAAAAATGGAACAGCTGCTTTTTCAAAGGGACAGATGACCTTATGGTGTAATTTTCACACTCGGTCAATCAAAGCTTGTGGTGTGATTCATTGACCATGAGAATGAAACTAGACAAGAGACATAGTTAAAAGGTCATTCTCTACTGTGGATATAAGAGGCTCAAGTAAAATATTAAAGAGCACATGGCCCTCTTTCAAGAGGTGTTGGCCATGCCTCCACCTGCACTCAAACAAAAGAAGAGAAGAATGCAAACACTGTGCAATGATGCCCAACAACCATGCACAGACTTTCATGTTTTATCCATGCCTCTATGGTCAGTGGTGCAGATTTCCTAACCCTGAGCTTTTCTAGGGAGATTGGACCTGGCCAATGAAGCCAATGAGAATTTGTGTGTTGATTACAGTGGGCAGGCCTGTTGTGAAGGAGAACGGAAAACAGCTGAAAAGGGATGACAGCTACAGATTATGAAAGCAGGTGTTGGGATTTAGCTTCAACTGTTACCATTTGCCTCATTTAAACCAATATTCTGAGGCCTGAGGACCTATAAATAAAATAAGAGAATGAAAGCCCCCATAGATGAATGTACAAATACAAGCCAGAAAGCTTTTTCAGTATATAATGGTGCCTCTTGCTTCTTTGCAGGCAGCATGGCTGGCATGGGTAAGACCAGAACAGCCCTTTCCCGTGCAGCTTTGGCTTTGGGTCCAGGAAGGGGATTTCATCTCTCCTGAGCAGAAAGCACAAGGAGGTGGTAGCTTTGGGGACCATACCTCCAAAGGACAAGTTGACCCCACTCATACCTTCTCTCAATGTGGTTATGAACAGACCACTGTTGAGAAAGGGAAATCCTTAAAGACTGTGTTGGGGAGAGAGATTGCTGAGACAATGATTTGAAAGCAGAAGGAAATGTACACCATGCACTGAGAGCACATGGAGTGACCTGTGGCCTGGAGCTGAGAGACCACAGGGAGGCCTGGAGGAACATTTCACACAGGAGCACAGCCAGCAGTGACCCTTTTGTGGGAGGAGTGCTATGCTGCACCCTGGCAGTGTGGCATTAGCACACAGTTAGGTGTTGGCCACATTTTTGGTTATCTAATCAATGATGAAGAGCTGGCTGCCCTCTGCAATGCTGAGTAAACAGGTGGCTAACTCTGAGCAGAGCTGCTCAGTTCTTGTATTCACCTGCAGGAAACACAGGGGCCAAAAGATCCTAATCCTTGGCTGTATTGTTGTCTCTTGTTTGCTTCTTTCTCCAGCCTGTGTTGGGTCACTGCTCTCAATGGGCTCTTGAGAAACCTCCCTCCAGTTTCCATCCTGTGCCCTATGAGTCTCTTTCATAACTTCCAGCCAGGCATGCAGAACACCCCTCATATTAATAAATCATCTGCTGGGACTGGAGAGAAGTATTGACTGGAACCTTTTCTTTGTACAAAACCCATGACTTTGGGTACACAAATGCACTTAATGATTTTATCAAATCCAACTGGTTTAAAAATCTAATACAGCTGTACCTCTAAATAGTCCTCAGCTTCTTTAATTTTCACTTTTTGTCCAAAAAAATTAGTTCATTTCTGTATTAAAATGACATTTCATTAACAAGCATATAGTTAAAAATACAGAAATGATAGCTCAACCCCTAAATTTACTGCAGTTCTTTTCCAGCTTTTTTGAGCTGTTTCCCAGCTGTACTGGTTATCTGTGCAGCTCTTCCCTTGCCCTAAACAGCCTCTGGATGTCCAGCATACAACATCTGCAACCAGGAAGCCAGACAGACTGCTCCTCCACAGTACTCATATATTACCTTTGTTTGATTCATCTGGAATTACCCTTGTTTGACTCTCCTCCAAGTCTGTTGACTTTGACTGAATAGAGATTTACATAATTTCCTCGTGGGAGTTTTGAAGGCTGATAACACACTGCACTGAGAGTGTTATTTCCCTATTTTATTTCCACAGCAGAATAAATCCAGATATGCTCCTGCATATTGCTGCACCTGATGTTTTTCTATTCACCTTAGATTCAGGAAAAAAATCACATCATAAAAGTTGTACCTACAATTGTTATTTGGTTATGGTTATAAAAGAAAGCACACCCAGGTCCACATCTCCTTTTCCTATCTTTGTCAAAGACAAAGGAAATATAAATCAAGCTATTTGACAAGAACTTCCCACTCTGTACAGTGCCAGGAAAAGGAAATTGAGTGTGTATGTGGCTGGAGGCAGTGGCCCAGCTAGGACAGGCTGCAGTCTTAGTACAGAACTCATAACATTAACACTCCTCCCTGCTCCTGACCGACCTAATACTCTGCATTATACATGGTGCTCATTATAACCCAGATGAATGACAGAAGCTGGGATCAGCACACTCAAGATGACCAAGATGCTGAGACATGAAATGATTTCTTGTTTGGTGAAGCCAGATAATACAGTAACCATGAAAATGAAGTTTCTGTGTTTGAAAGCCCTTTTGAAATGTCTCTGTTTGAATAAGTAACAGCAGGGAGTGGGAAACACTTCTGTAGGTGCACAAAGACATGGAAAGGAGTTTACATTAAGAATTTTTCAACTCTTGTTTTTCCCATCAGGAACAGAAAAATTAAACTCACAGCCAGCGTGTCAAGATAGCTTGTGCAAGGATGAAGAGGGTCCAGTCTGAATGAGGAGCTGTGAGAGTTTAAATACCCAAAAGTCTGGGCCATTTTATCTGTGATAAACTAATTTTCTACGCCTCCATCACCTTTGAATCTGTCATCACCAACCCTGAATATTGCAGTTTTCTTCCTATGACCAGTCTTGTCTGATATTTGACATTTTGCACCAGGAATCTGGTTTTTTTTGCTCATTCCTAAAGGAAATTAACTGGTATGAGTTCAGCATACATTTTCATGGGGAGAAAGGTTATCAAATTCACGAAGCAGTTTTTTACACTGCTACTGTGGGAGGTGAGCCCTAGCAACAAAAAACACAGCAATTTTATAACACAGTGGTCATCATTAAGAGCCACAGAAGACACACAGCTGTACCTTTTCCTACCCTTTTCCACAAAGAGCTCAGTGGATTTTTGTCATGCCAGAATCATGGTTCATTTATTTTCCAATGCAACCTACTTTCAGTGGAACCTAAGATATGTAAAATGCTGTACTAGCAATTTCAATATTTTCTTAATTGATACATTCCCTTAGAGTCATTCTGCACCACTGGAGCAGATCAAAGAAGATTGGCTTTCACTCTCAGTCCTGCAGCAGAGCCAAAAGCATCCTAATTCCATGCAGCACAGGAAGATTTCTTAAACGCCATCATTTGAATTTTCCTGCTGATAGCTCAGCTATCAGCACACACTGTTCCCTCTGCTCTCTCTTTTCCCTCTTCCCTCATGAACCATTCTTTAGTCATTTTGCTTCATCTGCTCAATTCTACCTGCTAATAGTCATCTTTCTAATTTTTTGTGTTTGTTTTTTCCCCACTGTGCTGTTGCTTCATTTTCTCTCCTTCCTGTATGCAAAGTCCTTTTTTTTCTTTTTGCTGTTCTTGTCCTGGATCTATTTTTTTTTTTTTTAATCTTCTCCCTCCTTTCAGCATACCTCTCCCTTTTTTATCCTGCTGATCTTCCAGGATTTATTGTCAATCCTTGTTTTTCTTTCCCACTGAGCATGGAAAAGAAGGATTATCATGGTGACTCTGTAGCCTTGCACAAACACCTGAAGGCCTGGTGAAAACCAGGATTTATGTCACAGCCTTGCAAACACAATGGCTCACAGTTCCTGCCCAGGGCATTTGCATTCCTTTTCCCTTGGGAAGGATTTCAAAGACTAGAAGGGAATTTACCTCACACCAAATGGTCTCTTGAAAATCTCAGGCTAAACACACAAAGGGCTGGATGGGCGATATGGACTGAGGTTGTGGAACAAGGGATGGGAATTACTTGCTCATCTGCCCATCTGGTACATTAATGACACAACAGCAAAGAGAAAAGAACTGCATCAGATTTTTCCCCCCTATGAAAAATAAACCAATAAATTGAAGCAGCATTTGCAGTTAGCCCCACAATATGTGCAACAGTCAGTTGCAGTCAGTTTTAAACAAGATAAGAGCCTACTTTTTCTCCATCTCAGTTCAGCTGGTACTTTAATTTTGGGTGATCCTAAAATACCTGCCTTGCAGGGACAGGCATCACCGGTGTGATTCCTGAGCAACTCTCCAGACACTTGGGTCCTTAGCTCTGGATTTATCGTGCAAGTGCTGAATGTGGCTAAAAGACACTGTGGTCAATTAACAGCTGTTCCTGACGACTCTCCAGAAGTCTGCAAACAACTTATGCCACTTCAGATAGGTGCTAAAGCCACACAGGGAGTAGCCCCAGAGTAGCCTCTGAGTAGCTCCGTCAGGTGTTTTGCAGCATGGAAATCTGGGCAGTGATTTGCATTTCCCTCCTAGTGCATTTTTGTTAATGAGTCATTTTAGTTTCTGGTGTGATTCCCTAAAAATAAAATGCTATGGACTGACTGTGTCCAACTACAAGGCTGTGATGCTTGGTCTCTCTGAGTGTCATTTCAGCACAGTGGGGCTGCCTTTGAACTCCCCTCTGGCTTTCCTTTCTGCTAACACAAACAGTAAGGAAGCAGACCTGCCTGGCTGAATCATACTTGTGTGTTTTCCAGGCAGCTCCCGAATCCCAGAGCCTGTTCAGAAGAGAAATGTCAGGCACAGCAGGATTCAGTCTGGCATGTGGGTGGATTTACTCAGGCATGGAAATGAAATCTGGGCCCAGGAAGCAGTGCTTGATGGCAGTGGGATGGGGCTCAACCTGCAGCTGGAGCTGCAGTTTAACCAGCTGGGGTGGCACAGCATTGATGGAAAGCCATGGTACTCCCTATCCTGGCTTTTTTTTTTTTTTTTCTTTTTATTTTTGTTTTGCAACAGCTGCACTGGGTATTCTGATGGCCTGACTTCAATGCTTCACAAAATTAAAGAGGGAGGAAGTAACAACTGAATGCACACTTAAAATATTTTAAAGGTGCAAAATAAATTAATTTCTCATAATTTATTTTTACTGCCATCAAAGTAGGAAGAAATTGTATTTGTATATTTGAATTTTGAAATGTATATAGGCACTCTGGTCCTTGATATTTTGCTATTTATTTTTAATAATTAAAGCAAATGAGAAAAGGAAAGCATCTGTCCACATGCAAGCACCTTTTGAACATGTTCCATACACCTGCTAGAAAAAGACAAGCAGTTTCTCCCCACTCTCGAGCCCAGAAGGGAAATACACTCCGGAGCAGGCTAAATCTGAACAGCCCATAATGTGCACCTATCCTCACAGCTCTCTCTCTGCCCAGAGAGAGGAAAAGACAATACATGGGCTTTAGAATTTAGCAAAAGATTCCTATTACACCAGCACTGTCTCCCCCAGATAGATAAATGGAGAGAAAGGAACAAAAGGGCACATAGCCAAGGGAGAATAACTTGGGACCACCAGTACCAGCCCCTTCTCACCATCTCTTCAGCCAGAGCAGCTACCACAAATCTTAAAAATGTTTCTCCAGGACCCTCACAAGCAAATGTGGTGTGCACTTCTAAAAACAAGAGTCAAAAATGTACTGATTTGTATAAAGACTTATCTGTGCTTTTCCTTGTTTGACAGCACATTTATCTGCATCATTTCATGTTAAATGTCATTTTTGTTATGACAAAACTCTTCTGAATTGATGCTCTGCTTTTTTATGCTCCTGCTGATGGACCAAGACTGCCTATGGGTCTTAGATGCAAGTGTTTCAATAAAAAAGATTGTCATGGACATCAGAGTTTACATTGGGATATAAAATTTCTTGATTAAGTTTTCATCTTTAGGCAGGCAAACTGGCAAAACACTGTAAGGCAAACAAGAGCAGTGTGAATCAGCAGCAGCCATTTTACAGACCATAGCCTAGATAAAATTGTTCCTAGACTATTACCTACGCCCACCTGAATGAATTACTGTGCACACCATTGATAATATCTTGGAGCACATCGAAAGCAATGTGGATTTTATAACATTAACTGGTCTGCACAGCAACAGGAAAAAAAAAATTCTTCTGAGTCAAAAAGTAAAGGTCATTTGGTAGTCTGTCTCCTTTTCCCTTTCATGTTATCTGCCGCCTTCCCAAAATACTTAATGCTATAATTTGGTCTGGAAGAGTTCCTTTCTTCCCAGGTCTCTCACAGCATCATTATAAGCAAGGGAATAGTTTCCAGCTCCCTGCAGCTCCCCTGGGCTGTGTTACCAGTTCCATGCCCTCAGTGTCTGACCCTGCTGTCCACAAGAACCTTGGTGTACAAGGGTGAGCAGTGCTGTGTCAGCTCTTTGGATTTCAGCAGTATCCATTCTGCATGTGATTCAGAACCACAGTCTACCCACATATATCTCTCTATACAACCATGCAATCCTGGTTTTGTTGTTCCTGCTGTTACTCCCACCTTCCTTCCTATTGCTTGTGTCATTAGCTTGTTGCACTTAGCCATAAGTAGACTATAAATTCCTCAGGACCTCTTATGCTCCAGTATCTTCTTGCCTAGTTGGAACTACCAGGACACAAGCAGTCACTACAAAACAAACATAGACCTCGACAGCTGGGACAAATAAGATGCATTCTTGTGATTTCAGCCCCTAAGGTCTGTTTGACCTAGAAACCCATTTTCACTTCAAGTGATTCCTCTTGTGCTTTCTGCTTTAGGTCAGAGTTGAAGCTGGAGCAAACTGTGAGGAAACACAATAAATAAACACAATTATTTAATGATCTGAAAGTCTGGTATGTTTGCAGTTTCCTGGTCAGTTGACAGCTGGATAAAATCCAAGAATCAAAAAAAAAAAAAAAAAAAAAAATGAAGGCCAATTGGAAAAAAAAATCTCTGTCAGTAGAATGTCCTGAAAGAAAAGCAATTCATGTGTCACTGCTTCTTGCAACACAGTCTTCCAAAGACTGAGAAGACTACTAGCTGCGGCTTATTTCATATTTTCAGGTTTAAATAAGATGAATACAAAAAGAAAAGGTAAGATGCTGAGAACACATCCAGCGTCCTCCAGCATCAGCTTTGTAATGCAAAGGATAGAGAGTGCACTCAGAGGAGAGTGACCCAAGGACACAGAGGTGGGTATGCTGTCCTCCAGCATCAGCTTTGCAATGCAAAAGACAGAGTGCACTCAGAGGAGAGTGACCCAAGGACACAGAGGTGGGTATGCCTGCGTGGTAAGTGAGGCTCTGTTAGTGGAGCTCCACACACCCACCCGTCAGGCTGGCTAAGGACGTGGGCTGAGCTATGCACAGCCACTCACACGTGAGCCACCTGACCCATTCCTGCTCCTGCTGAGCAAAGCACAGCACCTGCTGCCCTGCTGTGCCCCCGAGGCCCTCGCCTGTGTACAGGGCACTGTGAGGCCAGTGGCAGAGCACTCAGACCAGCGCCCAGATCCATTGTCCTGCCTCCTGTGTAGTACAGAGGAAGTTCTGACTGAATACAATGCTAAAGTAAACCAGTGCAACACTAGCACGACACTCAACTAGAAAGCCCATTAAATTAAACAGAAGAACCCAAAGGTTTGCTGGACTACCACCCTGACCCAGTCCTGGGCTCCCCACTCACTGCATAGATGTTTCTATGACTAAAAAGTTCCCTACAATGACCTTCCTTAGGCTAGGGTTAGCGAAGAAGAGGCTCTGCCTGAACATCCTGTGCTGTCTGAACACCTCAAGGCACCCAGGATCCAACCCACAGCTCAGACTCCTGATGGGATCATAGAATGGTTTGGGTTGCAAGGGATCTTAAAGACCATATAGTTCCAGTCCCCCTGCCACAGGCAGGGACGCCTTCCACCAAATTGCCCAAACTCCTGTTCAGCCTAACCTTGGACACTTCCAGATCTGGGTCATCCACAACTTCTCTGGGCAATCTGTTCCACTCTCACAGTAAAGGATTTCTTCCTAGTATCCAATCCAAACCCACCCTCCTTCAGTTTGAAGGCATTCTCCCTTGTTCAATCACTTACATGCCCTCATCAAAATTCCTTCTCCAGCTCTCTTGTAAGGGCCCTTTAGGTGCTGGAAGGTATAATAATGAGCCCCAGGAGCCTTCTCTTCCCCAGGCTGAACATCTCCAGCTCTCTCAGCCTGTCTTCATAGGAGAGGTGTTCCAGCCCTCTGATCTTCTTTGTGGCCCTCCTCATGACTTGCTCCATCCGGTCCATGGCCTTATGTAGAGGGCCCCAGAACTGGACATACTACTCCAATTGAGGTCTCACCAGAGCAGAAGGGGACAATCACCCCCTGAACCTGCTGGCCACACTCCACAACAAGGACAGGTTTGGCTTTCTGGGATCTAAATGCACATTGTTGCATCATGTCAAGCTTCTCATCAACTAACACCCCTAAGTTCTTCTCCTCGGGGCTGCTCTCAATCCATTCCACGTCCAACCTGTATTTATGGTTTGGATTTCCCCAACCCTCGTGCAGAACCTGAGGGGATTTATGGCAGTTCTGTTTACAGCAATGTCACAGTCACAGAGGCTTGGGAGCTAGGGTCACTGTAGTTGATGGCTGGGCAGCCTTGCACTTCTTCCTTTATTGAAGGGTATCCTAGTTAGGCCATGGGCAGATTTTGGAGAAATCTCACACATATATCAAAATAAACTTGTACTCAAAGGTCAGCAGGAAGAGGACATCATTATAAAGCATATTGGAGCTTGCAGCAATCTGCAGATCTATTTGAACGTGGTCTGATACAGGCTCTAGACATTAAGAAAACAACTTCACAACAGCCCTTTGTCTAAATTTCAGCACAGAACAAGTTATCAGAGCCTGTATGCCTTTGGCATGGATTTATTTTCTTCTTTACTCAACAATTTCTACTCTGCTCAGCGTACTCACCCAACCAGCTGCAAACCTCCCCGGAGTTGCAAACATAATGATGAGTCAGTCCAATGCAGTTTCCAGCTCTTTCCCTGAAAATCTGACATGCCTACTGATGTTACACCATCAACTCAATTTTTGCTCCCTTTCTTTGGTTTCCTTTAGTCTGTTTAGCTCTCATTTACTCTCAGAAGTTATTTCTCATAAATATTTTGCAGTGATGGAAATGATGGAAAAGCACAATAGCAGGAGTCCAAGGAAGAAAAACAAATGGAAAAGCCCAGACCTGCCCCAGCTGTAACGCTGGGAGAAGGCAGGCGAGGCTGTGGCCCGCAGGCAGCCGCAGCTGCCGGTGCCGGCTGTCGGTGCCAGTCCCGGCACGGCCTCCGAGCTGCCCTGCCAGCAGCTGCCCGGCTGCCGCGGCCTGCAGAGCGGTCAGCTGTAATGCTGGGAGACGGCAGGCGAGGCTGTGGCCGCAGGCAGCCGCAGCTGCCGGTGCCGGCTGTCGGTGCCAGTCCCGGCACGGCCTCCGAGCTGCCCTGCCAGCAGCTGCCCGGCTGCCGCGGCCTGCAGAGCGGCACTTCGCCCTCCGTGATCCCTCAGCAGCACACGGCCAGCTCCTGGCCAGCTGTCCCGTGCCACGGGAGGGTGGACAGCTGCGGCAGCAGCGCTGGCAGTCCCCTCAGCTCCTGCATCGTGGTCCAGGCCCCCCATGGTGGGTTACTCTGCTCCTCGGGAAGCAAGCCAAATGTCCCAGTTTGCCATGGAAATCTGCAGAACAGGGAGGACAGGATCTGCACCAGGGGCTTCTCTGTACACATATATCTACTTCAGGCGCATATATCTACTGCAGGCAAAAGTAAAACCTGCTCTGAACTGATGTTCAGCAACATTGTCCTGAGCAGCTCTGTGCTGAAGGAGGAGACACAGGCACACGTGTCATATATGTCAGAATAAACCTGTGCTCAAGGATCAGCAGGATGATAAAACTCATCATCAGGAGAGATGCTAGCATAGTATAATTATACTATTAATACTATAATACACTATTTGCCACATGGCTTATTCAAGAACAGCATCATTTATCTACTTTACCATCATGAGATTTTAAAGAGAAGACTCTTTTACTCCCCCAGTGTGCCCATGAAATGAACAAGCCCCCTGGATCTTGCAGCCATCTTCATATTCAACTGAAAATGGTCTGGCAGAGGAAGAGGGGACAAGGAGGGACAGCCAGCCAAGGATGGGGGCAGCATCCAGCTCTCCATCCAGATGTTCTGAAGGGTTCTCAAGGGATCACCTCACAGATTTCTGTCTGTCCACCTCTAATAAGATGAGAAGAGCTTGGATGCGAGGTTTCAGCTGACCAGCAATTGGAAGTCAGGTTAGGCCAAATGCAAGACATCTGCAGTTCTCAGAAAGCATCTATGGTCCTAAGCTTTCTGCTCAGTAACTTCAACCTTTTAGGGAAGAAAAGCTTTCAGTAGAGGCAAACAGACTCTTACGGGTATCAAGCTTCCAACAGTTAGACTCACAATTCTTACAGTCACAGATGTGATTCATACACATTTCTCATTTTCTGATTTTTTTTTTCTGACTGAGTCCACAGACTCCAACACATGATTTTGAGGAAAGAGAGTTGTGTGCTGCTCATTTACGACCCACCCCAGCCATGGAGCCCATAATGTCACAGTACTGCACATACTCATCAGGGCCACTGTTGCCATATTAAATATTAAACCTTGTGTTTAACATTTCTAAGTCACTTTGTCCTCATCTGCACTGTAATTTTGTTGTACATCATAAATGCAAAATGAGTTTCATTTCTTCTCCCTACACCTTTGGTTTATTGCATTTACATAAAGCTGTCAAATATTTATGAGGATTTTTACACCTTTATGAAATTAATTTCTTCAACCACCAAGGAGATGACATTTCTGAGGTAATACTGCTATTTCCCAAAACCTATTTTCTGGTGTCTTTGGCCTCACTGAAGTGGCACATTTTTCATTAAACTTAGCAGTACATGAAGTCGTTAAGGTGACAGCAGTTTGCCATTATAGCTGTTGTAGCAGTGCTGGTAGTGACTTCACCCTTGGGTCATCTGAGGCAATTATTAAGTAAAGTGTCAAGAGATATTGAATGACTTAGAAAACTTAGAATTACCTTGCTGTAAGTACCTCTTCTACTCAGAGAGCACAGAAAGCTGACCTTCATAGCTCAACTCACCTGGAAAAAAAGAGAGCTACAGAACACAGCAGCCATCACAGCCAAGAATACTAAGGCATCCTGTCTTTCCCCTCCAGTATTCACCGTGAACTGAATCTTTTTTTTACTCCCAGCAACATGTTTTCATTCTGATTTTCATCTACTCTAGTGATTAAAGTTGCCTGCTAGCCCCGAGGACTCTGCTGATCTCCCTGAGTGTCACAACCTGTCATCAGAGCCACAGTTGCTCTCGTGCAGTGGGGGATAACTGGATGCAGAAACAACAAATAAGCTAGCGGAGCATGGAGCAGCCTGCTAACAATATAAAGGCTGTCTGTTTCCTTCCCTGTACAGCATTTAAAATTATTGGATGAATGAAAATCTTCTAAAGAGATACGAGTCTTATCTTTGAACCAGTGAGCTGTGGATCTGGGCATTTTTCAGACAGAAGTCCAAAATCACTTTGCAAGGGAGAGAAAAATAATTTTAAATTCACTACACAAAGTCTCTGAAGGAGCCTGGAGCAATACAGAGCTACTGATATCTCTTCATACTGTCTGCACTGGCCACATAAATTACAGGCCAAACTTTCTGGCAATGTGCTCAAGGTGATCATTTCGCCTTGGCTTAAAAAGATGTTAATTTTATCATATTAGGAAAAATCACATTTTGCAACTACTTTATACAAGTTACACAAGTACTACAAACACAGGGAAATCCAACAGCATCACCAACCCTGTAAATTTATATAACATAAGCCTGTAGCTTTGGCTTTGGTTATAATGAACTTTGTAAAATTACTGCTGTCAATATAAGCTAGAATAGTCACAGTCCAATCTTAAAATTTACAGGTGTTCATTGCAGAGGTTTTTTTATATCAGCATTCCTGACTCACTTATTATTTATTATATTTTGAGACTGCTGAGGGACTCCATTTTTGAATATCACTTAGAAGCTAAGAAGTCCTATGCACTTCACTGTGACAAGCACAACAGACAGCTGAGACCGTAAGCTCTGCAGGGCAGGAATCATGCATGCTGTACAATAAGTAAATGACTTTAGGCAAGATCTTGTAATTCATCCGTTTAGTCAGGGCTGACAGCAGGCTTCTGTATTCTTTTATAGATTAAAAACTCCCTAATTCTTATCAGTCTGTAACAGTAATTGTGGAAATCTTTTATTCTGGAAGACAAGGGGGTGGTACCACCTTCAAGAGAAATTCAGTGGAAAATTGCAGCCAAATGGTTCAGCCATTTCCAAATCCTGCTCT
The DNA here is from genome assembly GCF_014805655.1 of Passer montanus. Lineage (NCBI taxonomy): Eukaryota > Metazoa > Chordata > Aves > Passeriformes > Passeridae > Passer > Passer montanus. Next base: position 4,495,547 of record NW_024364270.1, read on the forward strand.
CCTCTTGCCTGCTTGTGTTAGCACTTCCAGAAATGGTTTGTTTGAACAGCTGCAGTGTCTCCATGCTGTGCTGCAGGGACTTGAAATGTGACTGGTGATAGAGGGGGGGAGGTGATAGCCTTAGTTTTGAAGGGCTAAAGCTGTGAAAATGTATTCAGGTCTGGCCACATTATGAACCCTGCAGGTGATTTGAGTGTGTGTGAGGGGAGGAATAGGGAAAATGTGCCACAGTGTTGTTCAGTATCATTACACCTGTGCCAGCTCCATCACCCAGTGTCTTGTCCACTCACTCTGACCTGAAGGGGGCAATTGCTGCTACTGCAGCCACTGCTGACCTTGCTGTGGCTGGGCTACAGGAGCTGCACATAGGCAGGCAGTTGCATGTGGGAGAAGAGGGGCTGCTGAGGGAAACAGCTTTCAGAGTGCAAAATACCTGGAGGGAACAGGAAAGGGAAGGGAAGAAGTCATATCTTGGTTATTGGCTGGCATCTGCACAGCCAGAGAGAAGGGCAAGGGAAAGAGACATCTTGCCAGATGACCCAGTGTTAGCAAAATTAAATATCTGCAGTTACCTGCCATGCCTGGCAGTGCAGTGAAAGAGTGTCCTGAGAAGACGTGCACCCAGCCAAAGATGTTCATCCAGCTACAGCAACTTGCTCCAGAGCTCACACAGACGTGGGCGTGGTGAGTCCTGCAAGGAGAGTCAAATACAACCTTCCTCATGTCCATTCCCTGGGGTAAACCTGCTGGGAGTCTTAATGACAGCTGGTGCCACCTCCTGCACCATGCAGGTGTCACCTCCTGTGCAAGTCAACAGCACTGACTGCACCTTTGCTTCTCCCCATCACCACTTGGGGCTGCCTTTAGGGTGCAGGAGGCCACGTGCTGCTGCCACAGGGAGCTGCAGTGCCACAGAGTTTTGTGACCCTGGTGAGTCACGGATCTGCATTTTTGCTCTGCACAGTCAAAGACTTGGGTTTCATGTTTATGTCTTTGAACAGAAACCAGACACAGCAGTCACAGCTCAGGAATGGCTGTCCTCCAAGGGTCTGGTGACATACCTGCTGTGACTAACATAGGAGCTTGCTCTTCCTGGAAGAAAAGAGACTGGAAAGGGCTGTGTGTCCCACAGGACAAAACAGATTTCTCTAAGTCTCTCTTCTGCTCTCCTCAAGTCTGGGAAGTGCCAAAGTGCTAGGGGTCTCTCCAGATGGCTCCATGTAGAGGAGTAGGTCGCAGAAATGTGGATGCCTAGGGCTTCTCCAGGGTGCTGCCAGGCAACGGGGACAATGTGGTACCTGATAGTGGTACAGTTATTGTGGGGAAGGCCTGGGCTCTTACAGAGGGTGGTCAAAGAAGCAGACACACAACTGTGCTTAGCATACGGATTTCACTTAGGCTGGTTTTTGTTTTAGCCATAATTTTACAGCCAGCAAGTTTCTCTTAAAACATTAGAGAATATTCAAAACTTGTGAAGATGAGGGTTATTAATGCAGTTGTCACTACACATGTAAGATAGATCTTTCAGCTCCTTGCTTAATAAAAATTGTGTTGGTTTTTTTTTTTCTCCTGTGAGTCTTCGCAGTTGTTTCTTCCCCCAAAGCTCTTGCCCTGACTGTCTCACAGTTTGTCTATGCTGTGCTTCAGGCTATTTTATCCCATGCATGCACAGCTCTATGTGCACACATCTATATATGCTATTTATACATCTATATATAGCACACAGCTATATTCATACATATCTATAGATAGAGGAGTCAAGGACACAAATTTTTTCCTCTTACAGAGCTGACAATGTTTATGGTGATCCCTCTACTGCCTGATCCCTGTTTGGACATCTTATATGTCCTTTGCATAAGCTGGGTTGCCATCATGACTGCTCCCTTCAGCTGGATCAGGCACCAGACACAGAGCTACAGGTTTTAGTCTTCAATCAGAAGCTTCAGATTTTGGTTATGATTTGACTTCCCTTCCCTGCCCCCTTCCCTCTACAAAAACATGGACTATACAAAAGACCTTAGACATCCGAAAGCAGTTAAAGTTATTATTTTTATAAGATCTTATTGACTTGAAACACCTAATTAATCATATTTCAATGTTTTCCAATGAGCAAACTAGAAGTGTGTTGTTTTATCAGCAGTCCTGTTTAAAGAACCTTATCCACTATCTCCCAATTACTTGGCAATTTCTTCCACATTCTTCATTAGTGACAATAAATGTCCATTATGTTGCCTCTTTGGGTAGACTGGTTTAACTCATTTCCTTGGGCCATTACTTTTACTGGCAACCACCTGTCCAGCTTTGTATATTTTTTAATTCAAGCTTCATTATTGGCATAGTCAGAAATGAATAATTTTTAAGGTGTTGATTAATCTAAGATCCCCTCTGTCACCATTTACTTCACATTAGATCTTTTGCATGTTTCCTGCCTTTATTAGCTTTCTGTGCATGTTTTAAGTAGAACTAAATAGCCTCTTCCATAGACATCATGTCTTTTTTTTTAAATGTGCCCATTCTTTCAAGGAGCAGTCACATATAACAGCAAGACTTATTCTGGTGGATGGAGTGTAGTCTATCTCCAACTGTTGAGATTAATCCAGCTAATTTATTGCTGCTTGTTTACAGTCTAAAGGAGAAAAAGATCTTTTCCTATCAATCTTCTTGGCAGTCTCTGAAATGCACTATTTATTGCTCTCAAATGTCTGGTTAAATAATATTCAGTCACCTCTGCAGCAATTTCAAATGGAGAATGCCCCTGAGGACAGCGAGTAGTTGGCAATGCCTTTTCATTGTATGGGATGCCATAAATGACAAATGACGAGTGAAGACACCATTAAGCTTCATAATTTCTTTAGATGAGTTTGCCTGACGCCTGTTTAAATTGAACACCAGCAGTTGCAGAGTGAATATCAATTTTTTGTCACAAGCCTATGCATGGATTTTACAGGGAGAAGAGTATTTTGGTTGCACAATTTAAAAATTCCAGAAGAAAAAGCAAATTAGTGCTATGCATAAACTGTGAACAATCATTGCATGAAACCAGCCTTCAATGCCCTGTGAATATGCAACCATAAAGGAGGCACAGTAGGGGAAGCAGCCTTGGGGGATTTCAGTGTACCCAGGGCCAGCCTGCAGGTCTTGGTGCACCACACCAACGACCAGTGAGATATTTCAGGTCAAAGCCACATTGACCTCATCTGCTCACAAACAAGCTGGCTCCCCTCTCAGGTTAAGAGGTCTCTAATGACAGCACCCTAATTAACTCCAGTTCGTTAGTGTGCAGCAGAAGTGATGGTTTGGTTACTGGGCAGATGTAATTCCCAGGCCCAGCTGTGCTTTCCCCAATCTGGCCCAGATGGTCACTGCTGACCTCTGGCTCAAGGTCACTGTTAATTTGGCATTGCCAGTGCAAGGGCTTCTAACCCAATTCAATCAAAACAAGACAGTAATCAGCAGTCTAAACTGTGCACTTGAAGAATTTTTGAAATAAGCAAGATAAGTATAATTCCAAATATGCTTTACAGCTGTAAACCTGACCAAAATTTTTGGGACTCCAAATTCCATACAAGGCCACAAAGGCCCACACACTTAAAACAGGGTTACTCCCAAAAGTCAAGGTCATCTGACAGATTGCTATCATGATTGAATTGGGTCTGATATCTCAAATATTTATTCTAATTTTAGACACCACTCACATTGCTCAGATGAGCACATACTTTTAGGGAATTCTGTTATTTAACAGCCCATCTCATGTTCAGTATCTTCAATAACAACATAGATTGAGCGTTGTGCATGTGAGCATAATTTGGCCTCTAAAACCCTCACTGGTAAGAACAAGTATGAAAAGCAGAAAAAAAGCAGAAGAAGAGGCTGGATCAGAGCAGACTTAAAAAAAAACTTGCTTCTTCAATAGTCATGAGTTAGCAGAACATTATAAATAACTAAATCCATGCACATTGCCCCCATCCTGTCCCTTGTGATCAGCACAATTAATTAAAATATTTTCTAAAGCTGTGCAGCTGGGTAAGTGTATACTGATTGTCTGTGCAGAGCACACAACAGGACAGAACAAAATCTTACTGCCAGATACAGAACTCCTGCCTGAGGTAGAAGGTCCCTGCCTGAAGAATCATGGACTTAGAGGTGTGAAATAAAACCCTCAAATCTAGTGGTATCAGTCACACTTGTGGTCAATGCCATCCTTAGACATTCTACTGGTTCCCAGTCTTCAGGTTTACTTGTGTCACCTTTGTAAAAAAAAAAAAATTAAAGAGGTGATTTATCTGTTAAAAATATTTCCTATTTTCAAATTTCTAGAAGGTAGAATATGTATCCCAGCTAAGACAACCCTTTCTCTACTCATTTATCCTTATGTGGCCTTGTTCAAACTGCATTTACATGCTAAGAGGTCTCCTTCAAGAAGTTTCTGATCGCCGTAGTTACAGTGAAAGCAGAAAATTTCTCCCTGCAAATATGTTCTAGATCTGTCTCTCAGAAGCCAAGATTCAACAAAAATGAGCTGCCAGCTGCATGAAAGTTTTACATGTGTAGCAAGAAGACTAATGGAATGAGAGCAACAGTTTATTTGTAGAAGTAGAAGCAAGCAGTCTAAATAAATGAAGCAACTGATAATTGTTTAGATATTCAGAGGTTTTGTAAATGTCTCATTAAATTGATGGGATCAAACGCATCCTTCCAAATTTTGGCAACATAGAAATTTATGTGGCTAGGCCCTTTAGAACATTTCTCTTCAGCATTTTTTTCCAAGCTAGTGAAGGCCTGAGACTTCTAGCTCTCAATTAACTACAGGTCCATGACCTTTGTGAACTTGTTTTGAAATTCAGGGAACACAGACCATCTCACCGCTATGCCTAGACCATGTATGGGTTTGTAAAACTTCTGCCATGTACAGCTGCAATCATTTATTGTCTTTCAGTGTTCTTCACAAGAGCCTAACCTAAAGGAAACATGTAAGTGCCTGCCCAGAAATAGGAATGTCTAACACAAATGAAAGCTAAGGGCTAGAGACTCACTGCCTTCAACTCTTCCTGCATTAAATTGTCTGGCAACCCCAAATGCAACACATGTCACCACCAATCAGGGGAAGGTCACATCCAATGAAGAAACAAACAGCAAATCAAAGCCCATGTCAAGTCAGATACTGCCCTTCCATCTCCACTTTTCTCAGATGAAATCTTTTGAGGTGATTTCTTAAGCACTCTGCCCACAATGGTGGCAAAAGGCAGACTATATTGCTGGCACTGAACAGGCAGCAGAAAACAGTAAATAATTCTCTTTAGGAAAGATAATTGATCCTGAGTGGACCTGTTTGGTTTATCCAGCATGGTTGGGAAAAAAAAGAGAAAAATGCATCCTCTAATAATCTGTCAGGAGTTGCTAGCACAAACTCAGGTGTTCAGGCCAGTAATGGGAGTTTTGGTGAATATAAAGCCAATCCTCAGGAAAGGGTCTACATGCTTTTCTGCCTCCGCCTTGCTTAGATTCACATCCTGTGCCCTTGCTGCTGGTGCACAGGACAGAAGTGGAGCAAGTGCTGGCTGGGTATGTCCCTTTATCTGTATAGTCTTTGCTTCCTTTTTGTTTGGCTTTCAGCTGGGAACTAAACAGTCCTCAGAGCTAACAGGGTACAAATTCCTTTGCTCTAAATCCAGAGAAAGGAGCTAGATAATCAAGACCTCACTATCATCTTCATATTCAACCTGTGGTTCCAACTTTGTGCTCTTGGGATCACCTGGGGTCTGAATTCTGTTTACTAGAAAGCAATGGACAACATGAAGACTCTCCTGTGGAGACATACCTTCTGATAAAATGTGGAATCACAGGAAGATAAAAACATGTTTTATTTTAAGATAGTGCAAACAGTAAGCTAGATTACAGAAAAAAATCCTGAAAAAAAATCTGAAAGGGCACCTTTTCCCTCACCTGTTCAATTTAATTGCCTTGTTTTCAAGTCAGTGAGCTCAGAGTAACATTTTTCCAGAAAGACCAGTCTGCCAATACTGATCAGTTAACACCCCAGAAGGTTCCTCTTTTGGTCACATGACAAAACAAATGTCATCATTACAATAAAGCTTCCCTGTAAGTCAAGGATGTGTAAAAGTGCACTGAGTGCACACTGCAATAGAATGTGACAAAAGCAGGTGTAGAGGTGACACACGTGTTACTGCCAAATGCTGAAGACAAGGCAGAAAGGGTGGCAGGGTGTGTTTGTTGTTCTACTGCAGAGGGATAAAATGAAGATGATTAAAGTCAAAAGGGATTCTGATACTGTAAGAGTCATACCTCTGTTAAGCAACTCTATCAAATGTCTAGTTATTGAAATATGAGAAGAACAAAGTGCAATACCAAAATGCCCAGCCTCCTGTATCAGCCTTCTAAATCTAAAATCAAGCAAGAAAACTGTTGTGAGAAACTGAGGTAATATGACAGCCTCATCATTTTTATAAAGATGCACCTACAAAGTAGGATGAGAAAAGTACTATCACTTGCTTGATCCTTTTACTACTAATAGACACCAGTAGTGAAAAGAAGTGAGGATTGCACAGGGGATGGAGGAGTTCTATCATTACCCAGTATGGGATAATTAATCCTTAATGTCACATAAAGTGGTGAGGGGAGCTCGAGTGTCCATCTTGCACCAGGTAAAGGCTGTACCTGCCTCTCTACCAACCAGACACAAAAACATAATCTAAATGCATTTTAAAATAACCATTTTCATCCTCTTTATGGACAGGGCCAACAAATTCTTAGAAGTTATACAATAAATTTGATGCCTCAAATGCAATATTTCTGTAGTCCTGTTAGCTTTGTAGTACACACAATACCAAACATAGAAGATTAGACCTTTAACACACAATTTCTATTAGCTGACAAATAATAATCTTTGGATTTCAAAGCTTTGACAGGGAGCCATCTAAGAATTATAGGCTGAGCTTTGAAAAAAATCTGTTTGTAAATCCCATCTTTATTAGTTGAGCTATCAACTATTAAATTACAGTACAAATGTGCAGCTTTCATAAAGCAAAATGCCACTTCAAACTCTTTTGATTAGATGTAATGTCACTTACTCTATTCAGGCCAGTTCTTAATGATCCCAACATGCCCAAAATCCCCCTGAAATCTGCTGACAATGCAAACTGGAGGGGGTGGGACCTCTTAAGTACATCACAAAAGATCAGAGAAGCTTTCCTTCCAATTAACAGTGGCAATCATTAACAACAATCAAAAATTCAATTTCTGCTGTGCTGTTGCTTGGAGAAAGACAAGGCAACAGGACAGACTCACCCTTTTACAGGAATAAAAAGACTAACAGTTAGAATAGAGTAATCCCTGATAAAAAATGCTGAGGAGGAGAAGAGGTGGGAAGAGAATTGAGAAGGAATCCTCAGTTTCAGTAATACTGCCTTGTTGATCTTCCCTCCCTTCACCATGTGGTTTCTATTTTCTTGTATTAATCCGTGCTTCCCCTCCCTACATTTTTTCATGTGGTTGCCAGTTTGAGGTCAACAAGTACTAAGAATGGACCGAAAAGAATTTCCAGGATGTTTTTAAAACTATTAATAACTGTAGCAGCTATTCAAGCAAACAGCATTTCATGTTCATTGTACTCTAGGGCATAAAATCATCACTTCAGGAGGCTGATTCAGAGTTTCCTCACATTAGAAGTGGTACAGACAGTCAGGTACAGTGTAGCGTGTTGGAGGCAAGATGTCACATCCAGTGGGACACTGAAAAATTAGGAGACAATACTGTACATTGGGGACATTTTCAAAAGGTGAGAAAACTCCAGAGACAGGTCTCATGGGGGATTTTTAAGTGCTGCCACTTACAGCACTGCACTTCCTAATTTCCCACCACCCCACAGACAGGCATGCTCAAAGCCCTAAGATGTGAGCTATTGCTCAACAACGTGCAGCAAGACTGCAGCACTTACAAGTGAGCTCTGCAGAAGCCAGCCAAGCCAGCAGAGTGCCAGAGCCTACAGGGAGAGGAGGCACATCTGGAGACCTGTGATTAAGGCTCATCAGTACTGAGTCATGAAAGCCTGAGCAGCATCCCTCACCACAGTGATGCAGGGGCACTCCTCTGGGCCTTGGAGGAGAAAGGCACTGTGAAACCCACAAGGCACTGAGTAAAGTGAAAAAAGATCTGACGTGATGTTCTGGACAGCACACCCCAAAATTACACCAAAGCCTTCCACAGGACAGATTGCCAACCAGATGATGATCAAACATGGCTTCACATGCCCCAGTACACTGCTCTAACAGATATAATGGGCAATTTGCAAGGTCTCATTCCTACCTATTTGCTATGTGAGGCCTAATACAGCAGATATGCTCTGAGAATGCCTCAGATTAGAAAAAAAATAAGGTCTGGAACATGAGAGAGGCCACGGAGGAGCTGATCTGAGAACCCCTTGGAGGCCCAGGCATGGGGCAGCCTGGAGACACCAGGTGTGGCTGCTCACACACAAACAGATGTCTCCATTTATGTGTAATCCCCTCTGCTTCCAAGGGGATCAAACATCTGACCTTGAAATACTTAAAACAGGGCCCAAAGCCTATTTTAAAGCTGATTTTTATCAATTGGAATACTATATATTTCCTCAAAAAGACGAGACTAAAACTTGCACAAGAGGAAAAGTAGCAGTATGTCAAATTGGCTGATTTTTATCAATTGGAATATTATGTTTCCTCAAAAAGAAGAGACTAAAACTTGCACAAGAGGAAAAGTAGCAGTATGTCAAATTTCAGAGTGACGTGCGAGGGCATAAATCACATGTCTGAAGGGGAATATCAAGGAATGAGGTGATGAGTTCAAAGCAAGAGGAATGTGGGCTATATTCTACTCCACCTACAGACAGCAGCTTTTGGGCACACAGGGCTTTCCAGCATCCTAAGAAATTATGCAAATTATTTATTTTTTCCCCAAGGCTTTGCCTTGTGTTTTCCTTATTGATTTTGTATTTCAGGGGATAAATGAAAAAAAACAAAGGAATACTTAGAAAGGATATTAATTTTCTTTCTTGTCTTCCCTGAAAACGACACAGTTAAGCAGAAGGAATATTACACACATTTATGTATTTTTGTTTGAGATGCAATGTTAGGTCTGATATTTATATAAGCACTAATACACCTGATCTGAGTCTCAGAGGTTTCCAATACTCATTCCCAAAGGTAACCAGAGACAAGGAGTGACCCAAGCCTGCAGCTGACATACCTGAAGGGCAATGAACTGGCGCTCCCCACAGAAAGAACAAAATTCCAATAAATAATGTGTCTAAAGAGACAACTGAATTGTTCCTTCTCTGAAGCAACTGCAGCCCTCTTTTTCACTTTTTCTGCCACCTATGGCTCTGAAGAAGGCTTGTATACATTACACTAACTCATGCCAGCTAAGAGCCTGATCCAAGCAAAGAGAAACAATGGAGAATTTGTCTGGTTGATAACTGTAGAAATATCAGACAGAATCATAGAATCATTTAGGTTGGAAAAAACCTCTAAGACCATCAAGTCCTACTATTAACCTAACACTGCCAAGTCCACCACTAAACCATGTTCCCAAGCACCACATCTACATGTCTTTTAAACACCTCCAGGGAAGGTGACTCCACCACTTCCCTAGGGAGGCTCTCCCAGTGCTTGACAACCATTTTGGTGAAGAAAATTTTCCTCAATATCCAATCTAAACCTCCCCTGGTACAACATGAGGCCGTTTCCTCCTCATATCCCTGGTTACCTTGGAGAAGACACTGATGCCCACCTGGCTACAACCCCCTTTTAGGCAGTTGAGGGCATGATAAGGTCTCCCCCTGAGGCTCCTTTTGTCCCTCAGCTGCTCCTCATAGAAGTTGGAGTGCCTCTGCCATACTACAGCATAGGCAATGCCATGGGGAGCTACTTACTCTTTTTATGTTGAACATTACAGTTACATCCTGCCTGTTGCCTCAATGCCTCACGTTTGCTAGACTCTGCTGATCTAAAGAGTAACTTAAGGTGCTGAGTGCTAAATGCATACCATCAGCAAACCTGGTTTGCTCCTTTACCCACTGTCTCCAGCACCAGAATGCCTGGGGCAGAGCACAGCAAGCAGCTGAGCTGAGTGGTGCAAAGCTCACACATCCCAGCAGAATAAGAGTAGATACTGCACTGCACTTGGATGAGGATTTCAGTTGCTGGGTTTTCCTCCAGGCTTATTTATTACCTTGGGCAAGTTATTTAACCAGTGCCTTGAGGGCCCAAATTAAAAGCAAAGCAGTGGTAATCCTTTTCAGCAACTGTTCTTCTTGGGCTTTTCTAAACATCTCTGAGGCCAGGGACTTTTTCTCACTAGAGCTTGTTCCAGCCATGATCTAAATGTGGAGCTGAATGCCTGTGTGATTCTTCTCTAATGTACTGGGCAACACACTCCCATGCAGAGGAGTGCCCATTCGCCTCTCCTGGTTAACTCTCCTTTATTTCCCTCTGTATCTATGCAATGACTGCTCCAAAGCATTTGCATTTCAGCTGGTCCAACATTCCCAACATTATTTACTAGTGTCACTGGAAATCTAATGGCATTTTTTTCTAGTGCACAGACATGTTTTCATTAACTGCGGTTAAATTCCAGCTAATGCCATTACATGATCCCTACCTCCACTGGCAATTGCAGGGGAGTTAACATTGCATTTTCACTTCCTGCCTTTAAAAATGAGACAACTGTATTGTTTCAAATTGCTCTGTGTATAGCACATTCCCTTCATAGTTTCAGAAAATCTGAGAAAGCTTGTGAGGTATGATAAAGGTCAACAGAAATGTAGTCTTCATTGGATATCCTTAGAACAGTGTCTGCATTGAAATCTTTGTGGTGAGGCCTTGGGCACTGGTGTGTACATGAGTGTGAGTTTTCAGAGGAAGACTGGCAAAAGTCATTCCTCCCATCATGTTTTGGGAGGAGGAAAGGGATAAAGAGGCACTGGTACTGTTGAAAGTGAGTCTGAAATAGATTTTATATCCTCTGAGCTAAACTAGTAGGAGGAGTCTTGGAGGACACGGCAAATAAATTTTCTCACTTCTAAAAGGCCAAACATTATTGCAGAGCTAGTTTTACCGTAAGTCTGAAATGCTCTTCTCAGAGCTGTAGAGAGACAGCCCCACTCCGCCTCCCCCTCTGCACAACAGGGCAACATCACACTCCCCTTGGAGGAAACCTGCGCCCAGTGCCTCTCCTCAGGCTGGATCCCTGCAAAAGCTCAGTCCCCAGGTGCACTTCCAGGAGGCAGAGTAGAATGAATGTCTTTCTTTGGCAGTCCTGGGAAGCAGAAAGGCTGAAGTGCATAGTCCTCCTGGAGCAGCCGTATGCAGAGCCCCTCTCTCCACGTGAGCCCAGATTAGACACAGTGCAGGGAGTATGGGCAGCATTTGTGATAACCAGGAGTGGATTTACTTCTTGTGGGAGGTCACAAGCAGTGGAACAAGTTTTGGTCAAGGGCACCACATTTTCAGACCAAAAGCATGCATTTATATCCTGAGTTGATTAGATTAGGATTCAAGTGCATGTGGACCTGCAGCCAGGATGACATTTCCTGGTGATTTTTTCTAACACTTTTCAGGACAGAAGTTGGATACATGGAGTGGATGGGTTTCCTGAGGGCATGATATAATCTTTGGCATATAGATGATGGAGTTGAGATGCCTAAAACCAGAGCCAGAATGATGCTTCATTTCTTGATGGCTAATCACATCTGAGGTTTGTGCACTCAGATAAGTACAGTCACTGAGCTGGCCAGATTTACACCTGCAATTAATTGTATTTTAGGCAGGTGATAGCTCCTTCTGTTTCACTGACTTTTTATTCCCAGATTTTGGAAGACCACAATGGCTTTTTGTGTTAATTAGACTCTGCTTCCCCAAATTCTTACACAAACATTTAGCACAAAGCACAGACTGCTCTTTCCTCAGCCATCTGGCAAATTGAAATCAACAATTTTCCAAAAATCAGACATCTGAAAATAAAGTTAATGTATTCTAACCCCCTTATATATACTGAACAAGTCAATAAGCAAGTTGGAATATGGAGAATGGGATGTCAGTAGGGTACAACATTCATCTTGCTCTTCAGCATCCCTAAACAATCAGACTACAAGACTGCAGATTATGAACACAAATCCGCCCTCTCCTAGAAAGCCAATACCTCCTGCAGCCCAGCATCTGCTACACAAAAGGTCAGGGACAGAAACTGATTTTTTAAATGGATTTATGCTGCCAAACAGAAAGAGATATGTATCTTTAAAAATACGCATGCATGCATACACCTATGCCGGGGATGTGGATCTTTTTTGCTGTCACATTACACCCTACTTGCACAGTGACACAGCAGGAGGAAGCCACTGGTGTGTTTAATGCCAGTGGCAGTCCAAGAGGTGAACAAAACCACACTCTGCTTTCAAGGCACCCACCTCAAAAGGATGTATATGATATGTACTGTACCTGTGTTTGTGCTTTTTATATTTACTTGCTTAGCACAACCTAGTCCCTTGTAGTTCACCAATGTCAGCTGTGAGTCTATCAAGAATTCTGTTTTTTCAGGAGTTTTCCAAAGAGGAATACCCATATAAAACATTAAATGGGACTGTCACAGTAGTACTGAATGATGAGGACTAAGAAACTGCAACAGCAAGTGAATTGATATTTGGTAGAATTTTTGTCGTCTTAGACCACCTTCTAAATGAAAGACCATATTCACACAGAGGATTGTTGCAGGGGAAATATATGAAAATTCTATTTGATCCTCTTTCCAAGGAAGAAATCATTTTTTGATTTGTTAAATTTAAGCAAATATTTTTCAAAAATTTTCTGAGCACAGCTTTTCTAAAAAACATATTTCAAAATCAGTGCCTGATATTGTCATTCATAATATGTGGCACCTTTTCCCTTGCATTAATTCTGCCAGAAAAACCCCCAAACAGCTATATGCAGAGCAGCAAGTACCTCACTTTTACCCAGTCTGTGACACAACATCTATATATTTATCCCACAATTTGTGTATGTGGTCACCCTAAAGGCTCATGAACAAACAACCAGAGACAGCACTTTCTGCATTTCCAGTTTCCACTCCCTGCTTTCTGAATGTGTCAAACTACCATGACATGCTGGCTGGGGTACACAATCTGCAAAGTAAATCTGAAGGGTTAAATTCCCACTGAAGATGGTGGGTGTTTCAGTGTGCTGGGGACATACTGGTACCTCTCCATTATCACTGTACCCCTTATTTGGCAACAATAACACAACTATTGAAAGGAAACAACCCCTCTTTGTCAACATGACTTTGCTATTAGAATGGTTTTCATAGCTTAAAAAATGCTGGGCAAAATTGATCTCAGAGGAGGATGTCATCGCTGTCCAGCCAGCAAGGATAAATTATCATCAGCTTTCAAAAGCAGCAGTCTATCTTTCCAGTGCTGGGAGCCAAGCAGATGGATGCCAGGATGGACAGTGTGGGGGTAGCCATAGTAACCATCATCCTGTGAAGCTCCTGCTCACATCTCTCTATCAGTGCTGGGGAATAAAGCCAGGGCTCACTGCCGGGTGCCGATATCCGGTCAGACCTTCGCTCCCAGCTCCAGCTGGGCTTTCCAATTCTCTGCAGCAATTTTCTAATCTCACCTTGTGTGTCTTCACTTTATGGATTGTGATTAAATTCAGTCCCAGGGGAAGATGCCTCGAGCAAGCAGCTCTCCAGCTAATGCAGCCCATGTCATGGGTGGATGTACCGGTGCCTTTCACCCTCTGCTGGGAGCAGGAAGCCTCTCAGCCTCCCCTGAGCCAGGCAAACAACTCTCCAGAACTCACCTGCTGTCAGGATGACAGCAGAGGCACACCCACCACCAAAGAAGGCTTCAAGCATCTGGAGCTCTTCATCTTACGTGTATACCCTCTCTACCCTTTGGTGATTGCTCAGTGCACCTGGGCACTCCAGGTCTCATTACCTTCAATGCTGCTCACCTGCCCTGAGGCTCAGCCACAGCCCCACTCCCAATTCCCACAAACTGTGTGCCTACAACAACCTAGAGTGCTGTGTGGCTCATGAAGAGATATTAGGGTTGACCCAGCTCAGATGTAGTCTGTCAGTGTTCACCAAGAAGCACACAGCTACAAGCAGCTTTGTGCTGTGCTGGCTCCTAAGGGAATTGGCTGGAGGGTGCTCTTGTGCAAATACCCCCTGGCTCACCAGAGAGGATAACAGACCTGAAAGGAGAAGACTGCTCTGCCAATGAGCCATGGTGTTATCCACTCTCATTTTCACTTAAGGTTTTTTCATCAAGGGCAGAAGTCTCTTAGAGCAAAATGACACCTGAGACAACTCATCCAACTGCCCCAGATGCATTCAGAAAGTGCTTGCTGAAAAGCAAATATAATCACTTGTATTAAGCTGGAAGAGTAAAGCCTGCTCCTATTTTGGAATCATGGAACAATTGAAGCTGGAACTAGCCTCTGCAGACAGTCTAGTCCCACCCCTTCATCCTTTTCTATAGCCTGTACTTCATCACTGAAGGCAGTGTTGAAAGCCTTGCTCAAATCAAGATAAACAAGCTCAAGCACAAAGCCAGTCAATGCACTGCAGAAGGCTACTGGGATGGTCAGACATGATTTTCACTTCTTAAATCCACAGTCTTTTCTCCCAGTCACCTTCTCATCCTCCACACATTTAGAAGTGGTTTCCAGAGTGATTTGCTGCATCACTGTCCCAGGGATCAAGGCAAGGCTGACTGGCTTGTAACTCCCTGCACCCACCTTCTTGCCCTTCTTGAAGAAAGCAGGACATCCACTTTACTTTGTTTCCCAGTAGTCTCCCCCAGTTCAAGTGACCCTCCAAAGACAACTAAGAGTGGCCTCACAATGACAATGCCAGCTCTGGCTTTATCTGTCAGGTTCCATAGGCTTCTGTGTGCCCAGTTAGTTTAAATGTTCCCTGTCCTGATCTTCCTCCAACAAGATAAGTCTTTCCCGTGGTTTCAGAAACCTGGGATTCCTGAAGGTAAATCTTATCCACAATAAGTGGGTGAGTATATGAAGAGAGTGAGTGTATCAAGATCTGTGTGTCTGCAGCCTCCTACTGCAAACTTGCTTGAATCAACGTGTATTTGCTTTGTCTGAAGATATTCTGGAAACCAGAGCTACGTCATAATCATAATAAGTGACTGCCAGCTACTGCTGGTGACCTGATCTACCTTCAGGAGGTTAATTGGCACAGCAGTCACCTGGAGTCTGTCAGCATCACTCTCTGCAGCTCCACCCTTCAAACAGTCCTTGGACCTCAGCCAAAGCAAAATCAAACTCCTTCTTGTTCAGTTTTGGGAACTGTGAGAATTTGTTAATTTTTAAACTTGGTGACAATGAGTAGATTAGGTTAGACAACCTGTTTTGAACAGACTAATCCAAGTTTTTCCAGCACACAACTCCAAATACCATTGGCTTTATGAACATGCACTGAAAGGGCAGCTATAAATTACTGAATGTGTTACAGTTGTCACCTCCTTCCTTCTCAGCCTTGTGAAGATTTGGAATTGGCTAAAACATGCCAGGTTTATGAGGGGAAGAGAGCAGGTAAAGGGAGTTGGAAACCACCCATCATTGCCTCGCAGCGGGAAGGGCAGGGGCTGTGGAGCCCAGCTCACCCGCCAGCACTGCAGCTGTATGCAGCCCTCCTGCTGCCAGCACATGGACCCTGCTGCATGCTGTCCCTCCTCTTTTCATTAAATCAACAGCTAAATGTTAGATTTATTTGTTCATTTACTTTGCAAGGCATGCATCTGAAATAAAATCCCCTCACTTTAGTGGAATGGCTTCTTCTGCCTTACTCTGAGTTTCTCCTTTCTCTCCTGTCACTTGAGACTTGCAAAATTACATGTGTGAGGCACAGAGGTGTTAAGCAAGGAGCACTGAGAAAAGAAAAGCTTACAAACAAATTAATAATTCTGTATTCATAGCAGGGTTTGAATAATGGTCCCTAGAACCACACACTGTGACAGGAGGAGAAAACCAAATATTGAACAGATGCTCATTAGAAAAGCACCAGCCATCTCAAGCCCTGAAAGACACGGGAGTTCTGTGGGGGGAAAACACTGCGTGACCATGTAATTTAAGGCTCTATCAGTGTGTCACAGGGGACTGCAGCAGGGCTACCTTGGCTTCACAAGCCTGGCACTCTTAAAACACAACCACTTGGCATTTTCTGGGGTCAAAAAACAGGAATCCAGGCCCCCAGGACACAAATTGCGCTGTGCGTTGTTCCAGGAACACATTCCAAGGGGGAGTTGAGAGCTCAGAAGAAGGGACCTCTGCCACTTGAGCCAACAGGAGAGCTGGCAGCAGCATTTGATATCCTCTCATTTGTACACATAGCTGGGGTGAGATGCTTTGTGCTGGCATATACCTGGACTCATCTGGCATTTGCCAGCAGTAAAAAGGACCCTGAAGAGCCAGACCCAGTGTGACTGCCTGGGTGTTTTGGTGAGGCCAGTACTGTGTTTCCATGAGCCTTACCTGCACAAATACACAATTCTGCCAGGATGTTTTAACACAGGTGAAATAATACATTCTTCTCTGATTCCATTTTGCAAAACAGTGGAACTACTTTGGCAGCAAGTTTGGAATGAAAAATCAGCTTCACACTGACATTCAAAATTAAATATTTAATATCTGATGGGTTTATCTGGTACAGCCATCAGCAGTTTACAACAGAACAGAATCATTGAGCAAACCAGCCCTGCCCTAAAATACTGATGTTCAGATTGAGATGTCGTGATTTTATTGCTGTTTTTGTGGAATACAGGTGCTTAGAGGGCATGACTGATCTCCAGATGTGTTGGAGAAAGAAGAGCAATTGCTGTTGGATTGTAATCACTCCCAAAGCTTTCTGCAGAGAAACACCGGAAGAGAAGGCATTTTTGCATTCTTGCGAGATGTAAAAATACTACAAACACGGACCAGTGGGTCTGGCTTTCTGAGCCTTTACTCATTCTGCAACAATTCTGACTCTGGTTAATGGAAAATGAGTGTTGCAAGCTGATGAAGGCAAAATTCGAAAGCATCTGCTGGGAAACTCCCAGGAATTAAAAAACCCACAAAGCTTCTCTTAGTCTCTGAGTTAATTTTAGTCCTTAGAGCTCCACACCACACTTTTCCAGCTATAAAAATCACCAACACCTCTGCTGCACCATATTCTGTGGCTTCAGGAGTAACTTTTATCCTACGGCATGAGCAGGGGAAGGTACATACACCTTTCTGCAGGGGTGAGGAGAAGGAAAACCTTTCATCAGAAATTTCCCCTCTCCAACATGTGAAATTTATTTCCCATTCCCCCACGTGTCCTGAGGAGGCACCCCTGTGGCTCTAAGGGAGCCAATTCTTGCTGTAGCCCTGCACTTATCTTGCCTCCTCAAGTTGGTTATCTGCTCTGAGCCAAAGCCTTGGCTCTCCCCTGAGTCACCCTCACAGAACTGGCACCTTTTGTGGAAGGCAACAAATTTAATGCAGAAATTTCTGGGTTGTTTTTTTGGTCTTTTTTTTTCTTCCTTTTGCCTTCTCCCTTCACCTTTGTTTACTTTCTCAGCATGAATGATGAACCTGTAGAGATGTTCTGTGCCTACAGATTTCCTGTGTGACTAGCTTTAATGTAAGGCAGTAAATACTGCAGGTCTGTCTACCAGGAAGAACAAGTAGCTGTGTGTGTGTATATATAGATATACACACAGCAATATAATTATACGTGTATGTAGAGAGGGAACACAATGTAAGTACACATTATTACAAGTAGGTAAATATAATGGAACAGCTTGAACCTAGTGGAAAATTTCTTTTTTAAAAAATTTAAGTTTCCAGTTTTCACTGATGCATTGAGCATCTGCAAAATCAGCCAAGTGCTCATTTTAATAGCAAAGTTAAATACCATAGGCTTCCTATTCGATTCAAATGTGTATGAAAAGTTTCCCCAAGATAAGGTTATTTGCTGTGGGAAACAAAAGGCTCTGTTTGCCTGGAGCACGAGTGCCGATGCTTTCTCCTGGGCAGCTGCCACTGCAGCCCTGGCGGAAGCAGATGGCACACGGTGCTCCCAGGCATGGATTTGATCTGTGCCGGCCGCTCCCTCCAAAACTGCTGTGCACCCAGCTTCTGCGTGGGGTGAGGGTGCTCTGAGATCCCCACGGAGACCAGGGTTTGCACAAGCCCACCTGCACCCTCTGAGAGCCAGGCATCTCTCTTTGCCAGCACGCAGAGGGGTGCACTGGCAGACCAGAGCAGCTGGAAGGCTGAGAGACTTCCAGGGACACATTATTTCATAGACACCTCACAAACTGCGTGCCACCATGCACTTATCTTCTACACCAACACAGGATTTACCTTAGCCATGCAAGGTGCAGATGAGATCCAGCCTCAGTACAGCTCAGTAACCAATGCAAGACAAACCATGCTAACAATTTGTATCTCAGGCACAGATCCCATTGGGCCAAGGGGCCCACTAGTTTGCAGCAGCTCAGCTCTAAGAATCACCAGGTTTCTGTATTTATGTCAGGTGAGAATCAAATGCAGTAATTGGCAGTAAGCTTCCAATGTACCATGAAAAAAAAATTGTCAAAGTTTTGAATAAATTACTTCTTAGTATATGTACCTGTGGGAAATAAATATGTTTGGGAGTTTTTTCTTGAGTCCTCACGTATTAAGATGAATATCCATGCAATGGTATAAAAAACACCATCAAAGTTCCCATTATTACCAAACTCCCCATTTTTGGGACCCAAAATCCAATAATTTTTGAAAGTGTAAGAGAACATGAGCTGCCCACTGCTTTGCAGAATTTACACCTGGATTTTTCTTCCCTTTAAAAGAGATGTACAAGGAGTACTCCAAGAACAGGGTACAGAAGTGTATCCTTCAAATCACACACTATTCAGAATTGCAAGTGATGCTGGCCTCATTTCATTACTGCTGCTATCACCAAGGCAGCTGGGCACAGACTTAGGATGGTGTATTAATTAACCTTTAAATAAAAAAGGACTCACATTTGACTGGAACATCTTGCTCCAGTCCCATGTTGCCATCCCTTTCAGGTGCAAGCTGGCTTCCAGGGGGTTGCACTTGCTTATTTCAAGGCTCCTGTTTTGTCCTCTAGAGGATGAGAACATGCAGTTTTCAACTGTGAGTATTGAAAGGATGGAGGCATTGCCATAATTCTGCTTGGGACATGGACAGCAGGGAAAATCCAACCAAGCTGCAGTTGCTGCTTGCCTTCCCTTCAGCCCCTATACAAATACCAACTCCCTGAGCACAAGCAACATTTAAGTGCCATCTCACTGTCACTTTACCATACTTGCACACCCCTTGTACACTGGATAACTGGCAAGATTGGAAAGACTCTGTGGCTGCACATGCCACCATCCTCATGTCATTTAGGACCAAAGAAATGTTCTCTGAAATTTGCAGACAAATTCACTATTTATAACTTAATTTCTCCTTTCCTGCTCCAAACCCCATCCCTAAAACTTGCACCATTTTCAAGCCAGCTGCCAACATGAAAGCAGCCTATTCATACCACCTGTGTCTCAGGTAAGAAAGCAAATTCAGGTTATCTGCCTGACCCCAGCCTTGCTGAAGTTGATTGCCGTGCTTGCTAACCCAAAGCCTGACCCTGCTGCACTCCCCAGCATAATTTCCACCATCTTCAAAGAGGTCCCAGGACTGGCGCAATGACTCCCGCGGGCTTGGCACCAGGCTTTAAATCACTGCACAAAGTCACTTGAGAAGTGTCGGCAGTCAGAAATGAGTCATTAGTATGCTGCCAACACAGTATTCAGTGACAAAACCCAGCTGCCACTGTAGTCAAGAATGCAGTTTCTTCAGCACTAGTGTAAGTCTTATTAGCATAGAAATCAAGTGTATGTATGTAATTGAATTTCTTTGTCACATCCTACTATGAGATTTTCCATCAATCCTGATTGTTACTAAATTTGAACTAACAGCCCATATTTGCACTTAAGCAACATCTGAAAGAGGACTACACAAAGAAAGACTTTCCTAAGTCAACACATCCTAGAAAACAGCAGCTGTGCAAAGGCAGAGGCAAGCAATATTTCATTTTCCTCCCCATAGCACTCTATCTCTTGGCACCTCCGCTTTAAATCTGGGTTCTGCTGGCAGCTTTGCACTTTCTCTCAGCAGAAAAGAGCTGTGATGCAGCTAGTGAGAGAGCAGGGGCTGTCCCCAGTAGGAGAGTCTGTCTGCAGGATTTGTCAGGATGTCATGGTGCTGGTTGCTGTTGATTAGGAAGTGAGATCTTGCTGTAGGTGAAGTTCATTTTAGGTCACTTGTAAGTTCAGTTCCTGGGAAAAAAGAAGTAAAAAAGACAAGAGGAGAATAGCAGAAGTGTTGAGCAGCATAATTTCCAGGTTGACTTCACTGACATAGGAATAGCTGTTCAGAGCAAAATGAGTCTCAGAAACAGATACGTGGGTTGTCTCTGCAGGTTTGGGGTGTGCTGGGGATAGGTAAGGACTGACTAATCCAGCCTGGACTGAGAATGCATCCACCATTACTGTGGCTGAATTTTCAGTGGTTATTTCTCAAGGGACTACATTAATCCAGTTAAACCACCTAGCCACTTTTTCCTATGTTTTCCAAGCATAACTGTGGTCAAAACCACAGACACCTGATGAAATGGAATAAAGATGGTGAGTGAGGAAACTAAATATCCTCTCCCTGCACAGATGGTCACTGTAGACCTTGATTAGGTTTTGTTGCTAATGACTGTATTGTGTACACATCCCTCATGCTTTGCTACTACAACAACATTTCTCCAAGGTCACTGTCCCAGGCAATCTACAAAGTCATCAGCCCTTGTCCATAAACTCAAGAAAACAAGACTTATAACCCCCTGGCAGCCTAGTATGGGAGGGGGGCCAGAACCAGGGCACAAGATGTATCCAAGGACCAAAGGCAGAGTCACTGCAAAATTTCACAGTTCACTCTATCATAAGATTCTGACATTAACTAATTTCCCCTGGGATGGCCACAGATTTTCAGGAAGCATGACTGTTACTTCTACAGCTCTCAGGACCTTTGTAAAGCAGGATTTTGCTCCTGGTTGTTTGTTGTTGTGTGGGTTTGGGGTTTTTTTATGATGGTAACTACAACTAAACAGAGACAACAGGGGCAAAATAACTTTTAATATTGGATGCTCTGTAAGTGGCAAATCATAGTCAGATTTTTCCCAGTGTGTTGCAATGCCACATAATACTATTATGAAACTGATATCATCACCCACTCATGGGAGGGGCAGAAACAGTGTTCACTTCAGGGGCCAAAATTCCCAATGTATTTTTTCTTCAAGAAATAAGCCCTAAGATAAGGTGTCTTCCAAATCAGTCAGAAGGAAGGAGTGACCTCCCCTGCCACAGTACAATGGGAACATCAAGGAACAGCTAGCTCCCACCATGAGCCATGATCCTGAGCCTTGTCTTCCACTGGAGAGCCCAGGGATGTGGCCGGCTGGATGTTCCTTTTATGGAATCATGAAGAAGGAAGGGGGTGGGTAGGCTGTGTGTGCACAGCATTAGCTTTTCCCTGTGGTTTCCATCCATGCTGCTGATTAATTACTTCACTTTGGCCAAATTGTGTCACTGTGTCTCCCTTTGGATTGCTATAAAATTGACTTTTGTTCCAGGCTGGATTTACCATTATTTCATTTTTCACTTTCCCTCCTGGGAATTTCTTTTGCCTCTGTGATTTCACTTATTGTGAGTTCATCCCTTTCCAATTTTACACAAAATTTCAGGTGTAGAAGTTAATAATTTGTGAAAACATAAGGATTTCAGAGGGGAAGCCTGTGGCTTCCTTTGTCTTCCCTGCTCAACAATGCCAAGCAGGTGCCAGCCCACCTTCTGCAAAGAAGGGTGAATTTTGGAGGCATGAAGCAGCTACACTTAGCACTTGTAGAATGCTCTCCACAACAAAATCATACTTCTGCCGGAGCATGATCCCAGCCCTGCCCTCGAGTTGGTGGTTTTGGCACCAAGTGATATAAAACGGGGATTCCTCTGACGTCACCATTTGTCAGATCCTGTTGCAGACACTAAATATCCCCAAGGACATGGAGTGCATGTGGTCCAGCAAAACACTTAGCACTAGTTAATATTGCTGCCAGCCTCTCCTGGGGAGTTTTTCCTTTTTTGGTTAGTTTGCTAATTTAGTAAATATTTAGAAATCCATGTTCTGCTAAAACTGCAACACTGGATACCATTCCCTTTTGTTCAAAATTGTTTACAGAAATAGGCACAATTATATCAAGATTCCAAGTTAATACTCACGGGGCTAAAGGCAAGAGATCCTAAAAGGGGTAAAAACAGGGTGAGAGGGAAAATGGGAATTTGTTATAGCAGGTCAACAGTGCCTTGAAGCCTGTATAGCTGAAGCTGTAACAGAAAACTTGTTTCCCAACAAAAAAGCTAGAAAGAATTCAAAAATAAGGCAGGGAAAATGAAGGTTTAAGACAGCATATCAAATGTGAACATTCAAAAGCTGACAGAAGGTTGGGAAGAGGCTGCCTCTAGCACATGGCACAGAAAGCCAGGTTGTGCATGGCTGTAGGGAGACATCTCCCAGGAACATGACACCTTATGGAATGCTTCTGCTGAGCACAGGCTCCTGGGTTTCCTACACACTGATGTTCCTTTTGTTGCACCCCCATTGCACACTGGTGCCACTGGTTTGCCCCCAGAAAGGGGCTGGTGTCCCTGCCCCAAGCGTTTATACCCATGGAAGACATCAAACCATAGGAGCAGCCACCCCCTGGGCAGAGGTGTCCAGAACAAAGCTGGAGTCCAGGTCCAAAGTCCAGACTATTTTAGGAGGAAATTCTGAACTCCCACCAGTCCTTAGCAGGCCTGAATATTAGAGAGGCCAGAATACAACCCGAAATGTCAACAAAGGATTGTGGTGCCCTCGAGGAGACAAAAGGCACCTGGTGGCAACAGGTATTTTGGGCTTAGCTTCTGACTACCCAGCCCAGGAACTTGCTGGTTGTCACTGCTGCATGGCTTTTTCTCCCAGGAATGAAAATAAACCCAGGAAAGCTTCCCAGTCCCTGCACCTACTGTGACTCTGCTGTGAGCAACACCCATTGTGGATGGTTAAAAATGGGTTCAGCTATGTCCATAGGACAATTCTTCAGCCAGCCCACAGGCAGGCGGTTGCCCCTCAAGTGTCCAGGCAAAGGTCAGCAAATGTACAACCTGAAATTACTTTAATTATAGGACGATCACTTTCTAGTGTATTGAATAACTACCTATTTTAGACAGGACCAACCCTAGGGAGTCAGCTCCACTTTGAAAGGAAGACTAATAGCATGGTTTGCAAAGCACACACTCGGCTCCTTTGAGCCAGCTTATCAAGATGGTTCTTTACAGCAGCGTAATTTACCTTCTCACAAAGCAGGTCAAAGCACGAGGCTCTCCGTGGAGGGATTTCCTTCTGGCTAATGGACTAGGGAGGCAGTTCTGTGGGGAGACATCACTGTGGTTTAAGTACCCCTTTAACCTGCCACCACAATCAGTCCAGCTAGGAAAAAGAGAAAAGGATGGAAGTCTAGCACTTCCACACAATGTTACACCATGTCCCCAACATGAGTGCTCCCAGGGGACCCCCAGGACAAACACACTGCAGCTCTCCAAGGGAATTAGAAGTAATTATCCTCTCTTCTGTCAAGAGTGTTGGGATAATCCATAGGATTTGTCTCTCTGTAGATGCATCCATGGATGCTCTATTTGGTCCCGAACATTACTGAGGGGTCTGCCCTTCTTTACAGTGCAAGAATCTAGAAATATGAAAGGAATCCTCCTGCTTAACAACATCCCTTCATGGGCTTCTTCCCCTTCAAGTTTCAAATCTTTGCATTCTTCCCCTCTTGACAATTACATTTCAGTAAGATTTAAACTCTTCCACCATGGCAGCATAGGTGTCTCCTTTGAAGAGGGCTGGGGAGACAGAGAAAGGATACTCTGGGATGCACTACATGTCTTTAGCTTCTCTGAAATGTGAAAATAAAGCATGACAGACCCACGTCACATGACACAGACTATATTTGAAAGGAGCACCATGCTGTATTCAATAGTGTAATTTATGTGAGGCCCTGTACACCATCTCAATGTACATTACTATGTGTGCACCAAAATAACACGGAGAGCTGAAATGCACTGGGACAGCGGCTGTACCTGAATCTGCTGATTCAACTCTCAAAGCTGCATTTAGCAGCTGTACTCTTTGAGCCCTGCAGATGTCTATTTTAATCATCTGTCTTAAAATATCAGCTGGTTTTATGCCCTATTCTGAGGTTTACCATCCCTCACAGAGGCTGAGTTGATTCCTCTAGGCACTGTCATCCAATCAAAATTGCAAACGGGCAGGAAAGAGAGAATATAAGAGCAAGTTGCTTTTGTTTGTAGTTGGTTCCACACATCTTGTACAGCTTGTGGCTGAAACACCTTGGGAGGGCATAGCTGCAGAGCCTGAGCCTGCCATCTGGATGGGACCGGAGGGACTCTTTCGTTGGAGATCTGAAACACAGCAAATTGAAGCAAAATCCTCATCAAAAGCAGAGATTCAAGTCAGGAGACATCCCTTATCCAAGACTTCCTCCTATTCTGTCTTGCTGGCTAGGAAACGTGGCACTGAACAGCAGAGAAGTTGTTCCTTTTTGTGGTAAAACATCCTGCCACAAAAGAGGCCAAGGGTCCTTCCTAAGCCACACTCACAGCATCAGCTCACCAACTTCAGCACTGCCCTTTTATGTTACTTTTTAGCAAAAGCTAACAAAAAGAAATTCATAATACTGTTCCTCTCTTGAAATCTCTTCTCCCTCTTATGGCTGTGCTGACCCACACACTGACCATCCAAAGTGTGCCATGCTCATGTTATTTTAGTATTTTAGCTATCCTCAATGCATCTGCAATTTGTGCAGACACAAGCCTAGGATCACCTATAATCTTGTTAATTATTACAATTACGGACATATTACAGAGCTCACTGTTAATAGGAGCTTCCATAAACCCTTTCAGCCAAAGCAGCCCTGGCCAGATTCCATACACAACTCTTCATGACTTCCAAAGGACAATGAGTGTGAGGTGTGGGATCTCAAGGCCCTGTGCCCTACACTCTCAACCATGGAGCCTTGCTCATCCATGGCCCATGTCTGTTACTCATCATCGTGAAGCCAAGGCCTTTAGCATGTCTCCCTGTGGCTGTAATAAGGAGGAAACACCCAGGATGAAAGTAGATTGTAACATGTTGGGCATCAGTCTCTTCTCGAGTCTCAAGTTGCACTAGGGGAGATTTAAGAAATTAGGATATTAGGAAAAAATTAGTCACAGAAAAGGCTGTTAAGCATTGGAACAGACTTCCCAGGGAAGTATTCGAGTCATTATAGTCAGAAGTAATTAAAAGATATGTAAATGTGGTACCTGGGGACATGGTTTTCCAGTGGACTTGGCAGTGCTGGGTTACCTGTTGGGCTCAATGATCTTAGAGACCTTTTCCAAACTAAACAATCCTATTAATCTGTTATTCTAAGAGGTGAAGATGCTGTATGGGAGTGTGGCCCACAGCCCAGCAGCTAGAGGTGAGAAAAGTGTGAATGGCTTGTACACTGGGGCCCGTTCTAACAACCAAGACAAACTACTCTTGGCCTCTGAGAAGCCTGTTTCACACTTGTGCTGGCCTATTTTCCATATTGCAAGAGTGGGTGAGGTGGCTGCAAGCCTCGTGCCACAGTCTGCCCGAGGAGGCAGTCAGCCCTGCTCCCCAGGGCAGCAGCTGCAGGTGAGGCCAGGTGAATCATTGGCTTGACTCACAGCGATCTTTTTGCTACAATTACAGCCTTCAGGACGGAGTTGAGACTCTTCCCCTGGTCAGCCAGGCTTTGCAGACGCCAAGCCAGACCTATGCTGGGCACCTGTGTTCAGAAGGATGGGAGGAGGCTTGCCCTCCGGAGACAGCAGCCTCTCATCACAGCAACACAGCCTGAATGAGTTATGGTTCCTCATGCGGTGTCATGCAAAATCATCAGGCTCCTGGCATGTGTGTGACTCTCTGTATATCTCAGAGAGCCAACTTACAAACAGATTCTGAGGGCTTTTATGCTAATAAATGCTACATAAATTTTAGCTGCTGTTTTCAATTTTCAAAGCCTGCTTTGTCAGTGAAAACCCGCATCCTCTAACCATGGCATGGCAAACTCTGCTGACGGTTTTTCCGCCAGCAGTTACAACACATCACATTAGGTGGTCCTATCTTGGGAGAGGAGACAGCTGATGGATGGGGAGGGGAAACTGATATAGCCTAACCATGAGGTCTCACTGCCTGCCTGGGAAATGAAGGACACCAAAATATAACTGCGTGGGAAGGACTTCTAAGAAGAATTTGTCCCAAACCATTTCTGGAAACTGATGATAACATTATTTACTCAAATACAGGAAGCTTGAGATTGCAATGAATGATGAAAGGGTGAGGGGGAGAAATATGTACTTTCCCCTGCCCCTTCCCAAAAGATAGAAGTAAAATCCCCACTAGCAAACCCCTGGTTGTTAGGCTGTGCAGTCAGAAACTGATATATTCTTCTGTGTTTGTCCATGTGCACATCTCACACCCACACACTTTTGCCCATCCTCCTTTGGACCCTAATCCAGGGGCCCTTTCCAAAGCCAGGCACAGTATCCCACAGAGAAGAGTCCAGCTGTTGGGATCTTTCCCAGAAAGCAAACACTGCTGCATTGAAGCTTTTCTGGCTTTTCAGTAGTTAATCTGGGATACCCAGAAACCCTCTCCAATGAGAAGGGATGGAAAGCAAGGGGATGTGCTTAAAAGCTTTTGTATTTATTTATTTATATATTTGTGTTCATGTTTGTGTAAATGTTGCATAAATCTAGACTGAACTTTGGGAGACTGATCTCTCAAATACAGAATGTAATACAGCTGTTTGAAATCACAAGGAATGTACATTCCCACCAGCAGTGTAAAGCCAAAACATAAAAAGGCAAATAGCTCAGCTAGCCAAAAGAGGGGCAGAGAAGGGAATAGCTCTCACAGAACAGCATCCTATCTCCTTGTGTATTTATTTTTTCATTGCTGCTACTTACACTGGGGGGTGGGGAGAAGGAGGGGAGAAGGGGGGGAGTAGATGCTGGTTGTTTTGGAATCCACTGCAAGATGAGGCATCTGTCAGCATCCACTCAAAGAGATTCCAAGCCATGGGCTCTGCTATGCTCAAGTGAAAGCAGCACAGTCCCCAGGTATTTTACTATGCTGACAGACTGACTGATCTGGATTCAGCAGCATTTTATTTGTCTCAGCAGTGCCAATCAGCCCAGCCACAATTAATCTGCTGGTAAACCAAAGAGTGCCTCCTCATCACACTCCATGGCTCAGTGTACCCACAGAATCACAGAGCAACATAGATTGTGTTGGAAGGGACTTTAAAGGCCATTTAGACCAACTCCTCTTGGAGTGACCAAGGATATCTTTAACTAGACCAGATTACTCAGAGCCCCATGCAACTTGAATGTTACCAGGGATGAAGCATCTATCACCCCTCTGGGCAACCTGTTCCAGGTTCCTGTTCCTTATTTAAAGAACTTCTTTCTTATATCTCATCTAAATCAATCCCCTTTTAGTTTAAAACAATTACCACATGTACCATCCCAAGGCCAGCTCAGCTCCTGAGGGGTCTTAGGGATGCTGAAGACCACAGTCATTCTGCTCCTGGCTTCATGGCACACTGACAGCATTCTCAGTCCAGCTGCAGGATGCCAAGCACCAACACAACACAAACTCACCATTTTCATTCATCTGTCTCCAGAGCAATTCAGCTTGTTACCTTTGCTTGAAGGAGCTATATGTTAGTTCAAGTGTCAGCTGCAGACCCTTGTGCCAGCATCAGGCCACATCCTCAGCACAAGCTCCACATCGTGTGTTCTGTAAAATTTAATAGCAATGTCAGCACAGGCACATATCTGGTCTGTATATACACGTATGATGGGGCACTCCAGCCAGAGCTGCAGCACTGGTGACCTCTGAGGTTCAGGCTGCCACTCATTGACTTCAAGGTAAGTTACAGCTATTCCTTAGGCACAGAAATGTGCTTAACATCTCTGCAGAATACATTAAAGTATCTGCTACAGATATCAGCCTTCCTTTCCCAACTATTATTTTACAACAGGGGGAGAAGTTAATCTTCTAAACATTCTTTCAAGCCCTAAATAAATTGTCAGGCTTTCAACAGCATTCTTTCTGTGAAATCTGTGAATATTATAGTTATTATTACAATCAAGATTATAATAAAAATTTAGACAATCTGCTTTGACATCTAAATGTGGAATTGGGATTATAATGCAAAAATGTCTGTTTGAGTGGAAAAAAAGCCAAGGTATCCTTAGGGCACGCATGTACTTAGCCTTGCACCCTAAATGAGCTATGCAGTACATGCAAGTACATGGATTAACAGGTCTCCATTTTATAGATAATCATTTGCACACACTCAAAAATGCACTGGCAGAAAGGAATAAAAAAAAAAAGAAAAGAAAAAGGACCTTTCTAAAAAAGCTGCAAATCAAGAAAGGGTAGTGTATTGCAGAAAACCTCACTTGTAGATTATAGGGCCAGAAGGGAATATGATAATCTAAATATGTCTACATAAGCAAACCACAGATTTCCCAAATTAATTAAGCTTTTCTCTACAATGTATTTTTTGAAGAAAAAGCATCCACTTACTTTGGTAGATTTTAAAGTGCATAACTTCATTTATATGCACATAAATTATTTCCATGTTCTGTACATCAGAGCCTGCTGCCTGGAACTGGAGCAGGTGCTTCTGTTCTTGGGGTGCACATCCAGGTGACTATTGCTCACTGGCAAAAGAGGGATGCCAGCTAGAACTAGGGGTTGCTAGCAAGAGTGGGGAGAAACAGCTGTAATTTTTTAGCTCGCTCAATTTTTCCCCTGTTCAAGCCTCATCACTGGGAGACATATAATGAACTTTGCAGTAAAGACATGAGAATGAAGGGATGTTTCTTTTCTTGATAGGCAAAACAAGACCACATCAGTCCCTCTGCTAAACATCCACCACCAAGAATTCAGCTCAAATTAACAGTCTTGGGAGCACTTGCAAGTTCCTGACTTCACCTGGGGCTACTAGCAATTAAAGCTTGCTGTTGTCAGCCGAGAAAGAATCGATCAGAACCAATGGCTGCATGGTTCTGCATGGATAGTTCTTTCTAGTGAGCCATCTAAACAATATTAAAATTGATTTTGTGGAGCATTCTTGGATGTTTTAATAAATGTATACTAACAGTCTATTTGTGAGGCCACAGTGTAGAAGGATTAAAGCCTGATCAATTGTGACATGCCTTCATTTTTAAATAGGAGCCTGTTTGAAGAAACACAATCTAGGCAGACTATAATTACATATATTAAGTTATGCCACAATCTGTTCTGCCACCCACTATGTAAGATTAAAAACATTGCTAGGAAATGGCTAACTAATTAATCAAACTGGCTAATTTACAGCAGCTTTCATTTGAACAATTGTACCTCAGATCCACTTTTATAGAAACAGTCAAGCAAAGAGAAAAAGCTACTGCAATGGAAAGTGCTTCGAGAAATCACAATAAAGAGTGCATTTTTTTTCCATCGGTCTAATGAATATGATTCAGAAATTTGAAAAAATGAAGTGTAAATATCTTATTTCCAAGTATCAAGGAAAGATGATGGATGAGGTGCACTGCTAAAGCACACCCTATACATGAATATATACAGCATATACCCTCTTTGCCAATTGCCATCCTCCATAGATAAAAACAGAGCATTAAATACTCTTAAGTGTTAAGACTTAAGAAGCTGCATTGTATTAAGCATTTTTGTCACTGAGTTTGTAGAAGATACCTGAAGAGTAGCTATTGCTGGGTAACTAAGGACTTAAAGCTATGGAAAAATGTGGGATTTTCCTTGAAGTTTCATTTAGTAAGTCTCCTTCCAGAGTCTCAAAGACATTATTGGTGCATTCCTGTGCCTAGCAAGAAAATGACCAGCTCTGTGGGGCACTTTACAGCCTAAGGTTAAGAGCAAATGCCCACACACAACCTAGAAGAAGAATTTAACCTCTCAAAATGGCATCCTGACCATGTAGCTACCAGAAAAGATGATAAAAGGCAAGGGATGGCTCCTGCAGCTTTCTCAGGCATAGCACCTTATGAGGCACTGGGCCAGAGCAACACCTCCCTTCTGAAGATGAACATGTTGTACCCTGAGACACAGAGGGACACATCTCCATTTTCTCTGTACACAGAGAGCATGGTAAGCAGTCTTGTTGAGCCTAGGTTGATATAAAGAATGTCACAAACATAAAGGGGATGATAATGTCATAAAATCAGCAGTTTTTCAACAAGGTTCTTAGAATTGTTTCTACAGCATATTTTGTCTGTTAATAAAGGAATATCTAAGGAAATTAAATGTACAACCAAACAGCTGATAAAAAACCCCCACTGCCTCAGAGAGCAATGTCAAGAGATGTGGTAACCCCTAGCTTTTGGCCTTGGATCTAGAATACTCACAGAGAAACCTGGGGGAAAACATGCCTTCCCATCCCTTCCTGTGAAGCAGGAATTTTGGGCAGATGGGTCTGGGAAAGTGATGAGGCAAGGCAGAAACTAAACTAGAAAATTCCCTGACTCTGTAAAGTGAAAACCACTATATATAGAACATAAGAAGTCCTTGCAAATAGAGCCATAGATATGGAAGTCCTTTTATGAAGATTTGATTTTTCTCCTACTGAATCCAAGAGGATTCAGACAGTGAGCCTACCAAGGTGCTCTGGAAAGTTTCTCAATAGCATATGTGCATATTGACTTGTTTACCAGCTTGAGAAATTGGACCCAGACTGTTCACAGCATGACAGCTTAGGTTGCAAGAAGGTGACACTCTATTCTGTGTACAGAATTAGTTAATCCCCATCTGCTAGTGTGCCTACAATTCTAGTCATCTCCTGAAAAGAGACCAAAAGCCAGGCAGATAATTAAAACACAAGATGTTTTAAAATGCAAAATTTTTCACTCAGGCAAGCAGCTGAAATAATTTTTGCCATTTTGTCCTTTTGTCTTCTCTTTCCCAAACATTTGGTGAAATTGTTTTCTGACAGGGATATTCACTTGGCATTTGTGTTCTATGAAACGCTTACAGAATATCTATAAAAAGCAGGTCTCAATTATTCCACCACAAATGTTGGCATATGCAGCCTACACCTTGCCAGTCAGGAGTCACTGCATGTCACACACACTCACTGAGGAAGTAGAACACAGCTGAGAAGGCCAGAGATAAAGAGAAACATCACTAGTATGAATGGGTACAAAAAGTTTTCCAGGAAGACGAACATATTGCATAATTTGAAGATGTCCTTTTGGCCAGGTGACACCATAAGCCTAATCAGCAAGCAGGATCTCCAATGAATACTTACTTGAATAAATACTTGGGATGAGCATGAGAAAAGCCAGCACAGGCCAGGCTGTCCAGCAAGACCATGGCCCAGGAGCAGATAGCCCTTCTCTCCAGGGAGAGATGCTGTGACACGAGGACACGAGGAGCCTCAGCGGCTGCGGCACAGGATGCAACTGGTACAGCAGGGCAGGCCAAGGTCAGAGCTGGCCTGAGTCCAGCTGCCAGGGACATGTCACTGCTGGCACACCTCCATGCAGGCACCCACTGAGGACCTTGAGTTTAGGCACATTTAAGATCCCTTAGCATTTTAGCAAGGGTTTTGTAAAATTGCATTTTCCAGCTGGTGTTCCTACAGTGATACTGGGATGGTTCCTGTTTGTTTACCTGCCTATGGCCTAATTATTTCAGAAAATGTTCCCAGCAACATTACAAAGAGTGAACTTTATTCTTTGAGCACTTAACACATGGCTAAATTTGACTAAAACCCCTTCCGAACTCCACAGTCCTTAAAGGCCTTGGAATTTGAACCATCATACCAACTCATTACTTAATATCTATGGTCCAACTTGAAGTAATTAATGTAGTTTCACCTTCATTTATTCAAATTAGAGTTCATCCTGAGTACAGGCTATGTAAAACACAAGAGACTTACAAAGATGAACTGGCTTATGAATGATCCCTGGACAATTAATTTTTGTTCAAATGCTTACTGAATTACACATGTATGCCACATAATAAATTCAATAATGTCAGAAATTTCATCTCCGTGGTAAAAGTGTCCTGATATAAGGACTGTTCATGTTCCCCAAATGCATCCATTTGCTCACAAAAGAAATCTCCAGTTACAGCCTCCCTTAGAAGCTGTCCTCCAGCACAGGAGAATTAAAATCCCTTCATTTCCTAGTGAGAAGGTTTTATGACAAGGAAATCTGGAAAGAAAAGAAAAAGCTTTTATTTTTTGTTGCTGTTGTTGCTTGCAGACTCTAATAGTTACTATACAGTAACCACCATATGAGCATTGGGAAATGGAAACCCTATTCTTTTGTCTCTCTTTTTTTACAAGGCTGCTTTCCCACGTGAGATTGATGTATGCAGACAGCCATTCAGTGTCCGCAGGAGACCTGGTACATGACTGAGGGCATCAGGGTGAATGGGAGAAGTCACCTGTGAACACTACAGTTCTGCTTTAAGCAAAACATCCCAAAACATGACCCCAGGCTTGAGTCCCATTGCATCAAGGGCAAAGTCCCTTTACCTTTCTCTACCTCTCACAACACAATGATCAAATTTGATTATTTGATTTGTTCATCAAAGGACTGGAGCACATCTCTTATGAGGGCAGGCTGAGAGAGTTGGAACTGTTCAGCCTGGAGAAAAGGAGGTTTTGAGGAGATGTTATTGCACCTTCCAGACCCTGAAGGGGGCTACAAGAGGGTTGAAGAGGGACTTCTTGCAGGGACCTGTAATGGGAGAAGACAGGGGTTGGCCTTAAACTGAAAGGGGCCAGGTTTAGATTAGCTATTAGGAAAAAATTATTTACTGCGATGGTGGTGAGGCACCAGAAGCAGTTCAGAGCAGCTGTGTGTGCCCTGTCCCTGGAAGTGTTCAAGGCCAGGTTAGATGGGACTTTGAGCAGCCTGGTCTAGTAGAAAGTGTCCCTGCCTATGGCAGAGGGTTTGAAACTTCAGGTCTTTAAGGTCCCTTACAACACAAACCATTTTGTGATGATTCAATGAGTATCACTAAGGTTCACCCTTAGCTGGAATCATCGGGACTGTCCTGATGAGAGCAGGACAAAGCCCTTTGTCAATACTCTCTTTTGACACCTAACTACCCAGTGAGAGCCATTTGAACTAAGTGGCTGGGAAGGGTTATTCTCCAAATCTGTGGGAACTTGATTCAGACGAGTCCTCATCCCTTAACTCTCCCTTACATCTCTTCCTCACACACAGTCACAGGGATCTGATTCCCCATGGGCACTGTCCTCTCTGGAGAGGTTCAAAATGGAAATGGAGGCAGGCAAGGAAAGCAGCTCTCACAAGCTCCTGGCAGTACTGCTACAATCTGCAGGAAACTCCACAGAGCTGTGGAAGGAGAGTGGGAATCAGAAAGTTCCTTGCCTACAAGACAGGCAACACAGAGGCACTGTGAGACTGAGGATAATACACAGGAGAGAATGGGGAGAGAATACAGATGGGTTTTGTGAAGCTGTCCTCTGCTATTTAACAACCTCTGCTAAACACTCTACTTAAAATGTCCTTAAACTGGAAACTGTCTACGGAATGTAGCCTGAGGGCAGCTCTCCAGTTTGCCTTGTAACACTGATCTGCTATCAAGACAAGGAAAACATATAAAACAGGTTTTGCAATTAGGCAGGTAACAGCTTCCCCAGCCCCTTGTTCGAGTGGGAAAAGGAAATAAGAGATACTGGTGGGCCCAGGCAGACGCTGCAGGCTGGACTGGGCTCCCCTCTCAGTGGGGTAGGGCTTGTGCCACAGGAGAAGGGCACATCCTGGCCTCCTGACCCACGAGGGGTGAGCCTCCAGGGCAGCCAGGTTTCAGCATTCAG
Source organism: Passer montanus (assembly GCF_014805655.1). Classification (NCBI taxonomy): domain Eukaryota; kingdom Metazoa; phylum Chordata; class Aves; order Passeriformes; family Passeridae; genus Passer; species Passer montanus. The sequence continues at coordinate 4,529,645 of NW_024364270.1, forward strand.
ACATGTGAGCAGGAGCACAAAGAAGCCTTTTATGCTGCTGCAATTGCAACATTAGATTTCAGTTTTATTCCCAAACATGAGCTGAGCTCTCAGTCATAGACGGGCTTTTTAATCAGCCCTGGCAGAGATGAAAAGCCCAAGAAAGAGAGGCAGTGTGTGTGCAAGAACAGCTCATTTACATTAAATAATTATCCTGGAGGAGAGAAACAGCAAGGGACTTAATTTTTTTAATTATAAGGAAATGCAGTCTGGAGGAGCACATAGAGTCCTAGCTTTTCCTGCAAGTTACCTATTTGCTGTAAAACCCAAACAGTAGGTCTGAGAGGTAAGAAATATCTGTTTGTTATTATTTTGAAAACAGTGTATTGGATGGGAAGAAAGACAAGGAAATACTTCTGCATCCACAAAAGTCTGCTGCTTTTACAATGTCTCCTCTGCACAGCAGGATAGAAAATCAGTATCACAAACATAAATGCTAAAAATACAAGAGCTGACACAGAAACACATTCTGTAATCTGTTAGGAATGACTCTGTCAATGAATGTCTGTGTGTGTGTGTATGAGAGCAATACAGGGCTCTCGTACAGGGGTGTCTGACTGCTGCACAAACTGCTTGTGCAACCTGCTACGTGCTTCCTCTTCTTCAGTATTGCTTATTTAGGAACAAAGAGAAAGGATTCAACTCCAGTAGTTCCCCATAAAAAATTATTTTTGAGATGAGATGAATAATAATAATAGTACCAAGTCCCCAAATTAGGAACTTTTTTTTTTCATTGCCAGGAATTTATGATAGGGGCTGCAGTCTCTTCTGGTCTTTTTGGATTACTTCCCTGGATGGAGATGAAGTCCTGAGCCTCCTGGCACATAGCACAAGAGCACCGTTTTTTGGAATATGAGCATTCCACTGCAGGCTCTATTGCTTGCACTGAGGAAAGTGCCAAAATCTGTGAGATCCTGCCTGTTCCTCCTGCAGAATCAGGGCAGTGCTCAGCAATTCACTGCTGCTCCTCAGCACAGGGCAGTGAGCACACTTTAGCTTTACATGGGGAGCTCATGGGCCAGCCTGGGAGATGATCAATGCATTCAGCAACAACATGAAGGTGGCAGGAGAGAGGGAGCTCCTGTGCTCCCTGCTGACCTGAGCAGTTTCTCTAGAGCAATGCCATGTGCCTCAGGGCCACCAGCGGGGACCTACAGGCACAGCAACCTGCGCACCTCAGGGTGCCCTGCCCTTCCAAGCCTCCCTCCTGCCTGGGCTGTACAAATTACAGGTGTGCCAAATTTCTGCTCTGAAGGGGTCTGCCCCCTGCTTTTATCCACTGCATCTTACTGTGCCTTCTCATCCCTGATTAAAGACCTGCTTGGTAAATGTACCTCTAGCAATGGTGGCAGCTTAGAATATGTAAAATAGTTTTTCACTTTGAAAAGAGAGAGAAGTGCAATCACAGGGGAGGCCAGTAGAAGTGAGAGGCTGGAGAGAACAGGCATGGCAGGGGTCACTGGTGGGATAGGGCAAGGAAGGACTCCCACAGCCAGGAAAGTGGACAAACAGACAAGGCTGGACTTCCCCCTGAGAGCACATGGCAGCTGCTGCTTTGCATCTCAGCTTTGCCCTGTCACCAACAGGTGATGGCATGGTTTATCAATTCATGTGGCCTGACTTAGTTTTTACACTGGTAAAAAATCTGAAATAATGTTTTCTCTCTGTAAGTGAAAGCAGGCTGTGAGCTAACAGATACCATCTTCCTGTGATGATCAAAATGATTGCTGCTGAGATCACAGCAAATGTAATCATTACAGAGCTTTTGTCTTGCATACAATTGCATAAAAATATATAGAAAAATAAAAATCTATACAATTATAGAATAAAATTCATTACATTAATTCCTTCACGCCAATTCTAAAATTTTCTTGCTGTCTTAAATTCCCAGAAAATCTCTTTTTCAGGCCCTGCAAGCTACTATGTTAGAAAATTTAAAGGCTTACAATAACAGATATAGAAATCAGACTGTAGTGTTCATCTATACAAATGTCACTGGAACGTGACCATCAGGAACACTGATTTGCATTTACAGCTCTAGAAAACTGATTTGGTGTCATGAACTGTGTCAAGTACCCAAGACAGCATAGCAAAAGTTAATGTGCGTAATACATTAAGCTAATGGGATTCAGTCAAGGGTGAATATGTCTCTTTGGGCTAAGAAAGCATCAAGTCTGCTCACGTCTTCTGAATGCTCTGCAGCCTGCTGAGTGCTTCTGCTATGGGCATGAATGTGAAACCAGAGCAGGAGAGGAAAAGACACAGGGTGTATCTGAGAGAACAGGGATGAAAAGACATCAAGGAACACTATAAAAGACCAATTCTCTTCAGCTGGAAAAAAAAATAAATAAACAAACCCCAAAAGTTTTGTTCATATATCTGTTTTGAACCAAACCCAGCCTTGAAAGGCTAACCACTGCCTTGAAAGAATATGCTCAAGATGGCCTTGTTTATGGGGAAGAGAATTTAAAACAACAAACTTATTTTTGATAAGCATGGGTGAAAAAATACTTCCCTCTGCTCCTTTAGACAGATAACTTCCTCTCACCTCTACCATGCCGTGAAAATTAATAGGGAAGTAAGTTCAAAGAAAAGACTAAAAATTAAATCTGAAGAGTAAAGATAAATACCATTGATTTAAAGGACTGTATTTTAACCTAAATTTGTACTATTTCCACAGATTAATAGAAACAGCACCACCAATGCCACCACCTCCCCAATCCTCAGCCAAGGCTTCAAACAGGCTCTTCCTTGGCTTTGTCCTCTTCCTATAAGGAAGCAAGGAAGGAGGAATTTGGCTTTACTTATAGGCAGCAGATGAGGCAGGTTCTCAAACACACAGAATAGTCCAGAACATAGCCAAGAGTTTCTCCTGCAAACTCTCTACTTGCAAGGACTAAATCAGCACTTGTCTTCAAACATCTATACATCATTTTTTATGTCAGCTCTCAACACTACAGCTTCTCAGCTGTTTTATATGTTAATATAAAAATATGTTTCCTCTGCGGCTTGGCTCAAAACTTTCTTTTATGGCAATGCATTTTATTTCAACACTTACGAATTTTCTATTATTCTCAAAGAAATTGAATTTGAAAAGCCAAGGAAATTCCTCTTCATAAGGTGTGAGATAAAGCACGGGTAAAACTCCCAGCAGAGAATATTCATCTAAATGAAGCCCCTCTATATGTCTGTGTTTGTATGCAGGTGTCTAAACTCACTCAGTTCCAGCTCTTTGCATCCATATTCTTCCTTCTGGGTATCTCCTGTTTGTCTTGTCCACGTCCCACCAGCCCACTCAGATGTGCCTCTGCTTTTCACCTCTTTTGCCAGTCTGAGCTCAGGCACTACATTTACCTCTCCTGTGCCATCCCACCTGGTGGATCCTTTCAGGAAAGGTTTTGTCACATGGTGCCACCACAAAGACATGTAGGATACACAGGACAGGAGAGTATTCTCAGGCACACCAGATTCACTTTTACATGAGATTCACAAATACTCAACACAATGGAAACTGTGCAGTATTTTCCAGTGGACAAAGATATTTAGTGGGCAGTGTTTTCCTGAGTGCAAAAAGGCCAGAATAAATTAAAATATGATAATAACTCTAAGATAAACACTAACTGGTCATTGGTCTGCAATGTTGTTGTATATTTATATACTCAAATATTGGTGTAAAATAGTTTTCAGAAAACTGGTTTTCTCTGGAAGATGTGACACACAATCAGTGACCTCTTCAAGAACTCAGGAAAAGCTCAAAAGATGATAGATCTAGCTTTGTGATCTAACAGCCAAATTCTAGTCACATTTTAAGGGAAGATGGTGATATCAGAACTGAGACAAGCTATGAAATATTCAAAATACTTGGAAGATTTGAGCAGTAAAGGTTCCTTGTCAGCAGAAGATATTAAATCACAAAGGTCCAGATTATGCTGCACAAAGTCTTGCCCTTAAAGAAGAGCCACAAAAATAAATTAAAGGAAAGTAACAGGACTATTCAAAGACTTCATTATTTTTCACCTGAAGGATGTCAAAATTTGGTCTCTAATAAAGTTGATTTCATTCCTTCCCCTTATTCCTGAGATTATTTGCAAAACTATAATCAATCACAGAGGCCAGTATTTAATTAAAACCCCAGTACTGAGCTAATATGAATACTGGTCGTGACCTGAATGGCATCAAAATCTGAAACAAGGGAAAAAATGATTTGTGGTCAATTAGACCATCCTCTAAACAAAACCTGGGCACAAATGGTAACCCCCAGTGAAAGCTGGGCGCAGGAGAAAGCACCCAGGCATGTTGGCAGGACTAAGTTCTTGCCACTGGACTTGGTGAGCAGCTCTGCTTTCAGAGGCAGGCTACCCATCAGCTTGCTTCAGTCCCTACTGAATCCCTGAATGAAATTCAGTCCTTGTTATGGGTGGTCGTGCACAAATAAAACCCAGCTGAAAGACGGCGAGTAGCTGAAGATCTTTCCTGGAAGCAAATAACATCCTATTTTAGTGGCCCATTGTTGAGACTGAGGCCTGATGTACAAGGAAACGAGCATGAGATAACACTTTCAAAATAGCCCGTGACACTTTTGCCGCATGGGGTCCATGGTATTCTGATGAGTAATGTCCGTCCTTATCGCGGCGGGCGCCGTGTGACTCATGCCCAGGAGCCACGCAGGGTGGGAATGCCAGCCAGCGGAGCCGTGCCCGCCCGGCACACGGAGCAGCACCGCTGGCCCTCCACGGCCCCCTGCACCGGGCTGTGCCCCCGCAGAGGGCTGTGGCCTCACAGCACGGCTACTGCTGGCACCAGCACAGTCCAGGAGGGCAGCCTTGTGCTCGTTTAAACCCTCTTCCTCTGGAGACACAGCAGCTCTTCCACGTTGCCAGGATGGCCAAGTCTTGGAGTCTCTGTGGTCAGGATGACCCTGAGGTGTCAGAAAATCTCTTTTTCCTGGCCTTGCGATCGAAGAAGCAGTTGGGATTCCTTGGCCCTGGTTTTCAAGGTTGTTTATTTTCTCTTATCTAATACATTCTTTTCCTGACCCGCTGAGGTCTGTCTGGCAGGTCAGTTCGTGGCACACTGACCGCCCTTGGGGTGGTGTTAACAATTCATACTATGAACTACGTGTACTTCATTTACAATAATTTTCCAATACCTATCACTATGTTAGACAGTCTGTCTCTACTCTAAACCAATCTAAAAGTGCCACCATCACACAGAAGATGGAGGCTAAGAAGGAGAAGGAGGAAGGACAGTGTCTCCTGAACCCCCATTCTAAAAAATTGTACTTTTTTCACCCTGTGACAAACTATCATTCTACTAAAACTCTTGTGGCTTGTACGTCTTCATACAAAGCTGGTAATTTTTCCATGGATTAAAATCAAAGGCACAGGTGTTTTTGACTCTGTGCTTAGGTCTCTGAGCCCCCTGCCAGGGCCTTGAGTCCTCCAGGGCAGTCAGAGGAACGTCCTGGGTTCCGACAGCCAAGAACATAGTGTGAGTTGCTGCAGAGAGAGAAGTCACAGACCAGAGGCCTGCAGAGAAGGCAGGGGAGGCTGGCTGCCATATTCAGCAGGATTTTGTTGTCCTTGCACTGATAAACTGCCTGAAAGGTCTGGCACCAAACCTAGCTGGCCTCATATGAAATCTGTCTTCATGGAAGGCAGAGTGGTGCCGAAATACTCACAGCAGCCCACATGCCGTGCCATGAATGGAAAGACAATAATTCAAGATATGTGAAAAATCATGGCATCTTCTGATTAGAAGGATATGATTCATGTTTTCAGTGCCACAGTATAGGTGTTCTTATTGGCAAAGTTTACAGCAGCAATAGCAAAATTTCTGGCATAAAAAAAAATTATAGCTTACATCAAAATAGTTATTTATTTTCTTATTAATTTCTCTGGATAGATAATACACATCAGGGTATATCAACTTTTTTAATAAAAAAACCCAATATCAACTATTTTTTTCTAAAAACACCAAATTTTCCTCACTCAATTCTAGCCTTTTCTTCTCCCATTTCCCTCCCATTTTCCTATCCTCACAATAAAAATTAATATGGAAAGTAAGGATAATCAGGTAATGTATAAAAATACATGGAGATATAATTAATAAATAAATATAAATAAATGGAGAACTGCTCAGGCCCTTTCTCAGCCCAGCCACGACTTTGGAGGGGGAGATGAGTGGAGGGGGATGGAAGCAGCTCAGTCCAGGTTGCTTGTCTCACATTATGCTCAGGAATTATTATTTCTTACTTGAAAACAGTTACGACGTAAAAGGAATTTCAGGGTATACCCACAGCCTTTACAACCATATACTGTTCTTCATGAATCATTTCCTCTGAAGTTAAGGAGATGAGGTACACAATCGTATCATTGCACACGCTTGTATAAAAGGTACAAAAGGCCTTTTCTTTTAAAGTTAATAGCAGGAGAATGAAATAATCTCTTCTTTTTTTACAAGAGAATAGTTTCATTGTTCTGCCCACACACTTTATTTGTTGATCTGACATCTGTAATAGTGAAGTGGAAGAGGAAAGGGAAGCGGATGAGAGAAATAAGTGAATTAAAATATTTGGGATAAGCTTTTGGAGAACACTATACGACTATGCTTGAGTAAACTTGACGTGATCTAAGTAATAGCACAAATAATCAAACACTGAGGGAAAAGTCCACTCTGATCTAGTTGCAAACATTGACCTCTCTCATACCATCATCCTTCCTACAGTGTTATTCTAATTTGCTTCTAAGGCTGTTCCCTGAAGACCTAATTCCCCTTTGTGCATAGACAAAATTTCCACTGCTGCCTCTGAGAGTTGTTTTTTACTATAATGTGTTTGTTTCTGACAGCAGCTCCTTGTGCTGAGTTAACTCTTTCAACTTAAATTTGGCTCCTCAGTTTTAGATGCCCCATGGGGCTCACACCATACTGCTGTTGAAGGTTCTGAAAATATCAATTCCTTGGCAGGGCTAGGGAGTCTTGTCCTTATCTCCAACCCAGAGTCCAGGTGAGGGACGGCCTTGCAAGGTGTGAACCAAAATGTGGGTGGAGGGAGCCTTTACACCTCACTTCTGCCACAGAACACCAATGCTGGCACCTCCAAGCTACCACAGCCAGGGGTTGAGCACCCTCCTTCAGGGGAATAACTCACACAGAATGAGGCTGTCTGGAGGGCTAGCAGCCACCCTGACTTGGTGGCCCTACTCCCCTCACCAGGCAGTAGAATTTGTGCTGGAGAGGAGGAGGAGACTGAACTGCATAGAAAAAAAAACAAAACGTATCCCAAGATTTGCAAAGTTCTGCTGATGAAGGAAGCAGTACTTACATTCCTTCCTTGTGCCAGGGACTTGTTGCTGAACCAACAAAACTTAGGACCTTGAATAGCAGGTTAGAAGAGTTTGGCACCGTGCAAGGAAGCCCCTCAAATTTTTGTCGGTATTCCTCAGCAATGTCTCTGCTTGTTAAATATTTTCTGGGTGTAATATGAGGGATAGGTTAATTACCACATACATTTTTATGTGGACCAGCTGTCTATTCTGTCTGCTGTCAGAAATTAAAAGTCCTCTGGGAATCCCTCTGAGAAAACACATTTTGTCTTCTAGGAATAGAATGGCTTTCTTTTAATATCCTCTTCAACTGTAACTCATTTAGCTTTTAAATCCTGACAACAGATTCTGGCCACTGATGTACTGTTTTCTTATCTTAAGCCCTTTTTTTCCTCTCCTTCCTCCTTGGATACCTTATACTCTGTGTTTAATGTGAGACACAGCTGTCTCTGCCAGCAGGAGTTCACATTCTGAAAATCACCAAGATTTATGCAACAGGTGTTCCATGAACCCACTGTAATAACATTTTCTTCATGCAATGAAACAATATACTGGGCTGGAATAAAAAAATATATCAAAATAAAAGAACAAAAGATTTGCTGGCTGGAAATAAGATTTGGCACAACTTCAGCCTAAGAGCTGAGTTTTTCTTTTTGTCTTACAGGAAACCTAAATTCATAGCTTCCATATAAGTGGATGGGTGAAAATAGGCAGGTAGAATATAAGTAAATGATTGTCAACCATGGGACAAGGCAAAGTAGCAGGAGGATAATTGGGAAGAATCTTCTTTTAAACATATGGGTCAGTTGCCCCAATGTGTCTTCATTGAGTAGTCTGGGTACACTTACCAAGCACCAGAAACAAGGTCACAGACCTTGTTTGATGCATTTCAACCCCCTGCAACTCTCAATCCCGTAATGTTTTTCCAGTCCATGATATGTAGAGCCCTGTGTAGAATCTTTTAAGTCTAGTGGCTTTTACTTTGGTCTTGTAGTTCCATTTTGAAGATCCTTCAGTTACACACAGACCATGAGTTTAAAACATTGCTTGAGCCCAACAAGCCTCATGGATGACAGAAGCTCCTCACATCCCCAAAAAGCTGAAAACAGCTACTAATGGTTTTAAAATATATGCTCTGTGTGTATATGTATATATGTGTAGAGTGTCATTATATTTGGATATGTGATACACAATATTATAGCAAAAACACCCCTGCCACCAGGCAGCTGCAGAGAGAGGAGCACTTTAAGTGTTTTATTCAGTACTGTAAAGAAGCATTCAAAATTTCATTGAGTATATATGTAAGAGACAGAATGACACTTGGTACTCAAGCTTTCAAATGGATCAGATTAACTGTCCCTCAGGAGACAGAGTTATGAGCCCAGGAAATACTTGAGCACTTATCTCTGGGCTTTCTTCTGACAATGTGTTGGGAGGCAGAAAGTGGGGACAGCAAGAAAAGCAACCATTTCACAGGGGAAATACACACATAAGTGGGTACTTCATACACTACAGAAAATGGCATTCAAGTTCTGGGAGTAAGATCCTGCTCTTCACACTGAAGAGAAAGACAGATCTGATAGCTCAGAACCCTCTGACTTTCAGTCTGGGCACATCTACCTGTCTCTCCCCAAGGCCAATGCCAAGTGTCTGAATGGCCTTAATTCACACTCAGGAATAAGACCACACACCCCTGAGAGCTGTGTGGCTCTAAAGACAGGTGGAGCATTTCACCCTGTCTTCTCTAAATGGGTTTCTGACAAGAAACTTGAAGGAAATAAAGAAGATAACCAAAAGAGAAAGTTGGGAAAAAAACCCTCTCATTGGCTTACACACACATGGCTGGTCCAAACAGTGATGATACAGAATAGATAAGACAGTGCTGATCATGACCATACATACATCTCCTCAACACTAGTAACATATTTGAAGTACAAAGTCTTGACTATTTTGTTTAAATCAGAGGATTCACTATCAAGGCTTGTAAAGAAAAATGTAACAAATAGCTGTGACTAGAGCAAAAATGAAGGATTTTTGAAGTCCAGGCACTTCATGCTACTGTCTTGTGGATACCCAGTGGAAGACTGTAGTGCCAAGAAACTGAGCAGAGTCCAACCTGGAAAAGCTCTGTGCAACTTCAAAATTATCTCATACCCCTTCCTCGATTACAGCTGATGTGTCAGTAAGACAAACCTGCTGCCTTTCAGTAGGTATAAAGGAAGCAAAAACCTCCAAGGGTAACTGTGTACCTGAACAACAGTATCAATATGCTCCTGAGGGATATAAAAAGAGCCAGCCAAATGTTGACTGTGAGGATTTAAAACTCTGCTGAAACATGTGTTTCACATTCAGGCCTTTCCTGTGAATTAGCTAGCTGTTCTGAAGGTACTGAAGACACATGAGAAAAACTTCAAGTACTAAACTGAATGGAGGGATTATATTTGTTAATACTGTTCCACAGTGCCCTGAATCCCTGAGGATGAACAGTACCTGCCTGCGTATGTGACAATTACTGTTGTGACTTGGGATTGACAATAGACAATTACTGTGCCTCATTGCTAACCATGGTGCAGCCATCAGCACTAAAAGCATTCAGGACTGCTCTTGTTATTTATTCACTTGGAAAGACTGCAGTTCTTATTTTTTTGTTTTATATAACTGAATTAAGCTTTGACCTAAGAGTTATTTTACCACGTGGAACTTACATCAATGAGTAGCAGACCTTCTAGAAGAAGCAATTTTCTGCATATTGGAGGGAAAAATATATAAGTCATTAAACATGTATATGTCCTTAAATATACATGTAAATACTAAAAAAAAAATGTTGTGCTGGTAATGGTATTTGATAACCACCACCCCTAACAACCTCTTCCCCACTCCAACCAAAAACCCTTTTACGGCCAACTGAAAACACTCTAAAAACAGAACAGAACTCCACAACAAAGAAAATCAAACCTTTGGGCTGAGTTTACCTCCCTACAGATAAATCACAGGTTGTACTGTTAATTGGGTTGGAGGCAGGAAATATACAAATACAGTTAACATTTTTACAAGAACCAAGGATAGTTTTTTGCTTTTGAAGATTGTCAGTAAATATCTTGAGGACAATTTGTCAATGTTAGAGTCTTTCTCACTGTTATCTCTACTTTCTTACAATGACAGCTAATTTAATGCTTAATTTTAAGACTGTCTTTGGTTTTTAATGTATCTGTGACGTGTTTTCTGTGAATTACCTGGCCAATGCTATCTTGGAGAACAAAGTAATCCATTTATTTGTTTCATTACATTATTAAGACAGCTGTTGTGCTTCTGTGGTGATCAGAGGTGGCTATGGATTACTTTCAGAGAAAATGATTGAGCCTTCAGATGTGTGAAATGCTGAGACTTCATGCTGGCAGTGTCAGTCACCCACCAGCATGGTGGCAGCAAGACCAGCTCAGCTGCCCAAGCCACAGTGGCATCATTTGCAGGAGGCCAGAGATGGGTACTTCATTTTGTGCTTTCCATTTTTGAATAAAGCCTCCTTTCCCACTACATGGTCAGACTCTCTGGAGGCTGCCAGAGGCAGGGTTGCAGTGCCAACAGCCCATCACCCAGCCAAGACTGCCAGCAGCCACGCTCCCCCAGAGGCCATGCAGGGTCGGTGGGCACTGTCCCCACACAGGGGGGATATGCTGCAGAAGATGCCCAGCCAAGCCCTGCTGCAGTGGAAAAGCCATAATGCACAAGCACAGCTGTTTCCTGGCAGCCTCCAGCACCTCCAGCTGACAAGGCAGGTAGGATCCCCAGGCAGGTTCAGCTTGTGTCATCCCATCAGTAGCAGTGCAGACCCTCAGCTGCCAGGGTCCTTCCCCTGCCTGAGAGCCTTGCCAGGGTCCTTCCCCTGCCTGAGAGCCTTCAAGGTCATGGTAAATGGAAGCTCTTTGGCCAAAGAGAAGTTATTCCTGCAAGGAATGTATTCCTACACAGTGCAAGAGCAGACAAAGGTGCCAGAGGTTTCCCCTATGCTCAGTGCAGCAAGCATCGTGCTTGGAAGCAGCTTGGCAGGATGTCTGAGCCTCCCAGCCCTTCCACACCTCTGAGCCCTCCCCTCAACTGCCTTCTCTGCCTTTAGAGAGGGAGCACAGCATATGTTATCCCCTTGTAGCTCATCTCCCTTTTAATTAGATTTCCTGTTTTAGATTGTTACTTTCAGCTAACAGTCATTGCTGTAGGGCCATGGCCTTATGATGGCAGTGAGAAAGGCCAAGCAGAAAATCCTGCGTGGCTCCAGGATGATGTTCAGATGAATACCCTGCCAGGGAAATGTCTGGAAATATTATTTGGAAGTGGCTCACACAGGAACAACCACCAGCTGACATGCTCCCCTTCTACTTTTAGCCCCTCAAACCTCTGGCCTCTGACTGGACAAGCAGGGAGATATTGACTCCAGCTTCTGCAGGAGCATTCCCACACCAGGGTGGGGATGGGATGGACATGCTTCCCTCTCAGATGTCTGACAGCCAAGAGGGACCAGGATCTGCAGCAGGGACAGTTCTAGGACTGGCCAGGCTCTGTTCCACCAAACGTGTCTGGATCCTGACAAATACTGGAGAAAACAGCCTGCTCTCTGCACTTGTCCTGGCACTGCCAGCCCCACATGTGCCAGGACAAAAGAGAATGCTGGAAACCTCTAAAGGATCCTGTGGAGAAGGAGCCTGACTCACCACTGCAGCTCCAAATAGTCCTAATGGCAGCAATAGAGAGCATGGAGGAAACGGGGCAGCAAAAATAAATAGCTCTACTCTGGAGGAAGTTCTGAACATCTTAGAGCTTGCAGCTGGGCAGCTCTTCTGGAAAATATTTTAATACAGGGAACTAAATGTTTTCCCTGGAAGTCTGCTCTAAAACTGGATCTCTTGAGTGAGAGGATGCATCCTTTGAGCAGTAATTTGCTGATGCTATTTCAAAAGTGTTGAGGTGGATCATGTACAACTTCTCTCAGCATCTCAGTCATTATAGTTTTTATGCTCTGCATTGTGGGGATGGGCTTGTTCCAAGTTTTGCAGCTCATAACACAGCAGTACTACACTGGCTTCTCAATGTAAATACAAAGATAAATCCCTGCAGCAGAATCACTTCTGCACTAACATGGAAACTTCGTTCCAAGCGGTAATCAATCCAGCCTCAACTACTCTGTTTCATCAGGTACTTCCCTTTGGGAAGCCTCTCCCTCTCCATAACAAACATAACAAAGTCATTTCAAACACAAGTCCATCTTTATAACAGAGGAATGTGTGATAGGCTTCTCTCTGTCTTTTTGCCATGTGATAATTGATTAGTCATCGGCCAGTCATATATTTGAGTCCTTGCAATACTTCTGGAAGAAGCAAGATTTCTCACAGACGTGGTAGATGATACCTACAGAGCGTTTTAAGTAACTAAAGGTATTTGTGACTGGGGATGTGAAAAGATGATGGCTGCAGTGTTCAAGGGTCACTAGAGGATCTGAAGGTCTTTTGCTTGAAGATCGTTGCCTCTCCAGGCTGCTCTTCCATGACTCACTCCACAAACCAACCTCATTGCCACAGCCAGGAGGAAATGATTCATAAATACTGACCTTTCCCCTTGCCACCCCTGCAAAATGAGGTCTGTGTATAAGCACTCACAGAGCTGGAGCCATGGGAATTACAACTAGATAAACCATCCACTGACGGCAACATCACGCAACCACTTCCTTGCCTGTGCTAATGGTGGAGATGTTTGCTATGAGCCAGGCACACTCACAGGAGAACATAACTGGGGCAAAACAGACAAATTAGGCAAGGAGAAGGTGACTCAGAACAGGGGAGGTTGAAAAAGAAGGGTCAGAGCTGGATGAAATCCTTAGGTCTCCTGTTTGCAGATATGTGAAGTCAATGTCTCATAGAAAAATAGACATACTTAATAAAACTGATATCCTTCATGGCACACCCAGTCTATGGGATTCACAGTGCCAGGTCAGCAGTCATTAAAGGATAATATTGCTTTGCTATTATTTGCAACTTCCTCAGGACACGGGATGCCCAGCCTTGGGTTCGCAGCCTGTCATTGACCTGCTGCACAATCATGAAGTGATGAGGGGTTGGGACCCAAAGCACTCTAAGCTCAAGCTCCTGTCTCAGGAGTGGGTGCAGCAGATGGCAGGCAAATGCAAAAGGGAAGGATGGATGCCTCTTTGTTTCCTTTGTGAACCACCCTCATGACCTAGGAGGTCCTCCCCACTCCTAGGCAGACCTCTCAATGAAACTTCCCAGTTTAAGCATCCCAGAATTTATTTCACTCCAAGTACAAGGCAAAAGCATCAAGACTTTTCATTTCTTTATCACACCATTTTGGGCTTCAACTCTGTTCAGCAGAGCATTATTCCAGGTCCTGCAGCATGCCTCATACAGCTATCACCAGAAATGCCTAATTAAACTAGTAGGAATGTCACCAGGATCTGGCTAAAGAGACTTGCTCCTTAGTTTTAAGTCCATACTTTTGTGAGGAGTTGCCACAGAGGAAGACATTAATGGCAAACAGTTCACTGCCCTTTAGTGAGAGTTGCCTCTAATGATATGGCATCTAGGTACAGGTTGTTCTTCACAGAACCTTCACCTTTGGACACAGCGAGTGTGGATAGAGGGCATATAGCCAATGTGTACTCACAGGGAAAGCTGCAGTCTTTACAGCTGGGACTTCTCTTCAAGTTGAAGCATTAGGGTGGCCCCAGCTGCAGCACATAGCTGTGGCCAGCCTGCAGTGGGGTTGGCAGCCAGTCCCCAGTGTGGCAGGCTGCCATGGGCACTGCTGTGCTGCAGTTTGGGGCAGCATACCCCAGCATTGCCCTGGCTTGCCCCCAGGCAGCCAGCTCCCTGACCACCCAGTGCTACGGGTGACAGCATGAGGGCATGGCTTTGCAGCTAGGGTGGGGCATGTAGCACCATGCAAAGGCAAATTAAGGACCTGCTCCTGCTCCCAGCACCCTGTGACGAATTTGGACTTCCACGTTATCCCCCCCAGCATTGTTTTTTGCAAAGGAGGCAGCAGCTGTGAATCCACCCCAAGTGCGGGGCACACAGGGCGCTGGCTGCCCAGGAGCAGGCAGCTGCCTGGCAGAGTATCCTCAGGCAGCCATGTGGGTGGGACAGTGCCACCTCCTCCCTGGCCCTCCTCGTGGCAAGCACCCCCCTGCACAGCTTTCCTCGCAGACTGCGTGGGACAGCGTGTCAGGGCTTGCAGGGAAACTCAGCGATAGCATAAATACAACTCTGGTTGCAAGGGCTGGCTTAGAGGCAGGGTGAGCAACAGAGGAGAAGACAGCTCAGTAATTATTTATACTGCAAAGAGAAAAGAATTATTAGGCAGCTGTTGGCAAGCAGGCAGAGGTGGTTTAAGAGTTCTGAGGAACAAGTGACCAAGAGCAGCATTTCAGCCTCTTGGTGCCATGTAGACCCATCTCTGCCAGTATGACAGAGGTTTACCTTCCTCTCTGATGCTCTCGAAGCACATTCTCAACTGCAGCATCCTGCAGAGAAATGTAAGTAAAGAGAAAGATAGCAAACTTTCACAATTATTGAACAATAGCTTTTCTTTTGCCACTGACAAATGCTGAATTCCCAGAGACAATTGGGAAACCGGAATTGTGTTGAAATGGCTGCTGAAGACTTGGACCCAGGCCAGTTGGCCCTTCAAGGGTGCACAACTGGGTACCATGTGCTAATGAAGCTCTTTCTTCATTATTTAAACAAGCCGTGGAGCTTCTTCTGGGACCAACAGGACTCATTTCTCAGAAATCATCATATCAGAGGGTGAACACTCAAATATCTGGTACCTTTCCCTTTGGGTGCCTGTATCTTCTCCCAGTACCTGAGTAGCTAAAGTAAACTATGACAAATGCAACTGATTTTTTAAAAAATGTCTTTTTCATATCAAACATAAATTTAATAGGATCCCATGCTTCCCATTTTGATCTCAGATTTCCTTAAGAGGCAAGTCCTTCAGTGAAGTCAATGAAATTCTGTCACAGATTTCAGCAGTGCCATAATTACACCTCTTGAGTTTTATTCTTATTTTCCTGAATGCCCCATTCATTTTGGCTGTTCTAAATTGTTGGAACAGTTTAATCACTGCTGTTAGCATGGCAAAGGTGGCTGCAGCAGAAACATGTTCACCTGGGGTTGAAGTGATCTCCATGGGAGGTGCCCACCTGAGGAAAGCCAGGTGTGGTCTTCACTAAAGCTTCCACCATCATGTTTTGAAGTCTCTTAGAAAGACTCCCTCAGAAATGGGCACTGTCTGATTACGAGGCCAGGGAGGGGCAGGGAGAGGCCTTGGTGTCCCATATCCTCAAGACCTTTCAGGGAGCTGCTGTGTTTGAAGTCACTGTTTCTTAAGCCATTTCACTAATGTGTCGCTCCCGCCAGAGGACCGAGGCTCTCCCTGTGCTCCTGAGTAATGCTGAGGCTGAAGGGCAAATGTTAAAGTATGGTGTGTCCTTCCCCCTGGGCCAGCCTGAGATCAAGTTGCCAAGGAGGCCAAGCTGTAAGTCAGAGGAAGGAGGGTGAGTTATGCAGCCCCCTCCACCATCCACTTTCCATCAACCTGCCAGCAATAAACCCATCCTCTGCAGGACACCAGAGAGGAGGAATCCCAATGTGTCTATCAGGGACTCACCTCCTTGGTGGACAGCTGGGCTCTGGCACCTGCCCAGAGCCCTCGGTGCTCCATGAGGCCCATGAGAGACCCTGGGGGTGCACACATTTCCACTCCTGTGCACGCCTCCACACACACTGAAATACAGGGGCTACTTTCTCTAGCGGAGTAGACCCAAGAGCTTTGAAATCATCCAATATGAAAAATTCAAACATTTCCTATGTCCTGAGCTGCAAGAGGTATAAATATGACAGCTTGTGAAAGGTGGGCAGTTACTGAGCCTCTCTGGCTGCTGAATAGACTCATTTTTCCTCATTCCTAGCACTGCACTTGCACGTGTTCCGTGAACATGAAGGAACTGAACACCCTGAGTAGGCTGTGTGCAGACCTGGGGCCTGGAGATCTCTTTGAAGCTGCTGACAAAATTGAGAGCAAGGTTTCTTGGAGAAGGGAAGCGAAGTATACAGCAACTGAGCTTTCCTCTTCAAAAAGCCAGTAAAGGATGTAAGGGGCTGGAGAAAAAGAGACAGGTTTTACGGGTTGAGAGTGGGCAAGAATTAATATAGCTCATTGCAGTTCTGAGCTATTTAGCCCACTGGGATTGTAGCATCTATAGCAACACTGCTAAACAGACCAGCACTAGTCAATTTAAGATACAGCTTTCCAGTGTCATGTAGTCAACATCTGGGAGCTCAAAACAGCTGTATCCTGGTATGCCTTTGTGCACAGGAACAGGGGGGGCCCTAAATCTGGGCTAACCTTGTCAGCTCCAGAGAATGCTGTGCTATCAGAAGTTAGGCACCTGCATAAGAATCATACTAAACAAGACCTGGCTTGCATTGCATCACAAACTGGGAATTCTGTGTTATAGAAGCATTTTTCTTTTCCAAGCAAGGAAAAGAAACCTTGCCACCCTGACCTCTCCCAGGCTACAGGTCAGTGAGGTACTGGATTTTACAGCAATTCTGTGAGGCCTAGGCAAAAGAAGGGCCACACACAGAGTATTGGAAGACCCGTTAAGAGTATCACATAAATACCCCGTGCTTTTAGACCATTCCTGCCTTTCAGTGCACCGTAACTCTTGCCTGCAGCAGAAGGGCAGCGGTGACAGCAGCAAATGCAAACCAGCTTTCACCTTAATCAATCACATGTGGAAAGCAATGTTGGCAGCTGTGAGAGGGGGAGAACCAACCTCTCTCCTTAATGTCTGTGAATGCTTTTCAGTGACTGCAACAAAGGTGTGGTAATAAAAAGACCTTCCTGAAGGACACTGGTGCAGCTGTAGGGCTTTGCCTACCAAGTACCCCTGGGCCAGTTCGGTGCAGACTGTGACAGCTGAATTAAGAGCAAGATCCTGCTATGCCAGAATTTCACTTTACAAGGGCAAATCTAATAGAGGATGGCTGCATAGAGACTGAGCAGAGGACGTAGCTGTGGCTGCTCCAGGGCTTCAGAGCTTTGGGAGACAGTAGCCTCCTCAGTGAGGCACACAGAGCAAGTGGGGGAGCAGCTGCTGTCACCTCGGGTCCCACTAAGTGCTGCATGCTCAACTCAGAGATGAGGAAAACAAAAAGAGGGCTGAAGAAAGACAAAGCATATCCAGAGCTGAGCAAAAGTAAATTACTTCTCCCAAATTCAGCTTGATTTAAGGTTTCAACTTTGAGTGAAAAAAATCCTTAAGTGATATTCTGAAAATTAACCATTAAATCTGCTTAGATTCAGTTAAATTAAAACATTAGGAAATCAAAGGCAGGAAAATGATCTTTGTAGCCATGACAGATTTGCAAATACAAACAATAATACAAACAATCTTTAATTTTATGCAAGCACAGAAAAATGATCTTTGTAACCATGACAGATTTGCAAATACAAACAATCTTTAATTTTATGCAAGCTTTGCATTGTGTTAGATCTCTGTCATTGCCCACACAAAAACAAAATATTACATTAAGGTTACCTGCATAAGCATTCACCCTTTTGCACTGTGTTTCAGCAGCAAAAGACATTGCTGAGGATTTTCTACTGTCAGGAAAATTGTCCAAGTTATTTAGAATTTCCTTTGAGAAACAAATGCCCTATGGCTGAAACCAGCAGAATCAGGGTCTTTGAGAAGCAAATACCCTTTGGTGGATGGCCCTATGGCTGAAACCAGCAGAATCAGGGAAAAACTAGGAAGACCAACCCTGCAAGGGAAGGTGCCACTGAGCATGGATGCTACAGTCCCACCCCTGGGATGACCAGCACCCAGCCCACTGGGCTAGGGGACCTCTGTCCTCAAGGTGTGTTTACCTTGCACCTTCAGCTCAGAGCACCAACTTCCCCCAGCCCAATTCAAGACATGCCACTGCAGCTGTTTCTGAGCTTATTAGCAGCAAAGCTGCAGGGTTAAAGGTGTTCTGCAGAGCCTGGTGAAGCTTTCAGACCTCATGCAGCTGCTCATTGCACTGGTAGAGCTCCCAGAACCCTGGTGAGGAATGGCAGCACTGGTGAAGCTGCCAGCAAGCCAGTGGCATGGCACAGCCCAGGGGGGCTAGCAAGTGCCTTCAATGTCATTTATGACAAAGCTTGCTTTGCAGGGCAGAAGCCTTTGGAGCGAGTGTGGCCCAGGAAGACTTCTCTGATCAGATGTCCCTAGCAGCAGGACAGAGGTGAGTCCAGAGCCCACCCATCTGGCTGCCCCGAGTCACTCTGGGAGGCAGCTCCTGACTGGGGAGCCCCTCCTCAGCCTCCCTCCCAGATGACTAAGGATGATGCGAGGGTGGCAGGCAGCTGATTGCCCCATGGCTGCAGTTTCACAACTCCAGCCATCTGTGGGCCAGGACGGCAAGCTTCTTAAGCCCTCAGGAAAACACATAGGAACACTTTCCAAATTGCTTGGGAGTGACTGTAGCAGCTTCCCTGGGGCAGCAGAAGCTGAGTGCTCCTTTGCAGCTGCTGCTCTCAACTGTCTGGGCTAAATCTCCAGCACAGGAACAGGCCCACCTGTCATCCTCTCCACTTATGCAAGCTACACTTTTCTCTTAATGAAGAGGGGGGTGGAGGGGGGAAATGGCTAATTGTTCGTAATTATCATTGTGTTATAGTGTCTTACTGCCATCTCAGCCATCAGATACCCCTCTCTCTTTGCACCCAACAACTCAGCTTGTGCCTGCAGAATGGGCTCTGGGTTCTGCAGAGATGCACAAGTCTGACTCTCCCTCTGACCAGAAGGAGGTCATCTGACCACCCCTTTCCATCTTCTTCCGTTCTGAAAGGACAGGCAGTTTCTTTTAGAGGCCCAGCCCCCACCCCCAAAACAGCAGCCTTTTCCCAGGCCAGCTGGGTGCCCTGGTGAGGAATGCTGACAATCTGCCGTCCTGGAGCAGAGCTGTCAGCATTACTTCCCTACTGCTGAGCCCTCAGTCAACACTCACATAAAGGATAAGTATGCAGCCCGCTGCCTTGTGACAAGAGCTGTGACTTTGTTTAGGAGCCAAGCACTAGGAAAGAGTACCAGGGAAACGTGGCTTAGTGGAACAGGAAATATTAACGATCTGTGATAAAAATGAAAAAAGCAGCCAGTACACATTTAACTCAGCTGGAGGCACAGCTCTATGACTGGCTGCAAGCAGCAGCAACCTCTGAAAAAAACAATAAAGAATAGCTTTTCCAGTTCAAGTCTGACTTTTAAAAGAACAGTAATTTTTCATGTGTTCATCTGCATACAAGAAAAGTTCCTAAGCAAAGTCATCTGCATATTGCAGTAGCTGCTGGCACAGGAAAAGACATGGAGTTTTCAGGTCCACAGATGGTTGAAGGAGCTGTTGTGAAAGCACACAAAGATACACTCACACAGCCCCACCACACTCCAGCAGCAAGTTAGGATAAGTGGGTTGGCTACTACAGCTTTGTCCACCACTCAGTTTTGGTTTCTCCTGCTAGAAAAACAAGATTGGGATAAGTGTCTCTGACTAAAAGGATTTCTCTCAAAGCTCCTTTCTGAGTGAAATGGTTAAATGACAGCAGAATAGTAGAGAAAGAAAATTATTTCTCCCCCCCAATCCCTTTATTTTCTTTTGTGTTTTTTTGACAAACCAGGTATCAGGCTGGAAAAGCTGCGTTAACACTGGATTCATATCTACAGAGTCCTTTCAGTTATTATGGGGCTGATAGCCTCTCTTTGTCCTTGTAATCCACAGTAAATAGAGGAGCTTAGTGGCTCTGGAAATAGGGAACAATTCACAGATCCCTTCGTTCCTAGTACCCTGTTTGCACAATGCCTAGTGCTGGGAATAGCCCGAAGTTGATTTAATAATCTGAAGTCGTCCAAGACTCTGCTAAATCCCAAGTGAAGCCCAAGTGTTTCTGCCTTGCTCTTGTCTCCAAGGAGCAAGTAACTGCAACATGATGAATCTTTAAGGCTGGAACTTAAATGGCAGTCACCCATTTAGGTCTCCATCCAAGGAGCATCCAAGAGGCACTGGCAGGGGGAGTGGACACTGCATGCACAGGGGATTGTAAGGAAGGCCTCTACCAAGCACAGGAAAGGCAGCATTTCTCACCCAGGGACAGGGACCCTGGCTATGGATGGAACACTGCTCTCTGGCTCCCAAGGCATGACCTTGGGCTGCAGCACGGGCTCTCCGGTCCCGAGTTTCCTCTTCTCCAAAACAGAGATATGATATACAAGTGGGCTGAGAGCCTTGCAGAGAGGTGCTATCGCTGGTACAGAGAATTATCATCCCAGGCCCAGGTCCAAAGCACACAGCAACATGGAGAGCTATTCCCTCAAAGGACCCTGGCTCTGGCACCCAACCCAAGCACAGGCCATATGTGTTCTCCGAGCTGCAGGTTCACCGCTATACTTTTACCTTTGTAAATGACAGTAGGTGCAAAAGGTCCTAAAGGCTGAGCCTCAAAACCCGACAAAGATTATCAATAATGAAATAATCTCCTCCTAGATGGTATGCAGCCCAGCTCTTGAGCCTCCTGCGAGTTACAATCAAAGCCATATGTACAGTCATAAATATCAGAAATATTTACAAAACACAGACAAGATCTTAAAAACAAAAGCAGTGATTTCTTCATCTCATTGGAAGCCTTACAAAACATGGGGTAAATTGTCTCAATTGAAATATTCTGCTGACCACAGAGGGCTGTATGCTTCATTATAATGGTTAGTCATTCTATATATATTTTCTGGTTCAGTTAATCTACTACGGCTGCTCACAAACTATTGCAAGGCAAAGATTAGGAACCAGGGTCATTAGAAATATCGTTTATGTGAAATCCACTGTGGTTATGGCATAATACAACACAAAAGGTAAATAAAATCCCCATTCCAACAATCATTTCCCCTGCACTGGTGGCTGGCATAGCCAGAGATATCTAGAAGAAGACCAGGAAAGGCTGGTTTTAAAGTGGCTAATTTAAATTTCCTGTGATAAGCCTGTACTGGGATACATATCTCTACTTTGTTGTTTTTCTAAAAGCCTAAACAAAACCCCAAGCATCCCTGTCTTTTACTATGAGTCTCCTGAGGAAAACTTGTAGGTGCTACAATCCAACCAGGCTGTTGAGGCAGAGCACGAGCTTCATGCAGACACCAGCTGGCAGTACAGCCTCACTTCCCAATGCTTCATATAGGAGCTGATGTTCCTTTCTTTGTCAATTTGGTGTGTACAATTGGGCCAAGACTTCACAAGTAATTGAGCCTCATGCTGAGGTCCCAAGCAGCTCCCAGCTCCTTTGGGTGCCAGGACACTTTGTGGATGTTCAGCTCTTTGCAGGCTCAAAGGCACCTCTGCTCATCTTCAGCACAGAAGGCACAAAGCAACACTGTGAGAAGTGTGTACCAGGGTCCTTACCTTACACATCAAAAATCCCGCACTGGAAAGACAGAAAAAAACATAACAAACACCCATGGTACTGTTCATAACTTTTTTTTTTAATACTTATTTCAAATTTATAAAAGACTTAAGCTGAAAGTCTTTATGATGGTTGATTTTACTTTAAAAAATATGGATAGGTGTGGAAAGTAATTTGGCACTTTCTAAAAAGGACTGAGATGTTCCAGATAGAAACAAGCACTCAGGAGTAAAGGCTTTCATTGAATTCTGGTTTGGGTTCAATTACAAAGAAAACTGTTCCATTTCAGCTGTGCTGTGAATTCAGTGAAATTGCATTCTGGTCTAGATTTCATCTGGGGGAAGGGGGACACACACACATTTAGATTGGTCCTCTTTTGTATTTTGTTTTTCTCAAAAAGCATAGGCATTATTTCATCTTCCTTGCCTCATCATTTATTTGGGAAATATGAAAGGACAGAATGTGTTACCCTAATCACACACCATCAATACTGACACACTTCATGGGCAAAGATCTTGCTTCTGGGGTTTCATTCCTGGGGCTTCTAAATCAAAAGAGAAGCAGCCACCATTTGTGAAAAAGGCCAACATCTGTCCCAGTCTGGAAAAATTCTGGTTGATTTCAATGAACTCTGAATCAGATCCAGATTTTCTCTCTGTACCCCACACTGTACTTCAGATGAGAGAAAACTTAAGAGAAAACGCTAATAAGGCAACATTCTTTGTTAGAAAAATAATGGCCGATTCCTAGGACCATTTCAATGGACCATAAGTACATAAGCAGTCTTATTTCACATCCTCTTAATCAAAACTTTTGTGATGTACTTTTGTGATGATGTACTTTTGTGAAGATACCACCATTGGTGCTGGAGCAGAAACAACCACAAATGATAAAACTTTTACTTTTTTTACTTCTACTATATTTATGTCCCTACAAAGACACATACCACTGCTATTAAAAGCTTATAAGGGATACCTCTAACAGCTGTAAGCAACAGTGGGTCCTTGAATAGAAAATAAATTTAGAGATGCTTAACTGACTTTTCAAAGCTGCTGAGCACCAGTGCTTGTGAGAGGTCAGATCTTTAAGCTATAATTTGCATATCAAGATTAAATTGAAATGCCTGTATTTGAGGATGTTTTCTATTGAAAAGAGAACTTGTACTTGTTACAATAAAAGCCTTCTTATGGAAGAGGTTACTGACATCTCCCCAATGAAGGCAAACAGCACCAACATGTTTAGGTCAATGCACACTGTGTCCCTGAAAGTAATACACCTTCAGCAGATGCTTGAAAATGAGGACCTGATGCAATGCAAATACATATCAGGGGAGTCCAAGACATCTGAGCAGCTGCAGCACTACAGAGAGCCCAAAGCAGCACATTTTTCTTGTTATACCTAATTTCTTTTCCCATGAAGCTAGAAAACAACAGGTCAGAGTTTATGCCAGATGGTGGAAGTGGTTTTTTTCTGGATTAATTTCAGGTTACTTGAAATTCAATCATACTGTTTAAGATCTACAAAAAAGAGAAACAAGGCACATTTAATACTAGAGTTTAGACTCCTAATGTCACACAGAGCGAGGCATTTACAGGCAACAGTGATGAGCCTGAATTCTGTGCCCCAAAGACCTGCTGGACATAAACTGTGACAGAGTGTTACAGAAATCAGCTATACTTGGTGTGGGTGCTCACACATCACACACTGCAAGAAGCAAAACTGAGGATTCCGAGTCTCATAATGGTGCTACATATATAAAGATTAATTGGAGCATCTGAGTGGGTCTTCAGAGAGTACCTACCCAGGTTCAAAGTGTTCCTCTTAGGCTCTTAGATTGAGCTTAAGTCATTGGAAAAGCTTAGACCAGGCTTTAATCATCACAAATAGCCCACGAAACAACCATTCTTCCAACATATTGAGAACTCTTTCAATAGATACCTCTTTATTTGAAATGGAATGTATCTTGAAAAATATGAAAAATAAATCACATCTGAGAAATCATTTATGAGTCATATTTACACACAAATTTTTTTTTGACAACACTGGTATTTCTGCTCACAAGAGAATATGCTAGAAAACATTTCGTACATCACTGCAGCTATAATTCAGAAGCTGGCATTTGAATATCATGAACCTTAAAAAAGAGGAATTACTTCAGGATGTCACAGAAACAACATCCACTTGATCTTCCTTTTCCCCAGTTCCTAAATTGTCTTGGTCACCAGAGCTTGGATTTTTTTGCTAAATCTGCCCCTTGGTTACTTTTTTTTTTTTTAATTATAACAAGTAATTTTGTCCTTTTTATGAACACTGTCTCCACTTTTGCTATCTATACCAAGCATTGCCTGTGTGTGTTTTACCAGCATTTTTGTTTATTCTGAATGGATTTACTTCAGCCATATACTCTCAGATTTCCTTTTGTGGTTTTTTTTTTTTTTTTTTTTTTTTGGAAGAGGAAGGACAACTTAATTTATTTACCTGCAAAGCTCCAATAAGATGGAGCATGATGTGCTGAACCTATTTTCATAGTCATTGTTTACAACGCAGTAACAGACAGTATTAAATCCAGATGTTCAAATGAAGGCTATGCAGTAATAGAGGGGCAAGATGAAAAAAACCCCAGAAGTACCTCTTATAACATCAAAAAATTTGTTGGTCTAAAATTACTATCAGTCAAGAAAAAAAAAAAAAAGACCAAAACAAAACAGCAAAACAAAAAAATCCTCAAAGCCCTAAAAACCCCACACGCCATGGAATTCAGAGCGTGAGAAAGTTGTCAGACTGTCCCCATCAGACAATTTAGCCTTATTTATACTGACAGGGCATGAGCCACATGGTCCAACTGTCCCCAGGGGACCCCAGCCAATTTGTTCCCATTCAGTTTCCAGGAGACAGTTCGGAGACACAAGGAAAAAGTTTGATCCTTACACCCATCCCACCCACTCAGGCTGGAGGTATCAAGGTAGATTTTCTGACCTGACTGCCTCTCACACTAAGAAGCTGGCTGACACCAAATTTTTTAAACTGGTAACACAGCAGGTAATGACAAGCAGCAAAAATTTGTTGAACTACATCAGTCCAAAAGGTTTTCAGTCATCCTTCAGACCAACTTAAAACAAGAAACATAAAAGTGGGGTATTGACCTTGAACCAGTGAAAAAGAACAGCAAATTTGAAATGAACATAGTTTCCTCATACCTTCATGTTAATTTTCTCACTAAAATGATCATCTTTAGCTTTCGAAGTACAAGTACTTCCAGAAGAACAGTAAAATTTTAGCTTTAGATTACATCCATAGACTTTTGTGACATATAGAGACTTGCATCCACTGAGGACAAAAATAACTGCTTCTCTCAGAGAAATACATGTGTCTCTGATCAAATAGGAATTAATTCTCATCAGTTAGATTTATCCTTCAGTAGGCTAAAATGTATTCTAGTAGGTGAGATCAGCAATATATCTGTATACCTGAAAAGGTGGATTAGTTTCTCAGTAAACTGTAGTTAATCACTCTAAAGAGAGGAGCCAAATTACAAATTGCAGTCTATTTTGTGAGTCTTTGACTAGCTCATTAGAGAATCCCCTTGCAGCTCTAACATCCAAGCGTTAGCAGAATGATAATGGCAGATGTACAGAGAGGTGGAAATTGAGTACTATGATTGCCAAGCCAGAGAACCTAATCCTAGAAGATGCAGGGCACCTTAGATTTCAATTAATCGCCAAATAGTGACTTTGTTAGGACAGCTGTCATCTACCACCCCAAGCTCACCACGCAGCCTTGTCAAGGGCCAGGTCGAAAAGAAGCGCTCAGGACTAACTACAGAGTATCGTCAGGGCTTTGATTCTACACCATAACAAGCTTTACTTGTCTAGATATGTGACCCTGACACCTGGGGGAAGGAACAAAGATGAGGGCTAACACAGATCTCAACTTAATCCTTACAGGACTGAACTTAATGTTGGAGTGCAGAGGAAGGGACTGACGTACACCGTAGCGAATTCTAAAATCTCCCTTTGAGTATCACTTCAGCTTTTTGCTTTAAACACTTACAGAAATAAGCTTTCATTGAGAATGTAAGGCTCTTGCTGTCAAATTACACCTCATTTACACTAAAAGCCTTGGATGTATAGCTTTAAAAGATTTTGTTTATATCAATGCAAATTGTAAATGGGCCAGGAGCCATTTTCCTCACCACACTAGCTAAAATAAATATCTCCATGGCTTTGACATTTTACCTTGGATCAGAGATAACGGGCCATATCGCTCTGTCCCACTTGCAGCCTGCCCATTCCATTTAAACCCGAGAACCTGGGTGGTAGCAGCACCAAGGTGAAGCCAGCCATCGTCAGAAGGGCCCTGTCCTGGAAAGCTCACGGCCCGTGCCTGACTCCCTCCTCCGCACTGGGCAAGGAGCTCCGACCCGCTCCCGCCAGCATCGGCAGCCCAACTCCCTCTGACTTTCGTGAGGCAGAGAAACACACACCAGCTGTGCAATTAGCCCTTTGTTTTCCAACTTCATGGCTTCATCAACGTTTTTAGAGGCAAGATGGCACGCCTCTCTCAACATCTGACAGTGCTAAACACCAAAATTAATCTAGTTCATCTCAGCTAGAGAGCAACTTTCAGCTTATAAAAACTGTGACCAAAAGAATCCATTTGCACACTAAAACATACATAAAATTTTAAACTATGGACTGGTTTAATGCAAGACATTAAAAAAACACCATGAAAAGGCAACACAGGTTGAGAGTGCAGATGACTTGAAAACTGAGCGTGCAGAGGGAGCCCTGAACTCGGACGCTAAGAAACGTTCATGAACACTTCCCAGCTCTGGCCCACCAGCCCAGGAGCAAGCTCACCACACAGATAGCTGGAATCAACTCAGATTCCTGTATCACAAAAGAAGGTGGTCAGATTCCTTCCGCTCATACACTAAACAGATTGGTTTTAATCTCAGAATGACAAGCAACATTGCTTTTTTGAATAGCCAAGCATGAATAACTTTTTATCATCTTCCACCACGTTTAATACTTAAAAAAAAAAAAAAAAAAAAACAAACAAGCCCCAGACTATAATTGTTGTTCTTATTAGAGAAAATAGGTTTCAGCCAAATTTTGAAAAACACATCACATTTTCCATGCTGGTGGAATATAGTGTATTTTGGGTAAAAATAAAAAGCAATAACTTTTTTGTCAAATTGCACACAGTCAAAGTACCCAGAACTTCTCCATTCTTTCAGGGAGCTAACATGCATATTGGTTTTTTCCTTACTTTTTTGATACGGCCTACATTCAGAAATGTCTTGCAAATAAGCCTTAAAAAAAAATCAAAAGCAAAACAAGACCAAAAGAAAACAACCCTAATAAATAAAATAAAATACATTAAAATAAAGTCACAGTACATCATGTCTCCTAGAAGTCCCATCGCACCAAAGGATCCTTTCCAAGGTTCATAAATAATGGATTTGAAATGCTTCTCGGCACCGAGGGCGGCAAAGCAGCAGCAGCAGCTGGCTGAGGTTCGAGCTATTGAGCCGCTTCTCTCGCGTCTACCTGCACCTCCGGCGTTTGCCCACTTTCTGCGCCCCTGGAGCAGGTCCGCCACGAACGCGCTCTGTCGCTCTTCTCGGAAGCGCTCCGTGACCGTAACCTGCAGTGAACAGAGAGCACAGAGGGCAGCCCGTCAGGCGAAGAGGCGGCGGCCCCGCGGGTGCCGGAGCGGCGGGCGCGGTGCCGGGTCCGTACCTGCGCTAGGCGGAGTTGGAGGCGCCGCGGAGCCGCGACCCGTGCGGCGCCGCCAGGTGCTGCTGCTTCTGCCGGGTGGAGCGCACGGCCAGGATGGCCTGGCGGTTCTTGTACTGCACCATCTGCAGCGTGATCGCCGCGTTCCAGCCCTGCTCCTGGGCGCACCGAAAGTCGATCTCCTTCCCCTCGGCCATCACCACCGTGAAGTACACGTACTTGCCCTTCCGCTCCACGCAGTCCACCGTCTTCATGTTGGAGAAGTGAAGCTCCTTGATCTTGGCCGCCGGCTCGGCCGGCGGTGCCGGCTGCTGCTGCTGCTGCGGCGGCGGGGGGTGCTTGGGGGGGATGAGGAGCAGCCCCTCCTCGGTGAGGATACAGCGCTTCTTCTTCCAGAGCTGCAGCAGCCCGTCGCTCCTCTTCTCTAGCATGCCCTCCTTCACCGCCTTACAGCCGCTCTCCAGCATCCTTCTGAAAGGGTTAGACGGCCTCCGCCCGCAGGGGCTGAGCTCGGAGCGCAGGCGGCACCAGCCGAGCACTCTCCGCCGGGCGCCGGCTCCGAGGCGGAGGGCCGGGAGCGCCCCGGCCCGCAGGAAGCGGAGCGGCTGCCGCCCGTGCCGCGGCGTGGCGAGCGGCGGGCGCTCCTCCCCTCCCGCTTTTGAATGCGCCTCTCCCACCCCAGAGTGACACCCAGCGGAAAGAGCGGCTCCTCCCGCCCGCCGGCCGCGGGGAAGCCCGGCGCGGGGAGAGCAGCGGGGCCGGGGGCGCGGCGGGGGCTGCGCTCCCCGCCCCTCGCCCGGGGCCACGGCACAGCTCGGCTGCGGAGGGAAGGCTCCCCGCCGTAGTTAACCAGCGCTAGACTAATACAGAGAGATTACCAGGACACGGCAAACGCCCGACAGCGCTGCTTTGCTTCCTCGGGGTGTTCCCGCACTATTTAGTTGAAATGTAGTTCCTCAGCCCGCCTCCTAGGCAAGAGCGGTAAAGGGCCCTCTTCGCGTGTTTTCGATTCAAGCCCAGTACAAGGTGCCAGTTTCCAGCGGAACCCTGATAATTAAGCGATCATCGCTCCGTTAAACAAAAGAAAGCCTGAAAGAATCCGGTACAAGAGCTTGATGCCTTATGCTGGTCTGGGGAGAAGCAGCTTCAACTGTATGCATAAAATAAATCTTTAATGTCTAAAGAAAGACATCTGTACCACTGCCCTAAGGAAACAGCAGGACCTCAGTACATGGAAATTGCAAAAGCAGACTAGGGAAAAAAAAACTCCAAACTGGCAAGCAGCTAGGAGCACTTTTATCACTCTGCTTTGCTGCCACACATTTGCTTATTGTTTGGATTATCCCCCGAGGTTAGCTTTTGAATAAATTTGAGTAGAAAAGTAAAGTGACCTGAGGTTAATATGAAACTATTTAATTCTTAATCCTCTGATGTATTAGATGTAAATCAAAATCCCACATAGCTGAAGGTGGCTGACAAAGCCAATGTAAACTGAATGCTAGAAGTTCCATACTATGTCTGAGAGCACTGTTTTTAAACATAATTTATCATGGCCATTAAAAAACCCTCTTCACATCAATCTTGGCAGCTAGGAAGCAGATCATGCTGCAGCATGTGCTGTGTTCTAAGAGATTAGAGAAATAAATCAAAAATTATGATAGCTTCAATTGAGTTTATCTCTGATAACATTTTTTAAAGGATTTCCTCTTATAATCTTTTCCTCTTGAAGTTCAAAGGTAATTTTGATAAATTGCTGAGGGGTAAACAATGTAAGGCAATAAAAGCAATTAAAATTTAGCTGGTTTACCCTTTTTGAGGTAACTGGAAAACAGTAACAAAGGCAACCTTACTAGCCACAAAATAGCTGGAAAAGGAAATCAATATACTAAAACATCCATTTATATAAAGAATAATCCTTTCTCCTTAGAGCTGAATGGATGGACTGTAAGATACAGGTCATTCCCACAAACATTTTATGCCTATTTTAACAGAGGCACATGCTAATTTTCAAAAGATCTGAACACCATTCACCAATTGCCTCCACCAGCAGTTCACTGCCATTTGAACCTAATTTTCCTTGCACAAATATATCTATCTCCAGCTGATTGCAAATACAAGGTGTTTCAAAAACAGCTTGAGCGATGTAAGAGAATTCCTGCCTTTCCAACCTGTGTTTTGCACTTATTTCTTTGCTCCTCCTCCATGAGGTCTCTGCTCATGTGACACACAATTTTGAAACTCTCCTACTAAAGCAAACTGGTTAAAACGCATTCACCTATACAGAGCAGCTTAATAAAATACTGAGTTTATGTAAGGCACAAGACACCAGGCTAAACCTACAGAAGACCAATTTCTAACAACTTACCTGTTCAATTTTGGTTGCTGTGGCACTGCTGTAAGTGAACAGCCATTTGATTCCAGGTAAATGCACTAACCAGTAGTGTGGAAACTCGCATTAGATTTGAGAGTGCCACATGCTACACTGCAACAGCATTCAAAAAACTCTCCCCCCCACCCCACAACACTGCTCTGTAACACTTATGGACATTAACATACAACCTGTATAATTTAAGGTTAGCTTTTTCTTTTGTTCTCAGTACTGACAGTAAACTGCAGTTAATCATATGGAAAAATGGAGACCAGTGTGCAAGGCCAAATATTTTCATCAAACATACAGGAGAAAGAGACTAAATTCATTCTACTTCGCCTTTCCATGCAAAGCACTGAATGTCAGATTTTGAACCCAATTCCAAACACTGATGGACATACTCTATTATACAGACACACAGCACTCTTTATTCCCGGTGAAATTCACCTAAGCATGTGGTCAGAAGCAAACACACTAAACATCCATTTAAATTTGTACTCTATAAGCCAACAAATATTAACAGCCATTTAAAACACACTATGCTGGACCAAAAAATCCAGATAATTCAAAAGCTGCAAGACTAGTGCAAGATGAAATACTGACAGTTCCATGATAAAAGAACAAAATATTGTGCAGAATTTGCCAGGATCCAGATCAGTCAAAAGCTGCAAGACTTTTGCAAGATGAAATTCTGACAGTTCCATGATAAAAGAACAAAATATTGTGCAGAATTTGCCAGGAAAGGATAACAACTTCTTTTCCTCGATGTAAGTCAAAACTGAACTTCTGCAAATGTTTCTTACATTACTATTTTGAGAAACCACATTCAACAGTTAGGCACACTACAATATCACACTGAGATTTTACTTTACTTTTCTCGAAATACATATTTAAACCACTGCATTTATATGAAATGCTTCACATCTGCTACCATTATTGAAGTTTCAGTGAATACTAGGCAGGTTCTGCAGCCATTCCAGAAATAGCTGATGTGAAGATGCCTCCTACTGTCAAACCTGAAATACTGCAGTCTAAAAATGTAACCTTGGGTGCAGACTTTTCCTGTCAGCAACTCCACCCCACAGATACCTGTATATACCCCTCAGTAAACGAAGCATAAATGAAACATTTACTATAACTAACAACCACACTGCCCCAGGCCTTAGCATTCCTAAAACCATTTATTTGGCAGTACCAAATAAATAAACTGTAGGCAATTCATCAGCTATTGGCATAGCAGCTTCTCCAGCCTAGCTTTTTCAGTCCTTTGCACTTCCAAGGCAGTGTTTTTCCAAAAATACTCCAACTTACCCTCACATGTTGTAGAGAAAAACTAGGCTGTAAAGGAGCTTTTAAGCTGCTCAGATTTGACCACTGCAGTAAAACATGCTTTGAGTTCAGAACAGTTTCTCCACTACAGGGTAAATGTAAATCTGAGCAATTACTTGCCAACACTTGAGCACACAGAAGCAAAGCTCATAACAGCAAGTTCAGGACTCAAGCCCCTCCTGCAGCTGCAGAACCAACTTGTGTTGACAATTCACAGGCTTTAGGCAGACACCTGTGAACACAAGAGCCCTTCTGCCATAGCCTCTCAAACCTTGTGTGCCTGTCCCTAGCATACACAGGCACAGAAAAATATGGAATAAATGGCTTGCCTGTGCTTGGTGTACCCTGTCTTGTCTGCTTTCTCACTCTGATTTTCCTACAAAAGCTGAGATGCACACCACACGTGGAACGCCACCAGGCCCGAGCAAAGGTCTGACAAGAGGATTTTAAGACAAATGAGACAAATGCCATGTGGACAAACGTGCACCTTCTCTTGTTAGTGTATAGAGTAAGACATTATTTTCAGTAGATAATTTATGCCCAATTTAAGCAAGCATTAGCAATTAAAAGTCGATTATTTCAATATCCTCTTGAAATCTTGAGGAAACCTCAAACAAGTATGCACCTCCTCTTGTTAATGTATAGAGTAAGACCTTATTATTTTCAGTAGATAATTTATGCCCACTTTAAGCAAGCATTAGCAATTAAAAGTCAATTATTTCAATATCCTCTTGAAATCTTGAGGAAACCTCAAACAAGTTACTGAGCAGCTATTAAGAAATGAAAATGGAGATGTGGTTGCAATAACTTCTCTGACCTGTGTCTTGGATTAGAGAAGACCACATCTGTACAGAAAAAAGGAGAAAGTGCTGTAGAGCTTAGTCTATCTATTCAAACATCCATGGGGCTCTAGACCCAACCCAGCAGACCATCAAGGCTGCTCATGCTTTGATTATCAGGCCCTTTTGTACTGAGGGGTGTAGCATTTTGCTTCCCCAAGCTGCTGAGTGTCACAGCACAATCCTCTGCCCAACAGAAGGCATTTGATAAACACCTACTGCATAGACACCTTTGGATATAGGAAACCTTTAGCAGAAAGGTTAATCATTCATCTGCATATAAATTTCCTATTAATATCCCAATAAGGTTGACAACAATGGGCCCTGAAATACACGGAAAGTTCTGAGTACCAGCCTGAAGATAAGCACATTAATTCTCTCCACTTTTCTACATTCTGCTGGCTTTTTCCACTTAAAAAGCAAAACATGTCAGAATTACAGTATTAGCTATTAGTTTCAGGAACATCAATTTCAATAACCCAGAAGAGAATCTGAGCATCTAGGAGACACTGGTAAGCAGTGCTGCTATACCCAGTGTTCAAATAATCCGAGGCAACACTTCTAACTGCACCTGACATCTGTCTTCTCCAAAAAGCAGTACTTTGGAATGCTAAGCTTAAATCTGAGTTCCTTTATTTCAGGATGCTGTAATTTATTTTTTTTAACATGAAAAAAGTTGTATCAGACAGGCAAACTCTTCAGTTGTAATCTAATCTAGATTGCTAAAAGAACTATGAAAGAACTGAAAAGAAACCTCCCTTTCCATCAAACAGCATAAGCCCAGAAAACCCTTCCCTTTCATCCAAAGTCTCAATTCTCCTCTTTCCTCACCAACCTCCCACTTTTCCCCCAAAAATAATTCTCCCTTCTATACAGCAAACAAAACTGGACAGAAGACACTATTTACACAGGTGTTAAATTATGGTGCATTTCTGCAACTGCTGCCAAAGACAGCAGTTTCTATTTCAGTGACACATTTTCCCAGCCAGAACCTGTTAACAAGGTAACATACCCTCCTCAAATATTAAAGGAGGAGATTCTCTACACCTGGTATAAATGAAAAGTGAAAAGAATGAGTCACAACACTCCAATCAATGTTGAAAGTTTAATGTTCCTGCTACATACTGCCTTTCAGAACTGCTAAACAAGAGTGTCATTAATAACAAAACTACAGTAAGCACCAGAACAGTTTTAATTTAACCAATGCCATAAGAACTGGCACCTCATTTATATTCTTCTTTTTGCTGCAGTCTGGAGAGCACAAGAACTGCTGATTTAGAACTAGCATGTTAATCTGGAGAGAAGTTTACCAAAATCTGTCAATAGGATGTATTCATGACCCTGGATCTTGCAGGCTGCAGGTGTGCATCTAACAACTCCCCTTTTCAAATATTGTATCCCACTGTATGTTATGAAGGTGTTAAATGAGAAAGTAATCAAAGAGCAAGCCAAATTTGTTAAGTAATGAATTTTGAAACTTACAACTTTTAACAGTTCATTTTCTTTTTAAAATACAATTACCAGATGCTGTTAGCAAAAATGGGCTAGATCTAAGTAAGGACTTCAGAGACTTCCCATATCCAGAGGCATGAACCCCAAAGCCCCGCCTTAATGACTTCTCAAGCTCAGAACATACTATCACAGTTTGGTCTCTACATGTCCTCAAGTTTAAACTTAATCCTGGGAGATGTTTAGAGGAGAGACCATGTGAAACCCCGACACCTGGCAGGGTCAGGGATAAAGGATAAAGGATAAGCATATTCTGATACCACAAAAAAACCACAACCACATCTACTTTAACACATAGCTACTGAGAGTGTTTGTCAACCTTTCATAACTGCTTTTTCTATACTATGATCTGTGTTACCTAAAAAACATCCAAGATCACAGCTTCAATGGTCCTGCTTTACATATAGCTATAGATAACGCGCTCCTTCTCCCAAATCTACGGATACCTGGAGAGGAGGGAGATGAAGCCTGACAGGGATTCTGAAATGAAGTAGTGTGGGACTTAGGCCTTCAAGGAATTAAAAAGAAAAATCAGTAACAAAACTAAAACAGTTTAGTCAGAGGACACTAGACCCACATCTTCTTGAGAGGGGCTGAGGATTTAGAAGGGCACTTGGGATAAGCTTCATTTTGTATTACTTACCCTCCAGGCAAGAGACATGCTACAGAAACTCTTCCATCAGCCCTATCCTCACTTGGTCATTGCCTCCTCCTTGCCCTGCTCTTTTAAAACCTTTATGGCTAAGTGTGTAAGTGGCACAAAAGACCAGTAGCTACTGCAGAAATAGATCGATTTCCAACACTACAAGGACTCTTCTATCCCTGAAAAAGCCATCTACTTGGCTTTGAATATATATATATATACACATATATATATAGATGTGTGAAGGACAAGACAGCATGGAGTATAGTAGCATGCTACTGACTGAAAAACTCAGAATACATCAGTTCTCAGCCTCTTTCAGCTCAGTAGGCTTAAATTTACATCTCACCAAGCACCTCCACTGCTAGGCTAGAGGCAAGGTAAGAACAAGACAAGAAAGATCTTCGAGCCCATGTGTTTCAACTGACAAAAATATCCAATATGGACAAAGTATGAACCAGAATGTACAAACACAAGCACGACAGAACATTAGGTGAAGAAAGCAGAATTTCTTTGGGTTTGTTTCCTCATAGATGCTTGATACAGTGAGGACAAACTAGAATACAGCCATGTGTTTCCAACACTCCCTTTGGCTGCAGGGCATGCTTTGCTCAGGACCACCTAGCTCCATCTACACAGACTGAAAATCCAAGGCACTTCACTCCAGATTTCATACTAATAGGCAATGCCTTAGAGTCAGGCACAGCAATACCGAAGTCCTTTATCAGATCTAGCCCCACTTCTACGAACTTGTCTTCTCTAAAATGGCAGTGTGGACCAATCACTGAAACATTGAGCTCAGATTCACAAGTATCACACTGCAAGTGCAAAGAATGGATCAAACTTTCCAAACTGTTGTGTTTGTTTTTCAAATGCTATATCATTTACTTTTCAGTAATTATCAGCTTTTGTTTCTAGTAAAACATGAGCTGCAGCATGTAAGATATGCATTACCAGTATACACATGCAGATACACAATAAAACAAGACTAGCTTCTGAAAATACTAGGTTTTATTCACACCCCTGTGGTAAACAATAACCTTAATATGATGACTAGGTTTCTTTTGTAGATCACTATGTCACATAAAATACAAAACCCATAGCATAAACAAGCTGACAGTTATGAATGTTTAATGTGGTCTCATCGGGAAATTAAACAAGTTATACTAGTCTCCTCAAGTAGTCAAATTCAAAATGCATCATCATCTCCAAGTTAGTACAAGTCACTGCCATTTCTATAACAAAGTAATGAAGGCACAGCTAGTGCAAGCAGACTTAAACCCGTTCAGACTACTGGGCTGAAAAAATACTTTGGTTGGTTCTTCAGGAGAGAGTTTTCTCTAAACAAATATTGGTCTCAGTTAACAGTTCTGATCATCTTCACAGCTGCAGTCTAATAGCTACATGACAAAGACTTCACAAGAACCAAACTATGTAGCAATGAATTAACATTCATGCTTTAGGGCATTTACTGCATTCTACATATTGGCAGAAAATTATACTGTTAAAATGCTAGGTAGATTGAACCTACATTTTAAACTGGTTCTTAAGTGTTCGATTTCTTTTTTTAACAAATTGGTTACTTAATTCTACCAAGATACAAAACATAAGGCTGTAAGTAACTAATAGTTGTGTTTAGGCTATTACAGTGCAGGTAATCCTCAAGGCCACAGACACACTGCTTCACTGCTGCTTGCATTCTGCTGGGTTTTGATCCTTCTGTTGAGAAAAAAGGAAATACAGTTTACAGAAACAGTATTTAAGAAGAACTATCAGTATTGCTAAGCATGCTTTCTCAAGCTGCAATATTCTTCCAAAGTTCTTCCATCTTTTCCCTTGCATTAATTGTCTAGCATTAGCAACACTATTGTCTTTGGATGCAGCAATATCCACACTCATTTATTTTGGCTTTGTTGGCACATCAGGATACAATCCAGAATAAAAACCTGTTCAGAACTAAGTGTGGTGAAGTACTCTAAAAGACACTGTCACTGGAAAAAGGAGAAGAGTGAGACGTAGTAACAAACAGCCCAGCTCAGAGGAAGCATGCAGACCCTCTTCACAGTTTGAGACAAAAGAAACTTCCTATGGGTGGTAACAAGAGCATGGCCTTACGCCAGAAGACACTGTAGAGCAATGCAATGAAATGCCAAATCACAGTTCCTAATGCTCTGGAAGCATCTTTTGTAATGAATTCCAGTGGTTAAAAATTCTAGCATGGAAAACTTCTGCTCATGAAACAGACAGCCAGTAATATGTCACAGTAATATGGGAATTTAAGAAGGTTTTTTTGGGGGGCAGAGTTCAGTTGCACTCCACCAGCAGTGGAGTTCAGTTTTACCCCACCACCTTCCTTAGTCTGGATGGCTATTCTAGGGCCACAGCACTTCAATAAATTCAGCTGGCTTACAGCCTGAGATCAGGTTGTACTGCTATAGCACCACTACTATCTCCAGCCTTTGAGCAGCTCTCTAAAACTGAGCATAGTCTAGCCCTTTCTGTTCTGTTTCACTGAGAAAAGCAATCTGAAATGGTGGAAGTAAGTCTAACTTGCAGCTGTTTCATTTAGATTTCAAAACTTTCTTGACAAGGAACCAATTTGAATACACTATAGCAGATCAAACATCACCAAGATGGCTGTACATTTTGATCATAAGTTTATACCCTACCTTTCTATCTACAATGCTAAGATTAATGTAATTTTCTCAACAGTACTTTGATAGCAGCTCAAACCATTCCTACTGAAAAACATTCATTTGAAATGACAAGCCCTTTTAACAGCAGGCATTTTGGAGCACTTCACAGACTTCATGGCTGCAACTTTCACCTACATCAGATGCTTTCAGGTGGCCAGATATACCTTTCCCTCAGCTATTAAAAAGTTATTAATTGAGTGGCTCACAATTGTTTTTCCAGCCTGATTTGTGATTTTCCCCTTCCCATGGAATAAGAAAGCTGTTCACATTTTAGGACTTGGCTGTAGATGCATTGCTGAACCTTGACTTCTGCTACCTCAAACAATGAAAGACTTGCCATTTATTCAACATAAAAGAGCATATTTTGTATTCTGCTGGGAAAACCTGTGCCAGAGCCAGCTTGTAGCAAGTTCCCAAAAACTGAAACTGGATAACACAGTTCTCTCCATGTCCTTACAACCATTTTGCAATTTTTATCATTAAGCAGCAAATTGGTGCAAGACAAGTGTATAGAAAACCAAGCCTGACTAACCTCAGTGCTCAAAGCCAGAAGTTACTTTTACAAAATGACTCCTGGAGAAAGAACTTTCACAAAGTTTCTCTACCAATTCTACTCTGTCAGAATTAGGCCTGAAACAGCCTCAAAACAAAACATGCTCACCCACAGGAACTACAGGCTTAATACTTAAACTAAAATCAAGACTCAACATACATAAAATTTTAATGTCTGTATGCATACACAAATTTTAAACATTCATTTTAATTCCTTACTTTTGGTTCATAATCAGGATCATTTTCTTCATCTGCTTCTTCTTCTCCCTCCTGAAAGAAAACACTTAATATTTCTCTAGCTTATCCACATTCAACTCCCGGAGCCATTTTCATGAAAATTATAATTAAATTGTACTCAGAAAGACATTCATTACCACTTTATGTTACACATATTGTATTAGTTTATCCTCCATAATGTGTATCTTTTGACATCAGTGGCAGCTTAATTTTTAAGATACCTTAAAAAGATACCTTAAAGGTTGTCTTAGCTTGGTTTGAGGTTTTTTTGTTGTTGTTGTCTTGCTGGTTGTTTTGTGGATTGAGTTTTTTAATTATCTGAGATCCACCACATTTTTTATTTCAGAAGTAATTCTTAGTGTCCAGAGCACTCAAAAACGAAAGAAACTCTTATTCTAGATAACAAACTACAACTGGTAAACTATTTGAATCAAGGGCATCTGTCATCTTACCTCATCATCTGCCTCTTCACCTTCTTCATCATACTAGAAAAGAAAATAAATAGTTTTGATAGCATCATAAATGCAGCCATCTGTAACTCAAGTAGATCTCAGAGATCATTCCATATTGTGATCGAATCATGCAATGGTTTGGGTTGGATGGGACCTTGGGAGTCATCAAGCTCTAACCACCCTGCCATGGGCAGGGAAACCTTCCACTAGACCAGGCTGCCCAGAGTTCTCATCCAAGCTGGCCTTGAATATCTGCAGGGATGAGACATCCACAGTTTTTCTGGGCAACCTGTTCCAGTGTATCACAACCCTCACAGTCAAGAATTTCTTCCTAAGATCTAACCTAAACCTAGCCTCTTTTAATTTGAACCAAGAAGCTCCTGTGTCTGTCAGATTTAAAACACTTTTTGCACCAGCACGAACAATGTTCAACTTCCCCTGGTGAGCTCTGGCAGAGCAGACTGTCCCCGTTCCATGCAGCCCGGGAGGGGCTGATTACACTGCGGTGCCACTTGGGGCCGGCAGGGGACAGCGGAGCCCAAAGCAACCAGTCCTGTCAGTACCTCCCTCCTCCACAGCCCCAGCCAAGCCTTCGCAACAAGGGCCAACAGTTTAGATTCTGAAAATGTATTTTTAAAACAGCATGTATCTAAGCCATCTTATTGGCTTAGATACGTGCTGTCTTAAAAATAAATTTTCAGAATCATTCAAACTGTCCTTGTTTAGCAGAGGCAGCAACAGGAAAAATGTTTTATACCTGTATAAAGTTCTGAGGCTTTTGTGGTTTGACAATTTCAAGCTTAGCTCTTTTAAAACACTTAAGCTTTTGCAGAACTTGCTTTGATTATTTTGGCATGCTTTGAATGTGTTTATCTAGCTTGATTTTCTTTTTTTAATAAGAGAGTACTTTTGAAAGGATGAGGCTTGAATCTCATAAAACTTCATAGCCCAATATCACTATAAGCACAAAGAACAGGCTCAGCAGCTAGATAAAGTCTAATTTGTTCCCTGGCAGCTCATTACAGTTCCACAAAGTATTGGGCATGCTTCTCTAGGAATGCCTTATATACAAAATGCCACTATGACATCCTCTAGATGATCAACTTCTACCACTGCTTTTGCTACAAAACTCTGAAGTCACTACTTCAAAGAAGAATTATTTTTATGCTGCTCTTCCTGAACAATCTAGGAAGCTCTGCTGCAGCTAACATCCCTTTCTAAAGATACCAATGTAAGAAATTACCCAAGGTCCTCGAACAGCATTATTTCAAGGTTTTTAGTGCTCTGAATGAACATTATACTTACGTCATCATCATCATCTTCAATAGCTTCTCCAGTGAAGTACAGTACTGACCGGGGCACTATACGTTCACGCAAGAAATGACCAATTTCAAAGTCTGCAGCAAGGATTGCCTCGGAATCATCGTCCTGCATAAAACAATATTATTTCCTAAACTATGAGATGGTAACTACTTCTGACATATACACACAAGTTACATGGTTTTCATGTGGTCAGATTTACACAAATCCCATTACTGATTTTTTTGTTCCAGGAGCTGCTTTACAGAACTCAACCTGAGGGGCAGGTTGACACTTTGAACAGCCCACCTACATCATACAGGAAAGAGCTGCTGCTTCAGTAAGCCTAATTATATACACTTCTGGAGTTTCATTTGTTCCAAGTATAAAGATTACTTAATATCTCCCATAGACTTTCAGTTCATATGCACAATACTCTTAAATAACTGAACAATAGCCAGGTGAGCCTATCACAATAAAGATTTTACAACCTACTTCTGATTCCTGCAGTGCATGTCCTTCTTGAGTCCCATTAGACAAAGCCATTAATGAAGCACTTGAACACCTGAAAATGCTCTCTAATGCAATCCTAGACTTCCACTCCTCTTGTTTTCATACCAAGTGTTCTGCTGTCTCCCATCTGAGCAATTACTTTCTTTTTGGGTTTTATTTTTCGAAACGTTATGAACATACAGCTTTTGGTGTCCATGCCAAATAGAGTTCTAACAGCATGCTTCTGGAAGCTTTAATTTCGCATTTCTTACTCAAACCGCATAATATATTCCCTACTGTTAAGTATTTTTGCTAGTTTTTCTCCTCACAAAAACATGGGTTATTGCCATAGTGAGCACACAGAAAAGTAGGCTCTTGCAGTTTTCTGTTGCTGTTTTATTACTTTCAAGAGTTAACAGCTTGAGAAATTTTTAACAGAATAAAACACAAACTGGATACATTCAGCCATTAGATAAAATCACCCAAAGAACACCTGAAGGGAGAGACTTACACCACCCATTAGATCGCAGATTAATAATGTAGAGCACTACATTTTTACAACTGTTAACAATCCACAAGGTAGCTTTCAGGAAGCATAAACTATTAAAGTTGACTAAACTAAACTCTGCCATCCAACTCAAACACTCCACCTGAAAAAGAAAACTCAAATACATACTAGTCTTCATAAATATTCTCAGTTGAAGACAGAAGCAGTTATAGCTGAGGCTGTTAAATTCTAAAATTCCATAAACACTCCATAATCATTCTTTAAATAAGCCAACTTACCAGGTCTCCACTTTCAGGAACTGTAGGGAAAAAAAACAGAAGAAATAAGTGAGTGAGATACAGTCTACATCTAAAGTTATAACATGTAAACTAGTGTTCAGCTTACCTTCAGGAGGACTGAAGAAGTTGAAGAAAGAGTCATTGGAAACAGTTTTTGTCACCGTCCTGACTGTTCCACGGCCCTTATGTTTTTGCTTCTTCTTAATGGTTTTCAAAGTAACATTCTTTCCTTTTTTCCAGTCTATTTGGCAACTAAAGAGGAAATTTAATAAAAAAAAAAATGACAGGGAAAAAACCCACAACCACCTGCAGCTTAATACCATTCCTTTTGTTACCAGTATCTACTGAGACTATCACAACTGCAAGACACAGAAAAGCAAAAATATTAAGCTAGTATTTATTCAGTCCTATCTTTTCAAAAGTTTATCGGTTGAGAACAAGAGTAACAGGTTAATTTTTGGATTATTTCCATTCAGAAGTTTTTCCTTCTCCACTCTGTCTCTGAAATGCTAATTTTCATTAGCTACCAAATAGTGCCTAGTTTTCTATCAACAACTAGTACTGCACCATTTTAAGAGCCACCTATCCATTACAAAGCAATGTGGTATTTGGGCACATTAGTAGTATGCCAAAGTTCACCACACCTATCATTATAACCAGTAAGTCCTTAAAACAATGCATCAAGCAAGCATATAAGTTTTGGCTAATTTTGAGTTGTTTGTGAGGGTTCTGTCTTCTTGTGTTATCTTCACTTGTTTGGGTTTTGTTGTTTTGGGGTTTCTTAACTCTATCCTGCTTACAGAGCAAAATCATGCCTACAGGCCTCCCTAACAGTCAAAGCATTCTGGTGACAAGTACATGAGAAAGTCACATCAGTGAAACTAACTGCATTTGCAGAAGTTTCTGATTAGATTCTTTTACAGACTCAAAGAAATTGAGCGAGTTGCTTTGGGACTATCCTAAGAAGGGGCTATCCTAGCTACAAGAGAAAACAAGGACTAGGAGTTGATTTTTACAGAAGCAGTGGCATCTCACACCAAACTCTGTCAAGATTCATGATTTTCCAATCAGTCCAAACTGGGGAAGACAAAACAGTTTAATCAAAGCTACCCAAACACTTTAAATTAAATCTTACAGGACTTTGCAAAATATGTTAAGTGACTGGGAAATAAAGAGGCAAATAAGTCAGTATGAGCAACTGAAGATTAATTTAAGAGTAAAAGCAATGCCAACTATGCAGTGATAGACTGTAACTTAGTTGTTATCACTCAGAAGAGCAGTCAGAACACTGGAGACTTCACAAAAGTTACTGAACAGGCCCAAGTGTACTTATAAGAATAATTATGTACAACATAGTTTTTTCTCATCCCTCAGTTCACAAAAAAAGAGAAATGTAGAAGAAAAAATTATTTAACTAATTTAAAACAGAAGATTTCACTAAAAAAGGAGCAGACAGCTTTTTAAAAAGAGTAACCTGGAATTATGATGACTATTCTCCATTTCTCAAATAGAAATTCAAAAGCAAACATTCAACGCTTATAAAACAAAATGGACAACTGCAATATAAAAAGTAAATCTGGAATAAGCTCCCCAAAATGCTGTGTGTCAGAAATACAAAAAGATTAAAAGAAGCAATCAAACAAATTCTAGCAAAAGCTATCCATGCCTACTAAAAGATACCACCATCCATCTTTCAATTCACCTTTACTGACTGCAGAACAGTATTTCTAAACAAATACTGACTATATTTTTAATTTATATGCCTATATAATATATATGCTTATAAATTATGCAATACAAATAATGTGTTTTTCTACACTGTATGGAAGTTATTGGTACCAGCTAACAAAACTGATATCAAACCTAGCTGTTCCCAATTTACTAGGGGAAGTATCTTTTCCAGCACCTCCCCAAGACACTGTAAAACTCTACAGCTGGATAATACTAAGGAAAAAGCTGCTATATTGCCTTAAAGCTATCTATTAGCACTTACCCTGTACAACCCATGATTTCTGGTCCATCAAAGGAAAAGGGATCAGAATCATCTGGCTCTGACCTCATTCTATACGTCTTTGTCAACACTTCATTTGTGAAGTAGTCGTTTGGTTCAAAATGAAATTCTAATGTGAAACTCTTAAAAAGAAGTGCAGAACAGTAACTTTAGTTATTTACAAACACCTTTAACTTCTTAAACACCTAAATCCAAGCAGTACACATGCAACAGAATACACATTTCTCCAATACATGCATAACTTATTCTAGAATTTTCCAAAGTTGTACAATAAATCTTCAAATCTTTCCATTTACTTGTTCTTGAAATTTCTAGTTATTATACTGCTTGCAGTAATGACAGATCTCCCAGCACACAGATTTCCTGCTACTAATGTATAGGGAGAATTTCTAAATTTTAAAATATTACAACTTTAAAAACTGTCTGATTTCTGCCAGGGAAATATATGAAATTACAGCAATTACACAAAAAGTACCCAAAGGTATCAAAATGCAGTGGTGAAACCTAAGTTATCAGCTATTAAGGCAAATCTCATCAGAAGCTGAAGGTTAAATTTAATATACACTCATTCACAGGGTGATGCAAGATTAGCACTAGACCTTGTACTGCTTTCTCAGAAGCAGCAGCTGTATATTTTCTCATGATTTCCACAAGACAATTGGCTATCGGGCACCATGTTGCTAAAATACAAATAATTCTTAAGATAACATAAAAGTAATCTTGTTTAGTAAGTCAAACTAACCATAGGTTGTCCAACTTCTGAAAATTTCACTTTTATATCTTTTAAGTATTTCAGGATAGGTTCATCATGTTCCTGTAGAGAAAACACAGTGTATTTAATTTTCATAACATTCAATTACACGCACATTTAAGGCCTCACAGAGATAAAAAGCCATGTTTAGAACAAGTTTGACTTGGAAAGAAAACCTTGTTACAACACTGATATACTTCCATGAACATGACCAGCAGATGGCAACAATGGCTGTTACTGAGCCCCCAGTTCAGTACACAACCAAACCCATGCAAACACCATGTACAATTTTTTGTCATGTCTAATACACTTTTCACACACACGTCTATAAGCACCAAAGATTTATTACTATCGTAGAATAGGTTCAAGAAATAAAACAGCAGGGAGGTATTTCAGTGCTCTGTACTCTCACTTGAAAAGTTACCAGAGATGGCATCCAAGTAATGGTTCCATTATTGCTCTCCAATACATATCAAGTATCATGGTGTTTCTACTGCTTTCTTTAGAGACACTTGGATTAATTACCAATGCAACTTTAAACAAAGCCAGATCACTGCCTACCTGAACCATATCACTGAGCAAGTCCACATTTTTGAATACTGTCAGCCAAAACTCAGGGATTCCTTTAGGGTCTTCTTTTTCTTCATCTTTTTTTTCTTCTTCAAGCTTAGCTTTCTCTTTCATTTCATCCTTGAGAAAATAAAAATATTGCGTTTTTTTAATTTTAAGAGGTTCATCATAAGGTTCATCAGTTCTTTGTTGATACCAGTGTCATGTGGATGTTTAAGCAACCATTAAGAATTAGCATCATCATTAATAGCAAGTAATCATTACAAACATATTTTTTTAAAACTTCAACTTAATAAATCTTGTGTCATACTAAAGCTTGAGATATTGATGAGAACTGATTAAGATACTCACTGAAATTTCTTCGTCAGCATCTGCTTTCCATTCACATTCTTCTTCTGTGGGCTCATAAATGGCATTGATGATTTCACTTCGCTGGAAGATTAAACCAAGAATATTTTCTAATTTTCTAGTTATTGCAATCAGCAATACCCTAACCAATAAATTCCTAATCCTAAATTACACAATTAGTAATACATTAACTATCTACCTTTTCTTCTGGCTCTAGAAGATTGATTCAGCAGTTAGGAGGTTTTCAACACACTAAAATAAACACCAAAGTCCCAGAAAAGTTACAGTACCATCTGACATTTGCTCAATTAAAATGAGGTTTGATATATTGGAGTCATTTT
This sequence comes from Passer montanus, assembly GCF_014805655.1. Classification (NCBI taxonomy): domain Eukaryota; kingdom Metazoa; phylum Chordata; class Aves; order Passeriformes; family Passeridae; genus Passer; species Passer montanus. Next base: position 4,574,475 of record NW_024364270.1, read on the forward strand.
GGTAACTATGGAACAGACTTAACTTTTCACTCTCTTAATATTAGTTGATATTCACTTGGATGGCAAAATTGCATAAATTGAATTGAAGGGGCACATATGAGACCAAAGTAATTTGGAACACGAGTAAGTTTTCTGGTTTTTATATTCCCCTGTTGTATTTTAGATGAAGCTTTAAAGTACAAATCAGAGTAGCACTAAAATACCTTGTCAAATAAGGGCTGATAGAGAGCAGCATACTTTCTTTCCAGCTCATGAACTTCCTCATAGAACTTGGCTTCTATCTGTGCACACTGAACTTGAAGGTTCTTGAGAGCATTCACACGTCTTTTAACAACTTTAGGCAAGCTGAAAAATTCAGTGACAGAACTGTTACTAACACTGCATTTTAAGCACATATTGATCTCTCCCTTAACCAGACCCCTTGCAAGTTAACCAACTTGTACCACAACACATTTTACACTCTGTTTTAAGATTTAGAAAGTTTAAATCAAAGCTGCAGCCAATTTCACCAATGCAACTGAAATCCTTAGCACAAGCTCTTAAACTGAGGCTCAACCACAGTTATTACCAGAGTATTCTAAACACCTGGGTAACTCATGAGAGAAATTTGTGCAGTAAATCTTCCTTCTAAAAATAAGTTCTACATTATTAATGAGTAACAAAGTAAAACCATAGCACTGAGTACAACTAAGAAAGGTCTCACCATTAATTTGCTTGGTTTTTTGAAAAAGTTCAAGACAGTTGAGTTATTATTCATTTAGAAATTTCATCTTCAAAATTTGTTGCTTTGTTTCACTGAGCACAGCAGCTGGTAGCACTGTCTTTAAACACACTGTCTGACCCAAAGTGAGCCAGAACCAGCTTGCTAAATGAGCCACTGTATTACAAATGTGTAAAGGAAAGCAATTACTGCATGCCTCATAAATGCAGATCAACTACGGAACATTTTGGCAAGAATTTATAGCAAGTTTTGATACATGAGAAAACTACATGAAGTGCTGCTAATAACATTCCTGTACCAACTAATGCTTATAGTCCAAGCATAAAATTGCTGTATTAGAGACACCAGGCCTCCAAATATCTGTCCATAGTTTAAATAACTGATGTTTCATGACCAAGGCAAAGCTACAAAAGAGAGTCCAAGGAGCAGAAGAAGTGTGCCATACTGTAACTGCAGAGGAAAACACCAGCCACTGTAAATATTAACATTCTTCATGAAACTTCAAATAAAAACTCTTCAATTCTGAGATGCACTACAGACAGACCATATTAGTTTTTCTGCTGAGCAGCACAGTGGTTTATGATCACTAATGCTATAGACAACACTGTTCAGAAAACAAAAGAACCATTTTAACACTCTGCTCATACTAAACGAATGCTGTACCTTTCTATATATCCTGCAGATGTTCCTACAAGACCATCAAGTCTTTCCTGAAGGGCTGCAAGAATCTGAGGATTTTGCATCATCTGCACAGTCAACTGCCGAGCTAAATTGAAAAAGAAGATTTATGTAAGGACAAAGTGCATCTCTTGGACCAATCTTGAAAGAAAGAAAGAAAGAAATTGTGCATAAAAATAAAGAAAATTAGACAAGCAAGAATTACAGATGCAGAAGAACTGTTTAAAACTGTGGGAAGTCTCCCTATTACCAAAACATCTTTCTGATTTATAAAATCTGATTTCCAACCAGGATTCCTAGAGTATAATTTCTGTTCTGATTCTCACCTAAGCTAGCTGGGAAATCACTGAAAATACACATATCTAGGCTCCTGTGGGACACCTGAATACTTACCATTTCATTACTGTATGCCATTTAATTACTTCAGCTAATGAATGTGTTCCCCAAAATTTTGCAATCCACTTTTGAAAACACTTCTTTCATAGATTAGCAAAGCATAACATCTTGAGCAAAATGTTCTATTTTAATGTTATTATTCTGTTCAAGCAAATATGTAACATGGCACTACCAGCAGTCCAAGTAATTTTATTGCAGAGATTATTAGTTATTTCTCTTTTGGCTAATTGCTCTTTAGATTCCATCTGTGCCCCCACACTTTAACTACAAAGCATGAGTAAGACTGTTCAGCACTGACAAAACAAGTATTTTGATATGCACTTATGTTTTTTGTTGAGGGGGAATAATAAAGGATTTATTAATTTCAAGAGTGGTAACACTAAGCATGATTTGTTCTGTTCACTGTCAACTCAGCAGCAAATTATTAGCAACTAATCAAAAGTAAAGAGATACACACATATATACGCACATTAATTTTTTATACTTAAAGCTTCACATGTGTGAAGTTTTTAACTGTTTTCAGTTTTGAAATAATCCTATTACATATCCACAATAATCCTGTGTTTTCCAATTATACAGGTGGCCAGCACTGCCTGGAGATACACATACACATATATACACACATTAATTTTTTATACTCAAAGCTTCACATGTGTGAAGTTTTTAACTGTTTTCAGTTTTGAAATAATCCTATTACATATCCACAATAATCCTGTGTTTTCCAATTACACAGGTGGCCAGCACTGCCTGAACCTGGTATTAACCATGACTACAATGAGTAACTGCAAACAACTATTAAAATCACTCCATTTAAAAAAAGTCCTTGCTTTAGAACTTAAGCACAATTGTCCATCTGGAATTGTTTTACACTTTTTTTTTTTCAATAAAAGCCTTTTAACACACTAACTAGAAAGCACATAGATTTAGAAGTTTAGAAACTCTTGGTTTCAACATTACCTTTGCTGTTGGCATCTTCACCAGTTTCTTCTTCTTCTACTTCTTCAACATCTTCCATATCCTGCTGATCAAGTTCAGACTGTTCTTTGCTATTAGAAATATTCAATAACAGCATCAAGAAGTTAATTTTATAATATACTATAAGGAGCTTAAAGAGCTCAAACTAGAGATTATGTGGGTAGAAACAAACTGTCACATCTTTTGACCTATGACAAGCAATCTTAATAGCCAAACAAAGCCCCATTTGTCTTCACAGAAGTTTCACATTTGAGAATCCCAGAACAGTTTAAAGAATTAGCAACTTCCCAGAATTACAAAGTTCTCTTTTATAAAAAACTCCTTCATCTCCTGCTCTTATCAACCAGTCAAAGCCTCCTGCTCCACATGTCTTCCTTAAGACGTGTAGGCCTTGAGAACTGCAGGTAGGATCACCTGCACTACACTTAAAATGCCACAAAATAAGAGCACACAAAGTCCAGAAAAAAGCCTACATGGAGCGAAACAATAGGAATGGGCAATATTATCTGTTTTTCCCCTCCAGAATTCCAGCTAACATAGGAAGTTGACTCATGCCTTCTTCCACTTTTTTATTTACTTACAATCAAGATCACAAACCCATTTATCATGAGCAACATAAGCTTTTCTCCCACATGCTTTACAAGCCTCAGGTCTTGCCACAGTGCTCAAGGTCAGTATCTAGACTCTGCCTATGCAGGATCTGGAGCACCCAGCCATGAAAGTACAGCACAGGACACACTCAGAGCCTCAGTAAAATCATGGACAGATTTTACTTACTTGTCTATGTCTGCCATTCTGCTAGACTTCAAACAACCCTGCCTATGCAGGATCTGGAGCGCCCAGCCATGTCAAGTACAGCACAAGACACACTCAGAGCCTCAGTAAAATCATAGACAGATTTTACTTACTTGTCTATGTCTGCCATTCTGCTAGACTTCAAACAACACTAGGGAAAAAAAAGAAAAAACAGATAAGAACAGTGGCACTACCTTTTAGTTATAAACTCTATGGTCACGTGGCATAATACTAAAAGAAACACAAATCATGTCAGCTTTATGAAACATGATAAATATATATTACAGTCTGAAGCCTGGCACATCTCCCTTGCACATTTTGAGCTCTGTCTAAAACACAGAAATTTTGAAAAACTTTGTTCTGGTTTAGAACCTATAGATCTACTCACATAAACTGAAGTACCAAGTACCAGCAAAACGCCATGTTCAGTTTTGGATCTTAGGACTGTACTAATATCACTGACTGAAAATTAGTCCTAAGTATAAAACTGGAATATAACCTGAGGATAACTGTTCACTCATTTCCAGCATGTGATTACAGACAGAACATACTTACAGCTACAACAATTTAAGAATGAAGATGCCTTTTTGTGGCTTTATTTTCAATCCCAACTTTACAAAACAAATTCCAAGTAATTCCTCAGAATAGCCAGAATATTGCAACATTTTACCAAAAAAATGATGCCAGGTGCCAGGCTATTTAATGTGACTAATTCCCATATTCAGAATGATCACAATTTTCTTAAATATCTCAGTAAAATCATAAACATGTTCCATACATAGTAACTAGAAACATTTAATATTGAGACTATTGCAAATCTTGCCATGAAGAACCTATGTTCTCAAATGTATTATAAAATGAGTAACATTTTATACCAGCAAACCAGTACTTGGGAGTCTATTCTCCAAAGAGATGTTTTAGGTAACTTGAAGTCCAACACAATACTATACACAAGAAAACACTGTCCCGTTATTACAATCTGCCAGTTATTCAGGAGGCTCCAACTACCAGGAATAATTTGCTGGCCCAGAAAGAAAGGAAACCAATGCTTTAGAGTCACAATTTTACCTGCTCTCATGTAAGCTAAACAAATTTAAGTTTCCTTCAGGAATTTCAACTCCTTACAAGGCATTCAAATGGGAATCTTAGCAGTGTTGGATGGATGTGTTCCAGAAAAAAAGAAAACTCTTTGATTTGTCCAAAGTGTAACACAAAAGCACAATCCCAGTAAGATCCGGATATTAACAGCCAATATGAAGCAACATCTTAGAATCTAAACTTTAGAAATAAACACCCACCTTTTATGTAAATATAATAATCTAAATATATTTTTCTGGTGTCGTAAGTGCTTCCCAAGAATTACATGCAAAGAAGGTATCTGATGTCCTCACTTAGGACCACAATTTCATAGTGCCAAATAAAGATCTAGAATGTAATCAAAAACATTCAATTCTCTAATATGCAGAAAAACTAGAGAACCAAGTCCATCTATCTCAGAAAAATAATATAGTATTTGCTAATAAGTAGGATGGCAGCACTGCTATAAACCAAAGAACATCTAACAATTCAGTAAGAGGAATTACAGCAATATTCTTGACTCATTTTATGCAGATCACATTTGCTTGTCTTGTGATTTCAGTTTTACCCATGTAACAGCTCCCTGTAACAATTCAAGACTCTCCTTTGAATACCGTTCTCAAAGATAGCATGCACTGAAGACCTACAGAAACAGAAAGCATACTACATAACTACAACTCTCACATACAGGTCCCTGTTTTACTTGAGCAATGTAATAATTAGCATTCTTTTTGATGTACACAACATTGTAGCCATGAAAAATATACTGCTTTTTCCTTACACACTTCCTCTTAATTTGTTTTTAATCCAGGACCATTTCAAGGAGACTGATAGTATTGCTGTGCAAAAGAGCACAAGATACATAGCTCATCTGCCTTTCATACATTTTTCTGCAAATGCAATACAGTGATGCTCCTTGCAGAGACCAGCAATTCCTTTCTCTGTTCTCCCTATCAAAAAATGCTTTAATTTCCATAAAACAGAAGGTAGTTCTTTCAACAAACGTGACCAGTGGCAGCACAAACCCTGCGATCTCTCCAAGTCAGTGGGCTAGATGAAACAGCAGCTGAAACACCTTAGAGGTTTTCTGAAAGAGACCAACTTCCACCATTCATTTAAACATTTTTTCCCAAATGAAGATAAGATTGGCTATGACCAAACAATGCCTAAAAACTTTAAGAAATATCCATCCCACCTCCAACAAGGGCCATTAGTCAAAATGTACCTTGGAAAAAAGCAATGACATAATTCTCCCAGAAACACTTGTAGCTTTTAATTACATTCAGATGTGGTAATTCTCCCAGAAACACTTGTAGCTTTTAATTACATTCAGAAAAAACACACTGGATCAGAAGTGCAGGTATTTGACAATTCATAACAAATTTTTATTTCAGAAGCTAGTCCTCATTTTCCCCAAAACCATCCAGGTAAACTGATGATATCACTCAAGTTTCTCAGTTGCAATATTCAGCTCAGAGATCAATTTAAAGCTTTTTCTACACTATGCAACTGTGTAGTAGAGAAAGTTTCACCAGCAGTCTCCTGTTACTGAATTCCCCACTGGCCCTTGTTTTCACCTCTGAACAACTACTCGTCATCACAAATTTTCATCCATCCTTTCACTGTTCATTCTCTTTCCAAGATAATTTCTGACCATGCTAAAGGCATTCATCTTGCAACAGCACCCTGTAGGACTCTGGCATCTGCCTCCCTCTGCTCACTGCAATGGGCAGTTATCACCCTCTGCTTCCTGGCTCTTAAACAACCCCTGCAAGCACCGTATGGTTTCAAATTATGGCCCAGTTTACTCAAAGACTTTGAATAACATTCTTCAAACATTTTTTTTTAAATTAAAATACACTGTATCACGCAGCTGTCAGCTTCAGAGCCTCCCTCTAGTGTGTTTCTCTCATCCGATTTTTCTTATTCTCCTTGCAGCAGTCTTTTTCATGTCCCATGCTTTAATCTTCCCTCCATTTATTACACAACGCGGTATCAGAATGTACACAGTTGGAAGAGTTCTTCTGCAAACTGAGGAGATACTAGTGTCTGTCATGACAATTATCTGCCAGCTCTAGACAACTGTTCTTGAGTAAGGAGACTACAAGGCACTGCCAAGAAAACTACGCTGGCAGACATTTAGGCTAATCTGTGCAACCCACTAGCATGGAAGAGATGTAGTTGCATCACATTTTGTTTACTGTCATTTACTTCAACAACCATAAGTTTCTCTGCAAACACAGCTCTACTGGCTAAAAAAAACCTAAACAGAAACAAAAACACTGCAGAAAAGCACTGAGAAAATGCATTCCTTAAGAGCAAACAACCTCCACTATCTCTGTGCAATGCCCAGTTCAAGGTCCTGGTCTACTCTTCACAGTTTCAAACACACTACATACCACAATCAATAACATTCTAATAGATCACTGCAGTATTTATTTTGCAGTATCTCCCCAGCACTAAATATTTAAATATAGAACTCGTATCACTCCACTTTCCATAAGACAGAGCTGTCCTTCCCAGTTCATTCATAGGTGCATTTACTTGCATAAACAGCAGCTACACCTTGGCATGTGAGCAACATAACCACTAGCATCACTCCCTGAAGTAATGCCAGGGAGATATCAGTTCACCAGTTGTCAATGCAGGATTATAACAAACCTGGATACACCTGGTGGATTACTTCAAGCCTCAGTGTCTAGGTAATTGTTTTGGACTAAGATACTGCTAGGAATCTTAGGCCTCCTGACTGCATGAAGAGGCTTATGAGCACAAATAAAGGGTAGTCTACATCCCTGTATAAAGCCAGCATGCAAAAAGCCTTACTAGTAAAATATTTTATTTCCCTGTTACTTGAACAGCTACAGCCACTGTTTGAATGCAGTAGACTGCATTATGGTCAAATACAGAGGCGCCCACAGGCTTTACTTACAATGTTTTGCTGCTCATTGTAAAAATATGCAGAAGAAAAGCAACAGTTATCTTTTCAGGGCTTGAAAGAGAATGTGTAGGATGTTCACACTACAAAAAGAAAGCAAAAGTACAGAAAAGCAAGCTGCAGTGCAAGTTTCCTATAGGTTTACATTTAAAACCTTTTTCATACAGGTACCTTAACCCTGCCTGCCATCACAAGAAAGCATGTTCTTTATCAAAATGGAGAGGTTGGAAGACTTAATCCAGCACTAGCTTACCCACTTGTTTTGAGTGTATCCTGCAGAATTAGTAAAACCTAATAAATCCCCCCTGAAATTTAAAACTTATCAAACCTGTGTGACAATTTGCTATTTTCATTAGGCTTAAGGGACACTTGATCTTGTTAAACCATCATGTTTTTCAAGAAATGGAGTTTGATACAAGCAGAATGTTCATGTGTTCATCCTCAAGTAAGTCATTAGTGAGCTTTCAGTTTTCATAGATGTTCGTTTCTTCACTGAGTGATTTTGCATAAGTGAAGATAGAAATACAAACTACAAGTGTTCAATGCTTCCTAATCTCTCCTTTATCCACACAGAAACTGACCTGAATTTGCACAGAGGCACCAGCCATGTTACAGCTAGAACACAGACTTTGGTGAGAAGCCTTTTCTTTGTCAGATCAGCTTTGCACGTCCCAAGTAAGCACACCACTATTAGATTACCCGGACATCCGCTCGCCCTCAGGAAGACAGGTCACAGTGAGGTGAAATAGTCAGCTGAGGCAGCAAGACATTCCTGAGACACAGTTCCTCCAGCAAAACAACGGCATTTTTGCACAAGCCCCAAGGCTGGCAGGCTGACAACACATCTCAGCTGTTCAGTACCCATACTGAACACAACAGTACCCATACCCTCCCCTTTCAGGAAACACTCCTCCCCTCCTCTAGACAAATTGTTCACACAGGAGGACAGCTAGTTGTATTAAAAAAAAACCATCAGGATTAAGTCTAGTAAACTATTTGCAATGTGTGCAAAAACCAAAGGTGCCAGACAAATGACATCATACCAGCCAAGTTCAACTCTCACTAAAGACTAAGAAACTCAAGAGTAGTACATTCACATGAAGTTACTTCTAACTGATGTTCTTGCCTAAAATTCCAGGACAATTTGTAAGATTTTTCCTTACATAATCATCATTAAATACAGAAAATAAAAATTAAAATATAGTAGAGATCTATTCGAAAACACTCTTTGACTGCACATGTTCAAAATAATTGTCTGGGGTATTTTGCTCAAAACATCTAACAGAGGTTTGTAACTTTAAAGAGCTCAGATGCTCGGCATCTTAAAGGTCTTTTCCAACCTAAACAATTCTGTGAGAACTGAATGAATTGTTTATAAGTGCACAGTACATGGTATAGGGCTTCACACTTCGAATGTCTTGGTACTACAACCCAAAAAATGCATCACTCATTCCAAACTGTTAGTAGAACCTATGGTAGCAATCACGGGGTAGGGAAGTTGTTATGAGAGAGAAGATCATATAGTTCAATAGCAACTAGGAGGAAAATTTAGCTCTTCTCCAAAAAGAAGCAATTGAATAATGCATCAGGTTAAAAATGTCATTTTGAAAGGGAATAAAGCAGAAAACAGAGTGTTTCGTTTATACTTGTGAGATCAAATTCATGCATGCATTTCCACTAGCATCAAAACTGGTCATGAAACAAGGGGATGTTGCATCTTACTATCCTGAGGGGAGACCTCATCACTCCCTGCTACAACCCAAAAGGAGGAGGCTGTAGCTGGGTGGGGAGTGGTCTCTTCTTCCAGGTTAACAAGCAACAGAATGAGAGGAAATGGTTTAAAGTTATGCCAGGGATGTTTAGATGAGATATTAGGAAACTTTTCTTCACTGAAAAGGTTGTCAGGCATTGAAACAAGTAGCCTAGGGAAGTGCTGCAATTGCCATCCCTGGAAGCACTCAAAAGATGTTTTGATGTGGCACTTGGGGACATGGTTAAGCAACGAACACAGTAGTGCTGGGTTAACAGCTGGACTCAGTCTTAGAGGAGAGGCCTTTTTCAACCTAAACAATTCCATGTTTCTATGATTAACACAGCAGATAAATACGTTAAACAGATTATATCATTCATCTTAAGGAAAAAATATGCCTTCTTAGGAAAGCTGAAGGTCCAAAAAAGAAAATCATTCTCAATCAAATGAACAGAGTAGTGCAGTGCTAGAACATCAACATACCAGATCTGTATGATGAAAGACTTTATCAGCCACTGAACTCTCCAGAGACAATTTCTTTATTAGCGCCTCAAAGTTATTTTATTAACAAAAGATTTCTAACTGGTAATGTAGGAGCAGAAATTGACAGAATTTATTTAAATTTGCAAATCTAGAATAGATAATTAAAACTGTCCAAATACAGGAGTATGATACAATAAAGGACACAGTAAAATTGACAAAATTTATTTAAATTTGCAAATCTAGGATAATTAAAACTGTCCAAATACAGGAGTATGATACAATAAAGGACACAGTACTAATATAAAAGCTATTAAGTTCTGCATAAAGACACTAAGGAGCTAATGATCAGTGGAAACAAGGAATCCAGGTGCCTCAATACAGTAACAAGAAGTAGGTGACACTGAACCCTTTCAGTAACTCAAATCCCTTCATTTTGACACAACTTACTGTGCTAGCACCAACTCATCCACTATGTGCAAAAGACATGCACAGTTAACAGCAGAATGCTAACTGGCATGGCAATATACAGGAATCTTCAGGAGAAGCTGAAGTAAGGTGTCCTGACAAAGAAGAAAAGGTAAGAAATTCAGACAAGAAGCAGCGGTCCATGAAACACACTCAGAACAACTTTTAGGTATGCACATGAGCTTAAATATCTGAGATGGGAAGCACTCATATCATCACATGAGAGATACATTCCTTTCAGAAAGGGAACAGACAGTTTGTTTTCTGAATGCTCTTCAAGTCAGAGAAAGTAAACCCCGCTGGAAAAGCTTACTGTAGTTTTTCCTACTAATATAAAAGCTATTAAGTTCTGCATAAAGACACTAAGGAGCTAATGATCAGTGGAAACAAGGAATCCAGGTGCCTCAATACAGTAACAAGAAGTAGGTGACACTGAACCCTTTCAGTAACTCCAATCCCTTCATTTTGACACAACTTACTGTGCTAGCATCAACTCATCCACTATGTGCAAAAGACATGCACAGTTAACAGCAGGGATGCTAACTGGCATGGCGATATATAGGAATCTTCAGCAGAAGCTGAAGTAAGGTGTCCTGACAAAGAAGAAAAGGTAAGAAATTCAGACAAGAAGCAGCGGTCCATGAAACACACTCAGAACAACTTTTAGGTATGCACATGAGCTTAAATATCTGAGATGGGAAGCACTCATATCATCACATGAGAGATACATTCCTTTCAGAAAGGGAACAGACAGTTTGTTTTCTGAATGCTCTTCAAGTCAGAGAAAGTAAACCCCGCTGGAAAAGCTTACTGTAGTTTTTCCTTAGCTATGCATAACCCTGTATCTCCTTCATTAATGTCTGAATGACAGTAAAGCTAAAAAATGTTCAAAGCATTTCTCTGTACAGTGCTAGACCTTCAGTTACACGAGTATCAGCGGGGTCAAGAGACAGAGGCTGTCACAGGCAAGTACCTTTTATAACAATTCAAGAAAAGGGTTAGGCAAGTTTGAAGTTACTGTGACACTGTACTGATACATCTCGCTTATGGTAATACGGCAAAATCCTGATTCTGGCTGTAGAGAACAAATAAACGTCATAAAAACATTAGAATACTGAACCAAGTAACACAACACAATTGAAACTGCTCTTTCCCCTTCAAGTGGTATTATTTTGCACTCCCTAGTAACTCCTGAGGTAAAGGCATCGACTTCATTTGCCAATGCAACTATTTCATTAGTCCTTGCAGGCCTCTCTACATGTATACCTGTTACAGCATGAAAACCCATTTTCCACATTTCAACTTAGAAGTGCTCTACACTTGTATGAGAATACCAGTTGATGGGAAAAAAAAATTCTGCAAAACAAAGCAGAGGGATCATATATATATAAGTAATATTACTCAGCTATTAGTAACCTCAGGATTTGTCTTCATTCATGTAGAACCCATTGTAAGCTTTCCCCTGAATTTCTATCAGGAAATGAGGATTCAATCAACAAATACTGAACTCCTCTCTCTAGTATTTTTACTGCATTTTAGATAGTGCCTGTTTACTCTTTCAGCAGAAAAGAGCCTCCATACTGAGAAGGAGATGGACTACCAAATTACAAATTAAAATCAGGACTAAACTACATCTGCATGCTTGTCTATGCTACTGACCTGAACTCCGTGACCATGTTCCAAAAATAGGGTAATTAGCACACAATACTGCCTTTGTTCTGAATGCCAAGATTCTGGAGCAGAAAACCTAACAATTTATATTAAGAACAATCTTTCATTATTAGAGAGGTAACAAGTTTAAATCCAAACCTGGAAAAATTAACAAGGATCTTTTCTTTTTTTTTTTTAAACAAATTTACTATAGCTTTTTATGGTTCTACTTTCCATCATGGATAATGGGAAGAACAGCAGCCATCCTAGAGGGTTGAAATCAAAGTCTTTATGCATAAAAAAATATTTGAAATTTCCTAAGACAATATTTCCCAATACAGTTCATATTGGTGCAGGTGTTCAGTTTGTTAAAGAGTGGCAAAGTAATAAAAAAAAATTGTGTTTTAACAAAGTTCTTCAGGTAGCAGAGGGCACTGTAACAGCTTAATGAAAACTCAACTTGTGTGTGCCACAACATCAAACAATGGGAAAGTGCATTCACTGGCTGCCTTGATTACCACAATCAAACACAACCATATTGGCAATTACATTGCTATCTGCAAAACTCACAAGCTGCAGCATTTAAGTTTTTATCCAATTTGACTTCAAAAACATCTAAGCATCCTTATGTGAAAAGAAAATTACAAAATACTGAAAAAAATGTACACACTTCAGAAGTGTGCTTTTTGCTAGAACATCTGATGAATGCAATTTTAAATTCATTCACTAACCAAGAAGCCACTGAAATTCCTAAAATGTATTTAGCAACTTCTTTGCTAGCTTCTGTTCAGTATTTTTTTCCATGGAAGCCAGGCCACTACTAGACTACAACTAACAAGTTAGCATGCACTAAAAAAAGAACACAACCACAACTTTAACACATTTTGGAGGCTATTAGGTGAGGTGTTACAAATGGCAGTAAAGACCTAACAGAAGAATGCCCATGGTTATGGTTTCAGCCAATTTCAAATGAATATAGCTGCAGTTTAAAAATCAGTGGTAAACATGTAGTAGGGCTACAGAGAACTTGAACCATGGAACTCGAACACTGTTTACAAAGTTTTCTTTAGAAATATTCTCTTGCGAATTTCATTCAATCTTGCCTTTGGCACCACTATAGAAGTATGTGATACCTGCAAAACACTGAAGATGCTGGTAAAAGAATCAAGAGGCTGTGTCACGAAGATCTCACCAGTTGAAGCATAGCAAATATGTTTCTGATAAAGCCAACTTGCACAGCCAAGAAACAGCATAAAGCACTATACCAGTTCATACTTCAACATTCAAAGATGAGTTATTCCCAAAACTTTAGTATCACTATTTAACAACTGCTTGAAAGGGTGACTCAAGTGAGGCAAAATAGTATTGAAATCTAAAGTAACAAATAAAAAGATGCAATTCCAACTACTTTAAAATTCAAAGGGTCAAAAACCTGCTACATAAAGACACATATAACTGCACTCAGTCCACTGAAGACTTCTACTCAGCGTGCAGAAGTGGCAAGATCTGAGATGAATGCATGGTGACTAAAACACACAATTACAAAATGTGATCATCCTGCACTTCAGTAATGTATCCTCAATGAAAATACTGTATCCACTGCTCAACGCTGAAGAGAGGAACCAGCTCAGTTAAGGGCCTGCCAACAGAAGCAGTTCACATTTTATACTAATAGCATTAGAGTAAAGAGCAACAAGAAATGACACAAAAATACGTACATAAACAACAAGTTCAAAAAGAACTGATTCAAATTTGGTTTCAATATGAACAATTCTTTTTCATGTACCCTCCCTGTGTTTCTCAACTTGACTTTTCAATGTCTACCAGGTTTTTAACGAGGACCTAAACTAAACCAAAACTTTCCCTCATGGGCAAGTCATCCCACAAGAAATATGAAAGAACTGCTTCTCCGTCCTTTGAGACACTGCATGTTAAACAATACCTAAATAAGTAGTGGATTGAACCAGTCATAGTGCAGATGGTCAGAAAAGATAGCAAGCATTTATATTTCTATCCTGGGTCTTAGAAGTCATGAGGTTTGTCCATTCCAGATTTCAGGCACCCACTTTGTCAAATCTCATAACAAGAATCTCCAACACTTGGCTAAATTCTAGTATCTCTCATGTTTTGGGCAAAGGTTTCTTCATCGCCTGTTTGTAATTTGGTAGTGGTAGTGATAGTTTTTTAAAGAATAAATGTAAAATTGTCAATTGAATGCTTCAAAGTTACAGGTACATCCAAAACCCAGTTTCTGTATCTAAAATTGGCTTCCACCTTTTGAACACAAAAATCTACCAAGGAGCAACTAGCAGTACTTTCTTCTATAGTCCTCAATGACAAGGTGAAACTGTTGATGTGCAAACTGTCTATTCATTATGGCAAGTTAAGATTTAAACTGAGAGACATCACCATTGCAAGTCATGTCTGTACAGAAGTATATTTAATCACACAGCCCCCAAATGCATCTGTATTTTCCAGTACTAAAATCCAAACAGCTTTCTATTTAGGAAAGACCTGCAGTTTAACCTTTGACAAGTAGTTAGGATGCAGATAATGACTTCATTTAAGCAGATGATGCAAATTCATTTAAAAGATTAATCTTTCAGGAAAATACAACTTCATATCTTAAATTATTTATATTTTGAAGTAGTTCCAGAGCATCACAAGTAAATTAGTAAACTTTTTTACTGAATACAACTGAAGCATTAATCTGCAATATGTGAAGTTTTCCTGAAAACTTAAGGTCTAAGTTATGACTAAATACACAAGTAGATCAATAATTAGGATTTTTACTTCTGCATTAACTTTGCTGATTCAAAAAATAATACAATCATTTAGTATAGGAAGCCCTCAAAGCCCTCACACGTTGCTTCTAAATAGCTTAATTTTTCAGAAGGTCATCAAATGAATCCCCAAGCAACTTCAGTGATGCCTTCCAGGCATGTCTGGTCTTCTAGACAAATACATTATGACACCAGACCTACTCTCCAGATTAACAATGCTGGGTGATGAGGAAATGCACTAAACCTCTGAGCTGAGTGAGAATCAGCTAGATTGAATTAGCTTGAATTATAATCACTTTTGAACGCCAAGCAATTTACAAATGAAAACTGACCTATGAGCATTAAACCCATCATCACAACCTTTCCTTGGATTAAACACGTGCTATGAAGCTCCACTTTATTATTTACTAGCCACATCCCTAAGGAGAAGCTTGAAGGAATGCAGTTGCCCAGAGCACTTGAGAAGACTCCTCAGCTGTGCTAAAATAAAACCAGCATTAAAAAGTCTCATTTCCATTTGCAAAGTTCTGTCTTCTGTGTAAATGGCTATTTGCACCTCACAAATACCAAAGCACTCCCAGCTCATGGAAAATCACAGAGCTTAAGTTGCACTGAATGTATATATGGATGCAGAAAAACAAACAGGCATTGAAAGAACACCTGCATCTCCATTTTCTGTAACCTGTCCAATTCCTGCAGTTTCCTTTAGAATCAGATCCTTAGCTAGAGATATGCCATGCAGGTGTTTCACAAGAACCTGAATATGAACTGCATTACAACTACATTAGCAAAAAGGTGAAGATACCAGAGACAAGTTCATTATACCTGTTGTTTTACTGGAATAAACTGGCTTTCACCAAAGGATTGAATCAAAATTCAAAATAGAAGATTCTTGTCTTATCCCCCCCCAACATTTTTCACTATTGAAATTAATACCTTCAAGCTATTTTACTCCTTGAAGGAATACAATTTCTGCCATAAGTCAAGCTCATTGCTTTAACTTTTAGGAGCCTAGTGAATAAACAGGTTTTTATCAAATGTACAGGGTAAGCTAAAGCTCCCTCATAGATTGGAATTCTGTATTAGAGGACATGGTCTCAGCCTGTAAGATCCAGGTCTCACTCAGGGTTGTGAAAACTGTTAACAAAGGTTCATAACAGCGTGCCCACACCACCTTGGTTTCAGTTTCACTTGTGCACACATGCTCAAAGCTAAGAAAAAAACCACACCACCCCTTTCCAGGGTGTTCAGTAAGCAGGTCATCATAATGAGTCCCCCAGCTGCTCCCAGGAATAGTTTCTCAGGTAGGGGTAGATGATGCAGGCTGGTGGGAGCATTACTGTGTATGTGTAAACAGGCAGCGCTGCAGAAGATCTGGCGCTTCTTGCAACACTGGGCTGCCAGCACAGCTGCAGCAGGGTACTTCTGCGTGCTTCCAACACTCAGTTCCTAGTCTTGTCAAAGTCAGAGAAAGACCAGGAGCTCTGAAAAACACCAATCTACCACATGTGCACAGGACCAATATTCTGCAATACTGTCTTCAGAAACAAAGAGTACATGATATGCAAGACTTGTCACAAAGCACAGAAAAAGTGGAGGGCAGTACATGCTAACATGTATCACTCTCACAGGACTAAGTGGGACACACACACAAGCTCAGGTGTCCCTGGCCTGTACTAAGCACTTACATCAGTGTTGCAGGTACTCAAAGCCTGAGTGGCCTCAACTTTTGTCTGCTAGGAAGCATCCAAGTCACTTAAATTTCCATGTACGTATATTTTAAATGCTATCTTCCTCTAAGGATTAATGTAACTTCTGGATTTACAGGAGACTGGAAACCACTCAGCTTGCTTCAATCAAAGTACAGTGCTTCTCTCATTCTTTAAAGAGTACCATTGTAAAATCGCCTCAGCAGGAAGGCTGCTAAAAAGCTACTAACGTTTTTGTCAAAAACTACCTTCAGCAGTTCACAGCCTTAGGCCTTAAGTCCTCTCTCAAGTTTCATTTCGTGACTGTAATTAAAATTATCAGGCACTATCTCCTGCCTGATTAATGTAGCATCTACCAGCAGATGTTAAAATCCCAAGAGGCGCTGAGCAGAGTATTTGTCATACCTTGCAGACACCATGCCCAGTTCTCTTACCCTCTAAAAATGAGTGAGAACACGAAATGTTCTCACTAGAGTGAGATACCTTCTAAGTGTATCTCAACAGGAGTTCAAACACATACCTAACTGCAGAGAGCTTGGAAATAAAATGTGGAAGGTGTTGCTGTATTATTACTATACCAGTTGTTGAAAAAAGGTTTGTGTTTTTTTCTGCAAGCACATGAGGTCGGTTTTTTACTCAACACTGAAAGTCTCGCAAGTATTGTCAGTGTAAGGCCCCTAAACATTCAATATGGAACACAGTATGTTTTATACGTATATACATCTAATGAATGCTCAACAAAAGAAAACACTTCCACTTGTAATTACTAAATCCTCCAGGTAGTTTCTCAGCCTTCCTTGGGGACGCTGTTTAGGGTGATCCCAGCTAACAGGCGCCCGGAGAAGCGACATGTTGAACTCCCGGACACCCCCCTAGGCAGAGGCAGGACGCGGGAGCTGCCCGGCCGCTGGCTGCATCTCGGGGTCCCCCTGCCAGCAGCACGGCACAGCACAGCCGCGCGCGGCTCCGCACGGCAGCGGGAACACGGCGCGAGAGGCGGCACAAGGCCAGGGCGCGCTGCCACCGGCCGCTCCGCCATGTGCGCACTCACCGCGCGGGCCCCGCGCCGCACCGGCACCGAGCCCCTCCCGCGTCCTCCCCGCGCCCGGCCGGACGCTCACCCGCTCCTCCCCGCGCCGCTTTCCGGCCCCCGCAGGCACCCCCGGCCACGCGCTGTGCCACTCCTGCACGCGCTGTGCCACCCCCGGCCACGCGCTGTGCCACCCCCGGCCACGCGCCCGTGCCACCCCCTGCACGCGCGCCCGCTCATGTGGCGGCCGCCCGGGGGACCGTGGCCGTCCCGCCGGCCAGCCCGCCAGGTGCTGCCCGGCAGGAGCGGGGCCAGGCGGAGCCGCCCGCCGGTCAGGGTGCGATGGCAGCCCGACTGCTTCGGTGCTGCCTGAAGCCTGGACTCGGGGGTTTCTGAAGGCACCCGAGCATAAACAGAAGTTACTCCTCAGGTAAACTGTGTTCACACAGGCCGCAGGTACCACAAAACCACAGTCAGTACTAGCTTACCTTGAAAGACCGAGCTGAGCGCCGTGGTGGTTCATCAGAGTTTCGACCATTTCTGCCTTGGCTGGAGTGAACAGCCAAGGGCAGCAACAGCTCCAGCCCTCCCATTTTGCCTTGCCGTACTTGCCTGCCAGAGACTTGGTTTCCTGCAAATGCCTGTCATGCCTGACTTGGAGCTCCAAACAAAGCCATTCCTAAAACGGATTCCTTTCTAGAGTTTCGCTCCCATGCTCATGGTCTTCAGTAATAGCATGGAGCATTCTTGGAGAAGGTATCTGTGTTCTACACAAAACATACGGAAATGTAAATGTCTTTGACACTTCTAGCTCCCCTTGGCTGGAAGGAGCCAATGATTCCAAATACAATTAGGTGGGATGGCCAGACACATGGTGTGATGGCATAAGAGCTGTTTGCTGAGGATACGTAGCCAAATACTCAATGTGTGTCCTTTGGAATTTACCAAATTCTTCCATCTACTTGTCTAAGCAATCTGCAGCATGAATGTATCTATCTAAATAATGAAAATGACAACAGAAAGCAAAAGCAAAAAATAAAAAAAAGCAGTGGATCTGCCAAGGATCTGCAACACATTCTATATTAAGAACAAGGAAACTATAAAGGATTCTATTCCTTATGGTGCCACACCAGCTTTGTTCCAGTGTTTGGCAGTAAAATCTCGGCCCCCCAAAAGCAGATGTCTTTGTGGCAAATAAACCCCATCTGCAAGACAGAAGTTTATAGAGAGAACTTAAGGATGCCTTCCTATTCCCCAGCACACTGAATTTTTGAAGGTGGGCTTCTTTATATAATTCAGTTTTAAATAGTTTGAAACGACAAAGCTGTAAGGAGGAAAAATAAGGATCCAGAACAGGGATTGCACAGCATAGTCCAAGTGACAGGGAGAAACGGAGGTGGGAGTGCCACATGATTCTAAAATGAAAATACCTGTACCCCCACTTGCAACCCTTTTAAAATTGTACTGGATACTAATGTCTTATTTATCCGAGCTGTTTGGTGCTTGGGAATATGAAGAGGGCAGAGATGTACAGAAGGCATTTGGTAAAAATGAGCAGTCGATTGCTGTTATTGCTACAACAATTACGTGCCATTGCAGGCGTTCCCTTTATTCAATCAGCTAAAGTGGCAATCAGCTGTAAACAAGTGAGTCACAAGGCAGTGGCTGGCCTTGCTTGTCTTTCTGAGATCTACCACCTGGTCACATGCAGAACGCTGAGGTGACACCCAGTGACCCCTGTGAAGGGGCACAGAGGAAATGAGATGTGCAGAAGCCAGCAGTGTGGAGTAGAAAGTGTAAGGTAGTCAACAGCCACAGTTAAAGACTGGGCACAGGTCTAAGCATGTCTGTGCTGGAAACGTACCTCTAGGTTGGAGGGAAATGCTTTTCAACCAGAATTCAGAAATGTCTTTTGGGGCTTTGAATTAGTCAAGTAAGTCAGCCCCTTCTCACAAGACAAAATAAAACCAAAGTCCTTAACCAAGGGCTTTTTAGCAGTTTTTGAAGAACAACAGGTATGGAAACATTTTTCAGTAAGAAGCAGTCTCTGTAACAAGCTAGAAAGGGACAGGTGGCACGATGTAAGGTCACAGCTCCTGCTTCCACGTGGCACCTCCCATCACAGATGTATGGAAAGAGGAAAAGACAAATTTACTTCTTAACCTGAATTGCCTGCACATTCAAGCTTTATGGTTTCAGTTGTTTTTCTGTCAAATGGTTCAACTTATCCTAACATTTGTACAGTCATGAAAATTACATAAAGAAACTGTAGTCAAACTCAAGTTTTAATGGCTGATATATTTTTCTTTGCTTTTTGTGTGTTTCCCATGAGCATGCTCTGTAACTTGTAGTTTTGATCTGTCTGGGTAGTTGAAGTACTGCCTTGGAATTGCACAGAACATCAAACTAATGCCATTTCATGAATAATGGGAATAAAATCACCGGAGAATACCTTAGATATTGACATAGATATATTTTCCTTGTAAATGTGGATTTGGTTTTCTTTTTCTTTTTTTTTCTTTTTTTTTTTTTTTTTTTTTTTTTTTTTTTTTTAATATTACATCTTGAAGCTTTTTTACAGGACTCAGAACACGTGTGTGAGAAACATTCAGGTGTGGTCACTGAGTGCACAGTGCACACTGTTTTCTTCCAGCTGGGACAAAGAGCCTTGACAGAGACACTAGGAGGACTGCCCTATGGCATAGAAGCTGGGATGTGTCTTCTGGGGACAGCAACTTGAGGTCAAATTGCTGCTCCAAATCAGCAGAAGAGTTCGAATCAGGTCCCTCACGTGCTAGTTGAGTGTCTTACACATGGAGCTCTACAAAAGCAGGGAATCTGACCTCTCCCTCAGCGCCTAGCACTTATCAGGGATGCTCCCTTCTGCATCCTGCCCCCAGAGCTTGCATCACTGACTCAGTTGTTGCCTGTGGAGGGGGCTCAAGCAGAGGCTGTCTCCAGAATCATGGAGGGCACTGAGGGACAGAGCACAGCTCTGGGTTTGTGCACGGAGGGCCCTAAAGAAGGTCAAGCACTGATTCTGTGGCAGGAGGCTAAACCAGTATTTCTGTAGCTGCCTGTTGCAACAGATGGGTTTGGCAATGAGATCCAGGCTCAGTCTTGCTAAGCACAGCATTCAGCATGCTTGTGCTGCATTCAGGCTACAGCCAAGCTAAAGCAGCACTGCCTTAGCTTAGAGAAATGTGTTGGTCATGAAGCTTAGTATGCTTACTTCGGATCAAGAACTCCACTGTGGCAGGTGATTCACTGAACATTAAAGCTGCTTTCATTCTCTTTTGTACTACTTGAAAAATGCAGAAGGTCCTTAGTAAGAACCTGGATGTGATTCCCTGAACACCTAGACACCCCTTCAGACTAGTAGGCACAGGCTTGGCACCTAACAAAGGCTCAGTTTTACAGGACTCATGTCCTGCTCAGCACTGCAAACCTGCAATGTATGAAAAAAACTACGACTACACATGCCCATCTGATCATGGCAGATTTCAGAACAGCTCTCCCTGAGTGTTTTCCAAAGGACCAATTGCCCGAGGTTACCCTCTCCTGAGATCTGTTGGCAGATGTGAGCACTGAGTTACAGCAATGGATGATATGAGTGCTCCTTGTGTACTTGTGCCTCTGGTAGCTGACTGAACTGCAATCACCATGGAAGTTATCATCAGTCACTGGAAATGAGAATGCTCACTGAACTATTTACAGAGCAAAAACTCCAAGTGTCACAAAGAGATGCCTTTTCCTCGTTACAGCTTCAAACAGCACTGAAACAGTGCGGAAGTGCTATGTTTATCAGTACACGGTGAAAACAGAGAATCCAGAGTATTCCTTTAAAAAGATGAGATTGCGTTCTTGTGGCTAAAAGCAATTCTTTCAATTCTCACTGGATGATTATTCCAAATTACATGGCTAGACAATGAATGACACACCACAGAGCTGGTTAGTTTTTCCATGTGTTGTTTACTTTTTGAGGAGCTACTTGTTTTATAAAGGAAAACACATCATCCCAGAACGCAAGTCATAGTTTAGAAACAGTGCCACAGGCAGCATAGAAAGTTCTGCTGAGCTAACACATGGCAAATCATGCAAATCCTCCCACAGAGCTGAGTGAACAGCTCTCATAGGTTTCATAGGTTTCTGGTTTGTACTTACTTCTGTTTTTCTGAAATGAGTGCAAATTTTCCCTCAGGGAACACAGGTAGCAGCAAACTAAAGAAATACAGTGTGTGTAACCTTTGACATACTGTAATAAAAGACAAAGAAAAATTACATGGTTTTAAAAAAAGTGAAATAAGACTATACACTTTTTGATACAATAAACCTTTAACATCTTTCATTTTTCAATAGTTTTTACTGTCCAGGGACTAAATTATGACGTTTCCTTACATTAGACGGATTGCTCACAGATACAGAAGGTATAAATGAAAACTAACAGAAAGGAAAAAAACCCAAAACAACCTAGGCCTAGAGAAGAAATAGAGAAAATAAGGATATGGTGTGTATTGATAAACTGGAGCAAAAAACCTAAATTATTCAATCTTCATTATTTCAAGTGTATTGAAAACAATGAAGAAATGTATGTACAATTACTTTAGAGGTAGTACAGAAGTTAAAAGCTCAAGTACAGCACACTTAGGGTTATTTCTGGGAGCTAGCACTTACTGGAGGTTTGGGTTCTTTTAAATATTGCACTTACTGCGAAATAATTTTATTGGGAAAAAATCAACAGTGCTAACTGAAATGTAACTGTAGCGTAGACTTTTTAAGGAAGCTGTATATGAAAACTGATGAATTATTACATTAGAAATGTAATGAAATGATGAATCATTACATTAGAAAAAATCTTTTTATAATATATATAAATTAGTTATGTAATAAGAGGAAAAGAAGCTTTGTCTCTTGTAGTGTCTGTGATTGGTGCTAACGTATTTAAAACTAAGACAGTATCTAATGCTAATGTATCTAACACTAGTAGTAAAACTATGTCCAGAGGGGTTCTTGTTTCTAGTATTATTAGTCATTTCACTTAATAAAATAAATGCCATGAAAGTGGATAGTTATAATCCAGGGGTTTGCTTTGGTCTTATAAGGATGTAAGTAATATATTGCTTAAAGGGTGTCCAATACCTTATACATAAAAGGAGAGAGCTCACTCCCTTAAACTACTCTGGTTCTTTGACCTTCCCAGGTTTAATGGTTTGGAGTTGGGTTTGATTTGGTTTGGTTTTTTCCACAGTTAGAGAGTATACTTGCCATGCCAGAACGCTCTGTTGTTATTAAAGTGCCCACAGTAGCACCCCTGAATATATATTCAGCCTCACAGTGAGGCAAGGAAATGGTTTGGAGCCTTATGAAAAAAAATAGCATCCCAAATAAGGGGGAAAAAACAATAACCCGTTCTTGTGGGCAGAATTCCCTGCCTGCTTTTTCCCCCTCTAAAAAAAATCACAGCTAGAGCAATTACAAACATTCCATTCAGAGCATCTTCAGTTGTTTAGTTTTA
Organism: Passer montanus; assembly: GCF_014805655.1. Lineage (NCBI taxonomy): Eukaryota > Metazoa > Chordata > Aves > Passeriformes > Passeridae > Passer > Passer montanus. Next base: position 4,597,440 of record NW_024364270.1, read on the forward strand.
TTCTCACTATTTCACCATCTCTTTATTAGCATTAATTCCAATGTTTGCAATTAAAAATCATACTTAAGCCAAATATTTCATTTTATAATTTTAAAATATCAAAATAAAACTTTGGCAATTTTAGCACTTTTGTCCCACATACACCTCAAGCTGAAACATTTGCTTAGACAATTTACTTGTCCTTTTTGACAAGCAATTTATTTTCAATGAATTGACAATTAAAAATTTAATCTATGATCTTGACCTTTCAAATAAAAATTCTTAGCAGCTCTAGTCAGAGCATGACCTGGCACAGGAGAGCTACTTCCTTCCTCTCTTCCTTCTGATTTCTCAGAAGATGATGAACCTTCAATGAGCACAGACACAGACACTACTTGCTTTGCTCAATGCATTTTTCTAAATCTTGTTTCAAGTAGATGACATTCAAAGGCTGATCAGCTGCATGGCAAAAGCCACCTGAAGCATGGCAACTTAGGCATATGAACAAGCTCTATTAAGTAAATTGGTAAGAAATGGTGCATATTTAAAACTTTTGTATAAGGCTCATTTTCTCTCTTTGCTCCTCCTGTACTGCTTCCTCTGTAGCTTTGACTTGGGACTAATGCTGAGAGGAGTCAAAAGGAAAGGTAAGGATATTCCTCTTAAGATCTTTGAGTTTGGGTCAGTGGCTGAGTATCTTGCATACAGATCCTTAGGACAGTTTGTCAGGGGCTGACACCAGTTCTGTCCTGAGGGTGTCTGGAAGAGTTTGTACCAGTGGGGTTCTTGTTTGCTGCAATGGCCAAAGCACACTTTTGATCAAAACCAGCAGTGGAGGACTGAAAGGGAGCTCAAGAATATACAGCCAAATAAGAAAGTGCTAAGATAACAAGATTATGAGGGAAACTCTCACACTTTTCATGGTAAAAGGCTGCTCAGGGACCTACTTAGATGAATCCCATAGAAGATGGGCCTGCAGAGGACAGAGGACCAGGTGAGTTTACTGATTTTTCAAGAACTCCCTCCTTGAAACTTAAGAGCAGTCCATCCTGATTTCTGGAAAGCCAAACAAAGGTGGCAGGAGGTCTTCATGGACAATGAGCTCCTCAAAAAACACTGTCATATAAAGGAAGCATCACAAGAGGTGTGGGTAGGGATAGGTAACCTGTGAGGAATATAGAGATGCTGTCTGAGCATGCAAGAATAGCATTAGAAAAGGCAAAGCCTACAGGCTTGAATCTGTTAAGGGACATGAAAGGCCACCAGAAGGGCTTCTACAAGTGTCTCAGCAGGAAGGGCCCTGTGTTGAATAGGACAAACAAATGGCACAAAAATGGCCAAGATGCACAATGCCGCCTTTGCCTGAATTTGCACAGATAAGATTTGCCTTCAGGAGTTCCAGGTCCCTGAAGACAGGGAAAGTTTGGACCCTAGAGCCTCCTGGGTTTCATCAGGTCTAGGGAGGTGTTCCGTCCCCTCTGGTCTGCCCTGGTGAGATGCCTCTGTAGTGCTGAGTCCTGTCCTGGGCTCTTCAGTAAGACAGGGATGTACATACCAGCTCGGGAAAAGAGCTGTCCTGATTAGGGACTGGGGTGTCTCTCCTGTGAGTAAAGGCTGAGAGAGCTGAGACTGCTCAGTCTTCAGAAGGGAAGGCTAAGGGTAATTTTATCAATATTTATGCACACCTGCCTGGGGATAATAAAGACAGAGCCACACTCTTCTCAATGGTGCCCAGTGAAAAGACAATAGGCAACAGACGCAAATTGAAATACGGTAAATCTCATTTAAACATATGAGAAAACTTATTAACTCTGAAAGTGAATGGCACAGGACACCAGTTTGAATCCTTGGAGATACTCAAACCCCAATTGAGTACAGCCCTCAGCAACCTGCTCTAGCTGTTCCTGCTTTGAGCAGGGGTAGAATAGATGACTATTGTGTGATTCTATGATATTTACATAAAAGCCTTGTTGACATTTGATGTTCAAGGGTGTTAGATGGAAAAGCTGGAAAAACACTCTCAGCTGAAGTTTTCGTTATGAAAAATGCAGTGTAATGCCTTTAGTTTAAAACCACCAGAACAGTAGCACAGCATGCCTGACATACACAGTGCTCACATGTCATCTGATTAATTCCAAAATGTCCATGAAGAAGGCAAATCAAAATTGTTCACTATGGTTTGCATGACAGATTTGCCTAGGGAAAGAAAGCATTCGTACTTGGGGAAGTGGAAGTTGGCTGTATTCTGTTATTTATTAGGTCACTTTCTAGAAAGCCACCCTGAGTCCCAGTTATAAATATAACATTTTGCTGTTCTGCAGGAGAGCAGACTGCTTCTGCATCATTTGGCCTTATAATCTCTATACATTTCAAATCATATCTTAGCTTAATTTAGGCTGTTTTCTTATAAAATATACTAGTATTTAAAAGCTGATGGTACTGTTAAAACTGCTTTGACTTTTTTGCTTGTCATTCTGTTTTGTTGCTTTATTTTGATGCTTTTGCTTTTCATCTTTCTCTATCTCCCACTGCAATAAGCAGACTTGGGATTCTTAAGAACTCTGTGGTATTGCTACATCAGCTGAAAAAGGACGCAGGGCAGAAACTAGGCAGAAAAATAAAGGGAAGTTGCAAAGTATGAGAGAAGAGCAGAGGAGAGGAAGTCTGGTGAGTGAAGTAACCAAAGCCTTTAAAAATAAGGTGGAATTAATTCCACCTGACTTCAGGTGTTCTCAACTTCAGTATCTCTACTTTCCATTAATAATGGAGAAAGATGAGCCTTCATACATTATAATTCACCTGGGCTGTTGTAATTGTTGGAAGGTGGGAGGACTTATGCTCTAGAAATGCCTCGTTTTGTCTGTTGACAATACAAGGTCTGAAGGATGATCTCAAACATAAGTGAGTGCATTTAATGAATCCACATAAATTCTCTAGCACTATTTTCAACATGCAAAGTGAAGAACAGAAAGCTGAACATTAGAAGCAGTCTGGTCAGCTTGTACTGCCAAAGCTGTGTGCCCTAGAACTCCTGGAACACTCCAGATATTTATTTTGCAAGATTAGCATTGTTTTTCCTTCTGTTTTGCACAGTGGTGTCTGGCTCTGAAATGCAGAGAGTTGAGTGCCCTAGAACTCCTGGAACACAAATTGCCCAGATATTTATTTTGCAAGATTAGCATTGTTTTTCCTTCTGTTTTGCACAGTGGTGTCTGGCTCTGAAATGCAGAGAGTATACATACAGTCAGTAGGTTGTTTTACCCGTGTTTGGATCTGAAAGCATAATATCTCTGCCCAGTTTCACCTAGCTCCCTAAGTCCCTTTTCTTCAGGTGCTCCAGAATTATTCTACTTTATCATGGTTACAAAATTCCAGATGTGGGCAGATGTGCAAATATTACATGATGTGTTTCTCCTTTCTCTTAGCACAGCTTTGTTGTTTTGGGGCAGATGTGGTGTTTGTCCTCAAGATACCTTTTCTTATTAATCTACTGCTCCAGGAAGCAACATATCTTCATATTATTCTTCATATTCTGGCTGATTCCAGAAGGACACTAAAGATGGTCAAGATTTCTAGCAGGTATAGATGACAGCCTAGAACTGCTATGTGTATTTGCCCCTTGGGTGAACAAATCTGCATTGAGATAGAAACACCTGGTTATGAAGCAGCATTTAAGCCTGGAGAATTCATCCAAATGAGACACTATACAGGTAAAGAGGCAATCTGATGCAACAGTGAAGCTATGCAGAGAGGAAAGACAGAAAGCAGACTTGTTAATCCAAAAGTGCATCTGTTACATAAACAACTTCTTGAAAATATTCACTATGGAATAGCTTTTTTTTTTTTCAGCTCAAAAGGAATAATAAATGGTAGATAAAATAACAAGGAACTCAAAAGATGTGGTGAAAAGAGCCTTTCTGCAAAATTCTTAAGGGATTCTGAAAAAAACATTTCCCCACATGTCAAAAGCCAGATTCTTTGATTTCTTCTTAATAGCTGATCATCTAGTCATTAATTTACTGCTAATGCACAATGAAAAATAATATGATTACAACATAAATAATTTGTAAGGATCAGCCATCACTGGAAGTACAGACTTAAAAAAGAAAGAATCTTAAAAAAGATTCTCACCTTTTATTTAGGAATGGACAAGCATAATTACATTTGTTCTGTAAAAGTCAGGTGTCCTATATAAATTCAACAGTATAAAATTAAATTTTATGACAACGGTGACAAGTCTTCAGTAAATTTCAGAATTCAGAAATTTCTAAGGAAGATTTGCCTATTCAAAAAATAAATTTTACCTTGGAGCTCTTGTGATTTCTCTATCAAACCAGTTTTACATTTAGGGTAACATATTGGTTTTAAATTCACATATCAATATATTATGTGCCATAAAATACTAATATAAATATTTACTACTATAAATGAGTACATTTTGTTATGCAGTCAATGCATAAAGCATTTTTTAAAAATATTGTTTCCTATTAGATATTCAGACATGAATATATTCATTAAAATGTCATGGTATGTAAAATACCTTACATGTTACGTGGCATTTTATAACATTGAAGTGGAATTACTTGTATTAGAGGAATAGGAATACAATAATTAAATAATTTGTAAATGGGATATAAATTCATAGGCAAGCAGCGCTCCAAATATTTATGAATGTCTAGCATGCTCAAAAAGCTCTAGTTTTTTAAATGGTAAAATATGAGTTGATGAAATACTGCTTTGCAAATATATGCTCTTGACAGTCAATGAACTGGAGGAATCCTGCTTCGTTAAATTGATTGCTTACTCCAAAAATATCTCCATCTACAGCTCTTCCTCCCAAATCCCATGAGGCAGACGGCAGCAGCCAGCCACCCGAATGCTTTCCAGTCTCACAGGACCTCATTAGATGCTGTGTATTCCAGCCATTCTTCAGTTCCTGCTGCCCTCGTCGCTGCTGCCAAACAATCAGTCTGATCCCAGTCCCACTGACTCCTTGTCCTGTGCCAAAATGGGCAGTATTGCTGTGCTGCCCTCTGAACTCAGCCTCCTGTGTTACACCATTCTGGTGTGTGTGTTACTCTCCCTCCTGTGCTCCCCTTGGTGCTGGACTGCAGCTCAGGGGCTTCTACCCCTGCCTCCTGGCTCCAGGTTTAGCCTTCGGTTCCTGTAATCAGTAAGTGTGACTGGTAACTGTTCTCTAAGGTCTCACTAGCATTACACCAATTGGTTTCTGTACTCCTACCAAGGAACTGAAAACACCTCCTGGCTGGTGGCTGGGAAAGCAGGTACAGCAAAGTGCAGCTGCATGGACTTGAGGGTTCTGTAAGGAAAGATGTACAAGTTTTGCAAATCATTAAAACAACAACTATTTTCTTCTTTCTGTTTGAATTTGGCACCTTGATAAAAGGCACTTTTGACATAGCTAAAATGAAAGAACAGCTTCAAAGGAAATAAGAATGTGTGGCCTTTTGAATTTTAATTCATTTGCTTCAGCTAATTAACTATTTGCACTGTCTGTGTGTAAAAATATGCTCTTTACTCTCTCTAGTTTACTTACCACTGTGGATTTGGGGGTTTTTGTTTGTTGTTTTTGTTGTGAAGTTTTTTTGGGGGGTGGGGTTTTGCTGTCAGAGTGTTCTGGAAAAAAATTGAAGCAGATGCAGTGATAGGTGATTGCAGGCCTAATCTTCTTCATGCATTACTCAGCAACAAAAATAATGAAGTTGGTTTATAGTCTGTAAAATACTCACTTGTTGCTTTGGACTTGGATATTGTCAAGACTGGTTGAAGTGTTTGGATAAGAGTCCGTACACTGCAGGAAATCTGGAAAAAAGCAAGTATTGAAAGTCCTGCATAGCCATTAGAAAAGGATTAAAAATCCCCCATGATTAAGCAGCAGGCAGGGCATGCATCAGCAAAGGAGAGAGCTACACATCTTTGCAGTGGTCCTTGGAAGGATCCTGCATGGATCCCAGCCTGAACATCTTGGCATCTTTCAACCATACCTACAATTGCTCCTTGCTTTGATTTTTCATCCTCTTGGTGTGCAACTTTTGTTTAATGGGATTATTGCACTGGAACAGTATAATTGAAGTTCTTTTCTTCCTTATTATGAGCATGTGCATTCCATCTGCCTCATCTGCATTAGTCATGTTTGCTGGGAATGTGCAGCCCTGAAGTGGGTCACTTGGAGCTGGATGGCATGCCATCAACCACACCAGTCCTTCCCAGCTCCCTCCCACATGCTGCTTTGATGCATTTGCCCTCCTGGGTAGGACAGAGCACTTCCTACTCTGTTCCAGTGCTCCTGAGAACAGAGAGGCATTATTCTACACTGTTTCTTATCTTGACAAATTAGTTTCTTCCTCCTGCAAACAGAAATTTCTGCTTGCAGCCCCACAAACTGCAGCTTGATGCTCCTTCTCTTTCTCTTCCCTCATCCCTTCCACAGGAGCCCAGAGCACTTCAGAAGTTCCTCCAGTAGGCACATGGCTGCTAATGACCACTGTGTAATTTTTGGGGAAAATCTTAAATTTGCAGGCTGTGTATCCCTTTCTCAACTTCATGGTTATGGCATACATTTAGAAAACTTTTCAGGGCTCTAGAGGTTCCATTTGATCTGTGTGTTGCATTCAGAATAATCCCTGTCAAGCACAGGTGGCATTTTGCAGGTGCCATAAATGAAATGTAGAGTTGTGAAAACCAAAAAACAATGCAAATTCTAATTTAAAGTATCCCTGATAAAGCCTCAAAGCCATTTTATGTAGGAAGAATATAATTTTGAAATGATATTGCAAAGGGAAGAGATGAGGCAGCTGTGAAAATTAGGCTACTTGTTCTTGCTTCTCCTTTGCCCTATCATTCCTTATCCTGCAGTTAGCCAGCAAGAGGTGACCCCGAGGGCAGGTCTTTTCTGTTCCCCTCAGTCAATCTGAGAGGCAGGAGCTCCCCTATGCAGCACAGCCATTTCATTAAGACACCATCCAGCCCAGAGCTTTCAGCAGAGCAAAACCATTAAGAGCATCAGCCTGAGCATCTAGCAAGGATTTCCTGGATTACAGCTCAAGCTGATTTTACATCAAAGATGGCAGATGAATTTAGAGATTAAGGTTTTCTTCTGTTTCAGGTGGATCTTGCTAGAGGCCATGCAAGCACTGTAAAGGGCCTAACCAGGTAGGATTGCTCATCCTGAAGGGTGATGACAGGCAGATGTGCAGGGAATGTGCAGTCACCACTCCTCTTTGATGGCCTGCATATTTGACAGATAAAGTAATACACAAAACAAAGATAATCTCAGGTCCCTAAATTAATGGACTACATGGAACTTCAAAAAATAAGCACAGATTGAAGGATTTTAATGGCCAGGAATCTACGCAGTCATAGTATCATCATAGAGAATTCAATTTATAAAGGATGGTCAGGATGGTGTAAAAGGATCAAAAAGAGGCAAAAATACTATGAGTAAGAAATGAGTAAGAAATTTCTGACTCTGCTGACATCATCAATGCGCTCATTAGTGCCTTTTCAATTATTAATTGCTCTGACTGCTGCTGTTATTACTGATCCATATTAATCCTCCAAGGAAGATGAGGTGACAACACCGGGTCATGATGACCTTGTCTTTCCATATGCTACTGCTGGTCAGGAATTTTCCAGTGAAACAGCTGTTCACTGGAAAGTGTGAATTTTCAAAAAATATTTCTTTTTGTTGGAAATAAACACATTTCATTGATTTCTGTTGGGAAAGTGGTTTCTGGTCTGACATGGCCTTTCTCTAGCTGATATTTATGAAGAGGGTTTTTCCTGAGCACATTCGATAAATAGGCTCTCCTTCTTCCTGGCTATTCATAAAGTGAATGAGAGGAGACTGAAGAACACCTAACACAGACTGCATTCTAGGCTGACCCACCTTCAAGAATAATTTTGCTTACACAGGCTTCACACAATATAGCAGATAAAAAAATAATCCCAGACTTAACAAAACAATATGGAAGTGACATCAACCTTTGTTATTTTTCTCATGAGTGCTTCAGACATTTTGTAAGAGTCACAGCTGTGTGAGAAGGAAACTTCAGAGATTAATCTTCAGACACCATCAGTTCAAGCAAATGTTGAATTAAATCTATTGTATTCTGAAAGAAATAAATTCTTCTTTTTAAATATACTTCAAAATTATTCAAATTATTTTTTAACATATTTTAAAATACAGCTGTGTCATTTGGTTCAATATCTTCTTCCCAAAGTCCAACCAAGCTCCAGCAAACCTAGGAACAAAACATAATTCTGTGTGCATTGAAGTGCTTTATAGTATTCTAGTATAATTATAGGATTTTTGCCTTTCCCTTTATTTTTCCATACTCCTGCGTGGTTCGGTGCTCTTTCTGCATAGTCAGCTGGGTAGTGGTTCTGAGCAACAAAGAATTCTAAGTATGTGATTAATGGTTATATTGAAATGAACACATTTATCCAGTTGGGAAAGTCTGCTGAAGCCAACAGATCCAAGAAGATATTAACTTAGGCTTTGTTGTCATGAAAGTTTTTGTTCATTTTTGCATGTGAGATGAGTAGTGGTCTTTAGAAGGCTCCAGAGGAACCAAAGAGTTGTTCTTTTTAGTGTGAGAAACAAAGATCAGGAACAGCAAGTAAATGGCCAGTGTGCAAGTTACAAGGCCAGAGCAGAGTGAGGCAAAAAATTGCCAGAAAGGGGAACGAATGGGATAGTAGATCCAGGAAAGAGGAAGAAGATAGAAGGAAAATCAGAATAGAAAATGAGTGAAGACAAAAAGGGAAATCTGGTTTTATAAACTGGAAGATGTAAGACATCACAATTTTTATTATTATCGCTTTTTTTATTATTATTACAATTACTATGATTGCTAATGTTTCCTTTTCTTTAGTAATAATAGTACTAAGAGAAATGTGAGGAGTTAGGACAAAAATCCCATAAAAATTGCAAAAGGCTCTTGAAGAGGGACAGAAATCTGCATAAGTGTTAATCGGTTTGGTTGTTGGGTAAAATTTCTGCCACTTTCTATTCAAAAATTAGTGCAAAGTCAATATTTGTGCAGTGACATGGAGGCAGGTGTTGTCTTGAGTGAAATAGAACTAGGGCTGATCAATTGAATGTGAGAATTCTTCAAAAAAGAGTTACGTGCTCAGAGAAGGAAGCCACTCAAGACTCAAGGTGTTCATTTTCCTGGAAGCCAGAAATGTTTCATTTCCCTTCCCGAGTCAGCAGCAGAGATGCTCAGGAGAGGATGCTCACATGCCAAAACTCTCCCTTTGCTCTCCAGAGTAGCATGGTCCTTAGGGAAAGGGTGTTCATGGCTTGAAAGATCTCCCAACCCAAAGCCACAGAGATGTCTGCAGGCTGGGCTGGAGAGGACTGCCTCCCAGGCACATCAGGAGACAGTGAAAGGACTGAGCTCAAGGCAAAAACTTGCATTTTGTATTTTTTGGAGGAGGAGAAGATGAGTTGTCCTCATTTTGAATTTAGATATTTTTAGAATGTCATTTTAATTTATTTTTATTTAAGCAGCTCCTAAATTCCTTAAATAAATCAAATTTGAATTAAATAGACAATGACAGGAACAAGGGTGGTGGGAAGGAAACATGCTATCTGCTTCTTTCCAGAGAAGCATCCTTTTTCATGGGAAGGGAAAAGGAATCAGAATCCCTCTAAGAATGCTGTTGAGCTTGTAGCAGCTTAGAAGACCTAAAACCAATAAAAATTTGCAGTAGAACTGTGTAAGAAAAATATGGAGCAGCTGAAATAAAATGGATACTTAGTCCTTAAAATCAGAATATCATCAGACTGAGCATGTCCTTCAGCTCTCACAGGACACTGCTTTTGCTATTCACTCATGTTTTTTCAAATCTCTTTTATTCCCAATAAATGCAATTTAATAAAGCTGCATTGTCTGATAGGCCACAACTGTGTTTCCTGAACATTAAGTACAATAATGTTCCTTTTTCTACAGCTTTATATCCACATGGGTAAGCACTTCAGTGCTGGAATTCACATTGCAAGTGTCCCGTACAAATAATCCTTCCTTATAAGAGAAAACTTAGCAAAGTGAGTCCATTCAGTAATAATTTTGCTTCTCTGGAAAAGCACCAAATAATCTTAAGCAATAAAGAATTTTGCCTTTAGCTCTTTTCACCCTCATGTTTCTTATAGGAAATAGAAAGGAAGGAAGTAAAAGTGTGGTTTTTTGTGTGAGTTTCGGTTCATGCTAAATGAGCAGAGATGGTGAGCAGGTAGAGTGGATTTTTAGCAGTCAAGCAATTTGTCTGGGTAAGGTTTTTCCTCCTTAGTGCCATTTAGCACCATTATTTTTGGATGAGACATGTTAAAGAGAGGAGCAATGGGCTGTGTGAAAATATGCAATGCCATGCCTAGATGCAGTTTCCATGTGAATTATTTTAAACCTTCACTTCCAGGACATCAAGCATTAGGGAACAAATGCAGACAACCCTAGTTTCTTCTCTGAAGGAGATTGTAAGTACAATCACATTTTTGGAAGGTCAGATGATGCATTAAAATCCCATAATTCCAACTTTGAGTAGGCAGTTCTTACAGCAGCTGTAGAGATCATTCTGTGCTTGTTCCCTTTTAGGTTATTGTTTCTGTATCCACTCTTGGAAAGGAAAAAGATGTTCGCAATACCTTGATCTGTTTATTTATAAATTGTCAGATCTTTGGCTGGAAGCATCCCAAGCACAAGAAAAAAAACCAAAAAACCACAACAAACTTAATACGGAATGCTATAGTTTAATTAAATGGGTTTATGTTATCCTAGAATTTCTTTGCTAGTTTATTTTCTTTCCTGATTAAAGAAAAATATTCCATTAGCGGCAATGTAATTGTCTCTCATAGTTGAAATTAATCTTCAAACAAATTGAAGTTCTTATTAAAAATTATTTCATTTTATAATCTTGATGCAAAAAAATGACACCACTTTTGCATTTAGCTCTCATCCTCACCGTCTCCATTTACATTTTCAGGAGAATCTTGAGCTCAGGAAGGTGCCAGGCTGGCAGCACTGGAAGCCAAGGCCATTTCTTTCCTCTTGCATACTGCCACGCTGGTGAGGAGACTGAGGATGAGTGGGAGGCTGGGAGGAGACACAGCCAGGACAGGTGACCACAGCTGACCAAAGGGATACTCCAGACCACCTGACATCACGCTCAGTTACATAAAATGGGAGGAAGAAGGAGGAAGGGAGGGATTTTTGTCTTCCCAAGTCACTGTTATACCTGATGGGACTCTTTCTGGAGATGGCTGAACACCTGCCTGCCCATGGGAAGCAGTGAATGAATTCCTTGATGTGCTTTGCTCCTGTGTATGGCTTTTGCTTTCTCTATTAAACTTTTTTCATCTCAACCCACAAGTTCTCCAGATTTTACCCTTCTGATTCTCTCCCCAGTCCCTTTGGTGGAGGAGTGAATGAGCAGCTGTGCAGGGCTTGGCTGCTGGCTGGGCTTAAATCACAACAGCTGACAACACCAGCAAGTTACTGGGCTTGAAACTACTCCTGCAGGTGTGAGGAAGAGGACTGGATTCCATCAGGGAGTTGCTATGTAATCTGACATTTCTGTAGTGCATCTCAAATTAAAGGTCCTCTTGCAAAATCTCTGACTAGCAGTCCCAAAGGGGCATAGTGAGGAGGAGGGAAAGAAACGAATAATCCATCCTGAAACTCCACCCTGAGACTGAATGAGGCTACCTGAGATGTGACAAGGGGCTTCCAAAGTCAGAGGGCATTCGAGGGCATTCATTTTTGCCATGCCTTGGCATTATATATAGAGGATGCTTCTCAGCAGAGCAAATGAATCTGTGCCAAATTCCCTTTTGCAGTGGTGAAATTGCATCCTGCACCCTTGGTTAGCAGGAGTTCACTGCACCCCTCTGCTCTTCCCTGGGGCCTACAGGGGGGATACCTGATGAGCAGCTCTGAAAGTGGTGGACAAAAGGATAAAAGGACAAAAGGTATCAGAAGGACAAAGCTGTCAAAACCAATGGTGTTGTTTCTTATTCTGCATCTGTACAAGAATTGAGTCTGGGGCATTGGTAGGTGAGAATGAAAAAATGAAATGCTCAAGCTGCAGTTTGAGGCGAGAAGCACGCTGAGGGGCACAGGGACATCAGCATGTGCATATCTCACTGGATTATTTGGCACTGTTTGTATCGGTTTCACATGTCAGGGTCTTGGTGTGAACTGACCAAAACCCCTATTCCCAATCTGCCTGCGCTGCTGGAGGGGAGAAGGAATCGGGAGTGAAGTTAAGCCTGGGAAGAAGGGGGGAAAGGTGATTTATGATTTGGTTTTAATTTTCATTGTCCTACTCTGATCTGATTGGCAATAAATTCAATCAATTTCCCCAAGTCAAGTCTGTTTTGCCTGTGACAGTAAAAGGTGAGTGGTCTCTCCCTGTCCTTATCTCTAGTCAGTTGTCTTTGATTGTATTCTGTCCAGCTGGGGAGAGGAGGGGTAGAGCAGCTTTGGAGGGCACATAGCAGCCAGCCAAGGTCAATCTACCACACTGTTACTATAATTCTACAAAGAAAAAACAACTTCATTTCTTAGAAACAGTCCAAATTTTATTGTTTCTTTTTAAGGTAGCGGATTATATAGGGAATCTCTGTTGTAATTTGCTGTAATCCTGGCTGCATTAAAAGTTGTGTCTTGCTCAGTTGCACATCTGCAGTTTATGATGTGAAACACAATGACCCAGCTGACAGGATGTCACCAGTGTAACCCATGTAATCTGTCTCAGACACTTGTTCCAATGGCAAATTTCTGATATAAATCTATGGCAGTGAGTGCAAACAAATTCAAGACAGATAAGGTGACAAACACTGCTTCAGCAGCTCATCAAATTATTTTCAGGTATTTCGTGAAGGCTTTTTTAAGTGAAATTTTGTCCAATCTTCTAAACTATTTCACTGAAGAATTAGATTGCAGGGTTTGGGCAGGGTGTGTCTTTTTTTTGGTGCAACAGCTTTGCAGATGGCTAAAATGAGGTGATACAAATTACCTTCTTGTTTGTTTTACCTATCTGTTTAATCCAACTTTTAAAAGCTGGAGGGAACTCAAAAGCTGTCGGGTCAGGACACTGGAACATAAATTGTTTGGGACAACCCTTCAGAAGTCGATCTAAAAGATCACTACTAATGAGTTTCCATGGAAATGAAATGTAAATTACCAATAAGTAATTGTCACAATACTGTAACAATACTGTTTTTAATTACTACTATCTCCTTTTTCTATCTTGGGGCTGTGCCTGTGGATGCTACATACAAAAATGCAATATGGAAAATGAAAATAAAAATAGGAATAGAAGATTTGGCATTCACTTTAGCAGAGTATTTAAATGTCTGGTTTCAGAAATTACTTTTATCCCATAGGAGAAAAAAATGTATCTTGACATTACAGGAACAGGTAAGAATATTGCCATTTTGGGCAGCAGCATAGTGGGCTGAAATCCTCAGAGGCAAGGTCTTTTTAACAAGTCACACAACCTGGCAAGCAAGAAAATATGAAAGGCAAAGTGTGATGATCTGGGCTACTCAGTAATGAGTACAACTTAGGATCTAAAAGCCTTTTAATGAAATATGTGTGGAACCAGTTACCCATGGACCTGAATTCTGAAAATCTCCTTTTCCCTGCTATCATCACGTTCTGGCAGGTGAACTCTGACCTTTCCACACTGCTGACTGCTCTCTTCATTACCACAGCCCTCAGCTTGGTACCAGGGGAAGCTACTGAGCCCATGCACACCAGTGAATCTGCAGATAATTCCAGTGTTACCAATGGAATTACCTTGTATTTCCCCAGGAAAAAAAAAAAAAAAAAAAAAAAAAAAAAAGATAATTTGTCCTGAATAAATGGGTGTTTGGGTTTTGACTCAGGCAGTTGGCACAGCACTCTTTCAGGTCTCTTATCTTCTTTTTTTTTTTTTTTCAAGAGCTGGACTTCGCCTGCAAAATTAGGATTCCAGTCCATATGTCCTCACTTGTTTGTTACCCTCCAGACCACCAGCATCATGCAGCTTTGTCTAGACCCCCTTCTTTTCTGGGCTATTTTGAAGTACCCAGTTCTAATGCAGTGTCATCCTACAAAGCACCCCAAGTTGATTATTTATTTATTTGTATCAAGATAATGGTAAGGTACAGACCTTCCATAGCAGGCAAACTAAGTTTTTGTCCTTTCTTCGCAGAATTTTCTTCCCTCTCTATTTCTGTACCCAGCAGAGTACAAAAACATGAGACACACATTTGCCTGAATAGATCTCAGAGGGAACTGCAGCAGCTCGGGTGGTAAACACAGCCTCTGTCTTCATATTGACAAAATAAAATAGGCCAACACTCTCTCAGAAGCTGCATAATCTGCAAAAGCTGCTGACTGTGGGTAGCAGATGCTTGTGATTATCCTGGATACAAGGGGAATAGGACCAAGGAGGTCAAGCCAGAAGTAAATAGGGGCCATAGGATCCAGGTATGCAAATGTAGCATTAAAGATGACAAAACTGTGCTAATGCAGCTGCATGACTGACCAGTGGAAGGATCTGGTGAGGGAATTTGTAACCAGCTTCATTTTTAGCAAGAGGAAAAAAATCTCAGAAAGCTACAGTGACTCGCACAGAGCGACCCAGTAAGGTATTGTATAGTACAAAAGAAAGCACTTGGTCTCTGTATTCCTTTTTTTTGTTCTTTCTGGGTTCTTTTGTAGCACTCCATGGGTCAGAGCCACAGCGTCCTAGCAGGACAAGGAGCTGTGCTTTTTCCAGGGTCTGTGAGCTCTGCTGAGGACAGGGTGAGAGATTCTCCTGGCAGTATATTATGCCTTGTTTTCACAAATGCATCCTGGAAAAAAAAAAAGAGTGCTTTGACTGCTAAAGTGCTTTTCCTTTGAACCTGACCCAGATCTTTCTAAACTGTCTCAGCTACAGAGCTAAGTTGAATGTGGCAAAATCCCACTGCTTGTCCTGGCACACAGCACACCTCCCTCCCTCTGCAGGGCTGGAGTGAGAGCTCAGGGGAGCAGAGGTGGGCTCTGTGCTGCACAGTCTGCACAAGCACTGCCAGGCACAGTGGGCATCTGTCTTGTCCCACTGCTGGCAGTGTGTTCCTGTGTTTTTACACTGGCAGACTGTGACAGATATCTTCAAAGAAATGTTGCGTTCTTTAATATTTAAACTTGCATTACTCTGAGGTGGGATTCTGTGTATGGCGTCCTCATGAAAATCCAGTGATCCACTTTGGCTCAAGGTTTCACTGCAGTGTATTGGTTGAAGACCAAAGGTTATCTTTGCGCTCCAGTGCATTGTCAGTCCAGGAACTCAGAAACACAAAAAACAGTAAAATAGGTGCATTGGAAGCTGCCAGTGACCTTTCCCAAGGACTGACCTCCCCGGAAGTGTGTGGCAAGGATCCAGTACTGAAAGATGTGTTTCAAAGAGACAGCCAGCTGAAATCCTAGCCTGGTAAAAGTACATGGGAGTTCTGATCAGCAGATTTCCTCCTGGTTTGTGTAATAGGAAGGCTGAGGTGGAGCTAACATTTCAGTTTTAAACATTGGGTTTCAAACATGGTAGCCAAACAGTGAGCAAAGTCTAATAATAAAAGCAGGACCTTGAGGACAGCACTCAAGGTCTGTGTCTACTCTTACTCCCGGCTGGTTGGACAACCTTGGCAAAAACTTGGCATCAAGACATTCCAAGGCTGCACCAGAGAAAAGTAAATGGAAAGATGGAGCTTGCAGGAGACAGCTGTTCAAGGATGGAGACAGGGCCATGGCATTAGTGTAAGACCAAGCAACAGGTGGGGGAGAGAGGGCTTTTGGGGAAAGAGAATCAAACACACCGCTGTTCAAAGAGCTTAGCTAGAAAATGACAGGTACTGACAGGTGGGAGGAGGGGAGGCATGATTCTGTCCCCCAGTATAGCAAAATCAGTGCTCATTAACGGCTGCAAAACACTGCTGAATATGCAGAGCCCCACCCAGGCTGCTAACAAAAATGTGAGCATATGGATAGCATTATCCTATTATTATTTTGCAACATTCCCAGGAGTAAGCTCAAAGGAAGGATCCCTGCTCCACTGTAGATAAAAGGTCATTTTCTTTCTTAAATAAGAAGAGTGATTTTTTTTTTTCTTTTTTGCTGAAAGAACGGTTCCATAGAAATATTTCCCATATAAGTGTCTAGAGGGCAAGGCTGGAAGTGCTCAAGTGAAATCTTGAATTTTTAGAAAACCACAGCAAAATCCGATTCTTCATCTGGTCAAGGGTGAAAGGAAATGAATAGCAAAGGTCTGTCCTTACCAAGTGCCAGAGAATCAAGAGATGCTTGTTGAAAGAGATTTTCCTAGTGGATATTATGCTTTTAGAATGGGGCAGGGGGTGGAAAGCCAGAGAAAAATATTAGAAGAGGCTGAATAAAAATGTAGCTATTTCCATTTCCCTAACTGTTATGAATTTTGAAAAGATGTTTCATCTTTTGAGCTAGACTAAATTACAGACAGGATGACAGATGGAGTTTGGGCTGAGTACAAGGCTCTGCTGACATCAGACTGCAGGGATGCTACCTGCAGCATCCAGCTTAGGGATTTAGAAATGCTACCATTCAAACACCCTTTATTGATTAGTTTGCATAAAATCATAGGGTGATAAGATGCTTTTGTCCTCCATATATGAACTATGTGTGATTTCCTGATCAATGCTGAGAAGTATTTAAGCAAGTGAAATTAACCAAACCTTGCTACAGTGATGCAGCTGCTCATCTTCTTTTTCTGTGGTTGCCCCAGATGAGTTATTGCCTAACTGCAGCCCAGTCTCCTGGTTCCCTGACATGCCAGTGTTCTCTTTTCCACCAGGAAGGTATCACTGTGCTGGGCCACGCAGTGAACACGTGGGCTTATCTTACCACATCAGACCTAATGTGTAGCACGTTAAGTTCATGAGTAGCCAGGACACAGGGAAGAAGCCCTGTTGCTGAGTGGCATTGAGGAGCCTGGCCATCTGCAGCTGATCAGAGATCACAAGGGCAGGCAGACTGGCACACGAGGCTGTGGGCTGGGAGGTGAAACTCAAGGATGGTACATTCTTCTGCATGCAAGGGACTGTGAGTCAAGAAACAGATGTGGGTGGCCAAGACTGGAGAGCTCGGTCTTCCCCACCCCAGCCTTACTCCTGTTTTTGGAAAGGTGATGTGCTAACAAGGTCATGGTGTCATGCTGTCCTATTGCTCCCAGCAGCAGCAGCATGCTCCTGCCCCTTTTCCTGATAGCTTTTTCCTTCTCATAACAAGGCCTGGAAATTACCTTTTCTTGTGATTCATTCTAATGCTCCCACTGCTGTAATACCTGGTTTTCACAAAGACCTGTCAAGTTATTAATCCTGCATCACATTGCCAGTGGAGCAAGGCAGGAGAAGAGGTACATCTGCCACATGGAGCACAGTGTGGCCCAGTGTGAGAGACAACTTCTCACTTCAAAAATTTGAAAAAGTTTATTAAACCTTAACAAAAATACAACAAAGGACTACATAAGGAAAAAGCTGCAGCACTGGGAACTAGCCTCATGGATACCACATGGCCAGTTCATCTTCAAGATGGATGCTCAGTCTTTATACCCCTGGGGGTTGCATCAGCCAGCCCTGGCCCCTCCCATAGTCTGTCAGTCAGCTCTTCTTTGCCATTTATCGGTGGAGACTGCTTTCTTGTAACTTGGAGATCAGGTGTTGTCATGTTGCACCGCCTAAGCACCAAGCTTTTCCATTCCCAACTGCCCCAGGTAAGGGACACAAGTGCATGCCTTCTCTCTACCTGTCCTAGACAACCCAGGCTGTCTGAAGGCAACAGTATATGGAGGAGAAAGGGAACTATGGGGAGAACAGAGGACATCTAAACTACAATAACATAACTATACATCACTAAAGCTTTTCTTAATATTCACACACTGGTTATCCCTTAATTGCGAGAGCCAATAGTCTCATTATCCATCTATAACACCCAGCAAGTCCTGAGCTCCCGTTGACCCTGTTCCAGAACTGGGACCTCCTCAGCTGTGCCTGGCACGGTGCTGAGCGGGCTGCAGGCAGCTGGCAGGCACAGCCACCTCCCTGGGAGCCTCCCAGGCATGAGACTGCATGTGGTGACAAGGTGCCACATCTGCACCTTGCTCCACTGCTTGGTCATGCCTGGTAATGTCCCAAAGTACTATTTTAGCATATCAATGCAGCACCATTTGCAGGTTTATAGATACTCCAAATGGAAAAGACCTGTTACTTCTTTTGACCATCCTTCTTGCCTAGAAAGGATTATGGAAGCCACTGATACCTGAATGTGCACCAGGTGTTCTCTTTGCAGAAGTGTAAGCACATTGGCTGCAGATTGTACCTTACTTGCAGCTTCTGAATCAGACACACCACTAATAGCAGTGCTTAGAGGGAAGCAGGGAGCATCTGGGTGCACCTTGCCAAAGGACAAGGCAAATTCCTAATCTGCCTCACGTTATTCACAGAAGAGAATAAGAAAAGAGAATGGCCTAATGTGTGACAACATCGTGCTTCTCCTGCATGCACTCACCCTCCTGGTGCATGCAAGACAAGTCAGATTTCCCAATGTTGGGACCGGATATGTTAGGCTTTATTCCTGATTTTGTCAGTCAAGGCAAATATCTGGAACTATTAATTCCATCTCTGGAATGTGATGAGGTAACAACTATCTTGCCTTTACATGCTTAAATACCATTGCCTCCTGGGGATTGGCAGAGCCTGTTTGATGGTTCTTAAATTGGGTTCTTAATTGCATTTAGGAAGTACCCAGGTACTGCTCACATTGCTGAACCAAGCACTTGCTTTGCTATGCAAAGACTCAGATTAGAGGAGAGAGAAACAAAAACCTACTTGAGAGCTCCTTTATAGCCCTTTGCATCAGGAGTGTCTCATCTGAGCCTGCAAGGGTTAACCTGGCACAGAGCTGCAGGGAAGAAGAGAAACAGGCTCCAGTACCATTTTTTTCTTGCTAACAGCTAATTTCTCTTTTGGATTTTCTGTTTCTAAGCTGCAAGAAGTTCCCAGCTCCTGACAGAAGTCACAGGGAAACTCATTAAAAGTACAGCCTCCTGCCACCTCCTCAAAGGAGCCAAAATTCACATAATGCTGGTGGGCTGGGAAGGTTTATAAAATATCTTAATGTGATTCTGGTGTTTGTTAAACACAGAGGGTGGAATGCATAAACTAAGAAACAGAGAGCCTGGCTCTCCTTGCTGGACCTATAGGATGATGGATGAGTGTTTGTTCTCAGTGCACTCAGCACTTCCCACCTCCCATGCTAATTCAGCATTTCTGTGAGGCTGCCTTTGCTGCTGCGAGCAGCTGACGGTGAGCACTGGCAGTGCCTGGCTCTGCAGGGTAGGTGTGGCATTGCAGGGGACACCCCGGACAGAAATCTGACAGTACCACCCTGATCCTGACAACTAATATGCTTGGACAAAGCAGCAATTGCAGCAAAACCAGAGAAATCGATGCTGTTATTCTGCCCAGCAGGAGCTCTACATGCACTAGGAGAGTACCAGAAGCTGACCAAAACCTTGAATTTTTTCAAAGAATAAAATCCTTTTTCTTTATTGCAGTATTCCTTTAAATTGGTGTTTGATTTTTTTCAGACAACTGAACAAACACAATAGCAGATGGAGTCCCTGTTTCTTCTCCTGGCGTGTTCGCAGCTGGAATGTGCAAAGCCTTAATCTCCATTTATAAGAATATTAGGAAATATATTTACATTCAGTGTTGCTATGGAGGCTGAATGGTAAATAATTATGATCTCAATATACTGAGATGGTTGGCAAGATGTTAGTAATCAGTACTACAATACTTTTGTGTCATACTGCAATATTGAAAGATTTCTATAGGGAAATACCTGTTTGATGCATTAATAAATACAACAAATACAGAATTTTACTGGTATAATCTTACATAACACTGAAGTAATTTATATGGAATTTGTTTTTAAAAAGAACAATTCATAAAATTATTCTTTTTATATGGCAATGCATAATTTGCCAGGGACTGTCTAAGAACTAGAATACTTTTGAGGTACAGTTTGGGAAAAAGAATCCAACAGCTTCTTTAAAATGTGTTCTGGGGTCAGCCCTTCAGTTATCACCTCAGTATGTGAGGGTGCCAATTAAATTTGGTGTTGACACAAACTTATGAGGTTTTGTTGGTCCAGGGACAGATGGTGGGCAGGCAATCAGATGACCCAGAGGAGTGAAGTAGCAGGAATCAAATTGTATCTAGCAGAGCAAGGTGGAGGACCAGGTATCAGGGGACTAATAAAATGGTGAACTCAGAGCACATGGGCTGGAAACTGCAGAGGAGGAGAAACACTTGGGTACAGCAGCCAGACTCAGGCAGACTACGTGCTGACCTCAAATGGTCCCTGGGGATGTATTTCCAGAGGCAGGGAAATATGAGACGGTGGCTAACTTAAGGCACTATAATAGTTTGGTACTATGAATTATTAATTAATATCATAAATGTTAGAGATTATCAATACATGGAGATAAACATAGAGCAGCACAGCAACTCTCCTCTGCCTTTGGTGTGGAGTTTGTCCTGTTTCTGGTACAGCTGCGTGCCACTGCAGTGGATTGGATATGGAGATCCATCTTGTTCCTGGCTGGAATCTGCCCCACCTGCCTTTAAGGACAACCCCTACATCATCCAGACTCCTTTGTCAGAGCCTGCCACGCAGGCTTGCTCCGAAGTTGAAAAGGAGCAGGTATTTTAGGAGCTGCACTGTGTCTGATCTATTTTAGACAGCTGCTCTGGGATAAGGCATATCTTGTCCTGGAAGTGCCTGTTTCACTCTGTTGCTAGACATCTACATCTGCTCCAAGGGCTCCACCCTGCCAGCTGACTGTGGGAAAGTTCTGCTAAACAGACAGATTCCTCTCTGTATATTACTATTTTATTTACTTTTCAGGAGGGTGTTATTTACTTAGTTTTATTTTTGTTCAGAATCTCTAAATAGTTCAAGGGGTGAACTCTGAGTTTGAATTTTGAACTGCAAGTATGAATTTAAATACTTACTTGCTTAAGAATAAGTATTTTTGCTGGAAGCTTCTTTCAAAGAGTTCTTTGAAAATAAAAATAAAAAAAACCCCAAGGATTTTAATTACTGTGGAGTTTGTGCACTTGCTTTTAGAAAACTGGAATTTTTTTTTCAGAAAATATATGACAATTAGGGATTTTGGATTTCTAGCCCTGATCTAATTTATGTAAGCTGGCTCTGAGTGTTTGTGAGAATCCCAGTTGCAGATTTTGGACCTCATTTTGACTGACACATTCTTAATTTCAGTATGGCAACAACTGAGAAAAAGCATCTCATTTAACATCTGTTATCATGGTTTTACACCAGCAGCAGAAAATTCAGTTGCTGTTTCAGTCATGCCCCGTAAGTGG
Organism: Passer montanus; assembly: GCF_014805655.1. Taxonomy (NCBI): domain Eukaryota; kingdom Metazoa; phylum Chordata; class Aves; order Passeriformes; family Passeridae; genus Passer; species Passer montanus. The sequence goes on from NW_024364270.1 coordinate 4,618,891, forward strand.
TTGAAGGGCTGTTTTGCAAAGCAGGACGATACCCGGCACATTCCTGGGCTGATGCTACCTGTTTGTTCATAGACTCATAGAATCCTGGAATCATCCAATTGGGTTGGAAAGGCCCTTAAAAACCATCTAGTTTCAATCCCCCTGCCAGGGGTAGGGACACCTTTCACTAGACCAGGTTACACAGAGCCCCATCCAACCTTATCTTGAACACTTCCAGAGCTGGGAAATTCACTTTCCCACATATCCCAGAACAAGTACATTTGAGGACATGGAGCCTGTATATTGAGGACCAGGTCCCGAAGATGTACCAGGGCTTCCAAGAGAAAGCTACAGGCAGTTTTTCTTGGAAAATAGAAGAAAAGAATGTATATTACAGGTTTCACATTCCTGACTGTAATTGTGCCCCTTCCTTCACAATTGCTGGAACACCAGCTCTGTCTCCTAGCAGACAGCCATTACTCATTACAAAAAAGCCTTGCCTTTTTTTTTTGAGGCTTCAACATTAATTTTGTTGGGCTCTATTAGATTGTTTGAGGTGCTTCAAGGCAATTCAGGCATCCACAACAATCTCCAGGCAGTGCAGACCTATCCTGTATTCCTGCAGGTGATTCCCACTCACTGAAGAAATCCTGCTCAAGTAAACATCAGCAGCAGCACAAGTATAGAACTGTATAACCAGACTGAACACCCTGGAAAATTTTGCCATCAAAAGAAAGCTCTCTAGAGCTCTCCTTTTCATATTCATGAAAGATGGCAGAACTGCAGAGGAGTGAAAGTAAACACCATGCATAATTTAACAAGTATTGGCTGCGAAAATATTTTTAAGATTACCTGCAGAAGACCCAGAAAAATGTGACTAATTCATGTTGTGGGGTGTGGAAAACAAGAGATGCTGCCATGCTGCCTGCCTGATGATACTGCTGAGTGCTGGTACAGTCGGTGGTGCTGCTCTGGTGCAGCTGCACCTGTCTCTGGTAGAGATATTCCTACAGAGTGGTGGTGGTGTTCCCAGTGCCATGCTCGGGCTCATGAGTGCACCTGCAGCCCCATTTTCACTGCAGGCAGTACATCTGCTTCCTGCCTGTCCTGAGAGCCCAGCCATGTGGTTAGGAGAGCTGGATTTTGGCTGGGTTTCCCTGGCATCTGCCTCAGCCTTATTTCCATCTAGCTGTTCCTTGCTGTGGCTGAGTAAACGTTGCTAAAGGCAACTGTCTGACAGTATGGGATTTGGGGTGGAGAATGGATGGGAAAGAGTGGAAGACCTGTTGGGATCCCATGTCTACCTACATACACCTGCTTTGAAATAAAAAGGAAAAATACAGAAGACAGAGTATAAAGCACCAGTTATTAGCAAGAAGCAGAAGACTGGCGACACTGAGCTGGCATTCTCTCCTGAGCTGTAGCCTCTCCCTAAAAGAAGCCTAGAACAGCTGCTTTCAAGACAGGACAAGAAACCTGGACACTACTATTATTGGGTAGTTTCCTCTGGGTAAAATGTCTTTTGAACCTGTATTAAATGAAAGGGGTGTTATAGTTGCTAAATGAGTATTTACATTTATGCAAAAACTCTAGTCTTTTTTATCCTTAGCAAATAATCACTTCCAGCAACATGAATAGAAATAGAAAGCCTTTCTTAAAGAGGCAAGGATTCCTGCATTCCAGTCTGGGCATATGGTTTGATTTTCTTCCAGTTTCAAGTTAGTGGAAATAAAGACTCATAGTGAAATAAAGGCCAGAAAGAGCAAGCAAAACTAGGCCAAAAATCTTTAGGATTTTAATTTCAGAAACCAAAGATGGGAAGCACTGTTAGGTGTTGCAGAGTGCAGGAGAGAGGCCATTGTCATTCCAAGATGGGTTAATGCAAAGCCTCAGAGCTTTGCATTGCTCAGGTTTGTTTTCTTCCTTCTTTCTCGACCATGTAGATATGGCCTTTGGGTAACCTGGGCACACAGCAGAAGGAATGTCAAGAAATCAAAATTAGTTTCTTTTTTGGGGAATACCCATCAAACTGCAAGAAAGAAAAGGTCACTATCTATTTAACAGGATTTGAAAACATTCCCCAGATGCTATGGCTGCTACAAAAGCAAAGACTGTAATTCTGGGGAAGCAGCAGTGGTCTTATTGGTGTTTCTTTCCGTGTTCTCTGGAGAGAGAAGCAAATTTTAAAAATTAGCTACATTTAAAAAAAATTTCTGACTGCATGAAGTGTAGGCTTTTCTATTTGCTGTATTCTGTTGCAGGCACTTCAGTTGTTGGATGAATGATCCAACACTGTGGGATTTGTGGAAAATTAAAACCTTACAAGACACCTCTTTCAGGACTGGTTGCAGGTAAACTCTCCAGAGCATGATTTAATCAAATGGTTGTAGCCATAAATTATTTTTTACTGGGAACCAGATAAATTTAAAAGACTGAGATGCTGAATCTTGAATACTCCAAAAACAGTGAACAAAAACTCCCCAGCTTCTTGAAAATTGCCTTGAGTTACTCAGATGTAATTAAACTTTCATTTTAATTAAATTTAAAAAAAGGAAATTGTTACACTTTTATGAAAAGCTATTTTTAAAATTTGAACTGCCTGTTTCTCCTTAGCATTTTTGTCTGTGTTGAAAGAAGTGTTACAGATCCAAGAACAGCATTGCTCCCCTCCCTGTTTCAGGGCTCTGTGGGCACTGGGTGCAGAACAACACACTTCTGCAGGGTCTTCCAGGCAGGGACTTGGAGCCCTTTGCCAGTACCACTCAGTGTCTGGAGGTGAGATCATGCGGTGTTGATGGCCACGTTGGTTTGTAGATGGCACAGAGAGCCCAAGGGTTAAGGATTGCACCTTCTGCCTCCTCCTTGTGCACTGGAGGGATGCAGTGCCCAAGCAATGCTCCTCTATGTGTATGCACAGCCATCAACTGCATCAGCTGTCCCCAGCTTCTTCTCCAGCCTGGGCCACGCTCCTTCCAAAGGGATAGTGAGCACAGCCAAATGTCTGAACGCTGGGAGCTGAGAATAGCTCCGGGGGGGTGTGTGTGCATGAGGGAAGGTGGAGGCACCCCCAGCACCTTACTGGGATGAGGGCAGGGCAGGGGCCAAAGCTGCCATGAGAGGAATTGCCCAACAGCTGAGTGCAAGTCCAGATGCAAAGAGCCGCCACAGCCATGTGATTCACAGCCCTGCTTGACTCCATAAGAGACAAGCTGATCCAAAAAAATTCCACACACATTTTATACAGACTAGAAAAAAAGCCTGTTTTCTAAAATGTGTTTGGTTTCCGCAGGTTTTGTCAACAAGCCCAACACAGACTTCCCAGACACCCACAGGTTTTCTCTGTGCCCTGGGGTCAGGGCCCTCCCTCCTGCTGCTCCCTCTCCATGCACTGAACAGTCACCCGTTTCCTTGTGTCACAGGTGTGTGGTCAGGCAAAGGGCACAGAAAGCCAGTCTGGCAGTAAAAATGCAGGCACGTATCCACTCTCAAATCCAAAAGGCAAAGAAGAACTCTTTCTCCAGAAAGCCTTTGGCTGCAGAGGAAACAGTCCTGCTGCAAGAGGACTGGAAACAGTTCTTCCTGCATGGGAGGTGCAAGTGAGTTTCTGCATGCAAAGAGCAGAGTTCCCCAGGGAAAAGACTTTTACTCTAATTCCCACCTCATCCATGTTTTTCTTTCAGCCTCTGTTCACTGTTAATTATTTTTTCAGACTCTACCAATTTCTCCTCTCTTTTTCCCCAGGCAATTGCTTCAAGGTACTTCAGCATTAATGGACCATGTGTTTATTTTTAGCTGTGCATCTCTTTAGTGTAGGAGAACCTGGTGGATGGCAAAATAAGTACTTCTAGCCATCAGGAACAGATTCTGCCTCCAGTGCCCTTCCAGATACTATTTTGTCATTTTTTTTAAAATGAAGTGACAGCAAATACATGGTGGCCTGCTGCACAAAATGCAACATGTGCATCTCTGTGACAGGCACCTGCAGGCAGAGACTACCTGGAAGGGCAGAAATGCTTCCAGCAAATTGTGGGACACCAGCTTCACCTCTCTGAAGTGCACAGAAACAGCAGAGAATGGAGGAACACTCCAAAAGGACACCATTCCCCAGTACAAATTGCAGACTACGCCTTTCACTCCCGCTGGAAGGGCTTCATAAAAGGCACGTCAGTGCTGAAGCACCCCAGAAAACATGAAACTGTACTGAAGGTCTCACTGGTGGTGAGGAGGGTTGGGACAAAATGCTCACACAGGCACAGGGACAGCTCAGAATAAGCCCCTGGGTTCTGAGCAGAATTTGCCAAACAAGTTCCTGGCCCAGGCTTGTGGTGTCTGAAGCAGCTGTGTGCCAGCAGTGCAGGTGGTGTAGAGCCCTCAGCACCATGGCAAGACCTAGAAACAGAGCTCAAAGATGACAGCCCTAAATGATATGCACACACACTCTCCAAGCCATGAGAATTCCCAAAACAGGGAGGACCAACCCGAAATCAAAAGGTATCTTCAATAACTTCAGGTACCACAGAGAGAGGCAAAGTGCCAGAATTGTTGTCATTGGGGCAGAAAGAAAATCCATGAGCCATGGATTTTACCCCATGAAGTGGGTAACACTCACTTTGTGTTGAAGTGACTACACAGGAGGGTATAGGATGTCAGGGTGCAAGTCATCAGAGGGACTGCAGATGTTTCTAGGGCATGATTAATCTCACCCCAAAGGAGATGTCAGCATTCAGTCAGAGGAACTGTACCATTTCTCCATCACAAGACTGCAAAGGTGCCTCCCTTAGTCATCTTAAGGGAGCACTACCAGAGTGATTCAGTCACCAGTGATTGCTGGGAAAAAAAATAACCCCCCCAAAAAAAAATGTCATTAACCACTGCCCATGGAGAGAGACAGATCTGTTGGGCTACAATACCAGAAATATAATTCTATATGATGGGACACAACCTTGCAAAAGAATTGTCACACTGTTTAACACTGTAAGGCCAAGGAGGATCCTTCCAGACCCAGTTATGGCTATTGGGGAAAACTCTCTTTGCTATATAGGAATTTTTTCAAAGACATCAGTGTTTATTCAAAGGAAAAGCCATTTAAAAGGTCAAATCTGAACTTTTTGACTTGCTTTAATTTAATTTCTTTAGTTTCCTTAAGGAATTGAGAAGTCTAAGGAAAGAACCAGATGTATTTTGTAGGGGTCTTAGATGAACAAAATTACTGACACATTTCTAAGACTTACTGTGTGCACAAGAGCCCAGGGAGGTAGAAGAGGCCTTTCTGGGCAGCATCTGGCCAAACCACACATGTGCTGGCAAAAGGATACGAGCTCCAACTGTGGGAGCTTTTACCTCTCCTCTAAGCAAGTGCTGCTCACAGGCTGCTGTTTGGCCTTGGGATTTGTAACGCATTTTGATTTCTGAGGGTCATTTGAGAAGAAGCAAGCACATGCAGGGTACCTGGAGTGGCAGGTCTGGCTCAGCAGTGGCTTCATCACTGAGGCACCAAAGAGGGAGAGGCACCTTCATCACTGCACTTTTCCCTGGTGTCTCAAGGGAACAGAGCTCCTTGTCCCCCCATCTGCCCTCGCTGCTCCACCACCCTGAGGACTACACTGCTGCACTGCAAAACATCCACAGCCTTGTGAGGGGTTGGGAAACGGGTTTAGGAGATTGCTCGTCCCCAAGAAACTCAAAAAGCTCCATAAAGTCAATATACATCAACACTAGTTTTTTCTCCTTGAAAACACATGTGTGGGAAGGGCTCAGCAGCTGCATGGTTTCCCTTACAGCTGTTTAACACATGATTTTTTGACTGGCGTTGTGGCATCTTTTAGTGGCCCTGTCCTCCATGGTCCATGCTTGAATATTCCATCTTGGAAGAAGCATGCAATCCTGGAGCATAATGGTGTGGTATCACATTTTCCAAAGAAACATCAGAAAAACGAAGGACCTGTGTGGCTTAATTAACTGGAACAGGGCTTATTCCTGCAGTGTTTTGGTTGATCTGTTCAATGTTGGGCATGACTTTTCACCAGTGGGACACTCTTCTTGGGCTGGCATTTATTTTATATTCTGCATGGTGTGTGTGGTGCTTTTAAGCTCAAGGCTTTTCCTGACTATTTCCTAGACTAGGTTTTCATATTGACACCTGGGATCTGTAACACAGAAGTGTTTCCTAAAGAACTTCCAAAACATTACACTCACCACGTGTGGTCCCCTGCCAACCCAAGAGCTGGGAGCAGCACTGTGGCTTTGCTGGGCTGTAGCAGAGCAGCCCAAGAGTCTTACATGGAATACACAGCCCCCATGACTGATTTCCCAGGCCTGGCACCTTGCTGATTGCACAAACAAAAACCTGTAGATGAAGGCTGTGTGTCACCTCTTTGCAGGATGCTGACACAGCAGTGTCCTGTGCAAGCAGCAGGAAAAGCAGGAGCCAGGGCAGGTCACCCCAGGTCTGGGCCATGTTTGCAAGGAGAAATGCCTTCTGACGAGTTCCTCTTTTCGACAGGCAGGTCTCCATGCTTATCTCTGGGGCTGAAGGCTTTCTTCAAAGCAAACATCACAGAAAAACACTACTTGTACTTTGAATGCCCCTGGCCTCCTTCTGACCTTAGCTGAAGCCCCCCTCTGGGAGTGAAATCTGTATGAAAGGGAGGATTACCTCTGTCCTTTCATATCAGTAATTAATTGCAAAAGGATAAGGAGAAAAACTCTGGGATTTCATACAAGAGAGGCCAGGACAGGGGACTGGGAACTTTGTGTGGAGGTCAGGAGGTCACCCATACTGGTGTAGTGCTGGGCAAGCATGGGTGAGCAAGCCCCATTCATCTTTGCTCCTCCAGTTGCAGGATTTTAATAATGCACGATGCAGAAAGTGCTGCATAAAGCAATTACTTATAATGTCCATCCAACTTGTGTGTGAATGAATTCCAAAATATTAAGTTTGCCCTTAGCCCTTAATAAAGAGCATGTTGAATCCCATTTGGATCACTGATTTTAAGTGAGAGGTCAATATCAAAATGCTTTTGACATATTTGCCACCTCTGTAGATTGTAGAAGTTATTTGCAGTTGCTGCATTTTTTATTTGTCTCCTGACTTTGGAGCAGAGTTGGCAGGTGTGATCTCAGAGAGGGGGGTCTCTCTGGTTAGCTGATGGCTGGTGGCTGGCCTGCAGGATGACAAGGTAATGAGATGTGCTTGCAGAAGGTGTCAGGAGCCCCTGTGCCACAGCCAGCCTCTCTGGGGAAAGCACACAGACTTTCCCCAGGGCAGGAGAAAGACAGGGATTCGTCCACTCCTGTTAGCTCCACCCCATTTCATGTTAGAGAGGTCAGCACACATGCTAGGAGGACATGTATGCAAGTTCATTATGGGACTTGAAATTAAATGTAAAGCTTTTTTCAGTCCAATGGGAAAATATCTCACTGAATTGGATGGCTTTTTACCCCATTTTGAGTCCACACCATGCCATTAAAAGGAAACCAGTAAACTCTGGGAAAACTGTTCTGCAAAATCTTATAGTGCATTTTATGTCATTTTTAATTTTTTAACAGGAGAGCTCCACACCAGATATTCTTTCATCTTCTTGCTTTCCTTCCCTGCTGTTGACAGTGATTCAAATCCACTGAGGGCAGAAAAGCCACACAAGTACTTAGACGATGAAACATAAAGCTTAATACTTAGATAAAAACTTGCACAAAGATTAGGCAATTTCTTGTAACCAATCTATAAGTTTTACTGATGAACATGTCAGCCAAGAAATACATTTTCTATGTCTATAAAGTATTTTATGGGGTTAATTTCCCAAGTTTCTTCATAGTCTTATAATTATCAAAGCTTGATGTGTTTTTATCTCCATAACATAATTACGGATCAGGAAGAAATGTATCCGTATGTCATACAGATATGTTCTACTTTCCCCAGTGCATTCCAGTGTGGATTTGTTGTTTTGGAGGCATTTTTTCATGTGTTCTGAGGCTTCATAAATAGGTTGCTGCTGAAGAAACAAGAAACGAGAGCATTGGCAAATCCTGGTGTCACAGTTTATGCACTCCTGTGCAATGTGGGGGTGTGGGGGCATGCTCATTGCAGGGAGTTAGACTAGGTTTCCTTTAGAGGTCCTTTCCAACTCTAACTCTTCTATGATTCTATCCTGGCTTCTGGGTCAGTGACATCTTGGTTTTTATTCCCAAATCTGGTCTATTTTGCTGAGGATTAGAAAGTTGCTGGAAGTTTTTGCAGGGATGTATATTTGTGCCATGAAGTTGCTTCTCAGAGTCCAAAAGAAAGCCTGTGCTGGTGCAGGATTTGACTGCTGGTGATGAAGTATGATGCCATCTCAGAAGCAGGGAAATTGAAGGAAGACATTCACACATGAGGTGTTGGCCCATCTGTCACTTAGGCCACAGCTTTCCTGGAGAGGGGCAAGAAGGTGTTGATCTCCTTGAAGCCAAGTGAAGACAGGGAGAAGGAGAGGTCACACAGTGCTACAGAGAACAGCACCCCGTGTCAGATGGGACCAAGATGGGGATTGGAAAAGGACCACCTGTTTGTTGGAGTTACAAGTCAATAAATCAGACACCAGGCAGGGAGATGCATTGCCTGCAATTGCCTGCAAGCCCCTGTGTGTGAGTTTGTGCAAGGGAAGGAATGACAACTGTGATGGAGGATGCAACAGAGGCTCTGCCAGTCATGCTGGATGTCCTTTGCATAGGGTCACCATCCCAGGGCACAGACATGGAGCTGTAAATCCAGGTGTCCATGCTGGAGCCAAGCCTGGCTGCCCAAGCTGACACGTAGTCCTGGCCATGTAGGCAGCAGGCTGTTCTGCAGGAACGTGGTGCAGGCAGGGCTCAGTGGGGGATGCATTTCTGGGACACAGGTGAAATGATACTCTGAGGGATCCCTGCAGGGAAACAGAAGGGCAAAGCATGAAGAAGAGCCTTTCCCCACCCAAGTGGGGAACTGCACATGGTGTGCAGTGTTGCACCCACCTAAAATTCCTTGTTGCCTTTCAGATGGAATGGAGAATTACTGAAATGCTTTGAAGATGCTGTGTCATAATTCCCCCAACCCAAAAAGACAGATGCTAAAGAGCACTTTGTGATGAATAAATGATGTGACAAAAAGGAACAAGAGTGAGTATGCAAGTGCTTCCCCCTTCACATGCATGGTTGAGCTCTTCCCTGCTGCTTCCTCACAACCTCTTTACCCTTTCTATTTTGTACTCGTACAAATATGCACCCTGTACTCTAATATACCCTATAGCCTTTCTTTGTAATCCTCTGTTATCACTTCATCTTCCAGCACTTGACCATAGCACACTGCACAGCCTGACCCACGTTTGAAATAACTCATTTGTGCTCTCTCTTTGAGGGGCTGACTCGCAGCACCCCACAGCTGCTCCGTGCCTTTGTGTTCCTCTGCACTGCAATGAAAGCAGGGCATGGCACCCAGTGGGCTCCCTCCCACGGGTGGGCTCCTTTCCACAGCCCCCAAATTCAAAACTACTTCTGCTGCCACTGTGTAAATGAAAACTGCAGGATCAGAGCCCTAAGGGCTAGAAAATATTGTAGTGTTAACATTTATTCAGTCTCCTTGGGTAACTCAGCTGGCAGGTCGTTAAGTAACAGCTGAGAAGGAGGCAGCAGGCAGGGGTGCTTGAGAAGAGAGTGAGAGGCTGGCAGTGGGAAGGAGAGGATGGATGGGGCTCACAGCAGGAGCTCCTAACTCTAAACCCTGAGCAATATGTGCTGCGTGTCAGAGGCAAATAACATGTGAGGAGACAGTAGTGGTTTTCATTTAATAGGGAAACATAATTTCTGCAAAATGCTGCCTGCAATATTTAGCCTCTCTGCAGCACAAGTGATATTTGTGGGAGAGCTCAAGTGTTTGCAAGTCATCGAGGAGAAATAAAACATCTCTCATGTTTCTCCAAGTGCCTGACTGCCTGGGAAGCAGCCACTGGACTCATTGAGCCAAAGTCAATGGGAATTTGACACTGTGGATCTGCTTCCCCAGGGTTGCCAGCACCCATTTTCCAGGCAGTGTTCTCCATTCCTAGCAGTGGGTATGTGCTGCATGGCACCCAGAACAGTGTGGTAGCACAGGGCAGTGCCAGGACACCCAGCTTGTTAGCCCCCAGCCAGAGCCAGGTTCCAGGGACTCTGCTCACCCTGCCAACATCAGAGAAAGGGCACAGGCAGAGCAAGTAAAAGGAGATTTGGACATCTCCCAACTCCTCATCTGATTTTCCCACTTGGATTGCAGACTTTTTGGGTAGGGGTCATCACTAGAACACAACCCAGAAATGTTTGGGTTTGGAGACAATCCAGTAATAATAGGAGATATTAGTTCTTCAGAAAATTTGTTGCCAGATGCTCATCTCCTTGGATGATTCATTATTGATGGTCTCCACGTGACTTTTTTCAGCAGTCTCTTTTAAGTTCAGTTACATGCTTCTTCATTTGTAGAGAAAGAGGAACTGAATGAACACGTCACTAGCTTGTCACTTTTTCATTCCTCTTTCTGCCATGGCCCTTCCTTTAATAGTCTGAACCAATTTTAGAAAAGTCTCTGATGTCATTGATGATCCATGGCCTCTGAGAACTGGAGAGCCAGCTACCAGTCAACGTGGGCTCACTGTCACTACCGGGGAAAGAACTAACACAGTACTAACACAGGCAGTGTTGGAGCAAAGCTGATGATGTGCTGTATGATCTCCAGCTGCTTCAAAAATTCCATTTTTAGTCCTTTTATTGATTAAACTGACAGATCCTACCTCTGTTCAAGAGACATTTTAGGCTGAACTGAAAGCAGCTATCAGATATAGAGATACTAAATATGCAACAAGAGAAAAACAATGAATCTTTAAAGCCCTGGTGCCCCTCAGAGACACAACTTATGACCTACCTCAGTGCCCATAACTTGTGCAGAACAGCCCTGTTCTTGGCCCAAGCCCTCAGTCCAGGCAGTGGCATACCTCATCCTTGCTGCAGGGAAGAATAAATGAGGCCTGGGCTCCCCCACAGCTGAGCAGTGGGTCCTCATTCTGGCTAAAGATGTCATTGCATGAATAAAGAGGCAAATCTAGTTCAGCTCTGTCTCAACCTCACTGCTGCATCAGTGCAGACAGAGCCTGGGAGAAGCAGCCCCTGGCTGGGCAGCAGGAGCTCCAGATGGCAGCTCGGCTCTGAGCCTCTTTTGCCACAGTTGGAGCTAGAACTAATGAAGAAAATCCACCCAAGACCTTTCCGCATTTCCTTGAAGTCATTCCTGAATTTCCCTTGTTGGGCAAGAGCAGTAGGAGTGGGGAAGGACAAAAAAAAATAAAAATCTCTGTCTTCTATCAGTGAGAGGGAGGAAGAAAGATGAGGGTGGAATTACAAGGGTGAAATTAGCACTGTGCCAAAAGCCAGCCAGGAGTCCTCCATGGATTTCAGAATATGACAGAGAGAGGAAAACCCAACACATTAAATCTAGCCACCCTTGAAAACTATAGCACCAAATCATTCCTACTCAGATGCCAAACCTAAACAGTAGTGACAGAGAGACTTTGTTTGGCTGGAGGCTGGGCTAGCAACACACTCGGTACCAGCTGCTGTGCAAACTGTGTTAGTGACTTCTGTTCAAGACACATATTGAAAGATGTTGCTCAAGACATATAACTGCAATTCCTTATTAATTCTGGGCATAAAAATCACCCAATTAAGGTGTTTCAATAATATTGCTTATTGCATCAGTTAGGAACAGCCTGAAGTAAAATCCCATCTTACTACAAAGAGCCTGTTACAGCCTGGCATGCAGGAAAGGCCACTGGCAAGGTAGTAGCTCACAACCCCAGCAAAGTCACCTGGTGACTGCACATGCCCCTAGGAGAGCCTTCCTCCTGCAGGATCAGTAGAAGCCTGGTGTAAATGGCCCTGTCCTGCCAGCCTTGGAAGTATTGGAGAAGAAATAGCAACAAAACTTTGATGTATGGAGGCTCTGGGCCCCTGGGCCTTCTGCATGTAGGAGCAAGACAGGTAAAGCCATACTGGCCACTCTTGCTGGCTGTGGCTGATAGATCAGCTGAGCATCTCAATACCACAGGGGTGGCTCAGAGCAAATGTCCCTGTCAGGCTGGTGCCTCAATGGCTGAGCAGCTCAGAGACATGAGGTCCTCAAACCCCTAATCTGAATGCTCCTTGGATGATGGGGGTAATTCAGCACACACACTGGCAACTTGTCAGAGCCAGGCTGGGTCCAGCCTTTGCAGGCTGTCCCATGCCAGTGACAAGGATCTTCCACAGCAGAGGCACCTTTGACAAGGCAGTGGTTTATGTCACTATGATCACTGAGCAGGTTGGTCCATGCCTGGTGAGCATCAGGGGTCAAATCACACTCTAGGAAAATTCTCCAGAAACAGAGTCCTATGGTTATGCTAAATGGAATTTTCCCACATACAGCTGGGGCTTTTTTGTTTAAAGAATCCGTATGCTTTGATTTGCAGGCAGCAGAAAGCTCTGCTTGAGATACATCCATCATAAAGTCAAGCTCTTTATTTTATGCTCTACTCTTCTGATTTTATGACCATGAATGGTAACTTATGTCTGAAGAGATTTATTGCTTTGCTGTCACTCTCCTGTCACAGTGCCACCCAGCACCCAATGCTGGCACTCAGAGGTGTGCTGAGGCGTGCAACAGCACTGGGCAAAAACAGGCTGGGCTGGTTTTATTTCAGTGCTCATTATCATTTCAGATTTATAGGTGGCCCTCGTGCTGAAGTCAGAGCGGGGTTTAAGCAACATAAATTCAAATCCAAGCCATGCCTAATATTTCCTGTGTTCTCTGTAGGAAGTCACATAAACTCCTAAGCTATAGAATGGAGATAAACTCTCCTAAAACTTTGCTGCCCCTAATGCATTGTCTGGATGATCTGCTTACACTAGTCCCTTTGGGCTGTTAGCTGCTTCTGCAGAGGTGTTTGCACATCTGGCCCTGAATTTGGCTGAAAACTTGCTCTCCACATGTGACAAGTCAATAAATAGTGTTTACTCCTTCTGGCCTTCAGTGAGGTGAGAGGCTCCCCAAAAAGCCTCTGCAGGGCATGGGATGGAACAGCCCCTCTGCCAAACAGGGCACAGCAGCCAGGCACCACAGGCAACAGCTCAGCACAATAGACAAGGCAATGAGTGCATTACCAATAAAACTGTGCTTCAGTGTAGCTGCAGAGAAAATGGATTGATGCTGGGCCTAGGCTGCTGGGAGGTGACAAGAAGATCCTGTTGGAATTTGCCATTCCTTAGACCCATGTTGCTGCCCTCATACATCCCCAGTGCTGCTCAAAAACATTGCTGGGGGGGATCTGCAGCTTGTACCCATCAAATGTCAGCAAATCATCGGCAGTGACTGTGCTGAGGACATCGGGGGAGCTTGTGCCAGCTAAAACTTTGTCCTCCTGGCAAAAGCCATGTCAGGCAGTCAGGACATCCTGCCCCAAGAACAGAGGAAGTGGCAAGGCTCTGCTCTCAGAGAGCAGATGACAGCTCAGAGATATTTTATTTGTTTTAATTTGTGGTATGCAAATTCAGATGCTGCAGCAGATGTTCTGTAGTCTTCAGTCAGAATATGTTTTCTGAATGTCATTTTAGTGATCTTTCCTTTTTCTTTTTTTTGTCAGGTTGGTGATCCTCTGCATTACATTTCTTTTTAGTGCTTCTTTGTTATTTAGTGACAAAATACCCCATAAAACAAGCATTTATTCTTCTAGAGGTTAGTGTGATCTGAATATCATCTGGGCTATTTTATGTATTTTGTAAAAATATCCACAGCCTTCTGCAAAGCTGATGTGGAGAGACTTCTGACAGTCATCAAGCTATGCAAAAAATCTTAAATTATTCCATTTGGGGAATTTCTACCGGAAAGATGACACGGAGTGATGCACTTCACTCAAGTGTCCTTGAAAATACATTTTATCACATCACTTTCATGTCAAGAAAGTGCTGCAAGCACTGATGGAAAAAAATTTCAGTATTCAATGTGCTTTCTGAGAGCTTTCCAGCAAACATACAGGAGTGCAGCAAAAGCCTCTATTTTAATTTTAATATTTGCATACAACTTCTCATCAGAAATCCAGGCCTACTGGAACTAGCAAGCTCCAAAAGGGCTGTGGCCAGCTAGCAAAGGGGAGAACATTCCCCAGTGCAAAAAAAAACCCAAAAAAACCGACCAACCAAACAAACAAACAAACCAAAAAAAACAACAAAAAAAACCCCACACCCAAAAAACCCCCAAACAAACAAAAACAACAAAAAAACCCAAAACCAGAAACAAAACCAAACAGTTTTCAATCTTGTAAAAAACACAGTAGTCCCTTTAGCTGGTCAAAAAGCCAGAAAAAGGGCTGGATCCTTTCCCCAGTATTTCTCCTGGGAAATCCATGAATCAAGGGCTAGGGCATCATGTGCAACATCTCCATGGGTTGTGAGCTTGTGGTCACATGGAGAAAATTTCCATCCAAAGGTGAGTGGGATCTTCCTCTGTAGCTCTGTGGGGATGCTGCAAAGCTCCTCTGTGAATGTCAGTTTGAGGGTTTGGTTGCTTCAACCTCTGCTCACCATGACTGTTCTCAGGGCTGCTTCTTCCAACAGGCTGTTTTCTTTCCTTCTGTGATTCAGGCTTCATTTTGTGTCATTTCTGAGTCTCACCTGAGCAAGAGAAATGCAAAAATCTCCTTTGTCTAGAAAATTATTTTAATTAGCAGTAATTTACTAAAGAGTTCTCATGTGAACAATGACAAAAATTAACATTACACATTGAAAATACATCCAAGTGACAAATGTGTTTCTTTTACAAGACAACGTTTGACTCACTTCAATTTCAGGGGTACTGGGAGATTTGTCTCTAGTAAATATGGTCCTGATCCAAAGCTATCTTGCTGAAGGGGGCAACTGCCTGTTCATCCAAGTGAAATGTTGATTCCTCTGACAAATGCTAAGCTCCTCTGAAATCTCAATCATCTGAACCGATCTCTACAGCAAAGTTAGAGTGACAAAGGTATGATGTGTCCAGACCCAGGGACTAGGTGTCCATCTAGTTTCCATATTAGATGTCTCTGAAGCCAAGCCACCACACACTGTCTCTCCATAAAGCTAAAATGTGGGCATTTTCATCCTCTTTTCTGTGGCAGTGATCAGAAAATCTTGGAGAAATTTCTGAGAGTGCTGCTTATAGTGAGGGGAGCACAGGGTCAAAAGCCTAGGTTGATGATTTTGATCAGCTATTTGCATGGGTTTTGCTTGCTGTAGACCAAAGCAGGTACTCAGGTGGTGTGCACAACAATGTGCATATGTTAATGTGTGCTCTCATATATATAACCTATAGAGGAGTTTGGTTGCCTGTGTGAACAATTAGTTGGGGAGGTGTTGGGGGGATAGCAGCAGACTGCAGAGAGGCTTCAAACAACAGTTTGTTCATGACTCAAGGGGCTGCTGTGTCCCTTGAAGGCAGAGAGGCCCTGCAGAGAGACCTTCACAAACCAGAGGGCTGGGCAATCACCAGACACATGAAGTTCAACAAGGGAAAGTGCCAAATTCTGCACCTGGGACAGGACAACCCTGGATGTAAGGACAGACTGGGGAATGAGATGTTGGAGAGCAGAGCCATGGAAAGAGACCTGAAGGTCCTGGTCTATAGCAACAGAACAGAGTTGCACAGCTGAACAGAGCCAGCAGTGCCCTGGCAGCCAGGAGGGGCAGCCCTGCCCTGGGGTGCATCAGGCACAGCATCAGAGCCAGGCAAGGGAGGGGATTGTCCTGCTCTGCTCTGTGCTGAGGCAGCCTCACCTTGAATATTGTGCGAAGTTTTGTTCACAATACAAGAAAGATGTTAAATTACTAGAAAGTGCCCAAAGGAGGACAACAACAATGGTGAAGGACTTGGAGGTGAAGCTGTATGAGGAATGGCTGAGCAAGCAACCTAGAGGAGACTGAGAGGAGACCTCATTGCAGTCTACAACTTCCCCATAAGGGGAAGAGGAGGGGCTCCTCTCCTCTCCTCTCCTCTCCTCTCCAGTGACAGGATCCAAGGGAATAGCCTGAAGTTGTGTCAGGGGAGGTTTAGGTTATATATTAGAGAAAGATTCTTCACCCAGAGGGTGGTTGTGTGCTGGAAGAGGCTCCCCAAGGAAGTGGTCACAGCACCAAGCCAGTCTGAGTCCAAGAAGTTTTGGACAACACTCTTGGGCACATGGTGTGATTCTTGATGATGGTCCTGTCCAGGGCCAGGGGTTGGACTCAAAAATCCTTGTGGGTCCCTTTCAATTCAGCATATCCTGTGATTCTGTGAATATCTGCTTGTCAGTGATAGAAGTCAAGGAGAATAAAATGCCACAGTCTTGAGTGAGGACATCCCAGTTGTTCAGGCTTAACACTGCTTAGTTCAGGGCAGGACTGGAAGCATCATTATGGACAAAAATAAACCCCAGTTGTTGTTGGAAGCTTTCAGAACAGAAGCAGGCTCGGAGTACAGCCAGTACCCTTCCCCTTGGCTGTCTCTCCCCCAAGATACAGTTTGAAAGGCACAAAAAAGTGGGATTTTATTTTTTTCATTAGTCACAATGGCCTTTCCCTTCCATCTCACTTGTCCTCTTCAGAGCACTTGTTGGTGCCCACCATTTTTTGTTCACTGATATATTTCTATGAAAGACACAATGCTAAGAAGGTTGTTGCCACTGCCATGGTCTAAGGTCAGAGGAGAAGCAAGATTTGCAAGGAGGAATCATGTCTTTTAGATCAAACAATACACTCAGAAAAAAAAAATGGAAACACCCAAATGCCCCAAAACTTGCCTGCTGTTTTCTCTTGCCTGTGTCTGATGGTCTAATAAAAGCTATGAGTTCTTCTGACAGAGCCTGTCTCCTGATGCCAAGGGATGTTCACTTTGCTCTAACACTTCTGCTGAGCACAGAGACTGCAGGGTGCTTTGTCCCTGCATTCAGGAGTCTCATGAGAGCCTTCCCATATTCTTTGGTGGGTGCAGACTGAGAATTCCCAAGCAGGAGAGACCTCCCTGTTGTGCAAAGCAATTCTTTGCATAGTCAGACACACTGAGGGCACTGAGCCACCTGATCAGCCAATTGTCACCAAATGCCTTCCAGCATGTATAGACAAACTCTAGAGCAAGGAAGCACTGTATGTGTTTAGTCATGTGCTGTGAGAAACACACAACCACCCAGCTGCCTTTGTCCCCACCAGCCAGCCACGCCAGCTAATATCTCTAAGCTGAGCCTGTTTCACCCTTGATGGTATTTAATGAGTGATCTCTCTCCCTGTCCTTATCTCAACTCATGAACCCTTCATTAAACTTTCTCTTCTCTGTCCAGCTGCAGAGGGGAGTGAGCGAGAAGCTTTCATGTATGCCTGGCATCTGGCCAGCTTCAAACCACAAGAGTCAAGTCCCAGGCATGGGAATTGCACTGTTGGGCTGGGAGAGCCCTCAGTACACAGGCTGGTTTAAGTGCAGAGGACCAGGTCTGCAGGGAGCTGTGGTTTTTTTCCATCCCAGGGCTATCCTGATTTGGGCTGTGCAGGTCAAACTGAACCCTGCTGAACACAGGCTGGGGTTTCCTTGGCCAGGTGCTCCTCACCCTGAGGCCCCTGGGAAGCAGGTGGCTGCTTGCTGCCCTGGGGAGAGGGGCCACCAGCAGGAGCAGCTGGATGCAGGGGACATGAGGGATGGAGACATTATCCTGCTTTGCACTTTTGGAGTCCCTGGGAGCCTGGGCCCTGCAGCTGGGTTCTGAGTACTGAGCAAAGAGTAATTTCTCCTTCTTCCCTAAAGAGAGGACAGAATGGTTTCAGGTCCCTGCTGGCACTGCTGACACACCTTGCAGCAGCCACACCTGAGAATGCTTGTTTCCTTGAGCAAGGAATAAATAGCTCACCAAATAAGATTGTTGTGCTTTCTGACTTATTTCAGTTTTGCAAAAATATTAAAAAAGGGTTAAACCAGGGAAAGAGTTCACTTCCTCCTATATTCAGATAGCTCTTTGGAGGCAGTGGCAGCAATGACCTCTCAGCCCCAACCTCCCTTCCCTCTCTCTGTGTCCTGGCTGAACAGGGTGGGACATGGGCAGCAAGGCAGCTCCTTTTGTGTGCTCAATTTTCACAACCACACATAAACAGCTTCCTTTCACCTATGGTCACATGTAGCATCATTCCGCCTTAGGACTGACCCGGTGTTTTATCAAAATTATGCAAATTGATGCCCCTCATCTCCCAGGCAGTCTGAACTCCAGAAACTCATTTGATTACTTCTTTTAATGCAAGATGTCTGCTTCAGTTCTGAATCCCAATAAAGATGAGAAAACTGCAGAGGTCTGCTAGGCAGAAAGAGTTGAATTTATCTTTTTTCCAACCTGTCAAGGAAAGGCCAGTATAAGCAATCTTGGAGAAGACATACTCCAAGGACAAGGACAAGAGCTGGCAGGGAGAGTGGGTGGCCTTGGCAAACCACCCTGCAGTGAAACCCAAGAGAAACCACAGCTCTGCTTTCACCTCAGGACTCTTCACCCTTCAACCTTGCCTCAGGAGGAGTCCAGAAACACTCCACCTACCCCCACACTCCCCTCCTCTTGGTCTGTGTTTTTTTCTTTCCATGTGCTAAAGCAAAACAGGCAGCCAGCAACTCCCAGGGCCTTTTCTCTTACAGCCAGGGGATATTTTTGGAGGTGGATTAGGTGGACTTGTTTGGTTGGCTTTTGCTTGTCTCGCTCTGGATCAGATACCAGCGGCTCATCTTCCCAGGAGCAGAGAGCCTGGCAGCGAGCGTGCTGGTAGACATGGCTTAGCTGGCTTTCCTCTCCTTGGGCAAATTGCCTCTCTGCATAATGAAGGCCATATCCTCGGGGCTGGCATGTGCCAGGGAATCCATACTGCAGGATGACTCTGCTCCAGAGGTCCTGAGAGCAGCACTAAAGCCATCAGCACTTGGGCAATCAGTCAGGAGATGCAGCAGCCTCTGTAACCTCCAGTCCCAGCCAGCATTTGTCCTGAAGGAACCTGACCTCCAGACACCTTTCATTTTAGTCTGTACTGAGCTTCAGAAGGGTAAAATGAGAATCACTGTGGGTGACTCACCACTCCAAGAGCATGACAGACAGTACTTCTGGCCACTGCCCTTTGCTGTGGATGGTGCTGCATGGTGTCTGGGGGCGACCTGAAGCCCCCTGGCCTGGGCAAGGAGCTGTGAGCCATGCCAGCCACAACACCATGAGCCCCTGGAGCAGCCACTCTGGGTCAAGGGGCTGCATGCTGCAGGAGGGGATTGCTCTCCCTGATGGCAAGGACCCACAGCAGCCAAGGGCACACAGACAGGGAGCAGCAGCAGAGCTGAGACTGGGGCAGACACCCCTGTAGGGTCTGATGCTGCATCAACACCATCACAGCACATCACAGGCTGTGATGCCAAAGAATAAGCCACTTGAATCAGAAGACCCATATCCCTCCTGAAAGCTCAAAAGGCATTACAAGACTGTTGTGACATTCCTGTTTTCACATTCTGGGGACACACACATCTTGATAGTGGAGGCCTCATGTGACACTAACAGCATGGGCAGCTGCTTTTGGCTGATATGGTTGGGGCTAAAGGCAAAGTGATGTCCTGTGGGCTCTTCTTCCCAGCAAATGAGGGTATTCAAGATGATTTTTAAGCATTTGGGCAGCAGCAATAGCACAAGAGTAATTCTTTAGAGATAAGGGAGAGAAAGAAACAAAGAAAAATTGGCAATGGTAAATACCATTGGGAGGGCATCTTGTCAAAACAAATCAAGAGTCAGCTGGGGCTCAGGACAGATGGGCTGCTTTGGCTGAGCTGTGATTTTGTTGTTTACACAGCCTCTGAAGCCAGCCTAGGTCACTGATCTCAGCTGTCCAGGACCACGAGCCCTTGCTCAGAGGAGTTCAGAGGAGGCTGCTCTCAGGCCAGCACAAACACACTTCCACAACATGAGGCAGACAGAGATTTGGTGTTAGGTGTTATTTCTTCTAGACCAGCCTCCCAAGCAAGGGCTGAGCTGCCAAGTACCCCCACTGAGGCATTCCATCTGAGTCCCTTGGGCAGTGTCTCAGGGACCAGGTTGATAGCTCTCCCAGTGAGTGTCAAAGCTGCCGTGGATCTCCCACTTACCAAGCTGGACTCAGACACACTGAGGCTTTGCTGGAGCTTCACAACAGCCATGGTGCAGTGATACCACTTACTAACTAAGCAGAAAGTGAATTAAGGAGTCTGTGTGAGCCAAACCTCCTTTGGTCACCTGTGTATCCCCACCTACTGAAGATGCAAAGTGAAAACTTCCCACACAGCACACCTGGACTTCCCAAATCATTTCTCACTGCCAGTTTCTAGTCTGCAACTGACCAGCAATGGGAAATGAGAGATTAACAGGATTCAAATGGCTGTGTAGGACTCCTCACAACACCATGACACTTCTGCTGTTTGTTAACTGTCCAAAACGAGTCACTAGCCTAGCACAGGTCTCCAGATGCCTGTGTGGCCCTTGCTGAACATATTCCTGTGCTGACCATCCATCTTTGCATCCCTACCTTGGACCACCAGGTACCAGTCTTCTCCCCAAACCTGACTCTGTGCAGCAGGGGAGCTGCTCATTGAGACTGAGGTGATTGACCTGCATAGCCAGTTTAGCTGCTATTACACATAAGCGTACACACACACGCCTGTATCTGTGCACATGTATGCATATACACAGGGGCACACGTGCACTCCTCCTGTGTGTGGTCCGGAGCGAGCAGAGAACCTTGTGCCCAGAGGGAGGAGGCTCCGCGCACACACGCTGCTTGCACAGGACCCGTCAGGCCCTGATGGGTGCCGAGCCTTTCCTGTGCAAGCATGGCGCTCCAGAGGTGCAGAAACAGGGAGAGCTGCACCACCAAGCCATGAGACAACCGCACCCCACAAGGTCCCCCTCCATGCCTTGGGACAACACGTCTGAGTCTGGCTGCGGCACCCCTGGGGACAGCAGGTGACGTGCCTTTTGTGCCCCATGGCCAAAGCACACGAGTCCTCTGGCTCATTCAGCAGTGCCCGCTGAAATCAGGCCTGCTCCCCGCAGCGGGCGGCTCGGCCCGGAGCCGTCCAGGGCTGGCGGCGCTGCCATGAGGCGGCCGAGCTGGCTGCCTGCCTCAGCGCAGCGCCTCCTGCCCCGCAGGCCCGCGGCTCCCTCCGGCAGCCAGTCCTCCAGCGAAGCTGCGGTGACACAGCACAAAGAGCAGCGTTCACTCAGAATCATCGCACGGCTCGAGCTGGAAGGGACCTTAAAAGTCACCTAACGCCATGCCACTGCTATGAGCAGGAACACCTTGCACCAGACCATGCTGCTCAAAAACCCCATCCAGCCTGGCCTTGAGCACTTTCAGATGAATCTCCTTCCCCTTCTGCGAGGCAGAGGGAAGGGCCGAGCTGGATGTTGAGCTGTGTGACCAGGCAGCCCAGGGCCATGCACGGCACCATGCAGGCAGAGGTCTCCTGGAGCCTGCCTGAAACACTCCAGCCTCCAGGTCAGTTCTAGGGGAGGTGAACCAAGCAGGAGCTCATTTGGATCAGGCACCCACAAGCTGTGCAACAATTTCTGCCTGAGCACTAATGCCTGTGCCACCACTGTGGCCTGAATTAGCAGGGGAAAGGAACACTGCATAGTACATTGAAGCAATCCCACGAATTCACATTTCAGTGAATTCACGTGTGTTCTTCAGAAACTGTCCCAGGGAACAGATGCTTTTATTATGTGCAGATGGGTACAGGTGTTAAAACTGACAAAAGTACAGGGTAGGACAGGTCTGTACCCCTGCACAAAGAACAGGAAAATTTCCTGCGAAAGACTGCTGTAGGAGACCCCCCTTGCAGTTGTCCTTCCCAGGCGTGACAAGATTTACTCAAACCCAGCTGAATCAGCTTTCTCGGTACCTGCAGCAGCCATCCAGTGGAGACCTGGTGAGAGGTGCAGGCAGGTGGCCTCCCCCAACCCACCGGCACCTGCGTTCCTCCTTTGAGACCGAAGCTGTTGCTTTAGGCTGTGGAAAGTGTGGAAACACCTCAGGAGGAGGCAGCCTGTTCCAAGCACTGGGCAGCTGTGGCACTCTGGGCACAGAACTCTTTGCAAATGTGGAGGCAAGCACTGTCTGGGTAACGTAAGTTGCCCTGGATTTGTTACAACCAAAACATGCCAGGAAGCAAGCTGTAACTGAATGGATTTACCCCATCCAAGGTAGGGGAGTTGCTCTGTCCTGGGACCACCCCTGCATGGACTTTGCACGTGCACTCCTCTGGGGTCAGCTCCCCAAAGTTTTATTCCAGATTCAGTTTCATGGGAGGAAAAAATTGTTGCAACAGATGAGCTGACAGCGCATCATATCTGCTTGTCATCTCAGGGATGGGTGAGGGAGGGACAGAGGAAGAGCTGTAGGTGCACAAGGCAGAAAAAAGGGAAAGAGAAAAAAACAAAAATAGCCAAGATGAAAACAAAAAATAAAGCCAAAAATACCCAAACAACCCCCCCAGAATTAAGCCAGTCCATCTGCCTCTCTTTTAAGCCAGTCAATACCTCTCTTTCACAGCTGATTTCTCACTTGCTTGATGCCAATTGCTCAGGCAGGAATTACCTAATTATAGGTTGAGTTTTCCCGGAGTTTGCCTCACTACTCAACTGTGCACGATTCCCTGGCAGCATCTGTGCCAGCAGCTACTGTCGGCAGTCTTTGTGTCTGGTAAGTGTGCTGCCTGGAGAGGTATGAGAAGGTTGCCCCCACTTTTCAGGAAGATTTTTGGTTTCAG
Source organism: Passer montanus (assembly GCF_014805655.1). Taxonomy (NCBI): domain Eukaryota; kingdom Metazoa; phylum Chordata; class Aves; order Passeriformes; family Passeridae; genus Passer; species Passer montanus. Next base: position 4,641,692 of record NW_024364270.1, read on the forward strand.
GCCACACATGGCTGATAGCTCATGATTTCTTCTGTTGTCTTATGTCAGGAGAAAATGCATAGTGAGATTGACTTCTTTCACTTTCTTTTCTTAATTATTTTCTATTTACTTAACATGGGCAACACTGTTCATCCTATAACATTTATTAAAGGCAAGGGAGAAAAAGCATGACAATGATTCATTCACACAGAGCAAATTTTACAGGGAGGTTTCATTTATTTGTTGAGAAAAGAACTAAATTAAAACCAGAAGGAAAAAAGCCAAAATTAAGGAAAAAAAAAACGGGTAGGCTGGGAAGGGGTAGTCAGAAGACAGAGAACTGGGTGGGAAGGTGAGGCACAGGCATCTCTTGTCAGCCATCAAAGATAAATTGGATTACATCACTGGATTACATTGATTACATCATTCACACATACCTGAGGAGGCTGCTGCTGCTTAATCCATGGCTTTACCAGAAGAAAGGCTGGAGATTTCAGCAGCAACCCTATCCTTGTGCTTTTCTAATGCCAAGGGTTGCTGTGGCACAGCAACAAGCCCAATGCCCATCACATCAGCTGCTTTCTCACCAGCCCAGAGGGTGAAGCACAGGGGAAGCAGGGTCAGTGTTTGGCAGGAGACTGCAGTGTCAGCAGGGGTTGGTGGCCAGATTTCCAGCCCAAATCCTCCTTCAGGCCCAGCTCCTGATGGCAGCTGAGCCCAGGTGAGGTTTTCACCCTGCACCACTTCACTCAGTGGATTTATAGACACAGGATTATCAGAAGATTAGTGCACAAATACTGCAAAGATTTTTTTCCTAACAAATTAAAAAAAGAAATGTGAAAACATGGCTTTAGCTTTCCAAAGTTAAAGCTGCTGTCCTGGGTACACCAGGGACAAACCCACACATTTTGGGTGGGAAAAGGTGCCCTTTTCATTCATATTAGTATAACAGGAGCTGGCAGATTAAGATACAATAAACAAGCAAATATATTTTCATATGTTTGTGGTTTGGATCTCTGACAGCCATCAGGAAGGTACCTCTTTTTGTAGTGAAGAAAAGGCCACAGGGAGAGAAATATTTACAGCAATAACTTGCTTTATATGCTTGGACTGAGTAAAGAAAGGCCCAGTCTGTACCCTGCTGTTCAGTAACAGCTCATTTCTAGGTCTCTGACTCACTTGGAGCACAGCAGCCATGTACATTGTTTACTGAACTGCAGCAAACCTGTGTGCAGTGCTTACAGATAATGCCTGATGCTTTGTAGTGTAGCAGGCAGCAAATGCCTGCTGTGGGTGATTTATACCTGAAGCAAAGCTGAGGTACAAAATGAAACTCAAAGTTTCAAGGACTCAGGCTACTTCTGTAAGGGGAGAGAAGGTAGCAAATACATGAACTCCTCCTATCCACAGCCACTGGAGCTACAGCTGGACCAACTTCTTTTCCAGGAGCATGACTGGGCAGGCATAAATAGCAGGTTGTGCTCAAAGAAGTCAGCTGGGGACAGCAGACCAAAGTGGTATTAGGGAAAGGGCCAGTTCTGAGGATACAACATGCAATACTTTAAGATGGTGAGTAGGAGCACTTTGGTTGGGTAATTCACGTTACCTCTGTTGAGAAGGAGAGCCATTCCTGTTCAAGCTACCATATGACAATGCAGCAAAAACATGCCTGCAGTATGAGTCTCAAAACCTGGAGATATACCAGTCTTTTAAAGGCTATTTGATCCCATAGCTTACCCAATAATTTCTGGACATTTGAGGCTGGTTGCTCCTTTGCTGGCACTGCAGGAGTACTATACAGACAGCAAGATGTCAAGGCAGTTGCAGCACTTGAGTGCCACATGCCATGGTGGCATTTGCCTGGTGGCCCTGTTTGGAGTGTGCTCTGCCATCGTTGCTCAGAGCCACTGCCATCACTCACCTCAGTGGCCTGGAGCCCCTGCAGCAGCTGCCACACGAGTGCACCTCCCTCTGCAATAACACGGGACATAGCCTGCCTGGGAGCACTGCTCTGCCCTGCTTTCCACACCATTCCGAGCCTAAAATGCTCCTTTTCCAAATGAGTCCTGAGGAACTTGGGCACCTGCAACCCAGTTCTGAGATCTATTTTAAAAGAAAACCAAGCACAAATGATCAACTGCTAAGAAACACCACAGTCTCGATGGGTGGCTCATAGTCACAGCGTACCACCTCTCAGAATGGGCTGGTAGGGATTTAAAACACTGACAATTAAACACAATCCATGGGTATTGGTAGGACTTTTGAAAAGTATTTTTTGAGCAAAGTCTTGTGACAGAACACAGCTTCACTTTCAACAACAACTTCTAGCACTTTTGGGATTTAATTAATTATTTTTCAGCCTTTTAAAATCTGGTTTCAGCTTATTTCTCAGCTTATTTCAGCTTATTCAATGTTTTCATTACTGTTAACTAAATCCAGGGAGCTTTTGGAGTTTTAGTCTGAATTAAGCCTTTATTCCTCATTGTTTTAAATGCATGGAAGTCAACCGAGTTGTTTTGTTTGGTATTCTCCATGCCACGGTGAATTCTGTGCTGGTAGGACTGTAAATGGGCCATGTTGTTCATGAATTACTAATCCCTGTCACTCATATTTTCTGGGGAACACATGCTATATTTAGTCTTCATATTTGGAAAAATAAAGCTGGAGAACTCTGAGGCTTTTTTTTTCCTCATTAAGAGTCTTTAGAATATTCTCTAAAAATGATAATTCAAGTCAGATAATTCAGTCACCAAGTATAAGTGTTCTTCATTAACCATGGTGGAAATTAGACCCTTGAATTGAGAGGCTAATTAGGATAATTATATCTAAAGCCTGAAAGGAAACTATACAGACATTTCTTAAAATCTCATTTGTCCTTATGTAAATCTGGACCAACTCCACTGTCATTTTCTGGATTTACACCCAAGTAATTGAAAGCACTATTGAGCTCTTCTAAGCTCTCAATATCAGCAAAAGGCATTGAAGTAAAACAATTAACAGTCAGGCTGTGTTTTTCCCTGTAACTTCTAGATGAACTTAATATCACAGTGCTATTCTTTCCAAAGGTATTTTGCCATTCTGATGGATTACTTATTTAAGGAAAAAACAAACCAAAACCCATGATGTATTTAGAGGGCTGTCACCAATTTAAATAGCTGCCAACTTTTACAACATTAGCAAATGAAGAGAGTTGAAAAGTTCCAGTGTCAACTACTGCCTCCTCCAGGGGTGATGTTATTTTTAATGTGTTTTTCCTGTGGAAGGAACTTTCTCCTCTGCTGTTTCTTGTGACTGCCAGTTGCACAGAGACCACCACTTAGTAAAATCCACAAGTGAATGCTGTATATGAACCAAGTAGAAAAGTGGATAAAGTGAGTGAGGAACACCATTTAATCACACACAGGTATGAATTTTAGCAGTGTGCATTCATGTGCAGTCACCTGCCATGCAGTCATTAGGAAGGTGAGCCTTTCTTGGCTGTTATTTACTAGGAGGGTTGGGCAGATTTCTGACCACATGATGTGCTTTTCTGTCTCCCAGCACATCCCATCAGCAATATCAGCTGTAGACTGAGCTGTGCCAGTCTGTCCTATACAGAGCAAATGTGAACTGAAAGGCAGCCTGCCTAGGCAGCTATGAAACACCAAGCCCTGCCATCTGCTTATCTTTTTAATCCAAAACCTGTCACGAGAAATGGGGAGAGCTCAGCGCTCTCTCTGACCCAGCTCACCTAAGACAATTCCAGGAGGCACATACCCTCACATCTAAATTGTGCAGACAGGCAGACATTAAAAAAGCTGAAAATCCAAACCCTGTCCACCACCAAAAAATACTGTTATCCAAACCATACTTTGGATCTGGTTTTCCTCTCTTCAAAGAACTGGAGGAACCAAGAGCAAGAAGCAGCCTGGAGGAGACTGGATGCTTCAGTTGCATACAGTTTACAAAAATACATTAACAGGCAAGAAAGAAGGGGATGGAAAGAAGGGCACTGTAAGATAACAGCAGGACTACCAGCTCAGCCCAAGGCTGACTGACACCTACCAAGCAAATGCTAGCAAAGCTTCTTGGGATTCCTGGTTTTTCCATCATCATTTCAAGCAGACCAGCAATGGAGGAAGCATGCACAACCTTTACCTGTTTTCACAGGCAGTGTCTGGGACAGGAGGAAGGCCTCCAGGGAATGAGAAAAGAAAGAGGCTTCCTTTCATCTGGGTCAAAAAAAAGATAGAGGGGAGCCAGGTTCATTTAGCAGAAAAGTAGCTAAACTGCTTTTGCATACGGCTCTGAAGAGTATCCAGGATACCTGAAGCAGATGTGGCATCTGAGGCCAAAAGTTGTTCTCATTACTGATACAAAGTGTTTCTTCTTTTTTAAAAATTCTCTTCTTTGGAAGGTTTTCTAGTGCCACACACAGCAGTCAGAGAGGGACTGCCAGCCTTGGCATGGAAGGCTGCCGCATCTCAGGGAATGTTAGCTCGCCTCTGGAAGACAGCCAGTTCTGTCTCCTGCAGTTCTGGCATCTCAGCAGGAACTGGGAGTCATTGCCTTGCAGACAGCAGATATCCTCGGCTCGATAAACATGCAGGATGCTCTCAGTGAAACCAGAGACAAATGCAAATAGGCCCCCTCTGTCCAATCCCTAACTCCCATTCCCGTTTCACAGCACTTGCAGTCTGAATTCAAATTTAGGGAGTCCATGCAACATTCCATCTCTGGAGTTCAGCATCAGCCCTTCCCAAATGTCCCTTGCCTTATAAAACTAAAACCTTTAGGTTGCCATCCTGTAAGAACCCAAGTTCTGTAGAGTATCTGGAAATTAGGAACAGAAGAGGTCTCAATTTCACCAAATGCACAGTGGAGTTCAAGCTCCAGGACTGTACACTCTGAGGTTTTTTTCCATTTGTACTTGGGAATTTGATTTTTATATGTTAGGGCAAATCACTGCAAGTGACTTCTTTCAGCAGCAATAAGGCAAGGCAGCTTTCCATGGCCCAGGGCATTAAACCAGTCTGCCCCTCTGTGGCACAGCAAATCCAAAAAAGCCTTTCCCCTCTTTCCCAGTTCCATCAGTACTCTGACATTTAATGTCACTCGTGCTCTGGTGGGATTGGGCTTTGCCAGTCAACCTCCTTTGCAGCAGCAGTCAGATTTTAATCAAAATCTGTTGCTTGTTTTATGAGCAACAATAGACCTTTTTTTTTAACATAAAATTGGGGTTTCAGTTGCTAATGGCATATGAGTCAGTTCTCTCTGACTTTCCCATTTAACCTTGAGGATAATTAATCAGCTTTTTAACACAATCATGCCTCTCTGTCTTTGTCTTCAGTGTTAGGATGTTCTGTCAAGGTACCTGTGGAAGTGCAGGTTCAAGGTCAGAGCATCATAACAACCTTGCTACAATTAACATATGTAATTCTATGAATAAATATCTAATACTCTACACATTCAGAGTACATGAATTGCTATAGAAATGGCATTCTGTGAATTAAATATTATGCAGTGGACTCCCAAGCAACCCAAAAAATCTCTCAAAACACCCAAAAAATTTTGCTTTTGGTCCACTGGTCAAATCTGAGCAAAATTAGTTTTTTTCTCTTTTGTAGATTAGGTCTGAAGGATTGAAATGGGAATGAGGATCCCAGATAAGTACCTGATTTTGACCTAGAGGTTTGTGTTGGAGCTGTTATCAGTGTAGTTATAAATTATAACTTATTAGTTATATGTTTCTAATATTATTTTTTAAAATGTGATCTCCAGTATCTATGGAGAAAGAAGCAAAAGGTAAATATCCATAGGTAAATGATAAATATGTAGGCATTGGATTCACTATATTAATGGCAGTAATAAGTCTTCCAGAATGTTGATTATTTCATGAAGACTGTTAAAGTTTAGGAATGAAAATAGAATGAATGGAAAGACATTTTTATTGTGCTGGTGATTAAGAGAAGCAAATATTGGAACGGTGTGATGAGTATAACCCAGTAAATAGTCTCCATCTCCATGTTTCATCCTAATGAAATCACCCAGTGTTACATGGGTAGTCTGCTGCATGCTTAACACAGGATCCTAGCAAACAAAGTGACACACCATGTAACAATCTGTTGTTCCCTAAAAAGTTAGACCTGGACTTGGATTAGGAACAAATAAATTAAAGATCTAGCTGCAAGGGGAGAAGAGTGAGTTTCCCAGGCAGTGATTTTCCATACACCTTCCTTCCACTGCTTTTAGGAGACAGAGCTGGTGCCAGGCAGTATGGCAATACCCCTGGCTGGCTGACCAAGGAGAAGGTCATATCATTGACCTGGACATCGTTATACCACACACAGGCCATGCCAGCTCCAGAGGACAGGCAGCTTGCCCTTGAACGCTGGCTCAGCCAGGGATACCAGGGCTTCCTTTGCACCTTTTGGAAGTCACTGCAACCTGTCCTGGCTTGGCTACACAGCACATTTCCTGATTTTCACAGAATCACATTTTCACTTGTTCCAAGATGCTTGGAATTCAAATCACCAGCAATGTGTCAGAGAAATACAGAAAAAAATATGGAGCTGCAGTATGGGAAAGGGAAGGGCTCATTAAAACCATTGTATTTTAAACATTTCTCTGTACTGCATGCAGAAATCCTTTACATGTGAGCGAGCTGGTTTTTTATTAGAAGGGAAAAGGAATGCAGGAAATGGTGCCTGCTTCCTCATTAGCAACTCAGTTTTCCTACAGCAGTTATGGGTAAAGGAATACAATATGCAATATCCGCAATCCTGGCAGAAACAGTTTTCTTCACTCTATACAAATATAATTAAGAAACTGAGAGGATACCTAATACATTGGTTTTTTAAATTTTCTCTTTTTTTTCCAAACAAATGATTACACTTGCATCTGTTCTTGAATTCCCCATGATTTAAAATAGAGTCTGAAACCTTTATGAATATGAAGCCCACTAGTATCTCATGATGAAAAATTAATCACATGGGCATTAACTGACTCCAGGCTATGCAGTAAATCAGCAATGATAAAACCCTGGAGTCTTAAACTCTGCCTCCTCCTCTAGCTGATTATTGTCACTCCATGGTATTTAATAGCTATTCCAGCAGAAGACCAACTGTTGGTTTGTTATTTTTACAATAAATGCCTTTATTGTGAAAAGTTTGAAAAGTCCTCAGCATTTGCTTTCTTTAAATTGAATATTCATGTCTCCTGTTCTCTATTGAATCATTCAATGACTTTTAAACATAATTTTTGAATAGTGATTAAAAAAATGTGAACAGATAAATAGTAAGTCAAGAGAAATTCTGACATCTAAGATTTTAACAAAATATGACAACTCTCAACCTTGAGGAAAGAATATGGATAAGGAATGGCCAGTGCCTCATGGCACATAAAAACAGTGCCAGGGAGGAAAATTATGGAGGGAAAACACATGTCACATTATGGAAACTAAAGAAAGGTACATGCACACATTTCTTCGTACAGACGTGGGTGTTTTTTACGAGTGGAGCAAATTTATTCCAAGTTCAAAACTGGAGCATTTGGAAAGCTCACGATGACAAGTGCAACACCATTAGGAGCTGTAGAGGCAGCATTTCAAGGCACTAGCATTTATTCTACCTTCTGACGTGAACACCCACTCATTCTGACAACAGGAATCCAGAGGGAATAATGATAAGAAATTTATTTCTCTGCATTTTGATATAAATTCAGACTTCATTATAAACCTGAGCAATGTCAAAATGTAAAGGTACATTTGCTAAAAAGCTGCACAGTTCATGAGATCATAAATGCTGTTTGCAGATGCTGCTGGTTCAGGATCCAATCCTAACCTCAGGAACAAATTGTTGTAAAACTCCAGAAGAAAAAATCCACTAGTTTCCTCCAATGGTTCATGGAGTCAGATTTCCAAGACTTTCAGAGATGTTTCCTACATTTTTATTATAATTTGATCTTTGATGTTAAAATGCTACAGCCAAAGTCAGTCAGTTACTGAATCAATAAAAGGCTTTTGAAATCATATATTAATCATATTTACAAAGCCCTTGAGACACCACAGAAAAAATAGTTAAAACTCAAATATGTTAAATACAATAGCAAGAAAATAATTGATCTTCTTAATGCATTTTAATTCAACCATGTAATTTTTTTTCAGCAGGAAAAGCAATGTGAACTATTATTTAAAAAAATCTGGTATCAATCATCTGCTCTAAAGTGCTAGGCAATTAATTTTATTGGTCTGGTACTCTGTCAATTCAGTATCTTCTGTTTATAATCACTTGAATATATTTGGATTAGAGGTTTGGGGTCTGAATATGCAGAGGCTGAAACTTGCTGTTTTCAGCAGGGACAGACATTTTTCATAAGTGCTAGCTATTAAACAAACAAGATGCTACCAATACTGGATTGGTATTGGAGAGGGTGGAAACCTATGACTTTTACAAGAATTGTTTCTCTTAAAATGTTTCAGTCTTATGAGAAGTCAGAACTACACAAGAAAATTACTTTTTCCCTACAATTCAATGAGGAGGCTAAAAGCACTGAACTCCTGCTGTATTTCACTATGAAAAATAAGCTTGGAGGTCCTAGACAGGCTTCCTGTGCTCTAACACAAGTAAATTTAGATTCATTATCTAAGGCCTAGCAGATGGCAAATTTATCAGCTGATGATTTATGGCTTAAATAAGAGTTCATACAATTATTTTCAAAGCAGTAAACCTAGCAACTTCCCACTACAGCCTGTTATTCACTGGGTGCCCTGAAACACGAACCTGTGTGGGTTCCCCAGGCACAAGGCTCCTCTCAAGCTCAAGCCCTGAGCCCCTCATGGCTGAGGCGCCAAACTCAGCACTGCTGATACCAGCCCGTTCCTTCGAAAGACCCGAGGATCAAAGCACATTCCAGAGGCTCAGGACAGTGAGGACAAGATGTGCTATCTAAATAAATGTAATCCACACCCAGTCATTTCTTACCCACTCCTAGACACTGAGCTTCAGGAACAGAAATGTGAATCTTTATCTCAGGCTGTTGCAAGTTTACAGCCCAGGACACCTTGAGATATGTAGACAGACTGTCTCCACAGCTCCTAATGCTTTCCAAGGTAGCTACTCCCCTGCACCAGGACAGGAGAAAATCAGTTTTATGGATTTTATCTTTTTCCACTTGGCAACTACAATCTACCAGTCTTCCAAGGGGAGAGGAGAACTTAATGTCTTCCCTTTGCTACTGCTTCTCCATGGAGAAAGGTGTGGAAGCTGGGGCTGCTTCCCTCCATTCACGAATGTGAGAGTCTATATTTTCCCTTCTACACTACAGTCCTTTTCTGTGTTCTACTCATCAATCAGCCTTCATCTTTCCTCCCTCTTCTTTTTGAACTGGGCCTTCTTATCTCCTGTCTTCTTCTCTCCACCCACACACCCGTGGAGTTATTACCATATTTCACTGCCTCATGAGCTCTACAGTCAAGCAATGACACAGGAGGGGAAAAATTCCTGCTTTTTGCGTGATAACACATTGGATTCTCTTGTAACTCCTGCAGCACTTAGGATTATAGCCCAGGTGGCAAACTTTTTAACAGAGGGAGTCCTAGAACAAAATGATCCTGATAGTACTTGCTAATTACTGCCAAGACTTAAAATGTGTCTCACTGAATAATTCTGCAAGGTGACAAAAATGTCTCAGATTCCGGGGAATGTAATTTCCGATACTTGCTGCATTATAAGCACTGGTTGTTTGGAAATGCCAAAAAACCCCCTCTGCTTACCTACACCACAGCTTGCAAGATTTACTGAGCTGCTGAAATTCAATCGTAAACACCGTGGTAAGGTGAACTGAACCACATCTAATCTTGGCACTTTAGGACCTGTCTTTGTGGGACTGCTGGAGTGCAAGGGCAGAGCTACCTCCAGTGCCAACAGGAATGGCAGCAGCAGCCCTGCTGTGGGGCACTGCTCCTCAGGATTATACTCCTAACACTGGGACATTAAAAAACCCTCATGCCAGTAACATCTCCAGTACAGCCAACACTGGTAACAGATTTAAATTGTTTCAGCACTTTGTGACTATTTTGTACTTTTCAGAACTGCATCAGTAAAAGTCTCAGAATGTTTCTGATTTTAGGAAAAAGTTCCCAAGCAGTTTATTTCCTCCATACACACACACACACACACACACACACACACACACACACACACACACATATATATATATTCCTCCAATATAATCCAGCAGTTTCTACAATCACTTTCAGTGCTCCAAAAGCAGTGGCATATAAATATAATCCTTACATATGATACCAAATCTAAAGTTGGTATCTCAGTGGATGTTACTCTAATCTGGAGCTGCCTGTTCCTCCATGTACACAAAGAAAGCCCTGCTATGTATTTTCTCTCAGCATCCCCATTTTAAGGTAATATTTAATCAGATGCCTAGTCTGCAAAATGAAGACATCCACTGAAAGTAGGTCATGATTCTTATCAAAAGCAAGATCATCCATTGTTTACCAGGAATCTCAAAATAAGAACAGACTAAAAAATCTGTTCAGAAAAACACTACCTTTTTTTAAAATACCTTTAATGGAAATTTTATCTTTTATAGTGATTTCTGCTGTTGATGGCTTAGGACACAGCCATGCACGACAGAGCATTACTGATGTGCCCTTAATCCTGCACTGGACCAAAGCCTCACTGTAACAGCTCTTTTATCTGCTGGTGACTTTGTGAGAAACAAGCTGTTTGCTGAACCAGCACAAATGGCGTCCCTATGGAAAACCGTTTTATTTTCTTTTTGCCAGGACTGTTTTTAAAAAGAGTCCTTGATCTATTACACTGCTTGATCTATTACAGTAATAAGCATTGCTTACAAAGTCTGGTCCTTTATTGAACCATATAATAAAGAAGGATCTGTATTGCTATGTAGATGCATTACATCTATTACATTTTTGCTATTGTTTTTAGTTTCAGAATGCAAAAAATAGAATTCTTATTTCTGGAAGTAATTATTAGCTTAATATTCCATTCTATTAAGGGAGAAGTAATTTGCATAATCCTAGATCTAAACATCTATTTCTAGTGTCGTTAACAGAATACAAACGACACCTTACACAAAATGATACTGCAAAACCATAATCGTGTTAATTACAGCCAATGCATTTCCAAAGTGTTACATTCATTACTCTCTTGTTTTGTTTAACTTTAATAGCAATGGCATCCACAAGTACTACAGTAAATAGAACAACTATTTAATATTTGGGTTTACCAGTGACAAAACCACACAGTTTCTTAGATTTCAAGATCAAAATTAAACTAAACAGAATTTTGCAAACTGAACATTGAAAGATTCTCTCTCTTAACATGAGATTTAAAAGAACCTGACTAAAAAAAATATACAAGAGGATAGATTAACCTAAAAAAGTATAGAAATCGTTCAGCAATGAAACCAGGAGTTTCTACCACTAGCAGATATGTCATGTAACAAAAAGGAAATTTAGAACAGATAAATACAATTCTAGTGAAGTCTGGGAGCCACATGCAAGTGAAGAATTTAATCTTCCTTAATCTTTTCACATGGTGTGATTAATCCCCTACCTTTGGGCTCTGGAAGATTACTTCTAGAGATAGCAACAAAAACAATATCATTTTTTCTGCATATAAAATATACAGAAAAAATATAAAATATGCCACTATAGAGTTATGTTCCTAAACAAAATGTTGCATTCTCCTATCCCCTCTTACACATGTGATTCAGCAGCATGAGATTTGCAGCACAACAGAACAATATTCTTTGTTGTGCGTGGTTCCTATTTAATGATGCTCTTTGTATAGCTGCCAAAAATGCTGAAGGTCAGCTAAGCATGGATGAAAATGTAAGGCCACACTCAGGTTGCATAACTTCCACTAGAGCAGCTAAGCAATACCTGTTTGGTAACCAGGAAGAGCAGCAGCACGGCCAGGGAAGGTGCTGAGCAGCACGGAGCTGGCTGGCTCAGCAATGGGGACAGCAGCTCAGGAGAGCTGGGGAACAGAGGCTGCCTCAGTGTGGTCCCAGCACCTGCAAACCTCTGCTCAGACTCGACCCCCACACAAACCAACAACTAAAAACCACTGTGTTCCTGTCATGGAAATAGATTATTCCTATTCTCAAGAACTGCACATAGGAGGCAGTTTCAAACTAGTCCCACTGCATGTTACTAGACACATATACTAAACTCGGGGTTTTTAAAATGCAAGAAAAAAGAGAAACTGCCTGCCTGTATATGTGAATCTGCTATCTAACAAATAGGATTACCTTGCTTAAAATATACCTACAAGTCCTTGTGGTGGGCTGAATGCCTTCAAAGTATTCTGATTATTTTCATGTGGGGCAGAATCTAAGTTTGCTAAGGGCTACAGAAAGGTGAGTTAAACATCAAGATTTTTTTAAAGCCATTCTTTTACTCATAGGCTGTTGATGTCTAGAGAGGCTACCTGGAACAGAGGCTAGACAGAGTTAAAGGAATAAAGTAGGCATTTATTAAAAGGCCTTCAAAGGATGAACCTTGGGTGGTACAAGAGCCCAGCTGTGTCTCTACCCAAGATGGATGCAAGATGGATGTCCAGTCACGAGTTTTCACACTTTTAGAAGTTTTGGTCCCTTAGCATATTGGGGTTAAATGTCCAATTACAGCTTCAGGTTATGAAGTCCCATCCTCCCAGATTGCTGTCCTCAATTTGCTGTTGTTTACACTTTTGGGCCTGAATCTGCAATGATGTCCTTGGGACTCAGGCTGGAAAAAGATTGTTTTGTCTAACTAAACTGTGAGGAGAATGTGCTAACACTTTATATTAAGTTCACAGTTACACACTAAGGCAGTACAGAAGCTGAAAAATATGGAAGCTAAAACTTAAGGCATCACTATTAACATCAGTATCTCTGAACTTTATGTCGTATTTCAAGGCTGGATCAGAGTTGAAACATGTCCATGGGTACCTAACTTCCACTTTCCATGGAGGCCAACCCATATTTAGAAATATAAAAATAACAGAATAATGGTGAAAAATTGAAATATTCTCTGTGAAACAGTGCATGAAGAAAAAGCCATAGGCTGTTACAACCCCAGTGAATGCCCCAACACACTGGTCCCTGTGGTTTTGAGTGAGTTAACACATTGTCCCAAGTTGTCCCTCTTGGTAACCTCTTTGGTCCCTGTCACTGTGTCAAGAGATCACTTGTTCCCCTGGCAAAGGGCAAGCTACAGCTAGGGACAGCTTTAAAAATCGGGATAGCTGCGAGATGTCTTGAGCTATTGCATACCTAAGGCCTAGGCACCAAGGAACATTAACAGCCCAAGCAGCCTCTGCAATGCAGGGCCACTGCTGGAGCAGGTCAGAAACATTAGCAGAGCAGAAATGGCAGAGATAGCACCCAAGCAGAGCCCAGAAGACAGACTGAGCTGCTTCTCAGGGCTACAAGCAGCCTTTCTCTTAAGGCGTAGACTGGATAGCAGTGAACCCAAAATATTTTCTAAGACAGATCATGTTTACATCCAGGCTAATTACTGAAGATGACTCCTAAGGATAAGGAAGAGCTGAACCCAGCAGTAAATCTGTTCTTCTCTCCAAAGACTAAGTTAATGCCTTTTTTTAACCCTTGAGCTGGTGCACATCTTGTAATGAGCTTAGACTCCAGGACTGGAACCAAACAGCCAAATCCTGAGAAAGCACCCACTTCTGCAGACTAGGACAGAGACGTTAATGCCTTTTTTTAACCCTTGAACTGGTGCACATCTTGTAATGAGCTCCAGGACTGGAACCAAACAGCCAAATCCTGAGAAAGCACCCACTTCTGCAGACTAGGACAGAGAAAGAAGGGACATTCTTCTCCAAGGGAAAAGCCTGTCATGATCCCAGTTCTGCAGACAGAACAGGGAAACAGTGGTTCAAAATTGAAAACAGAGAATTCATAAAATATAAAAGGACAGAGAAGTCATAGAAATATAGTTCCTGCCTCAATGAATCTCTAGACTCAAGAGGTTTCACAAAAAAACAGGTCATAAAAAAGTTTTATATAACTGTCATTTTTAAATTCTTCTTTGTATCTCTGGCATGCAAAAGTAAAAGTCCCATATATTATAAAATTCCTGGACTTTCTTCTTCCCAGTAAGAATGACACAATTTAAATCAAATGACCAGAAGGCTGTTCATGTAACAAAATATTTTTAACCTTTCAAAGAAACTGCAGTAAATCTGAAAGTAACCAGATGTGCAAATGGTATAAAGTAATGTGAAATGAAAACTATTCTCTTTATTTAGACAGCACCTTGATTCGGAATACAAAAGCTGCTTCTGCAGAGAAACCCTGCTGCTCCCAGGCTTCACATGTTCTATGCCACAGTTGTTAGACTACCACAGAGCAAATCACTTCTCTCTGGCCAGCAAGTTGGTCAGTGGTTTGGAGAGTATTGCAGAAACTTGTGCAAGAGCAAAACTGTCTCATCAGCTCATTACAGCAGTAAAATGCAGGCCCAAGCAGCTGCTGAAGTGCCAGGGCTGGTGGGAGCTCCCGATGCTGTCCAGGCAGAACAGGGCACACAGCTCCAAAACCTTCTACAACGGAGATTTCTCTGGGCTCATATCAGACCTGTCATATTAAGCACCTTCCTAGAGCACATGGCAGCAACAAGGATGGGATTCTCTTTCCTGCCTGTTTAATTCTCCCCTACCCCGCACCTGCCAAAAGATTCTAACAAAAACAATTACTGTCCTTAGTTCTTTAGTAAAGAAATCACTCTAGTGAGCCCAGAGTTTCACGATTATTCATCTGGAGATGTCCATAAGAGTGTATTCGTCAGGAAAAAAATTATTAACATGTTTTATATTACCAGGAATGTATGTAAAATGTCAAAGGAAAGTTGCAGTCCAACAAAGCATTGTTGACAAAACAGCTGAAAGTACTTTGGTAGTTTGAGTCTTCTGAAGAAACTGGAAAAGGAAAAGCATAAATTAATGGAGGGGACAAAAATCTCTTTTCTACTTGTAATCATCTCAGGTATAGCAGGTAAATATGATTTATGCCTATGGTTTTAAACAGCCTCACTAAATTTTATTTAATAGTAGATTTTAAAAAAAGCCATTACTCTTGGTATTATGCAACACTGAGAAATGCAGAGAGAACCAATTTGATACCGTTGTCAGCTGCAGCTGGTCAAGTTACTCAAAAATCTCCTCCATCAAACCTGTAGTTTTTAGGACCCAGCAGAAAGGGAGGTACATATACAAGGGCTACTGGGCTTAAAGCAAATACTATGGTGAAAATTCTGGGAAAAAAAGAATTAGGGAAAAACAGAACCAAGAAACAAATCCAGAATAAAATGCCTAATGATCAAAGACTGAACTGTCTCAGGTTTTTCAAACAGAAGTGCTTTAGTGCCTGGGTAAACTTTTCCCATAAGTACACAGCCTTTTATACCAGGACCACAACTCAACCCATTGTAGTTAAAATTAAGAGTTGTACTAAGCAATGTAATATAAACTAATTTTCCAGAGAAACTGCCATAAACTCATGGTATGAAATTATTCTTAACTCTTCTAGTTCAACTGAAATGAACTCAATGGAAGATAAAAACGCTGCATCTCCTATCAGAAAATTCTTCATTGGCATACACCACAATGCTTCCTGACCCAGTGCTGAACAGGCTCACAAGTTATATTTTCCCCTTTATAGTCAAAATCATGATGTATACAAAATATTTTAATTAAAAAAAAACCCCAAACATTTAATCTGGCTAATTATGAAGGCTACAAAATCCACCCCTTGGTTTATAACTTGAAAGTTCAGTGGCTCAGATCATACTGGCAACTTTTAACATGCCAAGAAAACAAATTATATCTAACTTGTGAAAACACTCAATCCACCAAAAGAGGCAAAGCTGACCCTTGGCTTGAATGTACACAGGATCCTCAGCAAGTGGATGGAGACTGCACTGCACATCTTCTGCTGCAGAAATCAGCTACACTTCCTCACACTCAAAAATGTCAAGCTCATATTGTTCACAACCCAGTTTTCCATAGTCTCAGATGGTTAGCTGTTGTTTTGGTTTTTTTTGAATTCTTTTAAGCCTTCTGATGTTTACATTCTTGTAACAAATTTTTTATGGACATTATGTAAATAATTGTTTTGCATTCTTTTCTGGAGAAGGAGAAATTTGATGGACTGTTGGTTTGTCTAGTGTCATTGGAGAGGTGGAACTTTCACTCTCGAATCCACTGTCACTTTTAGAAATCTATAAATGTTGGAGTCAGAATTAAATTTCTCTTTTTTTTCCCCTTATCTGCATCTTTCTATTTTGTGTCTTAGACTGACAGTTAGCCTTTATCTTCTAAGAGAAGAAGCATCTTTTAGTCTCTAGCATGGACTTTTGAGGGTGTCCATTTGACAAGAAGACACAATGAAACAACACATATAAAAATCATTCTTTATTAATGCTTTCAAGTGTCATCTTCTGAGTCATGATCCTCAATTTTTTGGAGTGGCCGCCTAATACCAATTACTAAGTCTACGGAGAGAAGCTCTGTAACACAATGAAGAACTGAAATGACTAACTGGTATTTGCAATACACTGACTCTAAGCCTTCATCGTTTACAGGCAGTGGCTGATTTTTCTGGAGTAAATTAATGGCTTCAAGATAGAATTTGGTAAATCCACCTCGTTCTGCTGTCCCGTACAAGGCCTTGGGAATACTTAGCAAAGCATCAGCAACCACATTAGATACAATTGCTACCTCTGACTGCTGACACCGTCTTGCATAATCCCGAATATAATAATGTAACAGGATTTCAAAGTAACCTCCTACTGGCAAAACTGATCCCGCTTCTATGAGGCAGCTGGAGTAATCCTGTGCAATACCTGCACGACTCTCCTCCTGTTTAAATGGAACTATATGGCAACATGTTTTCTCTAGACCTTTGCCAACATGCAGGCACTCACAGGCAGCGACTGCATCAGTGTTATGTGCCACTAACACAGGAGTGCTGTGATTCTTTTGATTGTGGATCAGCAGATCACTTTTATCAGGGTCAAAAATTTTCCTCTCTGTTTCATCACTAAGTGCTTTCAGCTGACATTCAGAAACCTGGTTACTCTTACAAGTATTGCTCTGGCTTTCACCTTCCGCTTTCCATTCCTGCCTCTGATCAAGTGTTTTAAACAGCTGCTGCAGCATTGTGAAGGCCTCCTGTAAAGCAGCAGCGTGTTGTTCATTAACGCCATCGACCGGCCCACACAGGATCAGGCAATGGGGCTGGAAGGCACACACGCGGGCCAAGCCAATGTGGACACATCTCTTGGAGACGAGCAGTAAGGGCTGGCAAAACGTTACCACTGCAGTTTCGGTTATTTCTCGGTCCATGCTATCACCAAAAGGCACGTAAGGGGAGACACCAGTGATTTCACTGATAAGGGCCATTTCTTCCGATGATAAGCATTCTACCACAGACACACCATATAATTTGGCGTGGTAGATAACTATTTCTTCTTGCTTCACACTTGACAGTAACAGCTTAACATTGTTACTCTGAAAGTGTTTCATTAAGGCTTCTGTCCTCGCAGTGATCCAGCGCAGGGAAGCCTGATACTGACCTTCGGAGTCCACAACAAACTCGACACCGGGGGCCGCCAGGGCGGGCCGCAGGGGCTCGGTGACGAGCAGGGCCCGCAGCTCCCCGTCCGTCGGGCAGTAGGCAGCGAAGTCCCTCCGGAGGACGATGCCGGGCAGGACCCTGGAGCTCGCCAGGGGCAGGCCGGGCACGGCGGCGTGCAGCTCCCCCTTCCGGCCGCCCGCGGAGCGTCACGGCCGCGGCGGGCAGCGGCGGAGGGGCGGGGAGCGAGAGGGACCGAGGAGCGGGACAGGGAGCGGGCGGGGAGCGGCGCACAGAGCCCAGAGACGCGGAGGTGCGACACATCTTTATTGGAGGCGGGCCGTAACAGTTCAGATCCCTCACAGAGCCGTGATCCCGGGGGCCGGACAGGGCGGGACACGCGGGACGGGGAAGCGGGCGCTGTGTCCTGAGCGCTAATCTTCCCGCTTGGCAGAGAGAAAGGCCGGGGTGGGGCATAAAGGAGAAAAAGTTAAGGAGAAAAAGCTCACATAATCTCACCCCGAAGTTACATCGTTCGAATTATTTCTGCCACAGAGTAGTGCAGCTTCACTGTAAACATCCCAAACCCTCCACTTGCGGCTCCCCGGCCAGAAAGAAGAAAGAGTGTAATGTTTTAAGAGCTGATTTTTTCTGCCCCCCAAAGACTGACTAAGCAGGAACATCAGTTCTCCAACACAACAGCCCTCACAAAAGATCTGATATATATGGCACAAATTTGACAAATCTTTACATGTCTCCGAACAGCATAGAAACCCATCAAGAAGGCACTGTTTACAATACTTGAATATCTGCTAAATTTTCTGTGATTTGCGGGTACTCCTGAAATAAAAATAATTAAAACTTAGAGATGTACAGAATTTTTGTTACACATTATTTACACAAACAATGGTAATAGCCAAAAATAACAGCCTTTAAGAAACACTGAATTACAACCCTGTTTCATAAACATGAACCTTGGAAGAAAAAAAATATTACCAAAGGCACAGAAGGGCAGCAAACAACAAACAAAAAAGAAGAAACCACAACCATTACTTTTTACAAGAAAACTTTGCAAATAATATGTGAGATTTCACAAGTGGGAGGAAGGACATGAAAACCAGACTATACACCCTCATCAAGTGATATCAACTATTTAAAAGGAATCAACACATGAAATTCAAGAAATATCATCTACTGAAAATGATACTTGTTGCATTTCACATGGCATATTTACTTTTTCTTAGCTTAGGTAATCTGTACCCAATTAGGCAACCTGTACCTAAATGGCAAATTAAAGGCATAGAGTGCATCTCAAAACAAACCAACCAACCCGACAAAACCACATGGCAAATTCTGCAGATATTTCCTGTACAAGGAAAAAAACCCAAACAAAACAGGAATTGGAAATCAAATGTCAAAACAAGTGCTGTTATAAACTTTAAAATCTAGAAGGCCACAGCCCTCAAGCATCAAGCATCTGCAAACTGTACAATCAATTTTTATATATGTGCAGAGCTCAGTCTGAAGCAGGTAGTAGTCAAGATCTGCTGTACATCATGGCTAAAGAGGACAATGGTGACACACTAAAGAAAAGGATCCATACATGTCTGTGACCAACTGTACAGTAAAAAACAGGGAAGAAGTTTCTTTGTTCTATTCAAATGAGGGAACATACAAAATCCAGCAAAATAAGAATTACCAGGTTTTCACTGTATTTTTCAGAATTTATCTAATCATAAAGTCTTGCAGAAGTCTGCAATTTTACTTTTCAAGAAGTTTCATCACATATCCTTTACCTTTCCAGATCATCACTAAGACCACTTTTTCAGCAGACTTCAACTCTAAAAAATAAGTTGAAAAGGAAAACAAGCATAAGGATTTTGTTTTGCTGTGTTCAAGCCTTTCACTCATCTTGAGCTAAGCATGAACTTCAGCTATGGATTATCTTTTTAGTCTGACATTGCCCAACACTGCCAGCCAGCCAGCTGGCTGGGTCAAATCCAGTCACTGCCATGTGAGCCACGTGAAAATGCATGCAGACTGTGTTATTCACTGCTCTTGGACAGAAGTGATTGAAAAATCAGCATGAAAAGGCAGAAGGACATTTCTATTTACAAGGAAGATAAAAGCCTGAAACTATCAGTCAAGAGTTTCAGCACCACAAATTTAGCAGAGTATTATTCTAGGGGATTGAAGTTATTGCCTGATTCTCACTCATTGGATTATTCTCACATTCTGAGTGTGTTTAAAGGATTGTAATGCATCTTAAGACAGGTGAAGCCTTGACATCTGAATGCAATAATGAACAGACAAATTCCAGGCTAAGAATGTCAAAGTGAATGCCGTAACACTCTGCTTTCTTAATGCCATTTCATACATGGGTAACTTCAGTTTCCATTTAGAGA
The DNA here is from genome assembly GCF_014805655.1 of Passer montanus. Lineage (NCBI taxonomy): Eukaryota > Metazoa > Chordata > Aves > Passeriformes > Passeridae > Passer > Passer montanus. Next base: position 4,661,677 of record NW_024364270.1, read on the forward strand.
CTGAGGCATTTGTAGTTATTTTGTTTGTTTTTGAAGGGACTTCCTATGTTCACAAATTTTGCCCCATCAGCTGTAGATTTAATAGAAATCCAACCAGGTTTGGTCTTGCCCATGGCTACAAGATCTGGTTAACGTAACACGTTCCAGAAAAATTATTCAAGACCAAACCATGCTAATGTGACGCTATACGAAATATGCTGAAGTTCACTGCTTACACAATAGACTTTTACACAGCCGAGGCCCATGGAAGAAGAAGGATAAAAGAGAAGGGGAGGTGTATGGAAGTGTCAGCCACAGAAATAGATAAGCTGGACAGATAAACAAGTAAACAGTATTTTTACTATATACTAGTGAGACTGATGCAGAACAGAAATGCAGATCATCTGGAGAGTCAGGCAATCTGCCCAAGGCAGAGGCATAACTGGCCACAGCAAAAAGCCAAACATGACTTTCAAACTGTTCCACTGCCCAGGATGGATTTAATTCCTGAGAGGATCCTCTGAAAACAAACTTGGCTGTTCTTCATATTGTGCCATTCATCCTCCTGTTGTCTCACCTGGGATACTGAAAATATGTTTTCATTTCTACAGCCCCTTTTTGCCTTGGTATGCTTGACTGGCACAGGGAACTCACCAGATAAATACCAGCACTACATTTTTTGCTGGAATTTTACAAATTCTATACATGCATATATTTCTTCAAATAAAAAATGTTAGAAACCCTGGTTTTTAATTTAAAGTTAAGCTTTGAATGAATTTGTATGGCTACAGCATACTAAGAAGGTGCATCCATGTATTCTGGTAGGTAGTATATGCTTGCAGAAAAAGAGGGATTTCAAACACTTGGATTTTCCTCTTATTTGTTTTGAGATATGTGGTTTTAGCCAACACACAACTTTTGAGCTTTCCCTGTGTAAACACACACATATTCATTTGTAACTCTACTCATGACTGTGACTGAATCCTATTCTACACTGCCTTTTGGAGATTCAGCTCAAGCTACACACTAAGCATACCCCTTGACATTTTGTTTCAAAAATACCCATGAGTCCTGGCATCAGCAATCTGCCTGCTGACCATGACATGGCCATACACAAATGTAAATCCAAAGCTGTAGATTTTTCAAGACTTACAAACATACCAGAAATCCTTGACATTTGCAATTCATGAGAGAGTAGACGCAAACAGTACCTCCCTGGCTGCTGTACTGTTAAAAATATGCTCCGTACAGTAGATGTGGGAATGTTTTTAAGAGGAATCTTAAGTTTTAAAACTATAAAACAGCTGGCTTACAAGCCTACAGTAATTCAGGATAAAAACCTCATACTTCCAAAACTAATCAAGGACATTATGTTGCAGATTTCCCAAAGACTTTAGCTTTTTACTTACCATTTCCTAACACTCACAATTTTTCATATAATAATGCATTTGTTTGACCTTAAACAAAAGTTTACTTCCAAACACCCAATGCCATTTACAAAAGCTGTTGGCTACTTGAAAAGTTTTTGTTACAAAAATGATAAGTTTATATGTAATGAAGTATGCCTGTTTATCATTCTACCATAATAGGAATCACATCCTACCTATGGGGTCTGACCTCAGTGTTTAGCTTGATCTATTCTGTGCTGAAGATTCATCAGTGTGACGCAATATAAACACAAGGCTGATGTCGTATGACTGCGAGACAGGCACACACCAGGAGCAAGAGTGTACTGGCACTTACACAGCTCTTACTGAAACTGGGTAGACACAAGTATGATTCTGAACCATGAATGCTGAGGCAAAGTTTTGTAAGTTGTTGCTACACAGTTTTTTTACATAATATTGCATCATTTAAAGTCCAGTTTAAAATATGGTCCCCAGTAACAGTTTGATCATTCCAGTTCAAGAAGGCCCTTGTTCACACTTCTTATTTGAACAAGACATTAATGATAAGCTGTAGCAGAACCAGGAGTAGAATGAAGACATAGTGCTTAAACTGCAAGGAATGGTAGTCCCCAGGTGATGAATAAGAAGTGACTCTATCTCGTAGCGCCACGATCTCCCTGTAAGATAGAAAACAATATCCTGTAAATTACAGACTAGACAATATGACATTGTCTACTATGTTAGGGTTGCCTACAGAAGGCAGCTTTAGAAGATAACTTTGAAACATCAATGAGCAATCAATATTTGAGAAGAGTAAAGACACATACCAGCCTCTAAGGGAAAAAAAATCCTGAGATTACTGTTCTGTAAACCATTTTAAAGCATTTTAATTATTACTACCTCTTAATGTCTTCCTGTGTTTCCTTTATAGACTCAATGGCACTCTGCAGTTCACCAAGGTCTGCCCCTTTTTTCCTTATTCTTGTACTATGCTTCATAAGTTGAGCTAGAAGGATACAGAAGCCAGATGTAATTCACTGAAGTGACTGCTGCCATAAAAGGAACAAAGTACAATTGACAAACTAAACCTGTATTAAAAATGAGGAGAAAATTTTCTAACTAGCTTCTATTGAAAATTTTATTTTAGAGTCACCTATACCACAGGACAGCAACTTAAGTACTTGAAATATCTTTTAAACACTCATCATATTGTTTAGCTTCTGTAAACATTATCAACAACAAAAATCTACCCTCTAGCCACACACTAATCTACAAATTAAAGCAATTAACCTTGTAAGAAAGGAAACAGTTTATGAACACCATTCTTTTCCCCTAGATATTAAATATGTGCACTTAAGCCTGCCTACACTGCATTTAAAAAGACAGGAAAATTTGCAATTAAAAACAAGAGCCATTCTGCTCCTTTGTTTTCCAGAACATGCTTCACATTGGACAGAACTAAAGCATTGTAAAAATGTTGTGATAAGAAGAGTATGCATGACACTGAACTCTTCAGTTGTCAAATAAATTTATTTTTTCTGTAAGTAAACATATCTTTTTGTACCTTCACTCCCAGAGGAATCCTGGTTATCAGGCTCTGGGGATGAGAAACCACACTCTCCTTTGCTCAGACTGGATGGCTTTCGTTTGATTTTTGGGACAGCTACCTAAAATTGATAAATTTATGTGTTATTTCCAGAGAACTGTAGCAAAGCAATACATTCCAACAATGGCAGTTAAAAGCACAATATCTAAGAGAAGTCCAAGTTAAAATTTTTGATGTATTTGAAGTCTGAATTTTGTGCATCTTCCCATTTAAGGGAAAATACACGTTAAAGTGCTGACCTCAAAGTGCATATTTTATATTCCTATCCAATCCAGTAATTTCTACCACTTAGGATGCAACACAGAAGTGAAAGACTTTGTATATTGTGTGTAAACAACATTTTTGTAGGATAATAGTATTTCCCATCAATCCCAATGCTCTAATGATCTTTATACAAATAATGTACAATATATACAAGTTCCTGGTTCTTGCATGTGCTGTGAGAACTGGAACATACCATTGGTGTCCGATGTCGAACTTTTGTCTGGATTGTTCCATCTTTTTCAAACTGGATCATATCATTCAAAGGGTCCCATGGTCTGGTACTAGACAAAGTAAATATTATTAACACTACAGCAATTGAAATAAGAAATATTTCCTTGCTCACAAACTACTCAGTATCAAGAGGCTAAAACTCTCCCTATACAGAAATCAGATATGGCATCATGATCTTATCTTCTACTTATGGTCCAGTCTTAACCTGCATGGCCAAGAGAGCTAAAACATGAACTTTATGTCCAGATCAAACCCCGCCAGCCAGCTGACAAGACCATAAACTATTACATTAACCAACAATACCACAGTCATTTTTTTTGCCAATCATATGTGATTGAATCATGAAAGATTTCCTGTTTCAGATACAGTTATTATTTTAGAACTACAGGGAAATTAGGGGAATTTAAAAATATTTAGACTGCTTTTTGTTGAGTTTTCTTTTTTCCTTTTAAAAGATGCCTATGAAGGAGAGTTTAAGAATCAGTTACCTCAAAAACTTGCTTTCATCCCAAAGTAGCTAATGGTAATCAAGGCTGGTTTCATGAGACACTAATGAGCTATGCAGAGTTTTCTTGTTCTGATTTTTTAAGAGCGCTTTTACAATTACAGTCTGATACAGAATTAAAAAAAAAAACAAAACACAACAGCATAAGACACATAACTCACTGGAGAACAACAAGCAGCCAAAGGAAAACACCAACGTCACCACTGATTACAGAGTTTTCAGGACAGAAGCTGCAAGTGAGCTGCAGGAAGGATGTTCTGACACAGAGCTTTAGCAAGAGTACATTAAGCAGGAATTTCCTTTCGTGTCTTTCTGTATGCCTTATAAGTAGCTGTTTCAGATGTTGTGAACACAGACCTACAGTTACATCTTAGCTTAACCTGACTTGAAGTAAATGTCATCTGAGGTAACTGGGTTAAGAACTAGGCATTGCTCTCTTCTCTGTTTGTAATCCACATGCCTAAATCTATAATCCAGATACCTTAACAAATGCTCCAGCTCACTGAACACATCTTTCACAGAAAGTGTAGAAGACTGCTCTCTACAGTGGTGGTGAGCTAGCATTATATGCTTGAAAAGAGGGAGGCTTCTTCCAGGGAATGCTGTCAGTGCAGACTGCTTTCTGGTACATGGCAAAATTTCTGTGGCACATCCTTGAGCAACAAGGGCTCAAGGACATCAGGAATATCGCAGATTAACAAGACAGATCTTAAAGTCTAACAGATTTCAAGTAGGGTTCTCTTTCTAATGGTTTTGCACAGGGTTCAAGAGTATGGGCAGTTCATTCAGCTGCACTATTGACAACTCTTCCAACAGAAAGAGGCATCAACAGCACTAGAGGATTCAAACCAAGAGAGGGTGCTTCACTGAGCATTTAATCTAGTTGGAGAATTTCCCTGCTGCAGTTGTGAAAGTCTACACAAACTTAATTAGAAGCTAATGAAATTCATGGAAAAGGAATTTACTGAGAATTGTTAAATACACAGATTCCTTGTTTGGTTCCAGGAAACCTCCCAAGTTCCAAATTTGCTGGAGATGTGTAGAGTACTCAGGATTTTTCTACTCTTCTCTGTACATACACTTAGGCAATGACCTCAATATCACCATTCTTGTACAGAAAGGCAAAGGCCTCCCACATTTAGTCATGGGAATATGCTTCCAGCATCCATGGATTCAAAGTTACTTAACTTTGTGTGTATCATTGTTGGCTATTTTACTTTTACAATCCCTACGATACAGAAGCATGCTGGGTACTACGAAAAATCAGCAGAACATGGGTGAAAACCATCACTAGTAAAGGGCTCAGCTTCAAGTTGACTTTTACAACATCGGTGAGAAAAAATCAGCAGAACATGGGTGCCCTGTGAAAACCATCACTAGTAAAGGGCTCAGCTTCAAGTTGACTTTTACAACATCGGTGAGGACACAGAATGCATCCTTCCAGCAGTCAGGGAGACAGCTGCATCTTCAGCCTCTGACACAGAACATCACACAAAGAGATTCACAGACACTCATGTGCAGGACAGATTTGACAGCCAGGCAGAGCCACCTGGTCCCAGCATTAACTATTGCTGTAAAGCTGCTATTCTCAGAGTTATTCTAATATATAACAAATTAAATGGCTCAATCCAACTATGCACGGGCTTCTCTGATTTTCAGACACTAGGATTGTCTGATTTCCAGCTGGTACACCCATATGTACCATATTTTCCAGTTTGGGAAAATCTGTGTAGATGTTCTGGTCAGTCTAGGGGGAAAAAAGGGAGGACAATGCACCCCAAACTGCCATGTCCCAAAAAATCTAGAACATAGCACAGTTATGTTATTATACATAAATAAGCTATATGTATCAGTTCTTTTGCTGCTGAAACCAGAAGAAGAGGCTCAGCAACATTACCAAGCACTCCAGAACTCACTCAGCATATTTATAGTGCCATTCTCCTGTGACTGAATCCTGATCGAACAGCTTGCATGTCCACTCTTCATCCCTAAGTTTCCTCTCTTTGGCACTCTTTCTCTGAGCTTCTTCCAGAATATATTTCTCCTCAGTAGCTTTTATTTGGTCTTTGTTATTTATTGCTTTTGTCACTTGTTGCCAAAGCCTGACAAATGAACAATATACAGAATCACAATCCAGTTGACAGAAATAACTGCAAAAAATTTCCTCAATTATAGGCTAAGTAAATGGACCACCCTCCAAAGAGAATATTACAATTTTAATAGAAGTTTTATCTACATTCCTATTAAGATTTCTCTGATTGTAAGGTATATAAATAATGATCTTATATTTAACAGCGTTACTTTCTTTTATCATCAAAGACTAGTATCATCAAATATGGGAAAGTAATGATAATTTGCTTCTATTTTGGAGAAAATTATGAGTTTTATTTTGGAAAAAACAAATACATGGTTCTATAATGAACTTACTTCTCTGACTCAAAGTCGTCTTGCTCTTCAAGCTTCACAGTATATCTATGTAATCTATGCTGCTTCATCTCAGATGGGTTCCAGAATGTCTCTGAAACACCTGTCTTCTTCTCACTAATAATAACTTCACTGTCCTGTAACAGATATGATTGGTCTCTTAATTGTAATTATCTCAGAGTGTCAAAATAACAAACAAGCAAGGATTAAGCCTTTTTTTTTGTAATAAGAATTTATTTTCTTTAGAATGCATGCAGTTAAGAATAATTAGATATGCTGACTTGAAAATTCAGTTTCTACCCTCTGTGCTAGGTTCTAGCTTGGAACAGAGATGCAATGGAATCACTACCACATTCAAAAAACGAGTGATGCCATGTCACCTCCCCAGAACTGAAACAACCTTAAATATTTCATGCTGGTGCCATAAAAATTCTTCATAGTACTAATGCATATATCAAAACATTTCACAAGATTCATTGTGAAGCAACATTTCATTTTCTTCATAAACTTAAAATTTTCCACCTTTGACAAACTGGAAATTGAACAATGTTGATTCTATACTTTCTGGAATACTTTCTGCAAAAGTAGTACTTCACTTTTTCTAAAACATGTCTTTTTTGTACTTAAGTGCTATTTTCACCTGTCTCAACCATCAGCCAGAATTTATAAAAGAGCATCACTCACTACTTACCCAGTGACCCTCTAAAAAAGCCAGAACTTCTTTGCCAAGCTTAATTTTCCCTGATATTTGGTTAACACTGTCATTGTTACCCAAAAAAGGCTGCAAAACAAAAACAAATGGTTTCATGTTTATTTTAATAACACACTATTTTTGTTTATATGTTTAGTCTTAAGGAAAAACGTGAATTTATGATATGTGCTGTAAACAGCCCTGATATCTTTAATATTGTATCTTCTTATTAATCTTAAGTCTAAAACCAGAGTATGTAGTTTCTTCTTTCCTTCTTAAAAGATTTTCTGAGTAAAAGTATTGTCTAACATATGTTGAAAGAAAACAGAAAATAAGGCATAAAAGTGACATGATATCCTGAAGGACACAGTCATTTGCTACAGTAATTTCATGGCTTTGCCAAGGACCATTCATTACTGGAGATTATCTTTTGTAGAAACAGCAACAATTGCCAGGGATTTTCTTTTGCCTTTTGACAGGCTGCACATGTATCCTGTGGACTGACAAGGCAAATTGTCAGTTAACACAGCCTCCCAACTTTAATGTTTCCTCTGTAATTTCAACTGAATACAGTTTTCCTGTCCATGTGCACACTTCTCGAAAACGTTTTTTTAATCAGTTTCCTCCTCATGGATGGCAAATGCATTTTTCAGAAGCCATCTAGAAGTACTTCAGAAACCTTTGTTTAGCTTATGGGAATGGACATTATGTTCATTCTCCTTCTTACGCCCACTCACAGTGTTCACTAACCTTGAGTTTGAATTCAATTGTTGCACTATAGCCAGTTTTCTCACAGGTGATGTTGACTACTCCTCCAAGCTCTAAGGTCATGGTTCCATAAAGAATTCCTGCGAGAGAAAAAAAAAAACAAACAAAAACCCCCAGCTAAAACAAATGTTTTTAATTGAACAAAACAAAAGCCCGAAGTTACTTGGGTACTAGAGTAAACATGGTCGTGCCAGAGGAAAAATATTATTTTCAGATGACCTTTCCTGTGTGATTCTGTGTATCCTAAAAGGGAATTCTGGAGTATATGGGTAGACAATACTGAGTAAGTTACAGCTTAAAAATGAGCAATTCTGCAATCCATTTTGTGTCCTTATTGACCTTCCAGAAAACTTTACAAAGCACTGGCCCATTTCCCATAGTGAATCTAAGGACAAATGTTGATAATTTATAATGAAATCACACTGTGGTGTAGATACTACATCGCCTTTTATGTTTAAAAGAGGAGAACAGTGGAAAAGCTCAAAGCTGCTCTAATAAAAGACAACTCAAACAGTAAATTAATATCATGTACAGACAGATAACTATATATATGATCTTACTATTTTTTACTAGTTATGAAAAAAAAATCTTTTCCTGTATCAAATGTAGGAATGTGCCCCCTGTTGACAGAGTGGCAAAACTATCCTTTGTCCCCACCTAAAGAGGAAAGAAGCCCAGAAGTTTTTCTCCTCGATCAGGTGAAAGGGCATCTCATAGGCCTAGGGGACTTCATCTCAAACTCAAGGATAGCTAATTGAACAGAAGCCAAAAAGTCCCACCTGGGCAATTTACTAGAAAAATATGTGAACAAAGAAACTAATTGCTTTTGTGAGGTGTTTTAGCAAGAGAAAGAACTTCTTGCACCTGACTCGTTTTTTTCTGTTTGTTAGTTTGCCTTTCATTAAACCTTTTTGTTTCCAACAGTGCAAACAGAAGTCATCCTGCTGATTTTATGCCTCCAAAGGGAGCTGAGCTATCTTGGGTGTGTTATATACCTCCAAGAGCTTATGAGACCTGGCTCGAGGAGGCACGTAAAACAGTCAAAAATTAAAACATGGCTTAAACAGATGTATTTTTCTCCTAATAAAATATGGGGAAGCCTAGAGCCACCAATCTTCAGAACACTCTCCTCCAGATGACAGGCTTGAATCCAACACAGCACATTATTTAGAATAATGAACTATTTAGAATAACAAACTTCTTTTCCCATAACTTTGCCATCTAGAGAATAAAAGAACCACTACCTTTACAATGGGCATATGGCATTGTCATTACATAATCTTCTCCCCTATTTAGAAATGTTAGCCGTCCTTCTCCGTCTAGTATGGCAGATAATGAATTCCCTGAAATTCAAAAACAGACAGTCACATTTCTCCCTCTACAAGACAATAGTCAACACTCCCTAATAACTAAGCAATACAATTAAGAACATCAGTGTATTTAACACTGCAACCTATCCTAGTGAAGCCACTATAATAAACAGTGTCTACAATTAAATATTAAAACAGTCCAAAAACAGAAATTAAAATTCTGAAGACCAGTAGCAAAAACTTGGTAAAGAAAGGACAAAACAACAACCAAAACGCTGACCCTTCTAATAGCCTTCTTTCATCCACAAAACACAGCTCACGTGCACCAATTTTGCATCCCTCAATACACATACAACCAAAAAAACCCCATTATTTACCATAGAATTTTGATTTGGCCAGAATGCTACCACTAAGGCAAAACCCGTCCTTGCGGTTGCTAACATAGAAGGCAGATATTGGAGGATGATGTGACACCTGTTGGAAAAAAACCCCATATTTGAGACAAACAAAAACAAGCAATATAGTAAATATAGTATAAACTTTGAGCTAATAATTACAATGAAAAATTCAGGCTGCATATATTAGAATGCAGTTAATATATGTAAAGTTTGACTAAAATCTTAAGAGATAAAGCAATCACCTACTGAATTTCAAGAGTTAAGAAAATCAGCAGTTGAGTTGTTCCAGGGGACGAGGAACAGAAATATTGGAAGCACCTTCCTCCCTCTCTCTCTTTAGGAAGGCACACTTAAAAGAGACAACTGTAAGAAAACTATGCTCACCAGGAGAGGTTATAGGGTACTATTCATACATTTCAATATATTTTCTGAAACTATAGAATTTAACTAGCACAAATGTAGAATACATTTATTTTTCTTAAAATTATTTTTTCCAGTTATTGCATCTACCTGTTCTGCGATATAAAAAGTCTTGCTGTTTGTCCTTGGATGAATCCACATGCAGCGGAAAAACTCTCCAAGTATAGGATTGTACGGCTTTTTTAGTCCCTAAACAGAAATTGAAGAGAGAGTAACCATACTGTGCAGGTACACAAGTCACAAAACATTTTATCATCTATCACTAAAGATAAGACACACAGGAAAAAACTTATCATAATATATATATGCTGAAGTACATGGTACTTGATCTCATAATTTGAAATGCTCAATTATTCTGCTCTTCACTCTAAGGAAATTATCATACATTCAGTATATCCACTAAACTATTCTACACATAAGGACACACAGAATGTAAGGGGTTTTGGTTTGTTTTTTCTTTTCACAATTATTACAGAGCTTTTGTCTGAAGCTAGGTAGCAAGTACTTTCTGTCAATACTGTTTCCCAACAACATTACTATGAGGAGTATTTAGTGCAAAGCTAAATGAAGTGATAGAAACATTAGTCTTCCAATTTCAGACTGTTATCACTAAAGAATGGTAAATGTAGAACTGGCTTAACTTTATATAAAAATATTTAGTTCAACTTCTACTCCATGGGACAAACACAATTGAATGTAGACTATTTTAAGCATGGCTAGGGATCAAAAATTTCCAGGTTGTATTTGTGTAAGCAATGAAAACTTAACTTTGCTTTTTTAAAGATGCATTAAAATATAAATTCAAAAAGAAAAACTTACTCCAGCATATCCCTAAGTTCTCAAACTAGACACAGTGACTGAAGACAAAATAATACGCGAGAGTATACCTTTGGCTTTTTGTAGAATCCTGACAAATACCACTTCACTACTTTTTTCATGCGGTTGTAAGCATTCTCTTCAAGAGCAGCTCTGTGAAACAGAACACACAGATCAAGTACCAGTATTGCATCATGTATAACATGCTATCAATTGTTGTGATGTATCTTGAATCTGAGCTGACTAAAACAGGTCTGTGATTTGCACTACTGTAAAACTTCAAGCCTGATCTGACCAAATTTAAAGTTTTCAAATAATTGTTTCAAAATTGAAATCAAACTAAAATGCCAGAAATGGTATTTCCATATTTGAGGCTGTTCTTTGTAACATTAAATTCTGTCCCTCTCCCACTTAAGTTCTTCCATTTATAGGTTACTACTTTGGTATCTTTTTACTATCAGTCTACTTACATGCAGAGCTCTGAGATGAATAATATTTTAATTTATAGTCTTTAATTTATTAGCTATATTTGAGCTGGCAACTGTAAATCTGAACCGAACTTAACACTGCATTAAAAAAATAACTAATATTGGTATCTCATATTTAAATATGCTTCTTGGAGAAAAAAAAAAAAATTAAACTCATTTTCAGAAGTCTTTCAACCAGTCTTCAGAAGCTAAACCAGAAATGCCTGCAATATGACTGCTATTAAATTATAAAAGGGGCCAGACTTCAAGATGTACCTATGAGCTCTCAAGTTAGCTTTCATAAAATGACAATATCTGACACTGTTACCCCATTTTAATTTTTAAAATGGTAAGAATGAAAACCAGAGACTTACTCAGACAGAAAGTCTGCATGGTAGTAGTAATCAGAGAGCTTGTCCAGGAAAGAGCGAGGCTCCAAAATAAATGTAGGCAGTACAACCTTGGACAAGTCCATTCCTGGCCGGACTTGCTTTAGTAGTGTCCAGATAAAACTTTTGTTTTCTTCTGACACTTCTTCTGTCTGAGCAGCCTCACCTGCCTAGGATGAACCAAAAAACTGCTTACAGAAAGGACAAAGCAAACAATCCTCCAGAAGACAGGTCAGCACATTCTAAGGTTGCAGTAAGAATCGGAAATGGATACTTAAAATAAACCATTCTGAGATGCTGAAGCAACTATGCAAGTTAGATCAAGTTTCTATAAATACACTTATGATACATCTTTAATGAAGTATGATAGATTTACTATTCAGCATCAAAAACCACACTTGTTTTCATCATCTCTAGGCTAGAAAATTTTGAGGTAGGATGTTGTTCAGAAATCCTTCCTTAGTCCTTTCCTAGGCATCACCTGCATTACTCTCTCTTCTCGAATGCAGGACAAACACTGAACGGCTGTTCATTCTAGCAGCCTTTCCCAACCATAAAAGCTGACATATCTATGCTTGTCACTGCCTTGAATCAGTCAGTAGCATCAGTGGTTTTCCTTAAAGAAAATACACCACTTGGGGGTAACTGAGCAAAACCAGCAGCCACACTCCATGCTCCTTTCTGTCCAAGAAGAGGGGAGATATTATCCCATATAGTTTCTGAAATCAAGAGCAGTGGTTGTAGGAAAACCAAGGAAAGGCATCCATTTTCCCAGAACAATTCTAAAATGCATATTCAAAAATGTTTGACTTAAAACTCCTCAGCTTTTCCTAAAACACTGCTTTGTATAGACATTTTACTAGAAAGCACTAAAGCACAAGATATGCAAGTTCCAGTTCCAGAAGTATAAAAAAAATCCCATAGTCATTTCTCTTAAGGAGAAAGAGGAGATTTCTGAAAAGACTGATTTCAATTTCTGTTTCCAAGATTTTTGGTTTACAAATCCCTGTCATATTTGCAAATACATAAAACAACCTGCAGAAGTGGAATAACAGCTCTGGGGAATCATTAGAATGCAAGTTGACATCAGAGGCACAGCAAGCCTTCCACTAAATTCTGCAGACTACTGCTTAACTTCTCTCTTGCAGAAGGAAAAAAAGAAGTGCCAGGTTGCATTCAAACCTTCAACTTGAATATTTTACTTGAAGAAAAAAACAGGACTAAGTTAATAAAACCCAAACAGAAGCAACAACAAAAGAACAAGTAGTCATGATGAACCTCTGCTGCAGGAGGCCCTTTCTGTACCTTCTGTTCGAGCAAAATGCCAGGTAATTTCATTATCTCTGTTAAAATCTCACACATTAGCACAAGAATGGCAAAGCAGAGCAGAATATGGGTGAACAGAACCTCTTCTATACATTATTGCTGAAAATATGAAAGCCAATCCTGTAAGTCAGCTTTCAAGTGTAGCCTGACCCTTAGAATATCAGCTTACTATTTGGAGAACCTGCTTACTTAGTACACCAACAGCACTTTTACCTCCCCAAGTTCTTCATGACTCTGTTCTACGTAAGTAGTTTCCTTGATATCAATTGGTTCTGGATCGACATAAGAATCATCCTGTCGCTCTGATGTGTCACTGTCGCTGTCTTCACTTTTCCCCAGCTCATCGTTATCAGATTCCTCGTGGTCATGGTCATTTTCCTTATCAGACTTGTCAGAGTATGTATCTTGATCTTTGTAGTTCTGCCTCTCAATTTCACTGTCATTTAACCTATTGAAAACAAAGGCTAAATGAATCTTCAACTTCACACAATCATTTCATTGGTTCCAATCCAGGATCTTAAAATACACACCAAAATTGCCAGTATCAAGCCTGAGGTGGCAGCAGTGTCAAACTAGCCTTGCTGGAAACATATAGGATGTATATTCTTCTCACTGAAATGTCAAATGACACTGATGAACCTGGGACATCAACCACCTCCCTAGGAAGCCTGTTCCATATGCTCTGACACTGGACCATAATGTACAGTCTAAACCTCTTCTGATGATACTTTAAACCATTCCCATGCTTCTATACCAGGGAGAAGAATTCAGCACCTCTCTTTCCAGTTCCTCTCCTCAAAAAGCTGTAAGAGAGCTCTAAGTTTGCATCTCAACCTCCTTTTCTCAAAACTAGACAAACTGAAAGTCCCCAGTCCCTCCTCACAGGCCATGCCTTCCAGCTCTTTAACAAGATTTGTTGCTCCTCCTCAGAATATAATCAAGAATCTTCATAACCTTTCTAAATTTTGGGGCCCAGAACTGCACACATCCCTCAAGGTGAGGCCAGACAAATGTTGAATATAGCAGCACAATGACCGCTCTTGACAGCTGGTTAACGTCTGTTTGATGCACCCCAGGATGGTGTTTGCCCTCTTGTCTGCTATGGCTTGCTGCTGACCCATGTTGATTCTGCTGCCAGACAGACTCCCTGGCCCCTTTCCACTGGCCCTCGTCTAGCCCTGCACCCACCTTAGGCCACTGTGAGGGCAGGGCTGCTCCCCAGCCACTCCTCTGCCAATTTATTCTTGTGCCTGGCATTACCCTGCCCTAGGTGCAGAATCAGGCACTGGGACTTCTTTAATTCCATGCCACTGATGATTGCTCAACTCTCCAATCTATGCAGATCACCCTGCAAGGCCTCTCATCCCTTGAGAGAGTCAGCAGCACCTCCCTGTGTGGTATTGTCAGCAAACTTGATAAGAGTGCATTCAGCTGCTACATCCAGATCACTGAACTGAACTGGCCCATGACTGAGCCCTGAGGGACACTGCTGGTGTCACCAGCCAGATGTAGCCCCATTCACCACACCCCTTTGAGTCCTGCCATTCACCCATTTCTTCAACCAGCACATCATGACCTTGCTCATCTCACAGCTGAATAATTTATCCAAAATCATCCTGTGAGAGACAATATCAAAAGCCTTATAAAATCCAAAAAACTACATCCACGGCTTTACCTTCATCCAGTAGGCAACTGAACTTGTCTTATGAAGGGTATCTTATTAGCTAAATATGACTTTCCCTATGCTGACTGTGCCTGGTGATTCATTGTTCTTTAAATGTCTTTCAACAGAACACAGTATAATCTTATCCACAATTTTTCCATGTACTGAGGTTAGTCTCAGTTCAGGTCTATAGGTTCCTGGGTCTTTCCTCAGGCCTTTCTTGTAAATCTGAATACTGTTGTTTAGTTTCCAGTCACTGGGGACCTCCTCAGACTCCCCAGACCCTTGGAAGACAATTGAGTCATAACATCTACTAGCTCCTCCAACTATCTGATGAATCACATCAGACCACATGGACATACAAACATTCAGCTGATACAACTGGTCTCTTACAATTTCAGTGCTCACAAATGGAAAATCACTGATCCTGCACTCACATGCCTCCAAGTCAAGGAGATCAGGCAGCCCAGTCTACTGTTAGTATTAATGACTGAAGGAAAAAAAAAGAAAGCAGCAAACATGCCTGCTTTTTCTTCATCCCTATTTTTCAGATGACCATCTTCAACAAGTATCAGTCCAAGGTTTTCCTTGGACCTTCTCTTGCTATTAACCTACTTTAAAAAGTGCTCTCTCAGCTGAAGCTAAAATTGCTTTCACCTTTCTTCTCCCTCTTCTGCCACCCAATTAAAGCTAGGCCTGCCAGTTTTGTTCCTTAGACAGTTAAGCACACTGAATACTCTAAGAATATGCTATACCAGAAGATGTACTTAATTAAAGCATTAGTCTTAATTAATTAACAGCTGTAGCTAACTGCTGTGATTGTAATCTTGGCCAGCAGCTGATATTAAACTACTATTCCAGAGTACAGATCTCCAGCTGAATTGTATGCAGCAGTCATATTGTTCCTAGGAGTGAAAAGAAGCTGCTAAACTGCAGCTGAGCCAAGATTGGTCATCTGGATAGGGCCTTTAATTGCTGCACGGGGCAAGCATTTGCCTTTTTTGTGCTTTTCTCAGACCATCTATGCATTGCATAGAAGAATTGCATTTCTCCCAGTCCAGGTCTCTCTCTGGAACAGCATACTCATAACAGCAGTACAAAATTCCTGCCCACACAGGAAAGACAAATGGACAGCTAAATCTCCACAAAGCATATTGAACTGGTGGAAGATTACTGAGGTGAATGCCTGAGAGGAGGCTGTAAAGCCATGGGAAGCCTGTGCTGGAGCAGGCTCCTGGCAGGGACCTGCAGACCTGTTGGAAGAGAAGCCAGTGCTGGAGCAGTGTCCCGGTAGGACCTGTGACCCTGTGGGAGACCCACACTGCAGCAGGCTGTGCCTGAAAAACTGCCCCTGTGGAAGAGGGACCCACGTGGCAGCAGTTGTGGAAAACTGTTGCCCGTGGGAGGAACTCATGTTGGAGAATTATCTCCTGTGGGAGGGACCCCATGGTGGACTCCTCCCCCTGAGCAGCAGCTGGAAACCCCCACTCCCTGTCTGTGCCACTGGGAAGGAGGGAGGGGTAGGGCAGAGGTGTTTTTTAAGGTCTTATTTTACTTCTCATTATTCAGCTCTGATTTTGTTAGCAATAAATTTGATTAATATCTCTAACTTCAGCCTGTTTTGCCCATGATGGTATTTAGTGAGTGACTTCTTCTGGTCCTTACCTGAACTCATGAATCCTCTGTTAAATTTTCTCTCCCTATCCAGCTGCACAGGGTAGTGAGAGTGAGGCTTTGGCGGGTGCCTGGCATCCAGCCACAGTCAACCCACTACAGCCATTCATTCACTACACTTAATAATTTATTTCCATAGAAACTTGTGCTCACAAAAAGTATTTATTGAAATAATCAGGGAGTAACTCAAGGGCTCTCAGACTTTAGATATCAGGTGATATAAGACAATTTTAACTTTAATGCATTTAATCATGAGGTGACTGAATTATTATTCATCCATCTGATGATTCATATTGAAACCATTTAAATAAAGGGTTATTTATTTCTTTAAAGAACAGCAACTCAAATTCACATCTACCAACTTCCGTCATGTGTACTAAGCTTCGGATTCTCCGCTGAAGCTAACAAGAGACACCAACTTAAAATTTTAATTTTTTCTATTTTGAACAGTTTAACTGACTACTTAAACTTATTGATGGAATACTCCAAATTCCTTGGGCCAAATTTCCCCTGGATCCACTTTGCTTAAAAAAAGATTTTTTCACTTTATGTGCAGGGTGTAAAACACACTGCAAATAAGGCATGCAAAAAGAACTCAGGAGCAAAAAAAAAAGTAGCTTTAGCCTTCCTGTGGCAAAATTATCACTACACGGTTCTGCCAAAAAGCAATGAGGTGTAGTAATCAATTCACTTACTGTAAATTGTCTCCACCGTGCAAGTTGTTAGGACGGAGCAGACCGTAGAAAGAGACATGAGCACTGTCGGCTGAGGAGTTCAAATCGTGTTCTTTACCTTCCCTAGTCATTGTACGCTTAAGCAGACTTGAACATTTCAGTGCCAGCTCCAAAGCATCCATCCAACACCTGCCTAAAGACAAATTTAATATTAGACCAAAACGTAAGGATTTAACAGAACTACACCACTCCTTTGGCCTGCTTGCACTGCCTTGGAAGACACACGTCAGAGCTGTTCCATGTTACATGCATTGCATTTTACGGTCTGGTGGGGACATAAAAACAACTCCCAACCAGCCAGCTTCAGCACAAGGGATGCTTCAAGGAAGGACAAGCAAGGTAAATCATGACTTATTGGAGCATATTCCAGCATTTCTTCCTTAATGCAAGTCTGGTTCCACCCAGGCCATGACTGTGGAATGCCCCCAAAGTTGTCTTCAGCCTTGCTCTAGTTATGAAGACAAAGTAATTGCATCACTTGGCAAAATTTACCCAAGTAACATGATAATAGTAAGGACAAAGAGCTATAAAGATAGCATATAAATAACATTTCGAAAAATAAAAAGTAGATATTCTAATTTGTTTTGGCAAAAAGTAACTGAACAAATTTGTGTATTTTTTCCCCTTCTTAGTTCTTTTCCATGTATCTAATCCATTTCTCAACACAGAAGGCAGAAAGAGTCCTATCTATGAAGTCTGCAGGGGTATGCCTAATTAACCAGCAGATGAAAAGCACCTGATAGAAACAGCTACATAAGTCTTAAATTTTTTTCACATTGTAACTTTAGAAGATAGTTGCACTGATCACCACTGATCACCAGTAAAGGGTGTTTACAAAACTACTTTCTGAAGAAATTTTTGCTACTAGAACTCTGTGCAACTGCTGCACTTCACACAGAAATGCTTTAATAAGAATACATCCATATTAGCACTTTACAAAGACACTTAATATTTAGACATATATTAATATAGCTAAATCACAGATAACCCTTTTCCCCCTCCTCTACCCTGTCAAAAAAGGCAACTGCAGGGAGTTCAATAACTTTTCCTTTAGATCAATATTCTCCTTTAATAACCACGAAAAAGTACTAGTACCAACATAAGTGAATGCTCTAAATTAAAGCAAAACCTTAACAATGAAACTGCAATCAAAGGGCTGTAACAGACATGATAAGACAATTGAAACATCTTTCTCACTGCTGAAAATCAATGAAGTATTTACCATCTGATTCTGAAGTGGCTCGGATGATCAAGTAACTGCTGGGCAATGGCAGAGTTATAGCACCAACTGCTTCACCTTTAGGACCCTTGAAATACACAAAACAAGAAACAACATCAGATATTTTAATTCATTTTTACAGTTCATCATTCAATGTAGTAAAAAGCTGACACACTGCAGGGCCATTTACTGTCACTCAGCAACATCTAATGAAGACATGAATGGAAAGTTGGACAGCCCTCTTTCACTGGATTTCTTCTTCAAAGACTTCATTCTAAGTATGGGACCCAATTCAAGCCCACGTTTCAAAAGAATGGTCTTTGTGATTAAAAAAAAAGTTTAGGTTGGTTGGTGTTCTTTTGTTTTGGTTTGGGTGCAGTTTTTTGATTGGTTTGAGGTTTTTTTTTTTGGGGGGGGGGGGGGGGGGGGGGGGGGGGGGAAGGGCTTGTTTTTTTTCTGTATAAATCAGATTGGCCAAAGTTTTATTTTCTATTTACCATTAAGTTGTTCACACTTCACATTAAAAAAAAAAATTCAAAAGACTTTTCCATTTCTGTCAACCTTCATTTTGGAATAAAATGTTAAATAACCATTTTGAAGTCCTTTCCAAAAAAAGCTTATCTATTATAACTTTAAGAAAACTGATAGGCAAAGAGGGCTGTATTAAACATACTTGAAGCTATTGCTGAAAGCTGGGTTAAGCCTGCCTAAATGATGACTTAACATATTTTGATCTTTACTGATTTCCCCCGGAGAAGCCTAATAGAAAGCCAGTATAAGGCTTAGAAGAGGAAATTGGAAAGCCAGCAGAAGTTTTGAGCAAAAGCAGATAAAGGCAGGTAATTTTAGAAGCAAGCAAATGAAACAGCCAGAACATTTCTGAGGGCAAGAAGCAGGTTAAGGAGTAGTCTTGGTGGCAGTTAAATACCAATACAGACAAACTAGTGCTGGTATAAATGATGGTCAGAAACTCCTGAGGAGTCAGTATAGAGTAACAGCAATTGGGTGCCAGAAACAAAATTCCAAACCTCAGTCTCCCTCTGAGAGAGAGGAAAGGTGTGCCTACAAAAAGCCTTTGGTGAGGCTGCAACACTGGGATTAAGAGTTAGTGGGTACCAAGAACCAAGAGGGAGAACCCCAATGCATGACCACTCCTCACCCCAAGGGTGGGAAGGCAGGGAAGAAGCCCAGTGTCACCTGGGGAGGGGAGAGCACCATGGCACCACACCAGGCTGGGCTGGGAGAGGTCCTGGGGTGCTGCCAGCACCCTGCAAAGGCCTCGGAACTCTTGGGTCACAGGACACTGGGAAGACTAAGGGCAGACTTCTGCTCATGCGAACTGCCCTTTGGGTTTATACAGTGGGCACTTCAGGGCATGCTACTTACAATTTAGAAATGAAGTGTGGTTTTGCCTTCTTTTTTAATGCAAGAAAGTTACATTCCCTAAGCGTTTTAACAATATATTGATTAAAACCAAGTGAGTAATTTTTAGCAAAGAAGTATTTAAGTAAGTTGACTTATTTTATATAACTGCTCATGGATCTTGATTTCCTCTAAATGGTTACAGCTCCAACACCACTGGATACTTTCCTTTGGTATCACCCATTATAGTTTCAAAACCAATTTCCAGTAATTAGTGATCTGTACAAGAGGCACATTAATTTCTGTTTGCTGGGTGACTTTATTTGGATTGTCTCTGTTTTTGGTGGAATGATGCTACTACTCCAAGCCAGTGGTTAAGTTAAAAATTCCATTAGATTAAAAAATGTTGAAGTTTACTTCTTACAGAATATTCATGCCAACGAAGCTCAAATGCCATGAACATTGTTTCAAAGACAGCAATGAAAACTGATACACAGTCACCCCTGACTAAATTTACTCAGAAAAAAATTATTTGAATTAACTTTTCTAATTAATAATTTCAGAAAACTGAAATGGCATCAGGACCAGGCACACGAGGAAGACAATGAAGGTACAGTGCATCAGCTACCTCAGAGTGCAGGAAGAACATCAAAGACCATGTCAACAGGCTTAAGGGAGCATGTGAAGTGACTGGCCCCAAACTACTGCAGAAGAGAATTTGCAGTCTGCCAGATAGACACACCATGGGTAGTGTGTTCAACCAAGAAAATCTCCTGCAGCACTTACAGCTCTATGTATGTTTTTTGCAATGCTATCTTTCTGCACTAACTACAAACAAGGCTCATTTTGCCTTGGACTCGAGGCTCTTTGTGGTAAACCTACTCTAGATCAGTCAATTGCCATTACACTTTTGCAAGTTTGCCTCATGATATTTGCCTCATGATAATAAACATTTTGATTGACTAGGTAAACAAGGCAGAAAAGAGTTTCAAACTTAAAGGCTGTTAATCTAATGAAATCCAGGAATTCTCAACTGCAAATAGCCATACCAAAATGAACAAACGCCACTCCAGCTCTCAGCACATTTAGAATGGACAATATCAACTTGTTCAGGTTCAAAATTTGACCTACCTTAAAAAAGTAAAAATCTGGGAGGGCATGTCCTCTAAATTCTAAATATCTAGTTAAAAGAACAAACAAATCCATTTCTCATTGCCAAGCAATAAAGAAATATAAGACTGATTTGTAATCTTCTGCAGACAGGCCACCACTTTGCAATGTATGTATATATATCATAAAAAAGCACGTTAACACCAAATGCTATAGCTTTGGAAAAGGATATGGAGTTTGTGTTCTGCAATTGTGAGATCACCACTAATCACTGAAAAGTTTGCCTAAGCAATAATTAAATAAAGTTATTCAAAAGAAACTACAGGTGATTTGATCTAAGTTTGGTAAGTTTAGATAACACTGATAAATCCAGAATGACCACAAGTATCAGGAATCATACTGACTTCTTTAAGGATGACAAATTTAACACAGCATATTCTACAGATGTGACAATACATCTATATCAATTTAAGATTTAGAATTGCTACTAATTGTGAGATTGTAAGATGTATATTTTAGAGGTTATAATTAATTAATTATAACAATGGTACTAATATTGTACAGTAATTTCATCTAAAGCAAGACATTATTTTAGAAGGAAAATATGTTCACTTGTGCTGTGCTTCCACATCCCCTCTCCACATGTAAACACAAACCAAGGACTAAAATAGTTTATCAGATTATAAACAATGAGTAAGAGCAAGCATTAAAGATCCTTACAAGATACTGAAACAAACCTTTGCTCTGCAGAATACACCCGTGCTTTTCAACACAGGTAAGAGCTGCTCACAATATTATGCCATGTATGACAAGGCAAACAGACATCAGAACTGAATGAAAACATTTATCATCCTAACATCATAACAAAAAGGAAGAGACTTGGCTAACAAGTTGCAATATTATTGCACAAGCAAGTAATCTGCTTTTTGACTTTTAGAAGTAAATTGAACTTTTTCAAGGTGACATTTTAGTACACGAATATAGAGTTGAACACCAAGAAATGTTTATAACAAAACTCTTTCATTTTGGCAAATCTCACCTTAATTTGTGAGATTTGACTGATGTAAAATATAATGTTAAATGTGCATTCCTTTAATTTATGTGACTGCCAGTGATGGCATTAACCTTTTTAATGGCAACCCTTTGCACACCACACTTCTGAAGCTCTTTAAGTACACAGAGCAGCATAAATCAAACACTTTTGCTGATGAATGGAACTAGATGTTGAGGGCTTATATTCAGAATCAACACAAAACACTGAAGTTCAAACAGAAAACACAGTTCCACTTTTCAGCGAGGTTGTCTTTACTTGTAGCTGATTAATGTTAGTCATCCCTTAAGAACCATGCATGCTACCACTAACCTTTGTAGCCCATATGGTCTGCTCCAAAGGATGAAAAAGTTTGAAACAAAAGCCATCTTTTTTAGAAGGCCTCTCGATGAGTTCACAAACATTCAGCAGCACTGTTCCTACCCACTGGTCATTTTTGGGAGTTTTGTAAAGGAGCAACACTGCTGGTTTCAGTACACACCACAATTTGGTCCAGCTTTTCAAGGTACCACGAATCTAGAAGATAAATAGTTACACTTATATCTCAGTGAAGCCAATACCAAAATCAACCCCCTTAACAAAATTAAAATTTATTCGCTTTTATTTCAAAGCAAAGTTTATCAGGTCTTTCAAAAGTTTACCTAGGTTTACTGAAGAATGTAAAGGTATGCTTGTTCTTCTGTCTTAATGAATACTCAGTTCTACAAATGGGTATGCACACATCCTGATATGGGAAGCATGACAATTCAACTGCACTACCATTGATAATATGAACTGCTGTCTTCAAGATTGTTCTTAAGACAACTAAGAACCAGCTAGTTCTTAAGAAAGGAAAATTATCAGAAATACACAAAGAAACCTGCATTTAAATATCTGACTGAATTATTTTTGCAGTTGTTATGTATGTAACAGAGCCACTTCAAAGTGTAAAATGAAAAGGACAAAATGAGCACAGCAAAGCCAACTTATCCCAAACTGATGGCTATGCACACAAGAGTAATGTGACTAGGGTGACTGCAGTAAGTGGGATCTAAGTTCCTGTATTAGTCCCCTGGGATTTGAGCACAGGGACCTTGGGCTGCAATTAGTGGCTGCTGTGCCTGTAGAAAAACATTAACAGCAAGTAAAAGATTGAGCCTTTTCTATTCTGTCCAGAAAGCAGCAAGCAACTAACTGCTCCATCTTCAACTCAGGTTTCACACTTGGATTCTGACCTTCAACCAGTCAGCCATAACAATAACTGAGGGGTCCGTGATCGTGCTAAGTAATTCTTTCGTGGCTCTCTTCTTTTCTTCTCTGTAGTTTCTCTTTTGAACCTGTAAAAAATAATAAAAAAATGTTTACAATGTCATGGTCATAAGCCAGTTATCAGCACAAAAAGGTATCAGCCAATACAAGCTGAGAAAAAACCTGCTAAATTCAATTTGTAATACAGATATATATATAGAAAACTAGCTTTAAAACAGAGTATTTGATTTTAAAGTGCATAACGTGCCAAGTTGTTATTTCAAGAGCAGCTATGATGTAGACAATTTCAGATTCTTCTGCAATTTTATTTTTAAACTGAGGACTTTGAAACTCCTGTTAGAAACATAGGGGAGGTAAAACCAACCAAATCAAATTCCAGCATACAGGTACATTATCTGATCTATGGTCTGTACCCACCAGTTATGTTCTCCCCTAGGAGAAATTTGCAGGAATGTACCTCCCTCATTTAAATCCAAATAATTTTATGTTTCTCTTGAAATGGTATCTACCAAACACTGGAGTTTGGTCTTGCTACAGTACAGAGGGAAGAAGATAGCAGAAATGCATTCAAATTGCTATTTTGGTAATTCTAGTTGTCATTTCATTGCATGTAGATATCCTGAGGTTCCTGCCAATCTGAAATAATCTATAATCTGAGTAATTCTACAATCTTAAAGACTGCGTTATAGAAGCTATTATTCAATTAAAAAATACAGTAAAATTTGAAGAGATTCAACAGCACAACTTCTCTCAATACTTAAATATTCCCTAAGTCTCATCATTATTTGGCATTTTTGTCTTCTCATTAGAGAATAAGGAAAAACTATGTGAATGCATTTATAGCACTTGAGGAGTTACTAAGAAATTTATTCACCTTGAGAGATTCTTTTTTTGTAAGTTTGCTTGAAGATAAAAAGAAGTCCTTCTCAGAGCCATTGAAAAGCTTGGATTCAGACTGAAAGTCATAACACACATAATAAATAAATGACAATGACAGATACAAGAATATATTACTAATGCTGACACTTTAGCGAAGTGCAATTATGTTTGTAAGGTTCCCACTCCCTCTCACTCCTCTACTGCTTCCCCCCTTAAAAAAAACCAAACCAAGAAACCACTTCTTGTAACATGAGCTATTCACCACCTATTCATGGAGTCTCTTTTTGTAAGGGTTTTATGGGAAAGAAGTCTGAGGTTCCTTTGGAAGCAGCTGACCCATACACAGCAAGTATTTAGCTCATGTAGACTGTTACTGTAGCGTGCTTGAATAGTTAGGCATTATTTTAGTAGAGAGAGAAAGTTTTAGGAGAATGCAGGTGTTTTGACACAGGAGTCATTCCCAGGATTTATGAATCAGAATATAGAATCAGCTGTCTTCATCCACAACTTGACAGCTTCTCCAAACAGACTGCTATAGAGGCACTTACCCTGTGACTCATGAAGGAAAATACAGCCTCTTCAGTCTAGGATTCAGTGCTCTGTAAATCATCAGAGTACAACTGCCCACTAATGGCACTTGTTCTGCTCCTTGAACCCTAATTCCACGCTCTGATTACTTTGCAAGTCATCTTCAAGGAGCTCACGGTGGCATCAGGCAGGAGCAAGACCCAGGTTTGTTCGTGACACCCAAGTCTCGTTCGTGCAGGACAATGAGCTGCCTCAGCACCACATGATTTCTCCCCCCGCCTCTCCCCCATGTCTTGTAAGGTTCAAAGTTTGCACCTAGAGGTTTGTTGCCTACTAGTTGAAAGGGAACTCAAGCCACCAAATATTCACTTTGGGAACAGCACTCTTTAGGAAAAAAGAAGAAGGGAAAAAACGAGCCTAAGAGGAGTCTGTGATAGCATTTTCAAACCATTCCTATCGGAGGTCAGAGAACACAAGTAGGTATTCATCAAATACAGACTTCAGATAAATTAGAGAGTTGTATTTCTTTGTGCACTGAAACATAAGCCTGGTGGACCCAAAACTTCTGCACTGTCAAAAAAAAACCCCCAACAAAACTCCAAAACAATTTGACATTCTAAACTGAGTATTCAATTCAAATTCAAGGACATTTTATCAAAACTGACCCTTAAGATGTTCCACATTTCAAATCTCAAATGACAGTGCAAAGTCTATTCACTGAATTTGTATTTTGGAATACTATAATGACAGTCCAAAAATATGGAAGCTTTGAGTAAAACTTACAGCTATAATAAAAACAGTGCACTTCAGCATTCTCTTAACTCACAGGCCACTCAAACAAAAGAATCAAAGCCTAAAGAGTCACCATCTGTACAGGACAATTTAACCTGGATTCTACTTTCAATCTTTAATCCAGAACTAAGACTTCACAGCAGTCTACTCAGGTAATGTAAAAAAGATATGTGCAATAACTGGCAAAAAGTAGTTTTAGCTCAAAATTATTTTAATGATAAGTAAATGTTCTTGAATTTCTGTATCTATCTTGGAAAAATACAAGAAACATCTTGTAATAAAGGTATGTTCTTGACACTCAAAATCTAGCTTTAAGATGAGTGTACAGCTTGAAATTAAAGTCCTCTCTCTAGAATTTAAAGGAAATACAGTACTTTAAATGTAGTAACAGAAGAGGGGAAAAATGATTATCACTGTCACATAAGAAGAGGTAATGAACTCATTATGCAAGCTATAATGGAACAACTTAAGTAAAACATTCATAAATATTCTAGTTGCTCACCAGCAGAAAGCTAAGGCAATCTAAAGGTCATGCATAGAAAAGCCCAAACCATTAAGTTTCTCTACTTACAAAACTAATTTTTTCATTGTCTCTGTTTTAAAGCTCATTAATATGACACTGAGTAAAGGTTTACATTTAGCTGTTCAATGTGATGAGACAGGTCAGTGATCTGTATGTATACTTTTAAGCCAGTAACCTTCTCACTGCTATATCCACACAAAGCAGATGGGATAAAAAATTTAGAAGAAAACACTTTAAGAGAACCAGCTGTAACTCCCATCAAGGTACATTCAGTACCAGATTCCAGGCAAGTCCCATCACTGCTTTTCCATTCTCCCTTAGGAAGAAGGGCTGCTATTTCACTTTCATTAGTAAAATCAAGCACCACATGCAGCAATTTAAAAAAAAAAAGGTGAAGAAAAGCATGTATTAGCAGAAGTAGGAATATTGATATCATCTTTGACAGAAAGCCCCCAAAAAAAGTAGTAGAAAAGAGCCCAAAGACTTAAGATCCTGTTAAGACAGCAGCTAAGAAAAAATAAATATAAGGGAGAGGAAAGGGGAATTGGATAATCAAAGATACATGATTCTTGGAAGTCTGAAATAAATCCAAGTCAAAAGAGATCATATTAACTTGATTTCCAAGTCAAACTGATTTGGAGGTTTCTGGGCCAATATAAATATTTTGATCACAAGAAAGCTGGATGCTAAAGTATACTTCCTTGATATTCCTGACAAGTGAGGCTCTAGGATGCAGTAAAGCAAAAATACAAAGTTTTGTGATTCTAAGTCACATGTAAGACACCAACAGTTTGAAATGCTTAGCTGCACACCAGAAAACTGCAGCATCAGCTGCAGACACTAAACTGCTTATCCCATTGCAATTTCAATGACACCATTTAAGCCTAGAAATGCTACTATAATCTTTAAGCCTCTTCATTTTCCTTCAGTATCTTTGTAATGTTTCTCTTCATGGCTCTGATATATCAAATACCACAGAAAAATTTGTGTCAAGACCTCAAGTGCAGGCTCGGTCTCCAAGGGGTGTGGCTGCCTGTGCCCAGGACAGAGTGATGTGGGAGCAGCTGTGTGCAAAAGCACCACAAAGCAAGAATTTCCCCCTTTCCCCTGGGAGCTAGCTGTCACCTTCCACAGCAACCCACACCTGCTGCACCCCAACAATCTGTTTAAGTGTCTGTTACCACATTTGCCTCTTTAAAAAGACAGTGGATATCCTAGCAGAAAATAGAAAACCACACAGCTGAGTAAGTTAGAGCCTTTAAACTCTATGGCAAGGCAATATCCCACTCCAAGACAACTGCAAGAAGACTTCATATTTAATTTCCACTACTTTGAACCACAGATTTGGACGTGATGTCATCCTGGGAACTACATGAAGAAATTCCCTTTAATCTTTATCTATTGCTGAATCTGAAGAGTAATCTTCAAGATTATCTACAACAGAAGTTAAATACATTTGTCCTTAATTAAAAACGTGTAACCTCTTTACATACCAACATTTTAAAGACAGGTTAGGAGGTAGTTTTCCTTACCTTGCTTTTTGACATAGAATATGCCGCATCTTCTTTTTGTGACACATCGTCCTTCCCTTTGTCAGAACCTTAAAGAAAAACCAGCATTGTTGCAAATTATTTAAATTCATTAATAAAATTTGTATGAACTAGCTTTTGAAATAAATTTGCCAATATGTTTAAAAACAATAGTATAAAAAACTACAAGTAAATCAGATTTTCAAATAGCATACACATACCAGTCTACCTCGTTAGTTGAAAACATACCAGCTACTACCATATACACTAATTTAATACTTGCCACTAAGGAGCAAGAACAGTTCACTGTATTTGGATAATGCTGTATCTGATCCAATAACCTAATGACATGTAAATATAACAAGCAAACTTTTGTTCTTCTATTTTCTCATTCTACCCTACCTGTATACATGCAGGCACAGAGAAGTACACACACACTAAATAAAGCTTTTTTTTGTTTGCTCATTTCTGAACCTTTCTGTAGCTAGATAATTGTTAAATGCCACCTACATGAAAGCAAAGCTGATTAAAATGACCAGTCAGAATTTTTTTGCAAGAAAATGGAAAAACTTCCTTACTTTTGAATTTATACTTTCAACTTTACACTCAAGAAGCATAACTACAAGGCCTTTCATTAAAACAGTTGTCAAAATCCCAAGTTTCTCTTCTGTGACAAGCCCCACACTTCCCCAGTATCCAGAAAGCAAAGTAAGTCAGTATCCATGCGACAATGGAAAAAAAGGGACACAACTAGTATAGGTTCTGCCACACAGCTGCTCTGTGCCAGAGAACATATACTGAAAACCTGGCAGCCTCTCACAGAAAAATTGCCTCCTGTGCTTACAAGACAGCATCTCACTCATGGATCAATTGTATTTGAAGAGGGTGGTGGCAGCATAAAACTTTTATAAACAGGAATAAAGCAAATTGCACAATGCATTTATCTAAGTCAGCATGCCATCATTTACACACCCTCTGAAGAGGAGGCAGATGAGACTGTGAATTCAGGCATGGATTTCAGAACAGCCCAGACAGCTGAGAAGCCTGGCACAGGAGTGTCCAAGAGCTGTGCCTGTGAGAGGGCACTGCACCAGCAGGGACACCCTGCACCCATGGACACAGCAGCAGCAGGACAGTGCACCTTCGGACACCACGGGTGCTTTGGAGCATCCCTCTGGGCTTGGTCCTGACTTTGAAACAGCAATCGGTATTCTGATTCCTGAAATGAGAAGACTTTCCACAGAAACTCCTTGATTTCACATCCTTCAGGGCAATGTGTGTATATGAGGGCAAACTATGAGCTTTGAAAGAATTTTTAACTTTCTGTAGCAGTGTTGGGTAGTTTGTCCATAGCAGGAATTTTTTTTTTTTTTTTTTTTTGTTATTATCTTCAGCCTTCCACAACTTTTAATACTTAGAAACTCTAAGACAAAACTGATTCATTTGTCACAATTACACATCCTGGGAAGATTCATGGAGTTAAAGGGGCATTAACTGACCTCCAGGTTACATGAGAAATCTTAAGATTCCACTTGATTTTGGTCTGGTAATCAGTCTTTTGGGGATTTTTCTCCCTTTATATTTATTACCGTGTGCAGATAATCCTTGGTAAGATGAGATTTTTTAAAAATTATATACTATAGTACAAAATCTAATTTTATGTTCACAGAAAGGAAGCCCTACATGCCTTTACAAACAACTTTTACACATCCTTATAGAAGCCCCACCTGGGCAAAGTTCATTAAATCCTTCATTTTTAAATTCTTCCAACACACCTGCAATAGACTTGTTCAGCTAATGAAAACCTGTAACGTAGAAGATCATTTGACAACAGGAAAGGAGTACCTTGACAGGTGGAAGATTTGTAGTACTAGGGAATTCACAAAAATCCAGACACCAGAAGCCACATTTCCTATATAATACCAAATGCAAAAGCACATTTTCTACAGCATTAGTTATCAGGCAGGAAACAAAACAAAGGTTGTTTAAAGCCTCAGAGGCTACGCTTGCCTTAGTTCACTGAGAAGTTACTGGAGTCAACATTAGTCTTATACAGTCAGACACACACCACAACCACAGCAGAGGCTTTCTCCTCATCCAGTGCCCAAAAGAAATTCCTCAAAAGGAATCAAATCCCACTGAAAATGCAATGCAGGCATTTTCTAATGACTTTCCCATTTTTTTAATTTAATGGCACATGCAGAAGCCTTAGTGAGGGGGAATCAGCAAGGAAGTGCTAAGTCAGGATTGTTCTTACAGAAGAGAAGCATAATTCCAAGCTTGCTTTCTGAAGCACAGCAGTTTTACAGACTTTACACACCCTAATCCAACAGACATATATTTTTTATATTTTCACAAACAAGCTTTGCCTCAGTACCACCAAGAAGAAATGAAACCAGAAAGAACTATTCTGTCCCAGAGAATTGGACACGAAGACCAAAGCTCAGGTGCATTTCCATGAATTTCACCTCCTTGCTTTCAGCGTCTCAAGCTGCAGAGGTGTGCGTGCCAGCTCATTCATGAACTTACCCCCACACAGACTGTTCCCCTCCTCACCCACAGCACAGAAAAGGGCTCTCTCAGAGGTTCATTAGCAAAGCCAAGTCAGGGTGCTGCACCTCCTGGGACACCTTGCACTGCCCCATCTCGGTCTGCGAGGAAACCCAGTCATCCAGCTTTGCATCCCCCACCATCCCACAGTGACCTCCCTCAAAATACAGACAGCTGTCTGGAGCAGAGACTGCCAGAGCACAAGAGGCTAGAAACAGCCTGTAATAAAAAGAAAGTGTTTCAAGTTTTTCAATATTTATCAGCAGTGATTTTGGGCTTAATATTTTAGCTTAGTTGTTCTTTCCCACCTTATAACTCAATCAGCAGCTCTTTAACAAAATAACCTGAGCCCACATTTCAAAATGTGGAAATTCAGGTGTTGAGGACAGTCCCTTTCTGTAATTTCCTCTCTATTGAATCCTTTGAATTTATGTATCATTTTCTACCTGCAGTCCTGAAGGCAATCTTTAGAGTTAGGAGCACCACTACTGCACTCTCTAAAGCAGTTCTGAGCATCAGCGACTGCGTTCAAAGCAACACTACACCTTAACAGGCTTTCTCCCAGTGCAACCTTCCTTATCTTAACAGCTCAGGTGCCATGGGCTCTGAAAGCTGATCCCAATGCCAGTGCAGTCAGCCACAGTTCATGGTATGACCTCAGAAGCCAAGGGAAACTGTCCATTAGTGCATTCCTACTGTGAGCACTCACCATCTTCTTCCAAAACTTGCAGGTGAAAATCTACATTAAAACTCATTAGGAGCTTTCAGAGAGATTTAAGAGCCTGACAGAAGAACCAGAACCCTTGCACACAAGAGGTCAATGAAACAAAATCAAACAGTACTGCTTTAGAGATTGAGACAGATTATGTAGTCAATAGCAAAAAACCCCACAAAACAAAACAAATCTTCAAAACACTGCAGTTGACAAAAAACCAAGGCTATATACACTGCAAAATTAAAGACTATTTACAATAAAGACTGTGGCAGGGTACAGTTAAAAAAAAACTGTCAAGGTAATAGATTTCACTTTTCAAGCATAACATATACTTTTTGAAGCTGCACACACAATCTGTCCCTTCACTCAATGTTGACAAAAAAACAAGGCTATATACACTGTAAAATTAAGGACTATTTACGATAAAGACTGTGGCATGGTACAGTTAAAAAAAACTGTCAAGGTAATAGATTTCACTTTTCAAGCATAACATATACTTTTTGAAGCTGCACACACAATCTGTCCCTTCACTCAATTTTGGAGGAATGGAAAAACCAAAACCAACCACATAACTCGTACATCTCGAATACTGGCTTTGTGCCTCTCAATAAATGCCATGTGCAATTATGATACATGAGAAAAATACATCAGAAAATAAGCATGTTACTTTTCAATGTCAGCTCTATTTTATTCATAAAAGAAATAATTACTATCCACTGGAGGCACTTTTTCAAACGTACAGAAAAAACAGTAGAAAAGCAATGCAATGCATGAAAAGATCACAAATAGCAATCCAAGCAACAGTGTTACTGACTTCCAAGTGAAAAGAAAGGAACAGCCTGATTTGATTACTGGTGTGCATGTGCAGTTTTGAGGAACAAATACTTCAGCTGGAAAATGCTTCTGGAAAACTATGAGCTGTACTTAGTGGGAATTATCAATAGAGGTGCTATATAATAAACACATCAGAAAAAAAAGGAAAAATCTTTTTAAAGAATTGAACATAGGGAACCATAGTCTTTTTAACTGACTGACTTCAAAAAGCTTATTGACAGCCAGATTTAAGAGTACAATCCCATATTAACTAATTCAGATTCCTCCATGGACTTCGAAAGTGAAGTAATCAGAAAAGTAAGCAAAGTCCTTTTATGTATTTTCTAACAGCAGTGTTTTCTTTTGTAAGCACTTTGGTAATAACCAAATCACTGTAACTATACATGAGTATATTTAAAATGGACAATTACTCTTTGCCTAAACCAATCTGAAAGAGTATATAAAGAATGTTCATTAAGCATGTTAAGAATGTTGAAATTCTTCAGAGATATACGCAAGATTCCAAAAGAGTAAGCATTTTTAATTCTATGTACATACTTTAATTTTTTTCATTAAAAATCGTTTAATGTTTGTTCTGCATTTGAAGTACTCATTCTT
Source organism: Passer montanus (assembly GCF_014805655.1). Classification (NCBI taxonomy): domain Eukaryota; kingdom Metazoa; phylum Chordata; class Aves; order Passeriformes; family Passeridae; genus Passer; species Passer montanus. The sequence continues at coordinate 4,693,667 of NW_024364270.1, forward strand.
TGTCTGCTTAGGAACAGTGATCAGCTTTAGCTGCAGAATTCTATACAGAAAGGAAGCAAATACAAAATGAGACCCCTTTTTTTCCCCACTAATTACCAGACTACACATACTTATTTTAAAGGTAGGAAGCACCTGTCTAGTTGCCAACCCCATGCTTTCAAGCTTTGAGATCTTTTATTTTGTAAGCAGCTTGAATAAAACTCAGTGTTAGATTCTTGGTAGAAGGCTAATCATTTCCTGAAACAGAGTGAAAGGAAACATTCCAGGATAAAAAAGTTCAATAAAACATGGTGTCTGCAACCTCCCCCGTGGTCTGCACCCAACTCTGCTCTGGGGCTTCAGAACCAGCCCTTACAAATTCAGTGAGCCATGCTGCAGGAGGCACACAACAGAAAGTGAAAACTATTTTATTCCCCCCTTTTCTTCCCCCCCAACATCCTGGCCCCTTGGGACTACACAATAAAGTGCATATCTGCGCATGCACAAGACAATTCACACATCCAGAGCAATTCTGGAAAGAATGCACGGTTTGTACTATGTCCCCCTTCAGGAATGGGTGACCTTGTAACACATTTTCAAGCACTGAGGCGTTCTGAAATAAACTGCTGAAATTCAGCTACCTACGTCAGAAGTGCACATTATGAACAATGACATGCAACGATCTACAAATTCATTTCAATATTCCAGTACTGATTTTCAGGGAACAACAAATCTGTGCAAAAGGAGATTAAAGCCCTTTCAGAGATTTTAAGTCTTCAAACCTTGCACTACAGAGTTTAGCAAAGCTATGTTTTTAGCCCTCATTTTCTATCTTGTCATTTTATGTCAAACCATTGATGCCCAGCCTGCGGATTTTCCAGTAGTTACGGCTAAACGAAAACCTTCTGTTGTACCACACAATTTTAAAGCAGATCCATTATGTGTATGTGGTGGGGGGGTGGAGGGGGGAGGCAGTGGAAAGTACAAGAGAGGAAAGCATTTATAAACCACATCACAGAACCTCAGTCCTAAAAGCCCAAACAACAAAAATAAACATTCCAGTCAGTCTCAAATACACCAATGCATTTTAAAGTGAGATTTGTGGCAGTGTGAAAGCCACCTTACTCCTTTCCCTGTCGGCAAATCTTGCCACTACAAAGAGCTGTTATCGAAATGCATACAAGCAAATACTCTTTTTGATTTCTACCCACATCTCAGTACATTGCTTTCATTCAAGCGTGACAATTTGAGGTAGAAATTAAATTTGCTTCTGTACATTTTAAGAAGTGCAAGACCAAAACAAACCTGGTAAAGCAGGAGAGAGCTCGTTATAGCCACCAAATGAAGCGTTCCGGACGAGCTTTCGGCCATCAGCTCTTGGAGAAAACACGGATGAAATCCCAGCACATGAAGAAAACCTACGTCGCACTGGACCTTCTTCCTTCATGAGTTAAGGTGTTTGTGTAAGGATTATGTTCTCTGTGAAAGCTGGTTAGCATAAGCTGCTTGGAGCAAGAGTGTTGCAGTAGCAGCCTTTTACCTCACATTCTGATGAGTAAGATACAAAAGAGGAAAAAAAAGAAACAAACGAAGGGCGCACATGAAAAATGCAGTGAAGAGGCAGAGGCTGCCAAATCAGCAGCAAGCCAAGCAACACTATACTCCTCTCATTAAAGCTCTTAGGATGCTTAAAGTGAAATGGCTTTGCTTCAGCTCCTTTTTTCTGGGAAACACACCACCACTCATTTTTTAAAAACCTCTCAGTTTTAGTCCTACTCATTTCTAAGTACACAAAAATGGTATTTATGGTTTAAGGATTCCTTAAATTGACTTCCTGTTAGTCTTTCAAGTCCCAAATTTATACTGCACAAAGGATAACTCATGAGCTTTGTGGCCTCTCTGTTTGATATTGTGGTACACTATGGGAATCTGAAAAGGGAGTCAATCGTTTGCATTACACAGCCAAGTTGAACTTTCCTGTTCAGGCACTCACCTAACTAGATTTTGTCAACTGACTGCCATGACCTCTACATCTTCATTTTATTTTTCTTTAAAAGGTGAGGCAGTTGCCTTTTCTTCTTAAAACTCTCCCATGTCTTTATAAACAAACTAGCCTGACTCATGGAAGAGCTGGCCTAAATAATCTCCACAAAAAAGACTTTTTATTATTAATGCCCCAAATATTTTATTCAATGAATAAAACACCTAAATGGGCCAGCTTAAATTTTAAACACAAAAAGGACAACAGTAAACTGTGATCCAAGACTAGAAATTTGCTGATCGAAACTCCTCCTGCTGGCAGCTACCAGAATGAAGTCAAATAATCTCTCCCTAACCACCTTCATCCACTGTTCATTACATCAGCAGCCTCTCGCTGCAAGGACTAGTGTGCACAGCCACCCTCTTGAAAAATGTGGAACTTCCTTCCCATTTGGTGTTTCTCTGCTGGTCCCATTTTCTCCATCAAACCTTACTTCTGATAAAACAGGTTTTGAAAACTTCTCTGTTAAAAAACAGGACAATAGGACACCAAGAATTGCCCTGAAAATAAGAACTTGAGTTCTTACCTTACTCCATATTCTCCTTTTCTTACAAAGTGAGTCACATGCCATAAATTAAATCAATAGCAGCATGAACTTGATTAACCCTCAAATAATACTATTTACTCTATGGCCTCATACAAAGAAGTGTAGTTAACTTCCCAATATATAACAAAGTAAAAAGATGTATCAGAAAAAGCAAAGATGAGGCACAGATAGCCATCAATAGAAACCATTATATGCTATATGAAAAACATGATTCACTGAAGCACAGGGAATAGGAAAAACTGAATAAGCATCATGTATTCAGGCCTGTCTCCATTTATCCAACCCTGTGTCTCACACTCCCTTCAGCTGAAACAGTCCTTGTCCAGATGTCCCAGAAGGAACAGAAAAAGCAGCTAAAAAACTGAAGGAATGGAGTGGCAGGGCAATGAGGAGGAAATGCAAGGAGAGAGAACATGAGGGTTTTTTTCTGTTTGGTTTTGTTTTGGTTTTGTTTTAATAAACACAGCTCCATATCACCTCTCCAAATCTGTCCTAACTACAAAACAGAGCAAATACCTTGGTCCAAATCTATTCATAATATGCATTTTCTTTTTTTTTTTCCCTAATTAAAATCAAGAGAAAGCTGCAGTAGAACTCCCCTTACACACAGAAGGAACTGTATCCTCTCATTACAGACCTACCTTGCCCAGTTAATGGGGCTGTTATCTCCTCTTTCAGAGTCAGGGCTGTGACCCTGCCCAGAACACTCTGCTGACATTGGTATCTGGCCCTTTCCGTGTCTCTGTCGTTCTGGAACGGCTGAGTCACACAGAGTGAAGGCAGGGCAGGCTCCTCCATCAGACACCTGCACAGCACTGTCTGCATCTGCCTGCAGCTGCTGGGCCCTACCCGCCAGCCCAGCAGCTTCTTTCACAGCTGGGTCTTCTCTGCCACCTTCTGTCCACATTTCTAAGGAGCAGCTGTATTTCCAGGGATTTCAGGAAACAACATAATCCTGAAGTCCTTTCCCTTACTTCTGTCCATGCCCTCTCAAGTCCCCTTGACAATGCTCATGTAGTCAAACTGTAAACAGGAACAGATTAAAATACCTTTCTCCTTCCTGTGCCCTTTTCTCCATTTAGAACTGAAATTGAACTCTTTGGGTAGATAAAATTTCAATTTTATACAGATTTCAATTTCAATACAGATAATGTTACATATCCCCTCTCTGAGGCTCTCTCCAGTCAGGGAAGCTGTTATCCAGGTATTCTAAGCACCTTCTGCTTTAACTCAACAGCAACACAGGAGAGGCGGGCTCTGAGTCTTTAACCAAAATATGACTCTGTCTCACCACTACAACAGAGGAGGAAAAGAAAAAGTCTAATTTAAGCTTCCTCCTTCATCTCTTCACCCCTTCCTGCCCTAAAGATCAAAAAATCCCATAAATCCTTTTTCTTCTCTCCTTCCTGAAAATAAATTCAGACAGAATAGGTCCATCTACTGATGAAATCAAACTCTGTGATTGCAGTCTAACGTCCCAGGCAGGTTTCTATCCTTTTGATATTAGCTTCAAGTGCTTTAAGAATTGATATACTCTAGAAAATGGACTCTCATAGGCAGCTTAGATTTCAGATACTCGCAAATACAGCTGAGTCCAACTGTGTAAGTCAGACATGGCAGAAAAGCCTGCATAAACAGGGAAGTATCTGCACTTTAGCTTAAAGGAATCAGATGCATGACAGTGTATCTATACATGAATTTATGAGCTTTTTTAAAACAAAAGTTTAAGTCACCATCGGAGGCACTAGACTAAGTATGCCACCGAAAGAGAAAAAAAGTTTTCCCAGTTTCTCTGTTTTATAAAACACCTATATCAGTAAGAACACAAAAATCCCTACATGACTGAAATATTTAGTTCATGTATCTTGGGGCAGGAGGGAGCACAAGAATCCATTCTCAATCTCTTTAGAGGAGCAACACTTATTTAATGTATATATTTTTCTAAAGGACAGAACACATTTCTCACATCAGATATTGAATCAGGGCTTCTCAAATAGTAAATAGTAAATGCTGTCTGAAAAACCAATCCTAATCCCAGTGCTTAAGACATTCTTCCAAGGATATTGCCTGGAGCAAAATGTAAAATCTAAATGTACAAAGCAAAGTCAAATAGAAGATACGTGGAGCTCTGACAACTTGTGAACACTTCCGACAAAGTCTGGTTTTAGTTTTAAAGCATTTCTCCAATTGGAAAAGCTTTACAGCTGAAAAAAACCCACAGTCTTAAAGAAGGTCTAAAAAGACCTCTCTAAATTGTTAAGGCATGGATTCCATGAAATTGAACTCAATTCAAATCTTTCTAGACTACCCAAATAAGGAATTTTCACTATAATAATCCTTTTTATAGAGATTTTAGGAGTTTAGAACAACTAACACCTTTTAAAAACTGATACTGATGGAGTAATACAGTAAGTAGTAAGACTATGGATAGTGATGCAAAGTAAAAAAAATCCATCCTTTTCCCATTATAGGTACCCAAGGAAAAGTTAAAATCTTCTTAAAACCAAACTCTGTGAATGCTAGAGAGAAAAGAAACAGGAAGGAAAGCTTGGTGTAGTAGAGGAAGGCAGAAGCTTTTCAGACTTGCCCTGCAGTTTTGACAGTAATTTGCCCTGACATTTCAACATTACTACCTTTTCCAGTAGAATTCTTCCCCTAGTCCATGAAAAGGTCATAAATAATTCTCTACATGCAGAAGAGAATTAGTTTGCAGCATGCAGAAAACAGACAAGAAAACAGGTAGACAATCATACCTATGAAGGTTTTATCTAACAATTGATTTTCACATGTGCATTTGAAGTTAAAGGGATTTTTTTTTCTTTTTAATAAAAAGGGTATTAAAGATATACTTGCCTTCTGCACTGGTAATTGATTCAGAAAAAAACTATACCTAAACCATGAGGCTACAAATTGGAGAGTAGTTGAGAGAGGTAAATTTCTTTCACCAAATATTCTTCTGATCTCTGATATTTCCAAGTCCAGTGCAGTTTAGCTGAGGAGTAATTCCAGAGGCAAGCCTGAGAGTGGTGACCAATGACCACCAAGACTCCCCACGCACTGCTGCCAGCTGTACTTGGTTGCACCTCCTCACTTGCTAACAGCCTGCTCAGCTCCTCCCACATGGAGTAAATAGCTTTGCTCACTGCTCAGGTTTCAACATTGTCATCTCAACCCTTATAAAATTCTCAAAGTCACAGCTGAGGTTCAAGTAGGCCAGTCCTGCAGAGACTGTCATGAAGAAAGAGAACTGGCTTGTGATGTTTCACATCAATCATTGCTGTGCCTTTTAAACCCAGTACCACACTTTCATAAAGCTAGAACCCACACAGAGAGCAGAATATGCAATTTACCCAAGCCACAAATACTGGGTGGAGTAGCATTTCAGAAATGGCAAGTTCTAATAAACACAATGACTTGCAGAGAGGAATGTGCCAGAGTACGCATGGCAGTAAGAAAGCAGGAGGTCAAGATCATGTATTCAGGAGACTAACCACACACAGCAGAACTTAAAACATTTTACAAGAAATTCAGTTTTATAACACAGACTAAGGTCAGATTATTTAGGGCCCAAGCATCACTAAAGTTACTCCAAATAGGTTACACAGTTTTGTGGTACTGGGGCTTCACTTCCACACTCTGTTGAAAAACTGAAAAGTGACCAGCCAGGTCCCTAGGTTCAGGACCCCACAGCAGGATTAACAGGCATTAATCCACTACCACATAAAGAACAACCAGTGCCCATGGCTCCCACACACTGCTGATTACAAAATATTTCCTCATCATCAAAAGCAAAGCAAGACCAAATTAAATCCCTCCTAATAAAACAACAAGAAAGGCTAAGAGTCTCCAAGCATGAGGGATTGCAACATTTTAGAAAGAATTCTTATGTGAATGGAGAAAGCAAGTGTGTTAACATTTTTCTAAGCCATTAAATGCATTTACTCTGCAGAGAAGGCGCCTTACTGCAGAAGCAACACGACAGATGAATGGCAAGATGAAGTGAAGAAACAAAGAATGACATGCTTAGTAATAAATTGTTCTTACTGTGTCAAGACAGAGAGTTATTTAGCCATTCTTCAGCTTCTCTATTCAAAGAACAGACACAGTAAAGGGAAAGAGGAGACTGCATGAAGTTACTCCATTACTAAGTCTGCCTACATGTAGAGAGTAAACACACAGGAAAGGTGAAAAGAAAAACAGAAATCACTATTGCAGATAAAATATAACCCAACTATCCAGGAAACAGCTTGGTTTGGAACCAGATAGATTGGCAAGATTTCGCCATGTGCAAGCCAAATACTCTTATCAAAAATAATTACTAACACACTGAAAGCATTAGTTAAAAAAAACAAAAAAAAAACCAAAAAAAACCCAACAAACCCAAAAAAACAAACCCACAACAGCCCAAATTTTAGCAGTGATCAACTCCCAGTGGAGTTCCAGCCTCATCTGTGCTCAATGCATACATCTGCTGTAGTTATGGGCAGTGGGATTTCTCTCCCCAGCTCCAAGGCAGTTCCCCACTGCTGTGGCTTCAGTCTCATGCATCCATATGAAAGAACCCTTGGCAGAAATGTGCCCAGAGCACCACAGCCAAGTGACTGTCTCGGGTACAGTTGCTAATACTTCGAAAAGGCTTCAAGTTCACTGTCACAGGGCTGCATCTTTCCTTCTACTGGTCCACAATAATTTGTTTTCTACTGACAGCTGGTTAAGAGGAGATACACTGCTGTATTTTCAGGGCTTCTTGCACACCAACCACCAGGAACCCAGAAGAGGGATGACCAGACAGGAGCTCCAAGACCTTTGTTACTGCCCAGTGAAACAAACTGTGCTCCTGCTGTCAGCTGAGCCAAACAACTGAAACAAATGTTTTTTCAAAGCTGCACAGATCAACAACAAATCAGCTTTAACTTGTTAGTTGCCTTGGGTACACAGTGAGTAACATCCGAGTTTGATATTTTCTGGGTCATTAAGGCTCCAAAGGCATCTCATTCCTTCAACAGCTAATAACTATTCTTTAGGATCTACTTCTTGAAAATGCCTGTTCTTTGCTTTCCACCTTCTCTCACATACAGAAATAGTTAAATTCCTATTTTCTCCAAAAATGCAGCACCCTGTGTATTAAAATCCTAGCACTAGCATATCCTTTAAAAACTCCTCTGGAGTTGTTTAAATTACAAGTTCAGCACAGCCAAAAATGCCCTCACTCTTCCCCCAAATCACCTTCACTTCCTTCCAGTTCATGGTCATAGTCATCATCATCACTAGCAGATGTAATTTCCTTTCCACTGTCAACCCTCCCCTCTGCACCTAAACCACTTCTGTTTCTCAGTTAGGTAACACAATACGTTTTTAATCGCATTGCAAATTGAATTAACAACTGCTACTGCTCTGCTGGAAAAGAAAGGCAGATCCTGTTTCTTATCTCCTGTCCGGCTCCTCCTGGGCACACACATCCCACAAGGACACATTTTCACCTCATCTGCATCTCACTGATGTTTTAAATAAAGACAGGAAAAACACAGAAAAGTCTGATATTTTCAAGCATTCCATTACAGAATTTTTAATAATACTATCTTAACTAGATTTCTCTATTTACCACAATTATTGCTATTTAAGCATCTGTGATGTCTTCATAAAAAGTCTGAACTATGTTTTAAGAAAATATTGGTAAGTTAGAAACATTGTTAATCATTTATAAGGAGACTGCTCACTTTTTTCATAAATTTTATCTGATCACTATTTCTGCATTAATTCATTTCATCAAATAAATAAATCAATATGCTTGAGTTAATAAGATTTACAAGAATTCAATTTACCAGGGATAATTTGACATGAACAGGTGACAACAGCAAGCAGAGTTCTGCTCTTCAACCTTTGAAAATGAAGTCTTGCACTTGGTATTTTTAATGTTAATTTTAAAACTGCAACAAAATAATTGTCAACTATTCCTTTTGGTCACATGCTAGGTTAAAGAAAACATTCCAGAAGCAAGTTCGATAAATGTTTAGTTGTTTGTTCATTAATAGTTAATAACATTTTTAACCACTGAATGCAAACATGGAATGTGAACTAAATTAGCACCATACTGAGTGTCAGCTGCTAGAACTGAAAAATGATTTAGCAGTATTAACATCTATATGCACTACACTTAAAAAACCACGGTCTTGGTGAGTTGGAAAGGCCATACTGCCCACTGGGGCCTAAAGACACCATCCCACAAACATAAGCAAACCCATCACAAAGTAACTTCCCAAGATCATTCAAGTTTCCATCAAAAGGCTACAGAATTATTTAGGTCCTACTCCAAGTCTGACAAGTCTAAATAAAATACTGAACAAAAAAACATAGTATAATCATTTAGTCTGTTTAAGACACATTAGTTGTAGCATTATGGTCAGGGTTAGGCTACTCTGATGCTCTAGTTAACCACTTGATGGACAAGGCAGGAATAAATTAAATCCACAAAAATTAAAATTAAAAGCCCATTTCAGGATCAATGCTATATATATATGGCTGAAAATTCTGAACTAAAATTCTGAACTTTCTATATATACAAGTCAAAATCCTACTGGAAAATTCTCCACCATCCCTTATTTTAATACATTTCCATCAAACAACCTTGCTAAAACTTCCTATGGAAGTGAGTGTGACCTCCACACCTACACATGCCAGTCTGTAGCCTCACAGGTAAGCTACTTCAGCCTCAGAATAAAGGACCATGTAACTTCAAGGATCTTGAAAATACTTTGTAAAACAGTGCAAAGATTACATAGAACAGTGACACTTTAAATAGACTTTTGCTGAACAACCACTAGACAATGCTGCCAGATCAAATTGTACTCTACATTTATAAAATAAATCTCTATTGGACTCCAAGAAGACCCCCATCTCTGTCTCAGACAACATACTAAGCTCCATCTCACAAGAGCAATGGGAGTGAGGGAGAGGAAGTCGTGCCTTAAACTAAGAAACCAACTACAGGAAAATAGAAGCTCTGAAATCCAGAGCTGTGGTCAGAAATGAAAACAAAGTATTTATACACAGCAGCACCTAAAATTATACAATACATACCACTTACAACTTTATATTGACACATTAAATGGTTCTTTTTGTTCCAAATAAGAGGTGAGCGGATCAAACTGATGTTAAATGTTCACCTCCCTTCCCTTGCATTAAGACTCAGGGTTTTAACCATATTTGTAATTCTCTTGTCATTAGGATGTTACTTAAACACAAGCAGATGACACAAATTAAGCTTGTTACAGGAGGTGTTCCAAAAAATGGTCACTGAGCATGTCTGTCCCTAGACAGCTTCTGGACAGCCATGGTGGTTTCCACGTTAACACCAAAGTTAGTGCTAGCTGTTCCACAGACTGCCTCATCACAGGCTTTGTTTCATTCTGACTCACCTGGTTTTGAGCTACAAGTTCTATGCCTAAGTGGCCTTGCAACACAGGTGCTTTTCATTCAGGCAGCAGAAAACAACCTAGGTTAAAGTGGCCAAATAGCACTGCACAACATCCAACTGACCAGCAGCAAAAGCTAAGTACCTGCTAAGTACCTTATATATATCTAATCAGTTCTTTGTAGATGGTATAATACATTTTTCTGTTTTGATTCTCTGTTATCCTGTGCCTAGCATGATATTGAATTGTTTATTTACATTACTCATCTCCTAAGGATGACTTCAGTTGTCAGTGACTAAAAGTATTTCCATTTAGTTCCTTGAAAATGCCTTCAAATTCTGTATCTAAACATTTCCTATCTCATTATATCATACCACAGGCACATTGTAAAGACCTTGATTAACTGGATTTCAGTTACAACAGCCTCACTTCATCATATTAAGCTCTGTGCTACTTTAAATTTTTCAAGCTTCCACTACATCTCTTTTTCTCCAATGTAATAAGCCCACATTTTTGCCAGCACTGTTATTTTGCCATAGGAATAACTGCCATTGAATATTCACCTGATTTTTAAGTGTTGGTCAACCCACTCCATGAAAATCAGCTCTCAAGCTGTAGATAGGCTGCAAGACAGTAATTGTGGGTTGCTGAAGCCTAGCCCACGTTGTACTATTTCTCTACTAAAACTGAATGCAAAACAAATTTCTTGTCTCATGAAAGTACAGACTTATATCTAGTAGTGCTCCTGAAAAACTAAGTCAGTAAGGACTGATGCTAAAAAAGGCACAAATACATTTAACTGGCTTAAATTCACTTATATATGCCCTGAAATATTCAGAAGAAAAAAAAAGAAAAAATCTGCAGAGAAAATATCTGCAAGGAGTTTGATGTAGGACAATCAAGTGCTTTTCAAGCCCATTTTAATTATTTTTCTATGAGTGAAAGTCCTGAAGAAACACAACAGTTTGACTTTATAACTTAGTGGGAACATCAATATTAAAAGGAAGAGTTAATTAGTCTATTCAAATACACTTACGTAACACCAGCATTTGTCTAGTAAAGGATACACAGTACAGAGAGAAAATAACTACAAGTTCTTTCAACATAGTAAAAATTATAAACAAGTTATATTTATATTATACAGAAAATATTTCCAGACTAAGCTTGACATAAGCCAGAGGACATCAAGTGCTGTTCCAGTGTGATAATACCAGGAACTAGAAAATATATTTGAGCTAGCTGTGTGTAGTACCAAAAATACTACCATCATAACTTTAAAACACACTAAAATACTACCAGATTCAGCACAGTAACAACTGTCTTTATTTCAATTTTTTTTTTCTTGTCTAATACAACTGAATGGGACAACAGGAATATGACTCAAAGTTACTTAAGACACTGCTTTTATTACTCTGAAACACTAGTATCATTACTCTGACAAAGCAAGCTATGGCAGTAAGGGAGACTCATACTAAAACCAGTTAAAAATATAAAACCATGTCAGGAACACTACTCATGGAAAAAACTAAAGGAAGCACGGATGACTAGCATGGCTGCCAATAACAAAAGGGAAGAGAATATTAATTTTAAAAGCCTAAAGTTTTCACTTCAAACTTCACACACCCCAAGAAAGATGTCCAATGATTTCCTGAACATCAAATGCAAGTAGTTTCAAATGCAAATAAGCACAAGGGGACCAACAATTGCTTGGCATTTTTTTTGTTTCTTGAATAGTTTATCAACATGTTAGGTCTACTTATGAGCTTCACTTTCCATCCAGTCAGCTCTCATGGATCCACAGTTTGTTTTCAACAGGCTTAGCAAGGCAGAGGGAACGCTTGAAAGCTGGCAAAAAATAGTGTTGAGACCTTTCTTTTTTTCCTTTTTCTAAAGAGAAGTATCTTACTTATATTTCTACAAAAGTTCCAAGTTATGGTACATCATAACACTGCTGCATGAAGACACAACTTGAATACTGAGAAAAGAACGTTACGGTGGGTTTTATAGGACTACACAAATAATCATTTAACATCATGTGAACTGCTCTCCCATCAAACAAATCATAGCATGCCTTAATAAACTAATGCATTTTTTCCTGTTTCAGATTAACACAAAGATACTAATAATTACATACAAATTTTCAATATGCTTTCTTCCTTACCTCTTTATTGTAAAAGGCTGTGATTTTGAACCAATATTTGGAACATATAATTAATGTCAGAATTTAAGTTATTTAAAACATCTGTAAAAAATAACTTTGTCTTACCATGACTATGGGCAGTTCCTGGACTGAGACATGGTTGGTGTAAGTCTTTGGTTGGAGTAAAATAGGCTTCTCTCCCCTGATGCTGGTTCATTCTTCCTGGAGTTATAGGCTGGTCATCACTGTTTGTTACTGCTGCTGAAATACAAAATGGATGCTCATTCAAGACATTACGTGCTTGTGCATAGATTTCTATTAATAACTTCACTGCTGTTTATGAAACTGGTATTCAGCTGCTCTGTTGCAAACATTTCATTCTAAAAACTGAGGTTTTCAAACCAGATATGTGCTTTGAGAGGATGGCAGAAAGAAGCCAGTAAGACTGGTCTAAGACATGAGGCAAAAGATGAAAAAAATTACCATGAGGTTGGAAAGGCTGATACTCAATAGATACAGCATTGAGCTGTTGCTCATCTTCTGAAATACTTCTTTTCTTTGCCACTTTATGATAGCTTTTGGTTTAACTAGCCTCAACTCAGCCAACCCATGAAACAGCTTGCCAGATCAAGCTGTACCAACATCCCAGAAAGCTAAGATGAATGTCTGTATATACATCACAAGAAACAAGTCTTAGCAATACAAATCACGTGCAAATTCTGTCAAGGCAAAGGCTTAAAGCAGAAGAGTTACTCTCCTTGAACTTCATCAGTCTGAAAGACTTGTCTGGTGTCTTCCTACCTATTTCTAGGATCACCTGGCCAGCCATCCTGTTTTATAGTTTCTGTACATTTTGTTAAGCTGCAGACAACAAAACTACCTTTTTTCATAATCAAAGAATGACTGTCTGTAACAGCTGTCGTGTGAAAGCAGATATACTGACAATGTGTTCAAAGAGGGAAACAAGCAATATTTACTGAAGAAAAGACTGGAACTTACAACACAGATGATTTTAAGAGTTCCCAAGCTTTCCTTAAAAGTTCAGCAGAAGATTTGAGTCAAACCAAACAAGTTCTATTCTCTGGATGGACTCTGCAAAGTACAAAGGCCTTCTTAGCTTTATCACTACTCTTATTACAGTAGTGGAAACATTTTGCAGCAAAACCTGGAATGAACACAAAGCAGTATGAAAAAATAAAAAGGTGCTTGAGTGTCCAGAGAAGGGCAAGGAAGATAGTGAAGGGTCTGGAGCACAAGTCTGATGAGGATGGCTGAGGGAGCTGTGGCTGTTTAGCCTGGAGAAAAGGGGACTCAGGGTAGCTTTTACTGCTCTCTACCACTACCTGAAAGGTAGCTTCTCTCATGTAACAAGTGACAGGACAAGAGGAAACAGCCTCAAGTTGTGGCCTGAGAGGTTTAAATTGGATATTAGAAAAAATTTCTTTACCACAAGGCTTCTCAAGCATTGGAGGAGGGAGCATTGCCCAGGAAAGTGTCACCAATCCTGGAGGCATTTAAAAGATGTGTAGATGTAGCACTTGGGGGCATGGTTTAGTGGTGGACTTGGCAATGCTGGCTTAACAGTTGGACTTGATGATTCTTAAATGTGTTTTCCATCCTAAATGATTCTATAAAGAATGCAAGGATTGCAGTACACCCACCTGTATTATTTTTCTATATCAGATAAGCCATCTAAAGCTCTGCTCCAGACAAACTATACTCTGTGTGAACTGCTGCTGGGGAAAAATATGTGAGGAAATGGACAAGGGAGGCAATGAGCTCATTTTATCAGTTCAGAATTCAAGTCCATCAGTGCCAAAAGGCTGGTATTTCAAAGTACTGTCTGATTTTGCTCTTCTTGTTGTACCAAACTAGCTGTCTATTGTTCTGCAACTACAAGTAAGGGAAAGGGAGGAGCAAGGTAGTTGCTGAAGCCCTGGGAAGAGACCATACTGCAGAAGGTCTTGTATGTGAAAATAAAAGGGAATAAAAAAACAGCTGCTTCACAGGTTTGCACAAAATGGGTCACTGCAAGGAGAGTGAGCTATACTTGTTTTAAAGATTTAAGGTGTACAGTGCACTGAAGGAAGACCAGATTTCACCCAACTAGCTGAAAACACCTATTGATGACCCACTGGCCACTTAGCTTCCGCAGGGATGGGATTTCTCAGCCTACTGTGCTCTGCAGGTGCCCCCACCAGCCCCTATGCCACTGCAGCAGGTGACACTGTGGGCTCCACAGCAGGAGCTGCACTAGCAACCCTCTCCTGAGTAAACTGTGCAGAAGGCTTGTTTGTGAATATGCACCATGCAGCACTGCTAACTGTTTTTTAAGCTTTGGGAATTCCAGAGGTTTCTTAAAGCTGTCATTTCTCAGGCAGTATTTGCCAGTAACCCGCAGTGTAAGCAAGCTCTGCCCACAAGTGTTACTAAAGCAGGAGCTGCACTCACCAGTGGGGGCTCAGTCACACTAATGGAACTACAAGCTTCAAGCTCACTGTAAAATGCATATTCCTTCATTAGGAGTCAATTAGGTCCTGCAACAACTCCCAGAACTGTCAGAAAGGCTCTTTTCTTACCAAGCAGAGTTTGTGTATCACCTAGTATAGAATACCATATGGCAAGCATTTCACATGCCTGGGTATTCAGGTGATCTTCTTAAACCAAGTGGGTTTTTGAGAAATTCCATCTATAAAGCTGAAGAATGAGCAGGAGAGTTTTTAAATCTCCTTTTTATACAAAGCAGCATAAAAGTACTAAACAAATGGAAATAAAACAGTTAAGAACATAACTATTCACACCATAGCAGCCACTAGGAGAAAGTTGTCCCCCCTCCTGCAAAATGCCTCATCCTAATGCTCAGACATTTGCTCTGAGGTGAGGGAGAAGACAAGGCATTATTTTAGAGAAGAAACAACAAATAGCAAATATCAAAGCCTCCTTGTGACTCTTTAGAAGTCAATACCAACAGAACTGTTGAGAGTTGAGCATACTTTGTTCATGTTCATCATACTGATCATCAAATTACTAATATAAAAGTTTATCAGTACAAATAATACCTTCGAAGAAATATATACTGGGATCTTTACAGACAACTTATTTCAGGTAAAAATATGAAAAACAGTCTGGAGAGTCAGATTCCCACTTCTGTTTCTATAATGAGCCTCTGAAAGTGCCTACACCACTGAAAATAGCACAGGACATCATATACAGGAAAATGTTTATTACAATTCAATTCAACATTGTTTTTTAATGTCTATAATGAGGTATATCAGCTAAGACCACAGCTTCTGCACAGATTTCTCATAGAAAAAAGAAACAGTTTGTGCCTGCATCTTTCTTTTTCCCACATACACAAACTCTTAATCCCTAATCCTTAATCTCTAATTGGCAAAATTACTCTGCCAATCATACTATCATATTAATGCCCACAAACCAATGGCACCAGTAAGTCTTTGGCTGCATGTAAGCACATACATACACCTGAAGTTTTTCCTAGCACCTCAGCAGATCCAATCCTGAAGAATTATAGTACATATACACCTGTTCAATTCTGAATATGTAAAATTATTGAAATTAAGGGAACCACACACAGCACTAGAAATGGACAAACGCAAAAATAAATTTTTTTTCTGAACCATTATTTCCATACATTTACTATCTGTACTACAACAGCATTTGAAAGTTTCATTTCAAACGGATAAAAATAGCTTTTCCTCTTCCAGATAAATAATAGAATTTTTTTTTTCCTGACCATGACTGGGAGCAGTGAAGAATAAACTTTTCCCACCAAAAAAATAAAGGCTACGGTAGGGAAACTTTTGGATGAGTGGTATGCCAGGCAAAATACTTTTCCAACAGCAAATTTTCATCACACTGCAACTTCTTAATTATGATACAGAAGAAAACCTAGTATTTATCCCAGCAACTATAGGCAAAGATACATGCTAACTACTACAAATGTATGTGCAAAGATAATGTAGGAGAGAGGAGTCACTTACTTGATGGTCCAGGAGAGTCTCTGTTCTCACCGTGTTGCTGTGTACACATACAATTGAGGAATGAAGAACAGCAAACATAAAAATCCAGGCCAGGAAGAAGCAAGTGCACAAAAAGCAGCAGCAGCAGCGGGAAAGAAGGACAATGAAAACAGTGTTAGTTCATAACTAAAATACAACATGCACCTCAATGCCAAAGGCAAGACCTCAAGAGACTCCGCAGTTCAGAAAAGTTGAAGCAACAAATCTGACAAATATGTCTATAGAAAAGCCATTATTAGAAGCCATCATTAGTAAATAGCAACTGCCTCAACAACTTCTTCTGAGTGGAATCTCTCCAGCAGCAATTTATTACTTGATACACAGCATTTTTAAAGAAATATTAAGCTGGAGTGGTTTTAAAAGACTGAAGCTCTGAAGAAAGCTGAAATAACACAATATGTTTCCAAAACCACTCCACTTTTCTGAAAGTGTTTTGGAAGAAAAAAAAACACAAACAACCTTTAAAGCCATAAGTAATGTGCAAGCACCTACTAAAGCTAGATTCAAGCCTAACTGCTTTTGCATACAAACACAAACTTAGAAGCCACAGACTCAGTTCATCTACAAACACAGGTAACATTTGATATTGCTTAGGATGCAAGACAAACAGTGTAGTTTTAAATTTAAGAGGATATTTTATATCTGAGTATTTCCATAGAACCAAGTTGCATAAAATTTCTCTTCTACTGAATGCATCAAATATAGGCACTAAAGGAGGGTAACTACACAGTAATATCCTGTAAGCCCTTCTGATATTTGATCTAGAATATTTTTTAAATCCTTGCTAACAAAGACTACAATCAAGGCTAAGAACCGACTGTGCTCAGCCATGTACAGATAAAAGGCAAATTCCACTTATGTCTTTAAGGATTTACTGCATTTGAAATCTGTGAAGAATAGAAAAGGAGAAAACAAGAATCCTGATCAGCATGAACATCTTCTCTTTAAAAATAAAATAAATCCAAACATGACATATCTTCTATATCCCAAATAAAAAATTTGTGCTCCATAAAGTAGTAAAATCCTTGCTCTGCTTTAAAGAGGATCCAATCTTGCCTCTTATCAGAACTTAACAGCAAGAAATGTAAAAAAGCAAAATCATAATCAAAATCTTTGCAAACAGGAATCTTGTCTTGCACACCTGACCTCAAAACACTTTGTTTTTTTTGTCCCTCACAACTGCCTAAGGGTGTTGAATTGCAAACTGACAGTGCAATGTGCAAATGTGAATACTGCAATGAATATACAGCAAGTGCAGTACACATCATTGGAAAGGTGAGGGAACCCTTCTTTCACAATTCTGCATCTGAACAGGACTTGACTGATCAGGAAAAACTGAAATAAAATTTAAGCACACTTGGCAAATAACCTTCTATTCCTGCCAGAGACTAAATTCAGGTCAAAAAGCGAAACCAATGAACTTAGAACTTACCAGACATGTTTGAGTAGTACATGAAATGTATTTAAAAATTCAATGGCTTTCAAGGCAAAATGTTTATTCTTAATGTACAGATAACATACTGCAGACTAGGAAACAGTTTATGTTCAGACTGGAGCTCTGCTATCCTTTGCTGATTTTAGATTCAAGAGAAGAGTGGCTGACAAGAAAACAAGAAGCCTGCAGAAACTATACAGAGATCCAGCAAGTGACTGAAGGACTGGGAGCACCCCTATTCAGCACTGGGCTTCTTTAGTGGTCACTGGGAGTTGGACAGCAAGAGAATGGAGCTGGAAAAATACACTGTGAACAGACACACAGGATCAGCAGTACCTGAGGCTCAGCCAGATGCTCACTCGCAGTGCATTACTTACGTGTGCAAGAAACAAGAGGGAAAAGGCAGCGCAGGTCCTGTCTCACTGCCTGCCCTGCAAGCAGCCCTGGCCAAGATACAACGTGACACCAGAGAGCAGGGCAACCTGTCACCCGAGATGGCAACGCAGGGGCTTTGCATGTAAATATTTTAGCATTGCATGGTTAATCCTATGAACTGGTACAAACAGCTCCTATGCCAGAGGCTGAAACACAAGCCAGTCTAATTCTGTCCTCTATTCTCCAACTGACATTCTGTTTACACACCAAACTCTCTCTGTTGCTGGTCAACCCCCTCTCTTCATCAGAGGTATTTGGGTCTGTGTATTTATCGAAAACCTGCAGAATATATATTTCTAATCACTGGTGCCAGATATTAAGGCACTGAAATTAGACTATTTTGGCCAAAAAGACCTTTTCATTTTCCAATGGCCTATTGCACCTCTATCATCTGCAATTCATATCACTGCAGACTGGGGTTCCTAACAACTGAGGGAATAAAACATGACCATTTTACTACTTCAGGGTTTTCTCTGAAAAGAATGCTCCCAGGACATTCCCATCCATCACCACCCACAACTCTTATTCTAAATCTACAAAATTAAGAGAAACATACACATATTCCCAGAGGCACAGCCTAGCCTTATTTTCACGTTATATAATTGATGACTTTGATGACAGATTACAGAACAAGTCCTCTGACAGGTTCTCAGCACTACGTGATTGATTTCATTTCTACAAAGACACAATTAGTTAAAAATTTTGCTACCAAAATACATGAAGCCTAGTCCTCCTCCCAGTAAAGTTTTTAACTAAGATTTAGAAGTAAAACCAGCAATATAAATCTAGCAATATAAAGCATCACATGAGACAGCAGATGTAATTGTTTTTATACAAAGGCATCTTACGTGCTTCAAAAGAGCACTATTTTTAGATGTTCGTTTCTCAGAAATAAAGCTTATAACAACTGCTGCTAAACTTTAAGTTATATCTGCCAAGTTCTTCAAAAAAACAAAATCCTTTTCCTGTTGAATATTAGGGTGAAAGCAAAAGCATATGTCACGCTAGTATGTGTGAATCTCTTATTACAAAAGTATTTTTAAAGCACTGTTTTTACAATCAAAACATACAGCTAAATTTTTAATAGTTTAAATGAACATTCTAAAGCCAAGTTTGACATTTAACCTTGCTGAAGACAGACTTTCCCTGAAGGCAGTCTCTGATACATGTAAGCCATTGAAAGTAATCCAGTTAGATTAAATTCAGGACCACTGACCCAACCTACAAATCTGATCAATAAAAACAATTCAATACTTCAAGGAAAAGGTACTTTTATGTCTGTTGATGTATTAAGTAACAAGGACTGACACTGACTGTACAAGTAATATCCCAGGCAAATTTATTAAATGTATATCTTAGCAAAAATTAGAAGTGACTGAAAATTACTAACAAATATTTCAAAAAAGAATGGTTTATACCATACATTTCCATGTAATGTTCTATGTTCTGGGGAAGTGAGACTTGATTAAATTATTGTTTCATAAAAAAGTAGAGAAAAACTGTTCTCAAACTGACAGCATCTATTATTTTGCACTGTTTTAATGGTGTCAGACTACAAAAATAGTTTGCTGAGCTGTCACAGCCTTTGTCCTCAAATTTATATTCAGTATGTATCAACCTAATTGTTAGACAGAAAGAGCACTTAATATAAGACTTTTCTCTGTATACTGATTCTGGAAAAGAAAAAAGCACAGCATTAAGGCCTGTGATCTCCTCATCTTGTGCTCTTTAATAAGCCAGCCAAAAAAACAAATTAGAAAGCTGACACTTCTGAAAATGTTTTTTTTTCAGATACCTCCTAGAAACATCCCAAAGGACTTAAAAGTGGAGAAAAAATTTGATCAGTATTCCTTACGCATATTACAACACATGTAACTTCATTAATTTTATCATGACAATGGAACTTTAAAAAAAACCGCAAAGATTGCACCTAAAAGCCTGGAATACTGGAAAATTTTGAACATAATTTCAAAATATTTAAATTTCTGGAAAGTGTCAGGATTTGCATTGACTAAAGGTCTTCAAAACTACTGGGTCAATCTCTCTTAAAATACGTATGGAACTTTACTATTTAATTTCCACTTTTTTTACTATGATATACACTAGGCTGTATATTAGACTACCAAATAAGCTTTCAAAAATGTTTTCAATGCCTGTAGTGCAACCCACAAAACTTGCTATTGTAACTGCAATTTAGACAGACAACCACCCCACTGGCTGACATTTTGATAAGAAATGCTTAGACTAGCCTATTACAATACACTATCAGTTAAAAAAAAATTATTCTGAGATGACACTTCAGAAGAACACAGGATGTAAGGCAATCTTATCCTTACACTTAGCATTCTTCTAAAGCAGTCTTGGTAAAATGAGACATTTTTAGGTATCTTCTTAAGATCATGCTACTCTGAAGGCATGTCACAAAAAGAAAAGTAGCACATCTTACATTACTTTGAAGTGTTTTGCAAACTGGTACTTTTTTATATATTTTGAGGAAACAAGGAGCACAACAACTGAACTGACAGCATCTAAAAACAAATTAAAATACCCTACTGCACAGTTGGCAGTTGATACTCATAAGCATGCTGCATCTGGGACATAAATGCATGAGCCATGCAGCAAACCAATGAATTTGTTCATTACAGAAAAAAAACAAGAATTTTCTTAACACACTGCCAAACAGTTTGTCTCCAAACTCACCACTTAAGATAAAAACAGTAATAAACCATTTGATCAAGTTAATAGTTCCATGTAGTAGTTCAGTATCACAAATAAAGTTTGTCAATATTGAGGTGTTAAATTTGACCTTCACCTCAGTTACAGAAAAACAGAACCTATTTGCCTTTGCAAGGTAGTGCTTTGGAAACTACAAAACATTTCCTTCTTCAGCTATTAAAGTGCTTATACATGACACAGCTTGTGGAAAAACTGAACTCTTAAATAATTTCAACATTTTTGATGATGATGAAGCACGATAGTACACACTAGCCTTTCCTGTTTTTAAATTGTGCTCAGAAAGAGCTTCATTGCTTCAGAAATTTTATAATCAGTACACATCATCAACTCTTACACCTCAGATTACTCTGATAACATATAATTATCACTCCTATCTTTTCTGCTCCTCATTCCACAAAGAACTACATTATTTGTTCTATTGTCCAGTCACTAACTAGCAAAGTGCCACTTAGACTGAGAGGAATACCTTTTTCCTTTGGGACTCTGAGACAAAATCCAAAAATCAAATTCAAAATCTAAAAGTTTTTGACATTCAGCGCTCCTGCCATGAGAATCTAGGAAATGATACGTGATACTACATAACATTCATAATATTCCAAATGCATTCACCCGAAAAGTATCAAATCAAAGTGAAGAGATTCATGTCATTTAACCCTCTCCCTGCAGAAAAGTATCAAATCAAAGTGAAAGTGAAGAGATTCATGTCATTTAACCCTCTCCCTGCAAAAGCATCTTCATTCACATTCATCTCATTACACAAAGGCACACTGAAGTTACTCACTGAATTTTTATCCATCTCCCCATCACCTGGAACGTTCTCCATGTTGAAAGGACCTGTTCTCTGTCTCTATCGGAGTTCTTCCATCCTGCTACTCAAGACCCTAGAGTGGAAAAGAAAAGTGTAATAATTTAATTCCAGGGGCTGAAATCCAGTAGAGAGCTACACTTTCTCTTCCCTCTGTTTTAAGAGGCTGTATAGTCTCATATGGTAACAACCTCTGCGTTTTACAGTACCTTGCAAAACATGAACATTTATTCAGAGAAATCAGCTTAGGAATGGAGGGAATAGTTTCAGATAAAATGGCCAAAACAAAAACTACTTACAGAGACAAGCACTTACTTCTTAAAATAAGGAAGAGTCATGCAAAAAAAAAAAAGAAACCCACAGGTTTTGCCCTGTATTTCCCTTTGTTCCAGAGTTCCCAGCAGCACACCACTCCCCCCCACAGGCATGTGCATGCCATCTGTTTGGGTACAAAACAAAGCTATTCTGGAGCAGCCAGAGTTGAGGGCTTCCCAGCATAACTCCAGAAACAGCCATGTACTGCTCTGTGAAACCAAAACACAAAAATTAAATAATATGTGCAAGCCAGCACCTTCTGTGGCACAGCGGGCACTCCTCTGGGGGTCATCACACACAGCGGGAAAGCAATGCCTCATTCTCCAGGCATTTCCTATTTACTTTTTTTTGGAAGAGAATGAAACCTACAACGAACCTTAGTACATACAGCATATTTAAAGTCATTAGCAAGACAAGCACATACCCTGGAATCCAGCAAAACTTGGTGGAAAAGAAGTGCTTTAACCATTGATTTGTTAAGCAAGTTTCAGGAGAAGTGCAGATCAGGGATGCCTACTGAGATGTGCAGCTACAGCCCATTGCTCTGTGTGTCCAAGACCTCCATCCAAGAGGACAGCAGGGGCTGAGGAGGCTGTGCTTACCTGTTGGAACAGTGCTGTCGGTACCGCGCACGGACAAAACCCTGCGCTCCCACCCTCCGCGGAGCCGCGCTCACTCTGCCCTTCCCGCCAGCCACAGCAAGTGCTTCATCACAGAATTATCCCAAGAACAATGCTCTTCTTTCCTTTTGTCTTGGGTGGGGTGAGGGGGTAGGAAGCAGCTAAATTACAAACTCAATTGCTAAACCAACACTTGTGCAAGAGCAGGGGGTAGCACGGAGATGGTGAATTTTTTTCATGCTATAATGTTTGCATATTGTTCTTAATCTATGAATCAAGCTAATGTCAAATTTTGGTAAAAACTGATTAAGTGAAGACAGAAGGGTGAGGTGGGAAGACACATCACAGTCCCTCCAGGGAACCTGAGAAACATCCTGAATGTTCCCACCCTCCTCCTCCCAAGGAGGATGGGAGAAAGGCAAACAGATAACCAGAATACACAGGATCTTCTGGTTCAAGGTCTGTCTCAGGAAATAGACACTCATGAAAACAAATCTCACAAAACAGAATAACCATTTATTCTACTCCTTTCCATGTTTTATTATAATTAGTTTGTGGGGTTGTATTATTTAAAGCAAGTTAGAATTTTCCCTCAGGAAAAAACAGAGTATTAATACACTCTAGATAATTACTATAACATATGCCAGTAAACCACAAAAGGAACCATTAAAAAATAGTTTAACAAAATGATTGTGTGCTAACAAAATTGCAAAGTTAAAAGTTTTATATGACTTAGTCCAATGAACTGAGAAGGGCCTTGCTCAAGCATTTGAGTGATTAACTGAAGTGGCACATAATTGGGAAGCATGGCTAGATGCTCTCATGTAAATTAGAAACAGTAGACATCTGAAAGGATATTACTACAAGTTATTAATTTGCACTAATAAAAAGGAAATATGCCATTATCACAGAAAGAGGAATTCACCCTAAAGCTCTATTTCCCATCGCATCAGGCCCTGCAACTCTTACTCTCCACACCCAAACATGAGATGCAGACCTGGGTGATGATTTTTGATGTCTCTCCCCCACACACCCATTTTAGGTTCTCTTATTAGCAGGAAATTCAGCAACACCAGACTGCATGCATATTCAATTTGCAGAAACACCAAACTTTTTTAAATAGGATGAAAAATAGAGTGGCATTACACACAGATGCAAGCACTGCTATTTAAAGCAGTTTTCCAGCTTTTTTTAGTTACACAAACTTGTAACCATACTCAAGTTATCCGAACGAACTGATCTTTGCTGACAGCAACATTTTAACCCATTTTTATATTTAACTTTTTTTAACTCTTAATTTTTATTGTCAGTACTCCTGGTGTATTCTGCTCCTCCATCTGCTCACATGATCACAGCCTTCCTTATCTTAGTCTCAAGAGCAGCACCATCAGACAGGTACCCTATGATCTAATTCTTAGCATTCATGATCACTTGTGGTTCCAAAGACTCAATCCATCATGCAAGGCTGCAAAGAAGTTTTCTGGGAAAAGGAAGGAAAAAATTCTACCTGCTCATGTTTAAACAGTAAAGCAGGTACAGAAATGGTTAAGGACTACCTTCCCCCAAGCTGTTTAGTTTATGAGTAGACAGCCAGCTTGCCTTATTTTTCTTGGCAAAATGAAGGCTGAAAGTGAACAATATTGCTTCTGTTATATGCCAAAATAAATACAAAGGAAGGAAAAGGGCTCTCTCAGCAAAAGGATATTGCCAAAGAGTCAAACAAGTATGAAATTGGAGAACAGATTTATTTTGAAAGTTACAGAATGCTTCTCACCATCTGAACCCCAAGGCTTTGAAACAATTTTGCAAACAATGTAGGGAAAGGGGATTTTCTTATTTGTAAATGCAGCCAGGTTATTATAAAGGGTGCTTACACAAGCAAGCAAGCTCTTTTCTACTTTATCTAATCCAACCATTAGATTTGAAGATACAACCCCTAAATGTATAATTTTATTGATCTAAGGGGTTTTCTAGCTTTTGGGGAATGTTCATGACATGCTTTTGCTGCTCTCTGTTACATTCACAAGTGTTTGCAGTTTGGTCAGCTTGAGGTTTTAATTAACAAATACTTCTTCAGAATCTTAATTCGTAAAAGCTTAAGTGTTTAGGAGGGTACATGCAGAATGAATTTATTTGAAAATAACTATATAATGGTAGCCAGCTAGTCAGCTATTTTCCCTCTATTGACACTGGATTCAATCAGGCACACACAAAGGTATTACTTACTTTAGAGCACTGTACCAATCAGACAAATCCTGCCACAAAATAAGCTCTTTCTTTCCAACTGTGAAGAAGGTTGAACAAGTCAAAACCATATATTCAAAGCAGAAGGGAAATGTTTTCCTCTTATCACACAAACCATAACCTGTCCTGTTAACACTTGTAGTCCATCTTATTTTTGCTGATGACACCAAACCGTGTGGTGCAGCTGACAAGCTGGAGGGAAGGGGTGCCATCCAGAGGACCCTGGCACACTTCAGAGTTGTGTCTGTGCAAACCTCAGGACATCAGTTCAACAAGGCCAGGTGCAAGGTCCTGCACCTGAGCTGGGACTATCCCCAGGACAAATACCTGCAAGCACAAATACCCAAGGCTGGGTGGAGAATGGGTTAAGAATTTCCTTTTCCTGAGGAAAAGGAATTGGGGATATTGGTGGATGAAAACTAGACATGACCCAACAACATCTGCTTGCGGCCCAGAAAAACAATGTATCCTGGGCTGCATCAAAAGAAGCGTGGTCAGCAGGTCCACCAGCTCATTCACAAATCTACTTCACTTTTGCAATGTTAATATTTGATACTAGAAAGAAATTATTTACTGTGAGGGTAGTGAGGCAGGCACTGCAACAGGCTGTCCGAAGCAGCTGTGTGTGCCCCATCCCTGGAAGCGTTCAAGGCCAGGTTGGGTGGGGCTTTGACCAGCCTGGTCAGGTGGAAGATATCCCTGCCCATGGCAGGGAGATTGGAGCTAGATCACTTTTAAGGGCTTTTCTAACCCAAACCATTCCATTCTGGGCTTCCACGGTTTTAAAAAATTGCTTCAGCCATTGGTAGTTTTTGTAACAATTTGGTTTTCAGTTCATTGCACCCTGAGAATAGGAAAATCCTCCTTAGGTCTCCCACAGAAGGAAAGAAAAATATGCATCAATGAAAGCTACTGCTCTGCATCAATGGGATCTTTTCTAACTATCTACACACACGGAAAGTCCTTTGGGAAGAGGTAAAAAGACAACTCCCATCATTAAAAAAAAATTGCAAAAGCCATAAAATTGATGTCTCAGTACTATGCTGTCACCCAGTATTTTCTTAGACACAGTTACACAAAACACAGATCAAAAGCAGCACAACTTAGGTGCCTTGGCCATGAGACAAACTCTGGTAGCAAGCTTTTGTTCAGTCCTGTACAGACCAGTGAAGTGCGTATGGCAGTGTTCTGCATTGACTTACATATTCTCTGTTAACCAGATTACATAAGCTTTTATTGCAGGGTATGTTGAACTAGATAAAGGGGTTATTAGGCAATGCAAGGCCCTTTTTCTGCCAGCATAACAAGAGCTCATGACCAAACATAATATTTTTTCTAGGCAGAAGAGAGTTTGGCCATGACACTGTGGCAGAAATACCTCACTGGTTGTAAATTTATAACATTAAATTATAATCCAGTCCACAAAAGGACTCTTCCTCCCCTTCTCCAACACAAAATTAGCTTCAGTTCAAACACTTCACTAAATCTGGAGAGTTTCATCAAGAGTCCCCACTGTCCCCACACAAATTCCTGAATTTCAGCCAAGGTGCAGCCACAAAGTGCAAGTGGTAGAGATGACCCCTGAATCTAACACATTTTCTTTTTAGTCAATGACCAAGTTACTTGAACACCTGCATAGTGTATTATATAGGCAGGTTTTAGCTTTCTTCCTAAGGACCATGACCTAGGCTCCTTAGACCGGGCAGGTGCACTGTAGTACTGTTTTGGGACGTGTCACAGTATCACAGTACCCTCCTGTGCTCCAGCACCAAACCTCAAGGCAAGCCCAGCCTTGCCATGCCCTGCCACTGGCTGCCTGTGAAACAGCTGCTGCCTCCTCACTCAGCCTTCCCAGAGGGGAACTGCTCTCCTGGGATCTGACCTCCAAACCGACCTAAGCTCTGCTGGATGCCTGCCTTCTTTCCCTAAAGCCTAAGAGAAGTAGAAGCATTTAAATTGCCCAAGATGAGAATCAGATAATATACTGTAATTTTTTTTTAAGATTACACAAGCACTACAATACATTTACTATAAAGATCAATGTGGCAGCAAGCAAAGGCAAAGCACACTAGGAGAAAAGAAAACTAGTTGCTTACATTGATGTCAAGAAGGATAAAAATTCACCTAGGTCCTTGCTGGAAAGTAGAGTCACAAGAGAACCAAAGAAATGCTATTTCACAGAGAATCAGAGAATGTTCCAGGTAGAAAAAGACCTCTGAAGGTCATGTTTGCCAAGCTCCCCTTGGGAAACATCCATCCTTCTGGATGTCTAGACACCTTTTGAATATCTCCAAGGATGAGGACTACACAAACACTCTGGCCAACTTGTGCCAGTGCTTGGTCGCCCTTCAAAGTCAAAAAGTGTTCCTGATGCTGAGATGGAACTCCCTGTGTTTCTGTTTGTGCCCACTGCCTCTTGTATCATCACTGAGCACCACTGGAAAGAACCTGTATCTGTCGCTTTTACACCCTCCCTTCAGGTATTTATTTATACACATTGATGAGTTCACCCTCAGCCTTCTCTTCTCCAGGCTAAACAGACCCAGTTCTTGAAGATGATCCAGGCACAAGAGATGATCCAGGCCTTTGATCATCTTCACAGCCCTTCACTGGATCTCTCCGGTACATCCACATCCCCCTTGTACTCAGGAGCCCTGAACTGTACCCAACAGCCCAGATGTGAACTCAACAGTGCTGAGTAGAGCGGATGGATCACTATTCTCAACCTGCTGGCAATGCTTTATCTAAAGCATTCATGAACACCATGCATCTTCTTTATGGCAAGGGCATGTTACTGACTCATGTTCAGCTATCTGTCAGGATAACCAGGTGAACTCCAGGTAAGCAGTTCTATAATATCCACAAGGAAGCTTAAGGTAACACTCTTGACAAAGGTATCTAAGTGCTAAAACAAACCAAAAAGAACAAGTTTTCTAGATATCAAGATCTAACAGTTATAGCTACCTATAACTCCTAAGAGATATAGGATCAGTCTTAAGAGATTAAAGGAAATCTGTACCCTAAATTTAACTAGGGTGATCAAACCATGGCTCTCAAAAAATCTAAGTGTCTTCCAGGCTGTCCTATGACTGCTGAAGGCACTTTCACTTTGCTCCGTGCAGCGGGGGAGCAGCAATAGCACAGAAGGCAATAAAGGTAGCATGTTTTACCCTCGAGGCTCTCTGAATACCAGAGAAAGAGAAGCACCAGAGAAAGAGAAGCCTTCTGGTTGTAGCACAAGGCCACAGATCATCTTTCTCAGCTAACAAGCCTGCACATCAAGTACATTTCATTATCAAGCTACAGATCAAGCCAGCTTCTTGCACATGACAAAGTGCCACTGCACGCCAAGTACCCTGTGTTTGTCTAGATCAGTTCCAAGAAAGCAGGAACTGAAGCAAAGTTACTAGTAAAAATGGAGGAGAGGCAACAGGGTCAGTTCTTCCTAACTAACAAGAACTTAGAAGAATTAGGAACTGGTTGTATTCTGCAATTCCAGAAGAGAAATCTGAGAAAATCTCTAGGTTCAATTCCTACTGCTGTGAAGTCAGTCCAAACAGGAAAGCTTGGGAAAACCAGTAATTATATAGAAGTCACAGATTACAAACTGCATAGTTACATTAATTCTGCATTGCAATATTTGAATGCTCAAAAGTCTGCTACAAATATAAACACACCAGAATCAACAACTACTTCAAGTTCCCCAAGTACACTGCGATCACCCACCAAATCTACCCTTATGAAACACTTCCTTCCACCCTGAGTTTCATCACCTGCCTTCTCATTTCCTGAATAAACAGCTCACATGCAGAGCAAGCTGTTTCCTCTGCTTCTGTATTGCTGTTCTCAGAAAGGAAAAAAACATCAAATACCAAACTACTAAAAAAACCCAGGAAAGCCGAAATGTTTAAGAACAGGACTTGAAAACATCTCTCATCTGGAAAAAACCTGGCACAGTCCAGATACTTCAGCTATCTTTTGAGAGAGTTAGATGGCAATGAAGGCCAAAGAAGCATAACAAACTTCTAAATACCCACTGCGACTTCAATAATTATTACCTTAAATAGGTTCCACAAACAAACTTGTCCTGAAAAAAATTAAGGAGTACAGAAAATATGGCAAGAGTCACAAGTACTAAATCCCAACATTCTCTCTAAAAGCTCAAGTTCCTAGGATTCTGGAGCCCTTTGCCATTGAAATACACTTCAAAGCTCCCAAAATTATTCAGGTCTTCATGATAAGTAATCTGCAAGACTGTTCCCATGACTCAAATGAGTTGTTGGTCTTAACAGTAAAAAAGTCTATTTCTTCACTTAAAGGTGTCAGTTACCTGCAGCATTATACACTTCACCTCCATGAGCCGTTTTTACCTAGGGCTCAGTCT
Source organism: Passer montanus (assembly GCF_014805655.1). Lineage (NCBI taxonomy): Eukaryota > Metazoa > Chordata > Aves > Passeriformes > Passeridae > Passer > Passer montanus. Next base: position 4,722,800 of record NW_024364270.1, read on the forward strand.
AACTTTGGAGCATAAAAATAAGAGAGGCAATAAACCACTGATTTTGTTCATTTAAGAGAGAGCCTATGAAGCTTTATAAAACATTCAGATGGTTTTTTTGTTTGTTTCATTGTAAAGTAGGCAATGAAGATTTATTCATGCCTTACAACCCCAAATCTAGCATCGTATTTTTACATATTTTTATTTGTTACTTTACTACATTAGTAACCAGCAAAACCACTAAGTGGGCATCATACACAGCCATCCAAGGTTAAATTGGCCAATGACAGTCTTGATTTTGAAGAAAAAAAGATGGACTAAAACTAAGTGGTTAGACACATGGCAAGCCATATTCCTTTCAGAACTCCACCCTGTGATTTTCTTCCACATCTGTAAAGTTACTAATAATAGTCTCTCACATGGAACACTGTCTTTCTCATCTCCCATTTTGGCAGCTGTATGAAGAGGCAGTGTGACACACTCTGCTAGGATTGGGAGATGACCAGTCCTCCACTCCCAGTCCTTACCACCTCTTACCCCACTGAGGCTCAGGTTTTTCTGAACTGCCTGCAGACCTGTCTGTGCGGCTGCTTCCTAACCCTCTTCTGTCAAGAGGAATCCCCACTATTGCAAATTATTTTAAACAGACACTCACAAAATGTGAATAATTTAAACTGAGCTAGGTCACGGGACTTCTGCAGGCCTGGCACAGCAGGGGTGACAAAAAGCTGAGGGACACCACTTCACTCACCTCCATTCCAACCCAAACAGCCTGGGTAAGCACGCACTGTGCTACAGCTACAGACTCCCCTAACAACAACTGCAAACTACTTCAGGAAATGAAGGCAATCATGCCAAGGGAAAAGGAAAAGGAATGTTGTTGTTAGAGGTTTTTCTGAAATGAAAAAGTAAGATGAGTCAGCAGAGATGTTTCCACAGACAAGATGGATAGGTGGCAGAACAAATCCTTCTGATGCTGATGCCAAAATGGAATCAGTTGCCCTCCTACGAGAACATGTAGACCTGGATTTCTTCTGCATGGAACTTTCCAAAACAAAAAACAAGACTATGAAAAACATTTTGAGAATATAAGAATTAATTCATTGTGCAGAAAAAGTCTCAATAAGAGGATCTTAAAAGTCTACTTTAGTACATCAAATGGTGTATCTAAACATTTTAGTTATAATGAGATCTTCGATACAGAAATATTTTAATTCTCATCTGTAGGTCAAGAATACAATCTACTTCATTAGGAATAAAGTTTCACAAAGCTATTCTGAGAGTATTTATAAATGATTACAAGTAATCATCTATTACAGATCAATGAATTATCAACTGCTAGATAAGCTATATGTGATTAGGTGAGTGCTTGTTACCTACTGCAAATGAAGTAAAAACATCAGCTTAAACCACCATAAAGTTTCTGCATCTCAGAAGCTGCAGTGATTTTGCTTGGACAACAGGCACCAACATGCAGACAGTTCACTGCCACAGCTGATTTCTTAAATGAATCCATAAGATTTTCCATTAAATGATTAATATACCTCCAAAACTGAGCCAGTGCAAAGACCAATTTTCTAATGGCAATTCTACTAGGTTTTTAGTCCTTCCTTTGCACTGTGTATTTTGCTACCTCTGAGAACTGAAAAGAATGCCCAACCAGTTTTCAAGGGTTAAAGACACCTTAGGGCCTCTTTTAAATTCTCATAGTTATTGAAAGGACACCCTAATGTCAGATGTCCCAAAGCCCTACCGTTACAGAACCACTTTTCCGTATGCCAATGGGCATTTCAGCCAAGCAAGAGCTGAGATTACCTCTAAAATGAGCATCATGAATACACTTCACAATGACTCAGTTAAGAGAGTGACTACAGTCCTAATTTCTACTCTAAACTGAAATAAATAAAATAGAAAAATCAATCAAAATTCCAAGAATAAAAATATGAAAGAAGACTTAATGCAGACAAACCAGTTTCAGTTGAGCTGTATTAGCTGTAATACAGTTATGTTGTGTGGGAGGTTTCTAAAAAATGGTTTTTCTGCAGGCTTAAATGCAGATATTTCAAACAGGAACCTTATGTTTATTCTCATGTTCAATTTAATTTTCTTATTTTAGCAGCAGTGTCTCTTCTTCATAATAAAACGGAATTGATGACATAATAAATGGCCTTTATTTCAATTTCTTTTGGCAAGTGCTAAAAGGTAGTTTATACAAGTTCAAGATACAGGATATCTGTACAAGAATTTAAGAACAAAAGGTCAGAGTAACCTACTGCAATAGGAAAAACCCTAGAAATCCTAACTTAAAGCTGCAGCAGGTTCAAACAGGCAGCAATAGTATCTGGTTTACACATCATGGTTTATTAAAAAGCTTTAGAAAGTCTAATTTAGATTTCCATTGGTTATGCCAAGTTTAGGTTTTTTTCACTCTAGCACTTAAGAAAAATGAGCTGATGAACCCATCTTTGCTTTTTAGATGTCAGTGCTGTTCCGCCTGATCACAGTTCAGGATCTTTTGTAGGTTTTTTTTGGGAGGGTTGGTTTTTTATTGGTTTGTTTATGGTTTGTGAGGTTTTTGGGGGGATTCTAGGGAGTAAAATTGGAGGTTTTTTGGGAGGTTTTTCACTGTTGTTCTGTGGGGGTTTTTTAAATACAGGAGAAAAATATTACAAATGGGATTTCATACAGGCTTAACAAGAACTAGTCCTTTTACCACCAAACATCCAAGCTTGTCTTCTGAAGCTACTGAGTAACTGCTGATCAACTTGGATGTGCATAGCTGTCCATAGCTTGTGCATATGATCCTGCATAGTTTTTGGTGTAATAGGATGAATCAATAATACTTAACAATATAGCCTGATCCACAGGAACTGTACAATATAATTGCGTTGCAGACTTGGCAAGTGACCTAAAAATAAACCTCTTGTTTACCTACCCATTTCTATTTAACAAATTACAAGCTCCGCTATGACATTTCTTTGGGCATTGAGAAGCACCTGGCCTGCCACAACAAACAGCTGTGGACGAATCACAAGCATCATCAAGTGACAACTTATCTGCAATTCACAGCCCTCAGAAATCAGGTCAATATCACTGAGGCCACTGCTCACACTATTTGCAACAAACAAGCAACCTATATAAAAATTATTTTTCACAGAGATGAAAACAGAAGTCAAGCAAACTTCTGTCTTCAAATGTTACAGCCAGCCCTCAAGAACAGAAATTAAACATATTTGTTCACAAAACTGTCCCATTTCTGAAGAGCTGAATGCTTTTTGCTCCCAGTACTGCAAGGAGACACCAAGACTTTTTATAGCAAGAACTACATATTATGAGGGTACTTTTAATGTTCTGCTTCAGGGACTAATATAGAAGATTCTATTTTTTCTGATTCAATCAAATGAGAATGTGTCATGGTTGGGATAAAGGGTTCTGTTCCTTGACAACCAGGGAGTGGTGGTAAGCACGGACAGGAAAACAAAGTCTTGACACTTCCTTGGAAGTTCTTTGAAATGCTTCAGAGAAGAAAACAAAGAGAGAAAAAAATTACATCCTAAGCAAAGCATTACTCTTTTCAAGGCTAAACAAATATTTAATGGACAAGGAACCTCCTCCTGTTCTTCCACCCAGACTACTCTAGTACTGGGAATTCTCTTTCCCCTAAAATGGTTTAATGGGGCCATCAGCTAGCTCGAGCACCTGATCTAAAGTGAATACAATCCTCTCAGCTGTGCAATCCCATAGGACTGTGTGACAGGGAATTTGAATCCTGCCTCTCCACCATCCTCTATCCAGCCCCTCAAAAATCAGCTAGTTAAAGGAGGTAGTTAAGGGGCAAGAGCCATCAATAGGTCAGGAATGCAGAAAGACAGACACAAATGCTGGGAAGGAAGGATGCAATACTAGTAAGCTCAAGCAAATTCAATTACTATTTGATGATAAATAAGGGAAAAAAGAATAGTTCCAAGAGGGAATGTATTTTTTTTTTTAAGTAAAAAACCTACATCCTTGTCTTTCACAGCATTACAATGCTCCAATATTGTCCCCCAAACTGACAAGAATTATCAGTTAACAGCATTTTATAATTTACTTTCATATTTAAAATTGCTCACAACACCAAGATAACACAAGCTTAACGACAGAGATAATATTAGCATAAAGCAATTCAATACCCTGTATCTCTGCCAAAGCAGTTAACTACACCTCTCTGTATAATGTTACACATTTTATTCCCTTGAAGACATCTTACATGTGTATTTCCAAGTCTAATGTGTAGGAAAAGAACGAAACACTAACTTCCATGCTTCACAAAGTAAATGGAGCCAGCAGCAATAGCTCAGAAGCTGTAACTGGACAAAAATGCATGTCCCAACCTACGCAGAGCGTAAGAGGGTGCTCCTGGGGCACACTCCTGCTCTGACACTCCCTTTCATGCACTGCACTGAGATGTCAGAAGGAAGAAAAGTGCAGGTACCCGTTCAGATTCCCTGCAGGAGCAGCTGTAAGAGTAACTGCCAGCACATGCTTCCAACCATGTGCAGTGCAAAAGGGGCGACTGGAGGAACCTCGTGTCCAGCACTATCCATTACTAACTAAGTATCCAAAAACAGCTATCACAGACACAAACCAGTTAATTTCAGCAGGTACAGTGTAGTTACAACTGGAGTCTTTAACTTTTAAAAACTATGATTCGTCCAAGAAATCTTATCATGAACATGTAGGAGAGTGAAAATTTATTGGTTTGGGGTTTTTACAAAATTGTAACGCTAAAGCCCAAGTAATACTGATTTTAACGACAGCAACAAGCATGCAGAGCCTCCAATCTAAAAACCAGCTTGGCATACAATCTTTCGCATGAGAAAGGATTTCGTTCCTTCATTTTGTAGCCCTCAATAAAATTCAGAGAAGGATCAGCATCTCTTTTTGATGATCACAACCTGAGAAAGCATACCATACATATGCTGATAGTTCTTATTACAGTTGCACATTTTACACTCCCTTACAGCTTCTAAAACATCTGTGAAATTCACAACTTCAGTTTTTTTGTATCTAAATTGTCTGCAACAGACATGCAATATGAAATTAAGGCTTGTAATTCTAGGAGTGCTATTAACTTAATAAAATCCAGATTAAAAGTGAATAGCCAGCTAGGTATTTCAAAGCCATTTATAAGCACCAAACTGTAAACTGAGACACCCACCAAAACCACACAACCAAGATAAGCATGCAAACATTCCAGTTACAGCATGAAATAACAAGCAATTTCCCCCCAAGAGAAAAGCACTATGCCAACACTTCACATACAATGGGAATTGACTGTTCCCAAATGTTGATAAGTATAATTAACCTTCCAACCCTGTCTTTGGCCTTGAACATTAAACCTGAATTCATCTTGAAAACCAATTAAAATGCTAAACAGTCTGTCTAGTTTGGGACTGGAGAATAGCATTCAATCAAAAAAAAAAAAAAGCATAGCACAATTGTCTCCTTAGACACCTTCAAAGATCTGTTAGCTGTTTTAGTAAATAAATAAATCACATTTTAACAAGAACTGAAAAAATCTTCATAAAGATCCTGAAATATTTAAGGTTTATGAAGGAAAAATTGAAGGCTTAACAGAAAAATAGCCACAGAGAAAAAAGATAAAGATGTCCCAGGTGGGCTATGAAGTTTGATTTTGCCTTTTCATGCTATCTTTAACAACAGATATTAATTGCACAGTCCGGTTCCCACTCAAAGAGCTTAACTTCTCTCTCTCTCATTCATTCTGCCTTTTAGATTGCCTAATTACAAGGAAATCTACTTATAACTTATGTCACCCCACCTGCTATTTTTATGTTTGCCATTTTATTTTATGAAATTAACAGAACAACTAGACAGGCAGAAGGAGCTAGAATTCTCTTTTTTCTTTCTAACTTCTTCTTTCCTACATCACAGATATTTCCTCTTACAAAAAAAAAAATCATGCCTACTTGCTATGAAATTTAGATGTGTGTGACTCTGATGATCATGTTTCTTTTTATAACTTTACTTGTTCAACAGAAGGAAAAGCAGATAAACTGATTTCTGATTCTCTAGTGAATCTGAATGAGTACCGTTTCATAGTTACTACTCAGTTTTAACATCAAAATTTTGTTTCCAGTATTATATTTTAGTAAAACTTCATTCACTACTGGAGTTCAGAGTGGTATTAATTATTGCTTCTTCCCCATTTTTAGAATTTATTTTAAAATATACACAATATATCTAGTTAACAGGCATCTGTTCCAGTATATCAACAAGCTTAAATTAGCTCCTCATTTTGAAAACAGGTCCTTTATGAAGTGGCAGAAAGTCAGAATCCTCTTTATGCCATATTTCATGCCTTATAACTTCCAAGGAGTTCTCTCGATGCTGTTCAGCTACCCCTGAGAGTGCTGTAGATGGCAGTATTTCACAGAGCTCACCTCCCTGCCCTAACCTGCGGCCAAGGACTGCAACACAGGGAATACACTCTAAGGGTGCTTCAAGAATCTTCAGTTCAGGCATTTCCACAACATAGCACACACGGTAAGAAAGTATGCAAACTGCTTTAATTTGAAAAGCAACCTTCTCAGATGCCTAAATAACTGTACCACAATGCCAGTCAAACAAAAATGTTAATGCAGGTGAGATCGTCCTTAAAACAGCGATCCACAATAAACTGTTCCCCTGTATGGGATTTGAGCACACTCAGACATTTCGTTTCAGATTACCAAAAGAAAAATCACGTTTTCCATAGTAAACCCATATGTCTGATTACAAAATGCTGTTCTAGTGCAGGTGCACATCTGAATTGTCTGCACTTTCACTTTACTTAAAGTTGAGGCACTTTCAGAAAACTGTTGCCTGCACAGAAAACATCTCAATTTCACACTAAGATATAGGTCTAGTCTGTAAGCAACACACTTTCCATGCAGAACTGCCCCAGGCAGTCACTTTTGTCTGGAAACTGAGTTCACATCATGGCATGCATGGCATGAGCTTCACAGGAATGAACTACCTACCACTCATTCCTGGAAAATGTAAGTAACGCAAATCCAAGTACATATACTGCTTTGATTTCCAATTTCCTCTCTTCCTAAAATTTTAGCAGGAGTTTAAAAAAGCAAGGTATGCTATAACCCATTGCTACAACTCTTATGTCTTCTGCCAGAAGCAGACTGAAGGACAAACTGTTCAAATCCCATACCATCATCATGATTTCTACCCATTTCATTGTGGGTAGAAAAATGACTCCACCACTAGCAAGTCAGTAGCTTTAGGAACCACCTCAACAGCAATTTCAGTGCTCCCCCAGATAATAATCCATCTCCTAGCTGTCAGCCTCATTATGCATCTCAAGCAAAGTACACAACACTAGCTCCCAGGACACCGAGCATGCCAGCTTGTCTTTGTAATGCTCACAAATCAGAATCCATGGGAGTCTAGCGTTTCTACTCCTTATAAGGAAGGACAGCCTGCTGAAGATCAAAACTACTGTCTTTGCTACCCAGCAAAACATTTGCTGGGAACTAGAAGATGCATGAGACACCAGAAACAGTGATGATGAAGGAGGAGCAGAAGCCAAGACACCTATGTCATCCTCATTAACTCAGGAAACAAAGTCCAAGGCTGTAATGGAGAGCAGACTGATACCGCTGCATTCCACCAGAGTATCAGCAGGAGGGCTCCTGCAAGTGCTGGTCAGAGCAAATAAACTGATGCTGATAACAACCTCCTGGACTCAGAATTGGGAGGAGTGGAGTGTTACTAATTTTGCTTTATAGCTTACTCTTGCAGTAATTTGTTTGAGCCGGGAGGAGACATTGACATAGGCACATGAACTGCAGCTTCTCCCACACTGTTACAATAGCATGATTTTTGCAAGGTAAGCAGCAAAGTCCATCATGCATGGGATTCAAGTAGAGACATTTAAAATTTCACAACTGCAAACTATTCATGTATCATGCAAGCTTCCATCAGTGAACACCTATATTTTTCTCCAGAGAAAGTAAAGCAAAGCACAAGAACACAGATTTCTGAATTGCTAAGACAGGCAGGACAGCTGCAAAGAAGAAAAAATCAATATGCTGCTATATGTTTAAATGAATGGAGAGAGGTGCATGAGGCTAAAGATGTAACTTTTATGGACACGGAATAAAGCTGGGATGGAGAAAAGATGTTGAGAAGAGTCAGACAATTATAACCAAAACAGTTAATGACACAGGACCATCACCTAAAAGAGGACCAAAGCAAGACAAATATGGAGATAAATGTTTTGGTTTTTTTATTAAATCACAGAACAAATTTCAAGCAAACATGACCCTGCAACAGGACGGAACTAAGGCTGCCAGAGCTTAAGTGGGCTTTTATTCAGTACTGATGTCAACAGCAGCATTGTGCCACAAAAAGAGGACAGATGCTAAGCAGAGTTGTAAAATTGTACCTATTATACCTGTGAGTGGTAATAAAAAAGCCTCATCATTTCTTCTCCCTCACCACTCAACTCTTGGGACCCTTGATACTGGAGAAGGGAGTGAGGATTCAGTAAGAGTTTTCAGACTGAAAGGTAAAACCCTGATAACATATGCACATCTGCCTTCACTCAGGTCCTTTTCTAAGACTTCACATGAAACTTGTTTAGCAATTATTTTTTGTTCCTCCACAATTTCCCCTGTCTGGGCTGCCCTGCTGCAGAACACGCTGTGCAGATTGCAGGTGGTCAGCTATAGCAAGTTACAAGTCATTAAAACACCATCTGCTCCCTGACAAAAACAGCAACAACAAATGAAAAAAACACCAAAAACCCCCCACATCCCTTTCTTCCTTCCCTCCACCAAGAAGGTGACAGGCAGAGGTGCAAAATCAAACACCATCTCTATGAAGGCACTGAACTACATTCAGAAAACTATTCTATGAGCCAAGAGCTTGCTTCCACAACATTTCCCCCAACACTTTCAAGCCAAATGAATCATAACAGATGCTACTCATTTGGCAAGAAAGACAACACAAGCTTCTTAAAATCTGCATTTGTAAGATAGAAATATCTGCTAAGCAAGCAGTTTATGTTTTGATCACTTACAAGAAACTAGCAGTCAAAAAACCCCAACCAAACCACACCACCAAAAAAACACCGAACTGTTTAAAATGAAATTGCTAGCTAACACTGGAAATTAATACATATTTTTAAACCCACAGAAATGTCTACAAAATGCCTACAATGAATCACAGTTCAAATTTAGGTGCAATACTGCAGACATGTTTCAGCCATCACTTTTGAACATTATACATTAAATCAACACCAGGTCTCTCTCCCTCTAACTTCCCTTTCCTCTTCCCAGGCTGCCAGCACAAATGCTTTCTTACATATTCAATTCACAAAAGGTCGACTGCCAGACAATATTCCGCATACAGAATTAAAAGAAAAAACAAATTGAAACGCATTGTCTTTAGTTCTTAAGAACAATACACAGTGAAGTTACACTTAACACTGTTTTCTTAAAATGCAACAAGCCTTAGCTTCCTGAAGTTTAAAATTAAACCCAAAAGAGCTAGCAGTTTGAGAAGCATGAGCCTCCTGTTGCTACACTGCAATACCCAGTGTCCACGTTGTTACAGAAATATTATTGGTTTCTTCTTCCAAAAGCAGACTAAGCCATCTAATTTTTCTGCTGGATGTTCATCAGCCTGATCCATAATATACTGTTGCAAGTTCTGATGAAGAAGACACGAAGATATGATTTTTAACTGTTCTCAGCATAAGAAATGTCATGCTGGTAATTATTTCAGATGCATAATGAATTCTTGTACCTGCAATAAGAGGAAGAAGTAGTCCACAAATTATTATCCAGAATAATTAAGGAACAGAGTTCAGAAATAAATCCATGTAAGAAAACAAAGAATGAAAATGCAGGAAGACAGGCAAAGCTACATCTGCAATATATTGTCAGAAATTCATACTGGCAAATATTTAATCTCTATAGGATGTAAATATTAATAATTTATTCTCTTTTTGAATGAAAGATTACAGGTGATACTTTGAAGCATTCACAGAATACAGCAACTGAAACAGTACAGTTCAATGCTGACTTTTGTGTTATTCTGTTCATGCCTCAATTCCATCTATGCTGCTAATATGGCAATTAATAAGATGGAGGGTATTTCAGTATATTTATATTAAGAGATAACACAAGTCCTGTGCATAAGTAGGTTATATTTACAAAAACAATCTATCAATCACAGAGGAAAGTGACTTAAGATAAGCAAAAAAGCCCAGTTTTCTTCATTTCATAAAGAAGGAAGAAATACAATTTGATAATTAACAAAATAAACAGCTAAAATGTGTATTGAAGTTCTTTTCTGGTCAATTAGTAACAAAAAATAAACATTGATACTCAACAAATGGTACAACATGCAGTCATTGATTTGTTACGCTGGAAAATCACCACCACCTACCAGATATTTAATCTTCTTTTTGACATAAATCAAGCTTTGTTTAGGAAGAAGGTAGAAATTAAAAATAAGATATACAAGGAAACTTTTTACGTCTACATGAAGAGGGCTATTTATATATAAATATATATGGCTGTTTATAAGCCAAAACCAGGGAAAGTCCAAAAGCTTGCCTTAATTCAACAAGGTTTCTGAACACCAAAGTAGCACAACTTGTAACATGATCTCACAGAGACCAGAGCAGAGGTCTTCTACAAATCTAAAAAGAAAGCAAACCAAAACCACCAAAAAACACACTCTCTCAGACCACAGGCCTCATTTCCTTACACCACTTCTTAGTTCAGTTAAGAAGAAAATATATTTCCCCGCTCCAAGCTGACAGCCAAACAGAGCTGATGACACTGAAAATAACTGATTATTGAGCTTCAAAGAGAAATATTCTTGTTAGTGCACGGAGAGGAATATTGAGCGGTGTTCTTTGAAGCACTGACAGTAAGTGGGTATAGTTAATATTTAATTAAAGTAGCTGCCATGGTACAGATCCATCTGTACACTCAGGTTTATTTCTCGCCAGTTTCTCCTTTACTTTATAGGGCAGCTCATTGCTCACTGCGCCCTACCTTCATCAGAATCTATAAGCCTTCTGCTCAGCGCTCCTTTGCCTTAGCAGATTTTTTTTTTAATCAAAGGAGAACAATTCTCATGAAGGAAGAACATTTATTCTTGTCGATGATTTCAGAATTGTCTTAAAAATTCTGCTCATGCTCAGTAATTTTGTGCTATTTAAATAGATGGAATTGTCATTTCAGTAGGGGAAATGCTTTCTGCTTGCCAGTATCACAGGCCTCAAATCCATGCTTTCCTCTGATGACTTTCTTTCCCAGGTATTGTAATGTAGCTGTTTGCATTAAGGTTTATCCTGACCATTTTCAAGGCAGCACAGGTTTGTAACAGATAACTACAATCCTGTTTGCAAGCTTGAATCAAGGTGCTGTTTTTAAAAACAGCAAGCAGTGAATCTTTAGAGGTAGCTTAGTATGGGATCCTTAATTCTGCGTACAAAAGATCCAAATGTTAGCTCTGCACAATCAAAGAATACATTTTAATTACTGATGAGAAATTACAGAATTGTGATTTCAACAGGGGAAATCTGTATTGTAACATAAATCTTCCAGCCTCCTAGAGATCATGACAGCCTAGCAAGACCTTTAGTGTTAGAATTGTAACTTTTCATGTCTTGTGCAGATTAAATTTGTATTTTTTTTTTATTCACTAACTGAAGCAGATACCTTCAAAGTCTGCCATTTCCATCATACAGATAGGCAAACTTGCTTTACTTACCTATACCAAAACTTCTTTCTTTTCTAAAGGAGTCTGCAAATAAAATGAAGGGCTGCAGGTCACAGCTGTTGTGTTGGGCTGAAGACCCAGCTGGGAGCCCTGCACTGAGAACTGCCAGCTCGCAGTTTACAGGAGGTTATCTCCTTCTAATGTATTGCTAGGACACTCTTACCTATGCAAATATATACATGCACACATGCAAATAATATTCTACAGGTTCAGCAAGTCCTTGCAGCAAAGCAGATTCTACATAGGCCCTGTATCACATCTAGACAGCACACACCACTCTCTTAGTAACACAGCAAAGTGTATCACTTAAGGAAAAGAAAAAAATAAACCCTCCTGCAGCTAGTAGTCCTCCAGAGTGTCTGATCTATCTGGAGAGAACATAAGGATATTGCCATGGCCTCTTCTAAAACTATGATCTCCTGAAAAACAGCTAAAGCCACAGTTAGTCAGATGGTGCCTAGAGCTACAAGAAATCAGACACAAAATTCCCGTCAGCCCTTTAATGGTGACTTTTGTAGGAGACCAAGGCAGAAGACAGATGGTAAGTATCCAGTGAAATTGGAACAGATAATGTAGCTGGAACTGCAGATGAAGTAGACAGGCCATATCTCACATGAAAAAGCAGCAATCCCAGATGTCTTTTCCTCAATAAAGGTAACAGAAAGAGGCCCTCACCATTCTACTTACACAGACAAAAATAGAAGAGAAGCAAAAAGGCCACCTCAACTTTGGCAGAGCAGCTGCTATTAGGTTAGGAAAGTGATGCAAGTGGTCTCCACTCACAAAAGACAGTCCTCCATTAGTAACATGTACATGACATCCACTTTAAGTATGTTAGACATCAGCTACAAAAGCTTGGCCATTAATTATTAATTAATCCTATCTACTACTTCAGGTAACAATTTATTCTTCAATCCTCCTCCTTTCCCTCTGCATATTACCATAACTTCAGTGACATTGCCTGAATTGGAAAAGTATATTTCCAGGGACAAAAATCAGAAGTCAATTCAGCATTGTAAGGTTCCCCCATAAGAAATGGAAAGAGAAGAGCAGCAGATTTCTTATTCAGAGAACCAATCATGATCAGCCACCTAGAGGGCTGGAAAATATGCAACTCTAAAATCTAATATTGATATGGAAATTTCTCTTTGTAGACGTTGTCCTTTGGCTGTCCAATACGAGACCTAAATGACTTCTCCTGTTGCTGAGACCTCTCTTTTTGTCTCCCAAAGTGGAAAGAGGGCATTAAAAATAAGGAGCATTAAGAGAAGAGAGAATGTTTGCATTATCTTCTGCTGCAGCATAGTCAGTTACTCAACTGTACAGTTATACTAGCAATATTTAACATGTTTTGCAAAATTATATTGTCTGGCATACTATACCCAGAATAAATGTGTGGTAGCTGTATAGTACATGTAACAAATCCACTGAGATGTGTCAAAGCCAAATTTCCCCTCCATTTGGCCCAGGCTTACAGTGCAGGCTATTAACCAAGTTTAGCTGGTGTACGTCTCCCTGTGCCAATACTGTTCAGAAGGAGAACAAGCCATTAAAAACAATGAATTGACACTGAGCTGATGCCAATTTGTTGGCCAAGTCTACAGAACTTTTCCTTTGCAGTTTTCCCTGCCAATCACACTAGCTGCTATTTGACATCTTCAACAAATAATTTTTAAAATTTTTTGTATTAACTCTGTATCTAGACAAAATTTGTTTCCTCTAGACTTGGATTAACACATTCATACTTACTCAAACACTCCTTGCTAAAGACCTTAGAATGGTCTTTAGGTTCAATATAAGTGCCACTTCCAAATCTTGTCATTTTCATCTTGTTAATGTTTCAACTTAGACTCACTCCTCTATTTCTGAAACTGGTTTAGGTACCAACCTGATGTCTTTAGCTACTTTATTCCATATTTATGCATGGACTATGTATAAATAAAATTGAAACTGGTGTACTAGAACAGTTAACACTTCCTTTAGGTACCAACCTGATGTTTTTAGCTACTTTATTCCATATTTATGCATGGACTATGTATAAATAAAATCATCATGTTTCAAGTACTTAAAATATATATCCTTTTTTTAAAAGTTACTCCATGTTCTTTATTAAAAAATCCAGTAGTCTTGAGTGCCCAGTAGTCCCTCAAAAAGTACAGTACAGCAGCTTCCAAGACATGAAAAAATGACAACACTAGCATTAGTCATATTAGAGCATTCAACATCTACCAAAAAAATTAAATTATACATCCACCTATTAGTGGAAAAGGAGCATTTGGTTGACTTCACAGGTACTCACTCTTCACCTGAAAGGCAAAAGGTCTGAAGCAAAGCAGTTCTGGGGGTTTGCACCATCTCCACCCAGCACCACTCCTACAATTTACATCTAATTTAGCTCACAGTTGTAACTCCGGGGAGCCAGTGCTCAGTACAGCACAGAACTTCAGTTTCATGTTCAGCAGCCATGGTGTAGGTGGCAAGGAGTCGGCAGGACTGACATGTTCTACACAGGAAGCACAAAGATTATCTGTGCCTGTCTACAAAGCAGGAGATGCACCAATGGTAAACTGCCTAAGAACAAATAAATGCCTCCATCAAGAAGATGAGCTGCCTCATTTCCATATGAAATGGAAAATTCCATATTGAACCCCCCCCACAAGTGAGGGTGGGGATGAGGGAGAAGAAAAAGCTAAGTGGTTCACTCTTAAAAGTCAGGCCCAAGTAACACAGACTGCTATATGAATTGCCATAGTATCTCTGTTTAGACCAAACATTTTCCTTGCATTATGTAATAAATTGCACCACTCTAAATGGAGCTCTAAACTGGCTCAGTTCCGTTCAGAGACACAAATAAACTTGTTCTTGTGATTGCCTTCCACTAGAAAAAATACTGAAAGAAATATCACAAGAGGTCTGATTACATTTAAAGCCTTCTAACAGAGCTCTTATGAGACAAAGGTGAAGTCGTGCAAGGAAAGAGACTAGTGACCTACAGCCATGTTAAATATTTGTTATGTATTGTGAATTTCAGACTGAAACTCTAGCATGTTTCAGCCCTTCTCTTAGACTAGTTCTCCAGCGAGGAACAATAGGAAACCCACTCTCCTGGTACAGTATGGTGCTACTGTATGCGAGTCCCAGAGCTGAGACACAACAAACTGCAGTTTATGCAGACCCACTGCTTTAATGCCTAAACAATATCCTAGCTATCTCTTCTGTGCTAAAGAACAATATTTGACTAATGCAGCACAAAGGTTCACAAGTCGTGCCAAAACCTCCACTGCAAATAAACTGCTTCCTCTTCTCCTGGCAGCACCAGCATCCCACCACACAAAGAACAAACCTCCACCCTGCCCCCTCCACCACCGTCCCCACGCACATCGCAGGCTCTCGGGCAGCCACCTCTGAGACGAGACTGGAAGGAACAGCTTGCACAGGGAGTGGCAAAATTGGGATTTATTCTGAAAGCTTCATGTGGCTGTGAACAGTATTTTTCCCTAACTCCAGTTATACACTGTGTATAGTATATAATATACACTCCAGTATATATTATATACTATACACAGTTATATAATATTCTGCATTTTCATGTCATGCAGAAACAAACCAAGATATGGCCTGTTTTAAAGAAAAAAACCAGTGATCCATAAGCAGCTATTTACATCAGAACTAAATATGCAAGAACAAAGAAAAAATATGCTATTTAGTACTGAAGAGTTTATATCTGTCAGCATGTATCCCCATAACAAGTGATATTTTCTATTACACTGCAAGCAGACCAGGAAAAACTACTGTTTCAAGTTTCTCAATTCGATGCCATTTAAGAAATATCTATTCACATATTTACAGCATTAACACAATTTTTTAAACCTGCAAAGATTGCAAGACCATAAAATATGAATATATTAACTAAAAAATTAGGTCAATGCAATATTGAAACAAATGCCACCCATCTTTTACCTAATAAAAGTATTCACTTTGCCCATAAAGGATGCTTTTTACTATGTCTTAGAAGTAGTTAGGAAAAAAATCTACGTGAAATTTCAAGCAAATGAACTTGCTGTGCACCTGGCCAAGTGTTTAATGAATCTTAATACATGACATTTCACCTTTAGAATAAAGGCAGAAATCTTTTATAATTCATGAACTTGATACCAACTAAATCTATAATTTACTTTCACAAATCTTGTATCAACAATATGGCTCTCTTTTTCAGTATCACCCTCCAGTTGTAAGTAATAAATTGTCTTAACTCTCCAAGTCATCTGTAACAAATACAACATCTAAAGAACATTTTTGAGGAAAAATATGCCAGTCACTGAGACGTGACCCTCTTAAGTAGTTAGAAAAAGACCTACTGTACATGAGACAAAGCCAGGTTTGGAATGACGCTTCTGCTACTTGAAGAGTCACGTAAACCATTCATGGGTGTTATTCATTACTCTGAGGTGGAATGAGAGGTGAAAATTATCCTTTAATTTATTAAGTCTTGGGAATGCTTAGGAACAGATAAATAATACCCAAGCCACAGTCAAGGGCCCAACTTGGTTTACTAGACCACCTGCTTAAAGACTATTGGCTCTAAACATGTGAATTCTAAAAAACCCACTTATTTTCTCATGTGTAATTCCTTACATAGCTAAAACTGTCAACAAAAAAGTCTAAGTTAAGCAAGAAGACTCAATTTTTTTTTTCCACATGTTTAAATGACCAGTATTGTACCTGCACTTCCAAGTCCAAACCTATTCAAAAGAAACTCACTGGTCTTTTGAAATAACCTTCACAATACCATGGCTTCTGTTTGCAGGCAAGAAAAAGATAACTCTGAAAGGAAACATGCTGGTTTCCTTATCTCAACTCAATAGTCATATTAACAGCTTCTGCAGTACTGCAACACAAACACTGGGTGACAGGATTAATGAACTGGCAAACGGCTGAACATACAGATAGCATATGAACTAGCTCAAGCTTAGATGCAATGAGAACTTTTTCAAATGGATGAATGAATGGTTAAATGAAAAAAAAAAGGAAAATCAGATACACACATTCCCATATGGTGTCAAAGTCACTGTAACCTTAAGAACTTCTTGAGAGACAGATGTAGCATTTTTAGTGGATGAATGATAAGTGCTGTACCCCGTGCTGAGGGAACAAGCTGAGATAAAATCTCACATCCACAATTAAGAGTGTGAAGAAAATTAGGTTTATTTATTCCTCTCCTAGCACCAGAAGTCCAAGCTATTTCCTCAAAGTGAAAATCTTACTTCCCAAATGCCTCCCACCATCTGTCAAACAGTTTTAGCTGTTGTCAAGAAGCTTCTTATGCTACTATACACGTTACATCTGCAACAGATTTCCTTCTTGTAGAGTACAGATGGGATTAAACACTGTTTTATAACAAATATAGCAAAATACTGCTCCAGATTTCAACTGTGTCCAATCCAGAACCAATTACTCTGAAAAAAACACTTTAACATATCTGCTACTAATCAGTGGCCTATTATGAGCACTGTTTCTCAGACTTCACTTGCTGCATTTATAGAGTTCAACACTCTATACCGGGCTTCCTTTTAAAAGCCAATGTCAGCCCGCACAACATCAAGCTCCACCACAGTCTGAAATTACCAAAATGAGACAAATCACCAGAAAAGCATGCAATTTGCTGTTCCCACAAGCTGGACAAGCATATGTTTTAAGACAAAGCTACACAGCTGCTTCTACTGCATCTAAACTGATGGGAGTTTCTTAGGCAGAGAAACTCCCTCCTTCATCAGAAGCTGATTTATAAAAACATACCCAAATCAATGCAGATTCTTCAAGTCCAAGGTCCAAATTAGTCCACAGGGAAGCAACAATAGATCTACTCTACTACTTGCAAATACCATGAAGTATTTTTCAACGTAAATAATAAATTTTTTCTAGTTTTTGGTTACTAGACCTTCTCTAGCACCTACAAAATTTGTGCAAGTCATACTTTTCTCAATATTTGTTCACACATTCTCAAGAGAAGCAAGAGCCCTACAAAGCCCTTCACATTGCTCCAGCTTTAAACTCAGAGCACGATTCTCCACTTTGTTTTAGTGGGAGAGGTGTAGGCAGCAGATGGAAGGAAGGGAACTATTTACCAGCTGAAGTTAAACACAGAGGATATCAACTTTACCCAAAAGACAAGAGAACAGCAAAATCACTCAAGCAAAATTCAGAGACGATCCTCTAAAATGAATCAAGGCATTGGGAAAAACAGTTTTGGTCGCTGTCAGGTTTTTAGTTGAACTGTTTTTTTCAAACAAAACAAATGACAAAGACTGTGCCCATCATTTCTTCTGCCTTAAACAAGATTTACTTCTGAACTGTATTACCATCAACCAACCTGTTCTAATAGAAGATGATTATAACTGCTGCCTAACAAACCAGAAAAGATTAACCAATTCAACATCATTATGTTCACATCAGAATACTGAAGGGGGGGTGGGGGAGGAGAAAACTACACAGTAAATGCAGTTCACTCAGGAAATCATCTAAAGCATGATTTCACACTTAGAAGCAGTATTTTTAAGTACCACACCAATTCACCAAAACAATCTAGGCAGCGAACTACACTACTTCACCCTTCCTGTGAAAACAGTGACTACACAAACACCTCCCTCAAAAAGCTTTCTGCCACTGCTCCTCCGCTTCCCAACTGTACATCTGCTGCAGAAGCAAGATCTTCATTAACAGCATAGTCTATTATGAAACACAATTTACCTGACCAAGATGTTCACATCACAGTTCAGAGAATAGGATCAGCAACATCTGTGTTTATACCACTATAATTACATTGCATAGACTGCAGAAAAACCCACACATGTTGGGAATAAGACTATGCTGTTTTCTACAGCTATCGCTATTTCTTCACTGAAGGACTTTTTTTGGTTTTGTTTTCCCTCATTATTCTACATTTTGTTGAACAATAAAAACTGGTCTTCTGTGTTTAATCATAAATTTGAGTAATGTAGAGTTTGACACATTCATTAAAAAGAAACAAACAGAACTAAAACAAACTACATTGCTTGGCCCATTAGGAAGTTTTAAGTATATGACATTAAGTAAATTCTCCAGCAAATTTATTTTCTGTTCTGAAGAAGACCAAGAGACTAAGAGATAAGTTATCTGACAGACAGCCTAAAGCAAGAGGAATTACACAGCACAGGAAGAGAGAAGGGAGAAAAAGCCCTTAGAAAACTCTGCTGCATGCTTCAGGAAACAGAATTTGTGGGAAATGCAGCGGGGAAGCAGGTGGTAAAGCAGTAATCAGTGAAGAGATGAAAGCCTAATAATTGACTCAACACAGTTCATTAAGACTTGGCTGAGTGTTCTATGCAAAGATTTACTGGATGGAGAGGAGGCTGGAACACAACTTCACAGAATACAAAGTATGCATAGTTTCTTTACTATGTAGTTGCACAACCATTTATTTGAAAGTATAACAGCAGACCAGACAAAAGAAAATGCATAAGTGCTGCATCATCACCTTAGACCCTTCTCAATCACATCAACAGAATTTAATAAAAAGGCAATCTCAAAATGAGCCATCTTCAATAAACTTCCCTTCGCCCAAATTATTTTCCTTTCATTTCGGCATCTTATTTCTCTTTGGAACAAAACCTGAGACACTGCAGCAAGCACAATTAAAAGAACAGGACCACTGAAGTCTTTCTGTCCCACTTCAGTTCCCCATAAAAAGTGTACAAGTCTGCAACATCATAAAATTCCTCCTTCTATTGTATTGTAAAAGTTAACAAACATCAACAAGCATTTATAGAACACAGTTTGAGGTACTCTGGGGTTTACACATGCAGCAGAGATATAAGCTGGATAGACCTTTACTAAAAAGTCATTTTTTAAACTAATTTGACAAAGCAGCATGTTTAAAAGTTGTTCTTTTCCCTGACCCATAACTAAAGTAGAAAAAGGATTATGTCTTGCTAGGTCTAAGCTACATCAGCCTCATAGTATTTGGTTTAGTTAGAACATCATTTTTAGAGTCTTCCAAACTAAATGATTCTAATACCTCCATAACACTAGAATAGAAAATGAAAACAAAGAGGAGCCAAAGGGTCCACAAGTGACCACAACCACACATCCCTTTTTCCCCAACTAGTTTCGATTCTGAAGTAGACACATCAAATCAGCAGCTGGAAAGGAGCGCTCTACAGTCAGGTTTTGGAAAGCTGTATAATCACAAAACAAACCGCAAAGCTCAGGAGCTTTGACTAAAAACTAGCACTTAGCTGAAACAACAAATTACCTCAGAAGTTTGCAGGGAATTGGAAAACACAACAGCACACAGAAAACTTCACCAGTCTACAGTTACTTTGTAGCCAACAATGCAACTATGTTCTTCTCATATTTTCCGCATCATTGAAAACCAGAACTGTATCAATTCCAAACTCTCATTCAACAGACCTGACAAAGACAAGTGGGAAGCCCTGCTCTTTACACACCCATTATGCCCACTGTAGAGTAACAACTCGGTTCTAACTCCTGGCTTTTCCAAACTTCAAAACTGAGGTTGATAATTAATGAGCATTAGCAGGGTCCCGATTGCACTAACACTTAACAGATCAAACAGATTTATATGTCTTATTATTAAGTTGAAATGATTGAAGTTATAAAAGCTGCCAGATGAAAATCAGCTCTTTTTAAAAGGTATCCTGATCCCAGTCCCAAGAACTCTGTTTCAGACAGTGGCAGCACAAAACACGTTAGAAACAGCGAGACACTGAACTGATGGCTTTCCTGCTTTCAGAAGGCGAATTCAACAGCGCACTGCTGTAACACACAATTTGCGAACACCACTATTTCACCAACGGTGTGAACTTCACGTGAACGATCGCCGCGTTCGTTGAGCAAGACTGGGCCCTTGGAGCCCAGTTTCTTTAGGAAGCGAGCCATGTGCAAGGCCTGCTAATAGAGACGCAGAAGCGCGGCTGGCAGCGCCGCGGGACCGGGGACAGTAACTAGGTTTCGCTCCCCAGGGCACGGCTGCAGCGCAAGCTCATTTTCCCCGCGCGGGGGGAAGGCAGGAGGTTACCGGCAGTCACGGCAGCGGCATTTTAACCGCTTTAACGCCGCCGCTTCCAACGGCGCCCGGCGGGCGGTGGGCCCGGGGCGCGCTGGGGCGCTGCCAGCAGCCGGCCCGCGGCTGCGGAGCCCGGCACCGCACCGAGCGGCCGCAGCCGCTCAGCCTCGCCCGCGGGACCCCGCCGAGCCCTCCGGGCGCCCAGCAGCCCCCACCGGGCCCGGCGCTACCGGAGACCCCCGGGGCTCCCAGCAAGCCCCTCCCGCCCGGCAGCCGGGGAGGCGGCATGCACGGCAGCGAGGCCCCGGCGGGGACCCGGGTGGCACCGTGGCACACGCCTCCCGCCTGCCGCCCGCAGCCGCGGTCGCTGCGGCGCTGCCCCGGAGCCGCCGCTGCCCTCACCTCTGCCCGCAGCAGGTCCGGCAGGAGGCGCGGCGGGGAGCGCGGCCTGTGTGGATGTGCGGGCGGGCTGGCAGGACCCCTCCCCTGCCCCGCGCGGCACAGAGCGCTCCCGCTGCTCCGCTCCCGCTGCTGCCGCCGCCCCGCCCGGTCGCCGCCTGATCCGCTCATCCGCCGCGGCGGGAGGCGCGCGCGCAGGCGCGGGAGGCGGCGCGTGGGGGACGGGCGGGCGCGCGGGAGCCGCCTCAGACCCGGGACGGGCCCGGGAGGTGCCGGGGGAAATCCCGTCCGTGCGCACCGGCGCTGTAACATCACCCAGCCTGGTGCTGCGGGATAACTTAGGCAGCGGGAAAGTAGAAACAGTGGAAATGAAATGCGATCTAAAGCATGCCCGAAAAACTGCAAGACGTGGTCTCAGATTAACATCACAACGGGAACCCCGCATTGGTTTTTTCCCCGTATTTTTATCACATCAAAATATGACTTCTCAGAATCACAGAATCAATTAGGTTGGAAAAGACCTCCAAGGTCATCGAATCCAACCTGTGACCCAACACCACCGTGTCAATTAGACCGTGGCGCTAAGTGCCACATCCAGTCTTTTCTCAAACACCTTCTCGAACGGAGGGTGACTCCACCGCCTCCCTGGCCAGCCCCCTTCCATGTTTAATCACCCTTTCTATGAGCGGAAGGTGATTCCACCGCCTCCCTGGCCAGCCCCCTTCCATGTTTAATCACCCTTTCTATGGAGAAATCCTTCGCTTTATCCAACTTAAACCTTTTCTGCTGCAGCTTGAGGCTGTGTCCTTTTGTCTTGTTGCTGGCTGCCTGGGAGGAGAGACTGACCCTCACCTGGCTCCATCCTCCTTTCAGGGAGATAGAGATGACAATAATGTTGCCTCCTCTCCTCCTAGCACTTTTAAACACATCCTCGGTAATAAGAACCACCACGAGCAGCTTGCATATATTACTGTATTTCAAGTAACATCAGCATGTACCTCACGTTGTTATCACCTGCCAGTTGACAGTGCTGAAAACAGTTGCTAAATGCAGAGCATCTTCACTTACTTCAAGGGAAAGTACTGTCAGGGCATTCAGAAGATATCTGGCACCTTCAGCACTGACCCCCAACGAATGACGCAGAAAAGTTGACACTTTGGATTAATGTTTCCAACTCCAGAAATAAATCTTTTTGCTCCATCCAATTTTCATAAAATCATCTGCTGTATCTCAATTATGCAGCAGTGTGACTAGGAGTCCATTATCTTGGGCTAATGTTCCACTCACCATCTTTTCATTCTGTTCCTTGGAACCAGAATTAATTAAAATGCTGGCTATTCTTCCCTCAGTACTTTTTAATGCTTCTGTAGAAAGATGTGTATATATTCCTGGCTGTGGAAGATTGCTTTGTCTTCTCAGCAATGAGTTATAAAATGTTGAATAATACAGAGAACATATCTAATGATGAAAACAAAATTGAAGTTTCTTTGTACAAGGCTTTTTATAATTAAACAATACTTCTTCTCAAAGGAGGGCTCTGGAATGAGATAATTCACTCTGACAAGAGCCACTCACCCAGCCTTTCTTACTGTGGAGCTTTAATTCACAAGGGTGGCTGCAGTCTACAGAACAGACTGAGCCCAGCTTTGGGAAGCAGTCCTGCGCATGTGTGCAATTCATGACTCATTTATGTCTTGCCTTGTGACACAGCAGTGATTTCAAAGCTATTTTCAAGGACACTGTATTACACACTTTAGCACTTCAGGCGCTCCACTAAAAACATGGAGTTCTTCAAGTCAGGCTAAACACTCAAGGAGGGGTCACAGTTTCAGATATACAAAGTATGTGATATCAGGTGGTTGTGTGCAGCTGAGTGAGTATGCCAGGTGAAGTCACACTATGCTTTTTTCTTCTCCAGGAGGGCACTGGTAAACTCTTGTTACTTATTCCTCAAAGTGCTTTCCTAGCTTTATAGAGTTCTTATATTCTTGTCTGAGACAGAAGTGGGAGGCTGGCAGCACACCAGAGTTTATGGAGGACTCAAGCCTCTCCTCACAGGGCTTACACTGAATCATAGGCATGCTGATGCTTTCATGGGTTGCACAATGCTGAATTATGCCTCAGATATTTTTCATTAAAGGATCTCTTACAGGGAAAACGGAGGTGAAATGCCCTTGAAGAATCACAGCTTCAGGTCTGAGGACATAGAGAACTAATGAGTAGCAGGAATTCTAGCTCCTTAGTATTGTCAGATGGAGAAAATACTTATCTATCACCACAAATACAGAGAATCACAGATAGCTTCGGTTGGAAGGGACTTTTAAAGGTCATCTAGTCCAAACTCCCTGCCAAGTGCAGAGATACTTCCACCTAGACCAGGTTGCTCACAGCCCCATCCAATGTGGTCTTGAATGCGTACAGGGGTGAGACATCAGCCACCTCTCCAGACAACCTGTTCCTGTTTTTTATCACCCTTCATTGTAAGGGTTTTCTTCCTTATATCCAATCTGATTCTGTCCTCATTCAGTTTAAATCCATCATTCTCCTTTATCCTACACACACTCTAGTAAAACGTCTTTTCCCTGCTTTCTTGTTGGTTCCCATTTAGGTACTGAAAGGTGCCATAAGGTCCCCTGAGCCTTCTCTTCTCCATACTGAACAGCCCCAGCTCTCGCAGCCTCAGAGGAGATGTGCTCCATGCCTCTAATCCTCTTCATGGCCTTCCTCTGCACTTTTTTCAGCAGATCCAGATCCTTCTTATGCTGCAGATCCCAGAGCTGGATGCTCTGGACTAGGAAAAGCATTTGCCTGCACTGTATACATCTGTGACCAGGAACAAACAAACAAGAAGCCCACAGCTAGCAGAATAAAATAATTATCTTTTTTTTTTTTTTCTGTAGAAACACTAGAATTACCAAGCTTGATAATAGGAGAATCAGGAAAAGGATGTGAAAACTGCTCCATGAAAGAGGAGAAGCTGCTTTCCATCTTTGATATAGGCTTTTAATTAGGGCGTATTTCCAACTAATTTAAAATAGTTGGGATTCAAGTAACTTAAAGGAGGATCTGATGCTTGAAGTTGTCAGGGAATGGCAAGGACAGGACTTCCCAAAGGGAAAGGTGAGTAGGGAGCCCAAATTGGTAACATACCATCAGGGCAGGTACCTCAACATCCAGGACCTGCTCTCCCATTCAGTAGAGCCAGACAGACCTAGAAACAGTCACAGTCAGCCAGAAGTCCAGATCATAAGGCAACATCACACTGAAGAGAGAAATGCAAGGCAAAACCAGCAGTAAAACCCCTTAGCTGCATTTAGGATGAGGTCCAGCAACCACCAAGGCAACAAGACCAGGCTGACGTCAAGTCAGGCCAGAGGCTGAAGCTTGAATCAAGACTTATCTCACAGACTGAGTACTCTTCTAACACAGCTAAAGCAAGGAACAAGGGCCCAGGGCTGTGCTTAAATAGAGCTCTTGGGCCTATGGGTATAAGTAGAAGCTGCAGATGAGGCTGCTCAGAGCCATTAAGGCTCATTAGTGCACTCAGGACCACAAAGAGTTCATCTTGGTCCCTTTTTTCCTTACAGGATAAAATTTGCAATAATATACTGAAGAAAGCTTTTCACCTCTGCTATCCACAGCTGCTCCTTTCTGACTCAGCTCTTGCAAAAGGAGGGGTGAAATGGTGACAGACGAGCTGTGTGCTAGACATGAAACTGAGCCACAGGAAGAACAACTTCCACCTGGAGTGTGGGAGCTTCTGGCAGTGCTGCCATCTCAAGGTTCTTTCCCAAGAGCATCTGTTCTCAGAAAACAAGATAAAATACTTCAGAGTTGAAGGTGAGCAACAAAAAGACAGAGTGTTTTGTTTTGTGGCTGTGTATATCTTTGATTATGATATGCACGTGATTAGGGCTGGTAGATGCTATAGGAACACAAACAAGCTCTGTTCAAAAAGAAGATAAGAAAATGTGCATTATTCTTAGATAACCTGCTTGCAGAGTCCCTAGAGGATATTCATTGTAATCCTGCTGGGTGTTGTCTTATTATCTAGTGTTAACACACACCACATGGGGCTTTACTGGTAGAGGAAAACAAAGACTAAAAGCAACAGCAGAGTCTGAAGTAAAGTGAGAATTCTGCACACACTCACTTTATTTTTTGTTTTTTTCTGAAGTGAATAGTAGTGTCTTGCCACATCTAGAGGTGTAGAGAACTCTGACAATATGGGGGAAATTAAAACCAGAAAAAAAGTCCCTAGAGGTACAGTATTAAAATATTAAAAGGAAAAATACAGCAGTTTTGTGTTTTCAGGGAAGCTGTCTCCCTTGCTCTTCCTGGAAGCTTCAGCTTCCAACAGTCAATGACAACAGAGGCTTTAGTTCTTAGCTTAAGAAAAATCCTGTTTAGTTCAAGTTAAAATTGGGACCTTTGTTCTAATTAACAAAACTTGGTTTTAATTAAAAAGCAGCAGGGGCTTGGCAGAGAAGCAAAAAGCTTTGTAGATAAAAGCTTACTTACAGTGGTTTTAGTCTGTTCTGTTGGAAAGAAGCTCAGTTTTGGGTCCCTCCTTTATGGGAGAGCCTTAGTGCTGCTGATAGAGCCATCAGCTCTGTGGCCTCACTGCACAGCTTCGTGTTTTGGAGCAATTATCTGCATTCTGACATTAGTGAAATTAGAATTTTAATTAAAATTAGAATGGATTATTATTGGGTGGTGAGTACATAATACGTGGTAGGAAACAAGGTTTAGCAGTAGCCTTTTTATCATTGAGTTGGTAATGCACAGTTCGTTTAGAACAAATGTTTTGAAGCTGTAAAACCACTGACATTGCTAATGATTTGAATCTCTAATTTAAAGCCAGCACATTTATGCTAATTAAAAATGAGATTGAAATATTTCCACTTTGATTCTAAAAGCTGTATGGCAGGTATCTGCAGTATTTCTTATTTACAGTGCAGTAATTCTCACTGTCTTCAATTTCTTCACAGTTACGAATGCTATCCTTAGGAAATCACTTTTGCTGCAGTAATCCATCATTTACCCTAGTCATCCATGGGGCTAACATAAAAGAAGTCAAACTTAGTTTTCCACTGTTAGATCACATTTTTATTTTATTAGATACAGAGCTACTCATTCTGTCACAGACCTTGGCACTGCAGAATGTTCCTCCCTCCTTTAGATCTAAGCTTGTCAGAGCTTAGACATATGAGATATGTCAGTCCTGATTTTCTGCATTATATTTAGTTATTTAGGACATGATGTTACAGGATTTTTAATTCAGCTCAGGCATTTTTCAAGTACCCGCATATTTTTATTCTTTTACATCTCCAGTTCAAGTATTCTTAGCCCTGATCTGGTTTGTCATTTCTGCAGTTTTCAGTATGCTCTTGTCTGACAAGTCCTCTTTAAATATCTGCTGTATCAGCTCCTCTTCAGTCTTGGAGAAGTTCCTTCCCTCTATGCATCTGTTTTTAGCCCCCAACTTTCATGGAGAGAACTTCACATTTCTCCTGTGCAGTGAACTTGATAGGATTATATTTAGCTGTATCAGTTGGATTTTAATCCAATAATCCTGTTGAGAAGGAGTTCTTCCAGCAAGGAGACCTAATGCACCTGTTTCACCTGCCACTCGGCTTGCACACCTTTGCAGTCAGTTTTCTCAGAACCCCTTGTATTAGTTTTGGTATTGTGAAGAAATGGAAAAAAAAGCAATGCATAAACTTTTGCACTAAATGCTAAACAAGAAGGATGTAAAACATGAACATGGTATAGGATGTCAGCTCCTTCTGCCTGCTGCTGGGAAGCAGTGAATTAATTCCTTATTTTGCTTTGCTTATATGTATGGGGTTTTTTCCCTATTGAAATCTCTTTATCTCAACCCACAAGTTTTCTCATTTTCACCTTTTGGATTCCCTCCACATCCCACAGGGAGGTTGTGGGGTGTGGAGTGAGAAGTTGCATGGGGCCCAGAGGCTAGCTGGGAATAACCTGTTGGCACAATTCCTTTACCACATGCATGTTTTTTTAGGAAGGAAGGAAGATATTCACACATTAAGATCAGTATGCTCCAGGTTGAACCTTCTTTACCAGAGTTTCTTGCTGATGTGTTGTGTTTTCCTCAGTTACAGAATGGAATAAATATACTTACAGTCATAAACCTGTCTTTCAAAAGGACAGAGCCTACTTGTGGTGGGAGGAAGCGACCTCCATAGCTGTGAAGCTTCTTTCTGCTCCCTTGTCAAGTCAGTGGGCAGCATCTGCTGGTCCCTCCATTACAGGCTTTTTATCAAGGCTCTTCTGTTTCCTTTTGTGAGTTTTATTGTTCCCTGGGATGATTCTTACACCTTTTTTTTTTTTTAAATAACTCTCTTCTATACCGGATGCAATACCATTCTATAGAGTAAATTTGAATAAGAAAGTTCATTTGATTCTGAGTCCAGGGCCTCCCTTTTCTCAGACAGACATATTTTGGATTGCTGGCTGTGCAAGGCCATTCAGCTAATAACTTTATTCTATACTGGATGCAATACCATTCTATAGAGTAAATTTGAAATAAGAAAGTTCATTTGATTCTGACTGAGTCCAGGGCCTCCCTTTTCTCAGACATATTTTGGATTGCTGGCTGTGCAAGGCCATTCAGCTGCCCCACAACATGCACAAATATGGTCCCCTTGTGACAAGCTGTTGAGGTTGATGCCTCAGTTGAAGCAAGAACTGCAGTTGGTCCTTAGCAGATGCTGTGTCTCTGTGAGCCTCCCTCCTGACCCTTGGCTGCCAGCTTGATTCCTACCCTTAATGTATGTAGGTTTTATGTCTTTCTGTTGTGTCATTAATGCGTAGTCCTCAGAACACATTCTATTTCCAGGCCTCATCTTAACCTTAAGCAGTGTTGGTCATGTCTCAGTTCCTTCATTTTTTTTGGCAGATGGCTGTGTTCAGTGAGCTTGTAAATGCTTGGTCTCCAGCACATCATTACTGAAAACAAAACACATATTCACCATTCAGGGTAGTTAAATAGTCAGTGCTTGGGGGATTTTGTCAAAGAAAGTGTACTGTCACATTTGATTTCCTCTCCCAGACAAACATTCATTAATTCATTGTAAAGCACAGACATCTCTCAGAGTCTTGTTTGGATTTTATTTAGCAGTAGGGCAATTGAATCAGGACTCCATGTACCTCTCCAAATGTGTGTTGTGATTACATGGTCTCCAGCCTGTCAGAAGCTTATGAAACATTTTCTAATCAGGGAAAGACAACTCAAGCAATTTTTTTCTCTTTCAGCTCTTGTACCACACAGCTCCTGTGTTATCTGACCCTTTGTTTATATCATAAGTAAGTTTTCTCTTCATCAGGCTATGTAAAAGTAACATACCCCATGTGTTTTCAGGTCCTTTCCATGTAATGCAATTCTATTTTGCATTCTGCATCATGTTTTTCCTATCTTCTTAATACACAAGGCCAGCGTCTCACATCTGGTCCTTGACAGGCTGATCTTGATATGCTGAGAGCTATGTTTACAGATGTAAACATCACAAATGAAATGTGATGTGTATGCTCACAATTGCCCCAGCTACAGGAAACTTCTTGTCATTCCTCTCTGCTTGTAGCCTTGCTGTCTGCAAATCTGGTTGAAGTTGCCTAGATGGCTCTGCATTTCTGTCTTATGAAACATCTGAGCTGTCTTTTCCTCTTAGGTTTTATTTATGTGTGTACAGTTGTCACAAAACTTGTCCACGAGCAACAGCCTGAGTCCTGAGCCCTTTATTTATTTGCAGAAGAGAATATACATTTTCGAGGATGAGGGAAATTCTAGGGGCTTGTGAAATAGAAATCACAGTGGCCACCTTTGAAAGGATGGAAGGGGAGAAGAAAACAACTAAGGAAAATACACCTAGCCCCTTTTCCCTTCCTAGAAATAGCCCAGCATAAGTCATCTATGTAACCCCTAGAAGATAACAAGGTAATGAGCAACATCTGGAATTAAGAAATCAGAACAAATCATGTGGAATTGCCCTCCTTTTTGCTACTCAAGGAACTTTATGAATGCAAAGTCAATCTAAATCTGGTAATACTTTAGTCTTACTAAAGTCTACATACTGCATCTGTAAAGTGGGAATATAATATATATTGAATGTTGATTTTTTGGTTTGACAAACAGAAAAGTTGACAGTGGCTCCTGTGGGTTTTAAAAAATGGTTAAAGGAAATAGAATAGCATCCTTAATTCCATGTACTTTCTGAAATAAATGTGAAAATTCATGAAGTCCAGCCAGTCCACAGCTTTTATTTGCCGAAGGAAAGCATTCACACAATGTAAGTTTTTTTCTTCAATAACCATGAACACATATTAGTGAAAAAAAAACAACCACTGCAGTTGGACACTATTACATTATTCTCCAGTGTGCATTTCTGGCCTGATTCTGCACTGTGGTACTTTTATACTACAGAAATGAATCTACCTCTTCCTAATGAGTTTCACCAGAGGGAATTGGTGTGGATTCAAGCTTATTGCATCGTGAAAACTGAAAAATATTGTTTCAAGATCTGATTTTTTCATGAAAGTTTTAACTCAACAAATAGCTCCATTAAATAATTCTTCTCATAACTAAAAATGGTGGAGTCTAAACCTAGGTGATTACTTGTAATAAATTGTAGTGATTCTGTATTCAATCCTGCCTCCATGGGTAGGATTCGGTAAGGTCAATGGAGTGATCTTTACAGCATAACTGTGAATATGACTAGAACCACCTGCTCCTTCCCCTTTTTCCATCAGAAAAGCACTGCTTGTTTGGAGAATGTGTTCTGAAGTGCTGTACTTCATACAAAGGATACAACTGTGAAGTCTGGAATGAAAAAAACAAACCAGCAGAGGGAGGCATACGAATAGGAACGGGAGAAAAAAAGTGGACTTGAGACCTGAAAGAAAATGAGATTAAAAGAGAGAGCTTGAGGTGCAGTGGGACAGCTGTGGGAGCTGGGAGGGTAACACCTGGTAGGTACCCAGTCTGTGAGCCTCTGAGAAACCAGCCCATTGCTAGGATTAAGAAAAAGGTGGGGGCAGGCAATTTTGAATTTCCTGGCATTCCAAGGAGGGGGGATAACTGGGTTTGGAGGTTTTTTTTCTCTTCATCCTGTTTCAAGTAAAACACTCTCAATTCAGAGAATTTTTACTTTATTTACTCCCAGGTAGCACCAGCGACTGGTCACTGATTTGAGTATTGGGTGGGAAAAAAAAGAACATAATTGAACACCTTAAGAAACACCTTTCCTTCCTCAGGCTCTGCTTTGGCCAAACACCTCTCCTGCTTCCATCCTAGTCTCCTGTTTCACTGCAGGTCATGCATGGTCACCCTGGGGGGGAGGTAGTGTTTGATTGTGTGATTCCCTTCAGGCCTCCCTGGGGCTCATATCCCAAACACTTCACATGACATCCCAAGCTGTAACAGAGGTCTTAAAATTAAACCTTTTCTTTCTGGTAAATCCATGGTTTTCTCTGGTACTGCAAAAATGGCAGGCCATAAAATTGTTACTACCACTATTCAGATACATGCGAAAAATTCTATAAAGAAAATGTTCCTTTCAAACAATTTTAAACTGAAAAATTCTAAAATGCTACTGACTAAATCCAAACCAAATCTAGGTGCAATTGCATGTTTTTGCCCCTAAATACCCTCCCCTGTTTTCCACCAGATACAATTTTTGTTTCTATTAAAAGCAGCCATCAGCCTATTGGTGATGGGGAGAGACTGCCTCTTACTAAACCTATCTGCAATGGGGACCTGTGTCGTGAAAACCAAAAACAAGGCAAAATACTTCCAGGAACTCCATCCCTGCTAGTGCAAACACTTGTGAACAATAATGTAATCTAGTGGTAGCTAAGTTATTTTTGTCTCCAGAAGTCTTAGTTTTTTGGGTTTTTTTTGAAAAAGAGGGAAAGTTCTCACATACGTGGTTGTTTGTTTTTTGGTTTTTTTCTATCTCTGCAAATCATGTACTGCTGCAAATATTTGTTGTGATACCAGCCTGTGAGGATGGTGATGGGTTGTGAAAATGCCTTGCCTTCTTAAGCAATCTTTATCCAAAGCCTCAGAGGCACAAAGCTTTTTCCTTCTATTCCTGTATTTCTATTTCCTGTATTTTAGGTGAAGGGCAGTCTCAGAAATATTTTTCCCAAAAGTATATTCTTGCGGTGCTATTCAGGATTTGGTGTGGGATATTTTTCCCCTTGCTAAGTTGGTATCTTAATGCCACAATGCTTTAATGCCACAGTGTTTGTGTTTTCTAATTTCTTCAAAGTCAGGACTGTCCCAGCTTGCTCAGAATGTCAAGAATATTTGTCTGCATTAATGAAGATGTTCTTTATCTCTGGGCCCTCCCTTTGTGTTTGAATTACGGGACAAATTGTCTTTCTGATAAATTTCCACGTTTGTTTCAGTGTTTTCCAGCCTGTAGTTTCCAAGAGCTGTAGGGATACATTGCAATAATCCTCTTGCTGGTTTAATTCCCAAACATGATATTGCTCACCCAGATCCACGAACCAGGGGCTGATGGATAACAAAAAGATGTTGTCAGACTTTCCATCCTGAAGTGCTAAAATAGGAACCCTGTCAAACTTCTGATTAAATTCCATGGGGCCAGGATTTTACCCTTATCTGAAAGCCATGGTATTTCTCCTTCATAATCAGTGTCTGGTTAAGTAGCTAGACCTGACCCTGAACTCCAAGTCTAAACAACTAAGTCAAATATTTTGGTACAGTGTGAGTCTTGTCTGAATTACTACAATTTGGACTCTACTATGCATAGGAAGAGCAGTTTTGAAACACATGCTCTGTATGACCCAAAACATGGGCTGGTGGCCTTCCAGAAGCAATATGCATTGTATTTCACTGTAGAGTGCATTTGCATGTTAATAACAATATAATAATATAGAAATATCTTCACAATATCCCCAAGAGCTAGGTAAAGTAGCCTCTTTTTTTTTTTTTCATAGATTGAAATATTGAAGTAGAAAGTCAAAGGATTTGACTCAAGTTCCAAAGAATAAGCATGTCAGGATTTATGGGTGTCTCTCAAACAGAGGAAACCTTTACCCTGGAAAAGCTCTTATGTCTGTGAGTGGTGCCTTGGGGTACCTTCAGCAGGAGCTTCCTGCCTGAGCAAGGCTGAGTTAAACTACTCTGCCCAGGGAGCTCAAAATCTTCATCACAGCTGATCTCAGTTCTCCACTGTAGCTCGCAGCCGCCTGTGTGCTGAGGGCTCCTCTCGCTGGTGTCAAGCCCAATATAAAGGATGGACTGCCGGATCAGTGCATGAAGCTGCAGATGGCTCCTGTAAGCGCTCTCACTTATCCTCTGTGCCCGACAATGCACAAATCACTAGCACCATCTGCCTGCTATTTCTATCAGCGCCTTGGGCATTTTAACTCATTAGGAGATGGCAGGGAAATTCATCTCGAACAACAAGGAGTTTGCCAAAAAGCACCAGACTCAACTCGCAGGAAGACCAATGCCTCATCATTTTGCTAGCACACTGTTGCAGGGAGAAATGCCTGCTTCAGTTTGTACTTTTACTGAGGTAGAGAACATGCTATTTAAAAGCCTGGGGTATCAGGCAGGAAATCCTTATTCCCTGTTTTTCTGTGTTTTACAGTGAGAGAGAGTAATGAAAGTTCATATCCTGGCAAATCTCACCATCATTCTGTTTGGCCTGGAGTCACTTGCAGTCACCTCTGCGCTTGCCTGCTTACTATAAATAACAAACAGTCAGAAAAAAAGAATTCACAGCTTCTTGCTCTGTTGCTGGCATTAAGAAGCTATTTTCATGATGCTTGTGAAGTATTTCGGGCTTTGGTTTGGATTTCTGCAATCATGTCTGTAATAAATCACATTAAAAGCAGATCAGTTGTGCTATACCTTGAGTTTTGTTCAAGGAAGCTTTTACTTGAGAGGGTGAATGAGAGAGCAAGACACCAGATGAGGAGAGTATTTAAAATTGTCTCAGCTACAGAACGGCAAGCAATGTGAGAGGATGGAGTCTGAGAGAGAAAAGGCTCTAGGAAAAAAATACGGTGAACAGAAACTTTTAGGGTTTGTGAGGAAAAGAGCTCATAGGTGAGAGGAAGACATCTGTAGCTGGAGCATGACTAAACTGAGTGGCTGTGGGAGACAGGGACTCTAAACTGCCAATCTGGTAAGGGAGAGTTTAGGTGAGAATTCTTATTTCTACTGGTGGATGCAGGGTTTTTTTTTCTCATGATGGTGACCTTCTTAAAATGATTTGGAAACAGAATGAACATTCTCAGTGTCTGAATGATTTACTAGCCTCTGTCACCTTTAAAATTATCCCTGTTTTGATCTCTGAAGGCACCTTTTACTAACTGCTTATCCCCAGTGCAGGTACATTCCCTGGGCTGTGTTCAGGCAGCAGTCCTGAATAGATGAGAAATTGTGCTGGGTGAGGGTGTGAATGTGTTTCGAATGTGTCCAAAACAAGCTATTAAAGGCACTCTTCTCTTGCTCACTTCCTGGCTCTGACTGCATTTCTCAAACACTGGTGCTCTTCCAAACCCACTTTTTGGGGATGTGTGGCCCTGCATGTGTAAACCTGAGCGATGTTGAGGTTCCTAGGTGTCTAAGGAGCAAGAGGGCTCAAAGAGCTATAAAACAAGGATGTGCTTAGTCATTTCACTCACAGGCCTATGAGAGAGAATGCATTTTTCTCTAACCCTGGTTTCCAGAATGATGGAAACATTAGCAATGAATTCCTCAAAAGAGGTTTTTGCTGTTTTGAGCACTACCCAGTGAGATATGTCAAGTCTTGTCCATGTACAGCATTCAATGACATTTTTAGAAATTGTTTAATTATACCAGTGCAGGTCAATGTGTATATTGCCCTAAGTTGTTTTGTGGTGATTTTTATCAAGTTGATAATCCAAACAAATAGCTGATAATATCTGTGTGGGTGTCTGAATAGGGATGTTACATGAGATAAACCAATTTAAGT
The DNA here is from genome assembly GCF_014805655.1 of Passer montanus. Lineage (NCBI taxonomy): Eukaryota > Metazoa > Chordata > Aves > Passeriformes > Passeridae > Passer > Passer montanus. Next base: position 4,757,048 of record NW_024364270.1, read on the forward strand.
CATAATTTACCTGGAGTAATACAGATGTGTCTGCAAGCAAGATTCTAGTGTGGATTTTCTGTCCTCACATAAACATCATTAGAATTAGTTGTTCTAATTCTTCTAGTTTTTTTGTTTTTACATCTTTCCTGCATTTTCTTGCATATATGCATTTAAATTATTTACAATATTTCTTTCTGATACTCTATGAGAAAATCTATTATGATGTTGTTCGGAATACTTTAGGCACACTAAGGGATTCATTTTGGTGCGAGATGTTTTACTATCTTGCACCAAATTTCAATTCTGTATGTGGCTTTAGATCAGACAAACCTATTCCTGTTAAAATGTAAAGCATCAAGAGACCCCAGCATTACATTCTTACCTAATTGTACAATGAAAAGAAATTCTAATCTGCAGCAATATCTTATAAAAAGGAAAGTATCCTACCTAGTGCCCAATGCATTTTAGTCAGGCAGAAGTTTTATGGTAACTGCTGGATTGCTGCAAGTGCACGGAATAGAAATCAGTGGAGGCACATCTTGCAACTACCACTCCAGGCTATAACTTTGCAATAAAGTCTCCCAGAGCCCTCATTCCCTGCCAGCACGTGCTTGACTTCCATTTTGCAGAAAATTCCCTAGAACTCAATGACCTGCCAGAGTTAGATTATTCCATCTTTGGATACACGGCAGAATACATATTTTTCTTATATTTTTTTTCAGCTGTTCAGGAAGGAACAAGCAGTGGGCTGGATGGATTTTCTACCTTTTCAAAAAAAATTTTGGATTGTTAAATAATTGTCCTTTAACATGATTCTGTTTTATTATTCTAGGTAGAAGATGCACACAATGCAGAGGGAAACCTACTGTTTTCATTTGCGTACTTGAGGAAAGAAATAATATATGAGGTAGTTCAGTTACCTTCCTGGGTTTTCATGTGCTCATTTTTGTTTTACTGTTTCATAATGCAGACAGCTATATATTAGGCTATAAATCATTCTGCTTCTTTTGATTATGTTACTGCAGATGACTAAAGCAGAATAACTGTGTCTAAACTAGGAGTCACATTACTTTTGGTTTTCTTGCTTTACATATGGTAGAAAGAATAAAATAGTATTTTTTAAATCTGTGACTTGCAGAGTTATGGAAGAGTTTGAATCTTAGATTGTATATCATTATAAATACTGTTTAAAACTGGCAGTCTAGATAGGTATATGTTGGACATTGGGGTTACATCTGGGGCTTAAATAGTGAAACGGTGGAAGAATAGAGGAAAAAGATTGAGCTTGAGCACACATGTATGTGTGCTTGCATTTAAGAGCTGGTGTCCTGTGTTTAACACAGGGCACAAACACCATGTGGCAGGGATGGCAAATATGCCAACCTTCTGTCTTCTTCAATCAGGGTCTGCCACTGAATGCACTCACATAGACAGGAATGTCACCGTAATGTGTTCACCCTTCAGACAGCCTGAACTGTGTTGAAACAGAAACCAGGCTGGCAGGATGGACAAAGAGAAACTGTTACCATGCTTTACATATGTAATGGGCACATGTTCTGCATTGGTTTGGGCTCTTGAAGAAGGCTGCCTGTGAAGAGGATCCAGTGAAATGGATTCTTGGTAAGATACCTTGTCCCCCAACACAGCCAGCCCATGTTAGTCCTGCACAGCATTCCTTTCGCTGCAAGGGACAGGTAGAGCATGGGTTAGCATTGCATTTATTGTGTGCTTTAAGAAAAAAATAGTATCAAACCTCACAGCAGGTTATGGAGTTGAGAGGCTTCTCCTTGTTTTCAGTCTCGGATGGCTTTAAAGTGTGAAGAGCATCTGCTGTGACAAGTGCTCTGCTCAAGTGTCTTGGTTCACCTGCAATACTGACCAGGATTTGAAGAGCTGACTAAAGACATTTCTGTTCCCAGACAAAGACTCAGGTAGAATTGCTGGTCTTGCTTGCTAGTGGGAAATTGCAAAGTGATAAGTAAGGAGCTGTACTGGATTGGAGTGCTACTATTGAGTTAGCTTCTATTCTGTTCCAGTCAGCATGCAAATGCTGCTTTTCAAAAATGCACTAGATCAAGTCACCTTATACCTCAAGAAGTAATAAACTATGCTGAAGTAAGCTTTTTTCCCTGCATGCAGCTTCTAATTAGTACAAATGACGTTAGGCTACGTTTGCCTCACTGTGAAACAGAAGTGGGAATTAAAAAACAAAGTTAACGCTCAGGATAATAACATGTGTTTATATCACATTTAATCTTAACACGCACACAAATGAATTAAACAAATTTTTGTGCACACGGGATAATTAAATCGTCTTAACCTTAAAAAAAAAAATGTACTGAAAGAACAATGAGACGAGAACATGAGATGCAGGAAGAGAAGTAGTTGCAGCTGCAGGACCCAGAGTGGATTTTCTTGTCTCCAGCAGATGGCAGAATTTTCTCAGCTACAAACAGGCAACAGCCACTTGAATCACCTGAAACCTGACCCCTCAAGAAGCAACATCCAGCCTTTTTTGACTTGCAGATCCCTGAAAAATCTGATGGAGTTAGGAGTTCAACAGATAACAAAATAAATAATCTCTTCTGATGAAACAGATGTGGAAGTCACCTGGCAGTACAGCCAGCAATAGTCTATACAGCTCAGATTTACTCTAGAGCTGAATTATCATACCTTATCCACAATACATATGAAAGCCCACAGAGCTTTTCCATATAGCTTTGACATGCAGTTGAGGAAGTTCAGACAAACAAATGTTCTGAGTAGAAGAGCAGTAGAAGGATATTTTCAGCTTTTGTGACAGCTTTCAACATCTATTTTCAGCCACTGACAAAGGATACTGGGCTAGATAGACCTTTGACATGACATCATGTGGCTACTCCTAGGATGTTTCACTATGCTACTTACTCCAGTAAATTGTTTAAATTATGTGAGAAAATAATATTTTGCTACAGATGTTTTTTAAGTTCTTATTCACCACTATGTGGTAAAGCAGCTGCTGGGTAAGGCAGCAGGGCTTTAACTCCAGGCATCAATACCTTATTCTCTATACATCTTTTGGCAAGTCACTCATCAGTGAGTTTTACAACTTTCTACTTGAAAATTTGGTGCAATACCCTCAAGAGATAAGGTAATATTCTTTGGATGAATTTGTCTTTATTAGGTGCTCAGATACAATAGAGAAGAGTTAGAATGATGACTAGAAAGATGGACTGTAAGCATGAATTCTTGATCTAAATACATCCTTTGAGCTAAACTTTGAAATGGCTTCTGAGATTTCATCTTCTAGCAAAAACTGCATTTTTTTCTTTTTTAATGATAACAATTCATTCTTGTTTTGTTGTTGAAATTGTTGTTTGAGGGTTTAGAAACTTCTTTTAATAGCCTGAGTAGGAAGAGTTTACTTCCACTGGGAACAGCAGCTAGTTGTCAAGTACTCATTCAGCTTGTGCCAAAATTGTTCTTAATTGTGTTGCTTGACTTTTTTATGATAAAGAAATAGAATGTTTTTCAGCTGCAGAAATATATGGTCAAATAATTTTTTTACAGAGTCCAATTCTGGCCCATTTCTCATCTGATATCTTATTCTTCAAGTCAATCCATTAGAATTGATGGGCAGAGTGCTGTTCCCTGCTCTGCTACCAGCTTCTGTTTTCCTCAGATTGTAGCCCAGCTGTGAACAATGAAAGCTAATTCTTCTGCCTCTGCTCTCTTAACACAAGCAGAATTTTAAATAGATGAGGGTTCAAGAACTTTTTACCCTCTCTTAGAGAAGGTAGAAGGAGAAGATTGAATGCAGTATGGCTCTGTATTAATTCATACATTCTATTCAAAATCAAGGTCAGTGGAGCAGGCAGAATGTCACTTAAAAAATCAGCTGTCATATATTTCTTGTTCTTCTAATGAGCCACATTAAATAAGAGCAAGGAAGTACTAATTCATGCCTCCAGATGTGTAGGTTTTATTTATGCTGTTTGGCTTTTGAGTTAACCTTACCATTTACCTTTTGTACAGGTTTAGAATGTGGATTAGCAGAATTCAAGGTTTGCCATAATGCTTCTATTAGCAAGGTCTGAATAGATAGGTCTGATATTCAACCATCTGTCACAGGCATTGTTTACAAGGTGGCCAAATCACTCCTTCAGCTCTAGGACAGTAAGAGACCCTGAATAATTTTGCTGCAGCTTTTACTGCGTTCATTCCCAGCCATCTGCAGTCCCTGGAGCATCATGGATGTCCCCAGAGATTTTAAACCTATTTTCCATCTGTTGCCTTCCCACCTATCAGCAGTACTAGCATGGCCCAGAAGATTTTGCTGCTCTCACTGACAGTGAAAGCAACGTTTGGAGCCTTCTGTTGTGTGCTGGTGCTGCTGGGAGCTGGCAGGCGAGCATCAGGATTTAACAGCTTCAGAGCCCTGCAGATTAGGGTTAGACCCAGAATTAGACTGTGGTCAAAGCCATGTACTAGCCCTGGGATTTGAGAAGCTCACCTATAACCTTTAGAGTGCTACTGGGACCTGACACCTGAACGTTCAGAGCTGTTAATATGATTCCCCTCACCACGGGTAGCCAGGCAGAGGCAGAGCCTTGGTTCCATTTTGCTGTACTTGCTGGTCAGACCAGCTGAGGCAGCAAATCAAAAGCAATTTATTGCCCTGAGATCTGGGAATAAGGAGAAGGAGGAAGGGTGAAGGCAGATTTGCTGTGTCTTCTGGGCATAACTACCTGCAAGATGGCCAGTTGCTCAGACCTGAAGCCACAAGCACATCTGACCTCTCTGCACTGTGCAGAGGGAGTGGAGAGTGGAGGCAGATAATTTCTTGTGCTTTGGGGGATGGGATAATACTGGAGATTGGAAGAAGCTCTCAGAGCTGGTAGAGGGAGTGACTTGGGAATAATACACAAAATATAAATAATATATATTGATTTAGTGATCTTACCTCAGGCCTGGGACAGAGTGCTAGAATTGATTAATCTTTCAGCTGTGTGTGCACTTGGTAGTTCATGGTTTCCATTTGGGCTCTCCTTTCCTTGGTGCTTCACCTTTTAAGTTCTAAATCAGCCACATGGGAGGAAGACTGGAGAATGTCTCCATACATCCTTCTCACACCAGCCTCCCTGCCACAGCTACATTCACATATCCATGCTTCATAGATAAATTACTGGTGATTCACAGAAAGTATTGGAGTGCTCATTCTTATTTTTCTCTAGGTACTATAGTGCATCAATAAACAGCCAAACTGTTATTTCCTAATGCTACTTCTATCTGTAAATGACTGCAGGAATTAAGATATTACATGCTTTTGTTGAAATCATTAGGAACCATATCTCTGAAGCAGAAAGATTCTTTATGGGCAAGTCAGAGGCTGAGTAAGTCTAATGATAGGAAGGAAAGATAGATAAATGGGTAGGGAGACCCCATCCACAGTTCCAGAAGCCAAAAAGGTGAAAAAGCAAGAACAGAGTAGAGCAGAACAAAAATCTTAAGACAGCAGAACTGAAAGTGGTTTGGTAAGGAGGTATTGTGAATCTTGTGCTGTAACAATGCAGCACTTGATTCACAGTCATGTAGGGTAATAATCTGACCCTTCACTGTGATGTTCAGAGCCTCTTTTGGGTTATGTGAACATCCAGGTTAGGAGGAGATACGACCAGCCCCTGAAGGTGAGGTAACTCAGGTTCTTGTTGATAGATGCTGCTTCTCCTCAGCCAGGGGAGTGCAAAGCAGCAAAGCACCCTGCAGCCTCTGCAAACAGCTGATTGCTTGACTCATTCACCACTAACATTCCAGTCTTTCACAGGAGCTACTTCACTGGAAGGAACACTTTCATTCAGCTGAACTTAGGAAGAGCAGCTACCAGCACCAGCAAAGCATGCAGGCTCTTCTGCTGCCACCTTGCTGGTCACGCAGAAGCTTCCCCATCCTGGCAGCTTCACTTGACTCCTGGCATGAGTCAGTGCTTCTCCATCTTCAGCAAGTTCTCTGCTGCCTTCCTGTTTTAGAGATGGAAGTTGATATTTGGCAGAGGAGTGGCCTCATGTCAGATATTTGCTATTTTCTTGTCTCCTCACAACAGACCATTTTTGAAAAGGTTATAAAGCACTCTGATAGCTCAGTTATTGTGAACTCCAGAAAGACACAGTTTCGTAACTATTTTCCCAAGAAATCTGATCTGCGGTAAGCACAGTTCTTGCCCAATCTAAGACATAGAGAGAAAGAGTCAAGCAGATGCTGCTTCTGGCTGATGAAGAATTTGTGGCCCTTGATAAAACATCTGTGAGCAAAGAGCTGGTCTATTTGGGATTTTCAGGTCTCGTTCTACTGCATCAATCCTGGCAGCAGCAGGACAAAAACTGCAGTACAGCAGGGAGTGATGGGGAGGTGGAGCAGAGTGGTGAAAAGGGGCAATTTCCTGGAAAGAAAACTGGGAAGGGAGTTTTTGGAAGAGGACAAATGCTAGAACATGCATAAAACTGGATAAGGGATTTGACTGTTTCATGTACTTTGAGAAAGGAGTCTGGGATGCAAGAAAAATTAATTTCTCCTAAGCAAAAGAAACCACATTATGAAAGAATGAAAGACCAGCAATCTATTTCTAAATAACATAGAAACAAGATTCACAATAATTAACTAGTAATGGAAATTAGGAAGTACAGGAGACAGGAGAGAGAAGATGGACTAGCAATAAAATATACCTGCAAAGAAACATTTGGATACTGAGGGGGCAGAGGGAAGAGAAAAGGAAAGGAATTTAAAATATGTTTATCCATCATATTTTATGTTGGACAAACAAACACAAAGATGACAAGAGCTGTTGTGAAGCTTTACAGAACAGCTTTAAGGCCAGAAACAGCAACTTCCTACACATCTGCAGGACTTCACCACAGACATAGCTCATTCAACTGTTCTTTCTAGAAAGGTTTGCACTCACTTCAGCTTCCTACACTGATTGTTGAAGCACTGTTATGCCTGTGATTTATTTTATACTGTTGACAATTTAGAGGAACTGGTAATATTTGGTCATCAACAAAAACATAAAAATTCTACTTTCACTTCTGAATGTTCCTGGCACAATTAATAAAGGGAGGAAGTTTAATTAACAGAATACTGGTAACTTCATTATTTTCCTCTGTACAGCTCCTGCAGAAAGACTGAACAGGATTAACTGCAGAAATGGAAGAGGAGAATAAAAGAAGATGAACAAAGAGAAAAGTGAAAATTAACTCCTTAGCAAATAGCTGTCTAATTAGGCACCATCTTGCACTGTGAATTAGATCAAGAGAAATTTCATCCCTGCTGCCCATCTATTGACTCCACCAGAGACAGAGCAGTGCTGAAGAAAGCCTTGGCATTCTCAAATATATGTTTCCTTTGTAGTAAACATGTAAATTAATTGTGCCTATGTAGAAGAAAGGAGAAAGAAAAATGAGGTTCTGTTTCTAGTTTTGCTACTGAGCTGCCAAAAAGGTACTGTTTATATGGTTAACTTCTGTGTAGAATTATTTTTCTGCTCTGCTTCTTGACATCAAGAGTGAGACTTTGTTCCTTGTTCCAGGCCCAACTCTTTGGCCATACGTGACCTTCAGGAGTTAAGGAGCACATTGCCTGGGACTGAGAGAAACAGGGATGGGCAGAGCTCTCCATAATAGAGTGAGGTTTCCCATTCCTGTTGTGTACAGCACCTCCTTCTGCAGTCATTGTGTTTTGCTTGCTGTTGACAAAAGCCTCTGTAAGAAACCACAAATGGACACACAGCTCCACCATACCTCTCAAAGCAAGAAACTCTGTGAGTTCTTTTCACTGCTGCTGCTGTATTTCATCTTTGTAAAGTTTATTTCAGTGGAATACTGCATGGTCTCATTCACTAATGACTCTGAAGCTCTTTCATCTTTGGAGGAAAGGCTTTACAATGACAAATATAATATTGCAATCCTATATTAATCTCTGGATGTCCGGTACAGATGGGACTAGAATTTGTATGTGTTATCCAGTTCAATAAAGAGCAATGTAGTGTTCTCAGCAAATCCCTGAATGGCCTTTCTAGACTTAAAAAAATTACATTTCCAGGTTATGCTTTTGCAGCATCATCTTCTACTAATATTTTCTCCTTGACTGGAAACCAATACCAAATTACTTGAGTAAAGGAAGCTGTATGTGTTTAATAATGCTAGTCATCCCTGTCTAGCCCAACACCCTCTAATGAGAATCTCATTTCAGATTATAGAACCATGTGGAAATGCTTTTATTTTTAGTTGTTGTTATTGGTTTTGTTTTTATTTTAGAAAGTGCTTATTCATTTGGTTTTTATTATGACTGTATATTTCCACTTGGCACTAAATGTCCTGCATCAATTATGGCACCTACCATGAACCTAACAGTTTAAATCAACATAACCTGTTTAAATCAACATAATCCCCTGGATTATGTTATTACACACTACTCTCTAAACAGAGAGGGCCCCTTGGTCTCTTTTCAAATCTGCATATGCAAATTTCCTGATGAACCTCCATAGGTTTCCAAGGACTACCAAAAAGGTAATACCTTAGAAAAGTAAGCAAGAGGCATGTATCCCTGAAAAGAACAATTATTTCTAAATTAGCAATTTTCTGCAAGAAGTAGTCAGTAAAGGAAGGCCACATGTTTCAAAAGGATACCTCCACAGGGCACAAGTTTGGGTGTGAAATAACCAGACCAATAACCTAATGTGACACTGATGGATAGCTGCTACCCTCCTGGCAGAGATAAGGAGCAGTGTGTACACATTTCAACTTACAGAGACATAAGTAAAACTGACATGCATAAGAAAGTGTAATGTAAGTACAGAAAATCAATGAAAAAATTAATTATGACCTGCAAAAGAGTCTCTCTCAGTAACTTTTAACCTTTTATGATTTTTTTTTTGGTGTGTTTCCAGATGGATCAAGGATTTAGAGAACAAAGGCCAAATTAGAAGACACTTCAAACTGTAGTCTAACAAAAGGACCTGTTCTTTTCATTCTTTTCTTTGCCTTACATTTGTGATTCTCAAGTGGGGGGTGTGAGGAATTACCACCTCCAATGCTCTCATTTTACTTCCGAGTTAATTTTTTGAGTCCTGCAGCCAGCAAACATGTCAGCAGTGTGCCATAGGAAGCTGCAATTCCCAAAGCAGACCAAGAGAAGGGTTTCTCTTGGGCACACTCTCTCCTGTGTGTGATGGAGAAAGAGGCTGACTACATTTCACAGTGAAGGAAGCCAGAGAATGATTCCAGTAACATAATGAAGACATTTGAATTCTCCTGAAGGGGAGGGTACCTTTGGGTCAGAGCTGTTGCATAGGGATGTGTTAGTGGAAACTGTAGGAAGCTGTCAGGCACTGAGACACTGACACTGGCAAGGAAAAGCAAATTAGAAGAATGTAATTGGTCCAAGTAAAGTAGCACTGGCTGAAAGATGGATAGTTAGACCAGCTAATGGAGTGAATTTAGACTAGTAATTTGACCCTTTTCCACTCATTATGAAGTGAAACACAAGGCAGAGAACAGCCAAGATGCTGAATAAGACTCCTCATTATTCCAGTCAGTTCAAGCAGGGTAAGGAGCTGGAATGTATTTCAGAAGAGACAAAGAAAAAGGAAGAAGCTTGAGAGCAAATGTGCTAAGCTGTTGCCTCCATTATAAGTGCAATATGGATACATTCACACAAAGAAAAAGAAATGTGGGGGAAATAGAACAGACCAGGAAGGTCTGAGATGACTCTCTGCTTTCAGGTGGGCAAGAGTGGCTGTCAGTGGTTGTTGTACTTTAAGACGGCCTTGATGCATTGTTACTTTTGGCAGATGACCAAAGGGCATGAAAATGGCCCCTGATACCCCAGTAACTAAACAGTATGTGTTCTTTGATGTGCTACTTCTTACTGATTTGGGTGCACAATACTTCAGTCCTGGAGCCAGGTCCTAAAATCCATACCTGGAAGTTAGCAACTTCTCTCTGTGTGGTGAGTCAGAAGTGGGATGAAAACAAGCCTCTGCTGTTAAGATGGGCTGAGGGAAACACAGCCATGAAGAAAGGATACTGCAGGGGATGTTCCCCAATTCAGCTCTCTCCTAATGCCAGGATGAACTCACTTGTAATCTTAGACACCTAGTCTGACTTGTGGGTGCCCTCCCTCCCCACTCTGCCTTTTAGAGGTGCACAGCAGAGAGGGAAATGTGATATTTTTGGGACAAGAAAGAGCTTGCACATAGCTTAGTGAGGAGAGAAAGGCAAATCAAATCAAGCTCTCTTTTCACTGGGCTACAGGTTCATGTTGCCTCTTGCTCTCTGGTTTCCCTGCTCTGGAAATCTTCTTTGCTGTAGGCTGGCCCAGCTTTAGCACGCAGACTGTATTATCTTTTCTTTTTTCTTAATTTCTTTGCTGTCAGTATCATGATAGATAATAGAAAACAAATGTTACTGTTGGGGTGGTCAGGCATTGGAATAGGTTACCCAGGGAGGTGCTGGACTCACGGCCCCTGGAGGTGTTTAAGAGGCACGTGGGTCTGGTACTGGGTGGTGTGGTTCAGTGGTTACAGTGGCATTGCTGGGTGGATGGTTGGACTTGATGATATTGAAGGTATTTTCCAACCTTGATGATTCTGTGTGGGAACACCAAGACTGAGACTTGAATCAAGTTGCATACATCCTACTCTGCTGCCCCAGCAACTGAATTAACTGAATTGCAGAAACCACTTCACTGGGCATGTCCTAAACATTTGAGAAGCTGATTTCACTCTTGCAGAATTTCTGCTGATTCCAGTGCACCCTGTACAAAGATAAAACTCATGTTTAAATAAGTTTTCTTTGAAGAATACATCTATGGAACTCTAATACACAAGACTGATTTTCTTTTTTAAACTTGATATCTGGAACAGCTAAAATACCACTAGAAAATAATAATAATAATTAAAGAAAGTGTTAATAAATCATAGAAATACCACCTGATTGGTGACTCCATCTGTATTAGTGCATACTGTTATTTTAGTAACTAGCTCATGACATATGTTCTACCCTCTGCTTGGAAGGAAACACTCATTTTTTGCACAATCATTTATTTATTTTAGCAGGACCTCTAGTAATAAAATCAGCTGGCCAATGTTTCATGAAGAAGTAACTGCTTTTATAACCAGTTAGAAACTGAATTTCTGAAATATTGTCTTAGAAAAGTGACAGGGGGAAAATGAAGAGAGGACAAAAAGAAAGGCCTAATATATTTTTGCTTTGAAGCAAGTCTGTCAACCTACGAGATTTCCATTGCCTAATTTTTTGTGGCTGCCCATAACAGCTCTCAGCATGGAGAGAGTAGCAGACTTGGGCTTTTAATAAAATGCACATTTAACCAGACGAGACCTTGGGAAAACTTCCCCAAATCCCAACTATCCTGGGCTAGAGCAGCAGAAGCTTTTGTTAGAATTACACAGCCCTTTGGGACGTGTCAGAAAAGCCTTGTGATGTGTAAAGAGCAGCCCCTGTGTTTATGAGGGATAATAAATGAATCCCTTTCCCACAGTGGCCATCTGTAATAATGTCACTTCAGGAGGATGACACGACCTTCCCCTTGCCTTTAGCCAGCATCTTTAGCCATGGAGGCCATGAAACTTGCACTTGCATGCAGAGCCTAAAGAAAAGGTGTTCTTGAAGGTCCTTGGGTTTCATCTCTTTCAGATTCTCTCAGCAGGCCTGGCTGATAGTTTTCTTTCAATTTCTCTGTGTAAGAAAGCCCAGTGCCTTGGTTTTGTGATCCATTGTTCACACAGACCTCGCCTGCCACACGCAGTGCTCTGCTGATCTGCTGGGACACTTCATCGTTCAGCAGGGAGGGATGTTTCTGCATGCTTTGGCTGGGGGTGCCTTGCTGGCCTTTGGGTTAAGAGACCAGAACAGCAAGAGGCAAGTGACAGTGCAACTTCAGAGCGATTCAGAGAGCTCAGTTTTGCACACAAAAGAGTGAAGTTATCCTGCTGTTGAGAAAAATCCACCTGTTACATCTTTGGCATCCCCTTTTCTGAGCTCTTCCACTATGCTTCCCTGATGGGAACAGAATTTCCTGCAGAGCAAGGGTATTTTTCATAGAATCAAAGCTGAAAAGTTTGTTTTCTGCAACAATAATGTAGTCTATCTATTATGCTACAGGCTATTCTCAGTCACGTTTATACCAGGGCTGCTTTTCTGCACCCCTTTGTGCCACCTGAAGGTATAAAATCCCAAGAGAAGTTCATGCAAAACTGTCACAATATCGCAATATGTCCTTAATTATGTGTAATTTAAAAACATTGGCCTATCGTCCACAATTTTTTTGAATGGAAAGTTCTCTTTCCCTACTGACCAAAGAAAAGTCCAATTTAATTTTGCCTTTATAGTTTGTGTGATCAATTCTTGCTTCTTAATAGGTGAAAAGCAATTCTGGTCTTGCAGAAGCAGTTTATCAGTATTCATATGTCCAGAAATAACCAGTGAAAGCAATACCTGTTGAAAGAGAGACAGAGAAGAGAGATTTTCAGGAAGATTCTTTTTAACAGAAAAAAACCCCAGAGAATATTTGATGTGACTGGCAGGTAACATTTTGTATCACCAGGCCTCCACCATAACGGAAATGAATTGGCAGCTTTTCTTCATGGGTGTGGTTAAATTCATGCAATGATACCTAGCAACATTAATTCAAACAAAATGTTGAAAGGAAATGCAAAAAATGGGGAACAAGCTTTTGAAGGTGGCTATAATATTGTTCTTTTATACACATCTATAATGGTAAATTGTCATAAAAGATTTTTTGTGGAAACTGCATTTATTTTTTTTCAGATCAGGCATTCAGCATCTGCTGCCCTAATTGCACTAAAACATAGTTCCTCATCATAAAATGAGATTTCTCCTGTGCTCAGCTTGTAATTTTTACTGCCTTTTACAACTCCAGCACTTACTGCACATTTATATTTTTGATTATTCTATTCAGAAATTAACAATTTCATCGTTAATAAATAAACCTTTTTTTTTTCCCCCACTGGGCATCTGTTGCTAAAAGAAGAGCTAATCTTGATATGTTAGGTAAAGACACATGAATGAGACCAACATGCAGAAAGCTCAGAAATATCCAGACACGTTTAACACTGGCAGCCACTAACGAGGCTGTCAAGTGCCTGTCGAATTTCAGATGTTTTCCTTGCGAGGCTTGGTGGTGCCTATGAGCACTGCCAACAGATTGTTAAAATAACCCCAGGAACACGCCCTTTCTAGGTCAAACCCAACTGTGAAGCTGAGTGCACTGTAATTATAGTGCACTTAATGAGTTACAGCTTGAGCTAATCACACCCCACTGAACTAAAAAGCTGTAATTACACAGGGAGATAATGTGAGCTTGGCAGGATCTCCTACGGCAGCCTATGGCTTTGAGGGAAGGAAGCTTCATAGCCTGTTTGCTGGGCTTTACAAGCTGGTGCTCAACTGGGCAAATTTGTAATTCAAGAGGTAAAATCAAGTTTGTGGTCAACAGAGAGCAAACCTTAGTAGTATTTACCAAGCTAATACCAAAATGTTTCCATTGAAGGTTTACTTGGAATTAATTATTTTTGTCAAATCAACCAATATGATACTTGTTTTATGACAGCATTGTGCTGTTTGAAGGAAGCTAATATAATTTATTGATGTAACAAAGAAAAGAACTGGGGCCTCTGTATTCTTCTAGTGTTTCATATGTTCCTCTTATGTCACCTCCTATGAAGGAGGTGTCTGGATGAGTTACTAAATTTAGGGCTCTACATTTATTTCTTGATTTCCTGATTTTCTGAAGGTCTCAATTTTACTTTTTATTTCTGGAAAGGTACAAAATACTATTTAGGCAAATTTAACTTGGTGCTACTAAATATTTAATTATTGGTCAGATCTTAGATGGGTTTTGTTCTGTTTGTAAAGCATATGGGCTGTGCTACAAGTAGAACATTTGACATACAGGACCTCCTTACCACTGCAGAAGTCCCACAGAGTTAACAGTTCATAGAATTTACTATACTAATCCTCAACAAAATGCCAGACTGTTGTATTTGAGAACCTCGTGGTGCCCTCCTCTTTATAGAGAAGCAAAGCTGTGATGGAGATAAGTAAGAGTGGAGGTATTTAATTTATATTTACTGAATATCAGCGGCCTGATCTAGTTGAAGCTGTCCCTGCTCATTGGAGGGAGCTTTGACTAGATGACCTTTACAGGTCCTCTGAACCTATTCTGCAAAGAGGGAGAGACTGGAGAAGGAAAAGTCATTAATGAAATATTGTGTGGCTAACACAGCAGAGAAGTTAAAACTGCGTGGGGTGAATCCAGGCTATCACTGGAATATTTCCAAAGAGAGCCAGGGACACAGTGGTCCCAATAGTAATGGCTTTTATTTTTGATCCACTCTTTTAATTGATGGATAAGTGAATTTAGACTTTGTATTCATTCACACAGTATCACATGCAAATATTTCTGCTAAAACAGTATCTGCTCCAAATCTTCCTGTCTACCACAAGTATCACTGTTGCAGTTAAACACAATCTGATAACTCAGTCAACTAAAATGCAGCTTTAAATTTAGTGCCTGTAGGCACTTCTTTTCACCAGGAGATGTTGCCATGTCACATTTTAGCTGTCCCCTTTGGCCACTAGATCAGTGCAAGAGAAGTTGCTCTAATTTTCAGGAAAATGCACTTTAGAGAAAAGGACCAGATGTTCACTTGTGCCAACAAGCAGAGGGTAATGGAGGAACATTATCCTGCAGGAATAGTGGGATGAAAAGGGCTCATTGTGTTTCTAAGTGGAAGCCTGCATAACCTGCTCCCTACTGGGCCACGTGAGCTTCCAGTGGCAGGAAAGGAAGGTATCAAAGGGAGCAGCTGCAGTGGGACATCCCAGGGTAAAAGCCACCTGGGCAGAAAAGTGACTATGTGGCATAAACAGTGGAGAGGGGTCTGCCTGAAGCCAAGGCTCTCCTGGAAGCAAGGAGAGTCTGAGAAGTCTCTCTCTCAGGGGGGATTTCTACCAGGGTGGATTTCAGTGAAATGACTTATTATGTGGTTGTTGTAACTTCTCTTGCTTTTTTTTTATTTTGTTTTTTTTGTTTTGTTTTGGGGTTGGTTTTGGGGTTGTTTTTTGGTTTTGTTTTGTTTTGTGGGGGTTTTTTTTGTTGGTTTTTTTTTGTTTGTTTGTTTTTGGGTGTTTGTTTTTTTCCAGAAAGCTTAGGAATGAAATAGAGATTTGCAGATGAGGTAGGAAGTTCTGCATATACCTGGCAGGTGGTCACCAGGAGATGGCACCTTCCAATGCAGAAGGTGATGCACCTTTCTCTCAGTATTGCAACTTGTACACCAGGCTCTCTTGTGAAGAGGAGGGCTTGGGACTGGAATGATGCATCATTCAGCCTCAGGAGTAAGCAGGAGAAAGAACCATGTTCAAGTCCCTTTGCTAGGAGCTTTCTTGTCAGTCCAGGCCCAAGAGGAAAAAGGCTGCTATGTGAAGCCGTACAAAGATTGGCTATTATCAGCTGATGAAAAGCACTTTTTGAGTCAACAGGTTTGCTGTAGGCACAAGGGAATGAAGTCCCTTGAAGCCCTTCCAAGGCCCTCAGTCCTTGCATAATCAGTGTCTGCATGTTTCTGGTGAAATGTATACCAGAAGAGGAAGGGCTATCATAACTATTGAGATTTTCATGATGCCCACATGGAAATGAGTGCCCATGAACTCACATCCTTGGCAGAAGTGATTGGTTAGGACTTTGGTTCATTTTAATAAAGTTTTACTTGTTTATATGTATAAAGGCAAAAGAAAAAATCTAGAGAATGAGAAGTACCATATAAATGTTCAACATAATTAGATATTTCTCTTTTACATATTGTATCTATAAGCCCTGTGTTTGTATTTTGGCATTAAGACACTGCATAAATGTAAATATTAAGCTAGTTCCAAAATGTAGGTATTTTTTTAATGCTATAAAGAAGGTTGCAAAGTGGAGGGTTTTTTTAAAAAAATCTCCACTACAAATATCTGGCTTCATTTTTATATTCTAAAATTTGTTAGCAAAAACAATGTGTAGACAGTGGTGGTTCTGCACTTGCCTTCTCCAGGAGTAGTCTCTCTTTTACCTAAACTCCAGCAGTTCTCCCTGGAGCCTCAAAGTGCTGCAGTAGCATTGGAGCACTGCTGAGACAGGTGATGCAGGATTCAGCCACCTCCACCCACTGCATCACTGGAGACTTCTCTGGTTTTGTAGAGACCACTGTGTGCAAGCTGACTCTCAAACCATCACTGTAACACAGAAAGGCCATGGTCACTCAGAGGCTTTGAAAAGCTTGATTTTGAGGCTGGGGGTCAAGGTGGTCAGGCACTGGAAAAAGAATCCTCAGAGATTACAGACTCTCCCTCCTTGGAGATGTTTAACTAACTCTTGATGGGATTCTGAACTATCTGTTCTAGCCATGCCTTCTTCGAGCAGGCAAATGGACAAGGTGACCTGCAGAGGGCCCTTCTAGCTTGAATTATTCTATGACTCTATGAGCTTGGCAGAAAATCCCTCTCTGCTGGATGATATATAGAAATTTACATTATTTGTAGATAGCTAATACAAGATGCTTTTATTGCCTTACTCGTTGGAAATGCATTTGGTTTCTTGTTACTGTAACTCTCAACAGTGTCTGTACTTGTCTGACCCCACTGAAGAGGTAATAGAGGTCTCTGAGGCACACTATACATATATAGTGTTTAAATTAAACTCTGTGCTGCAGCATAGTGCTAGCTTTTCCAATTTTTTCCTTTTCCAGGGCATGTAAGTGTTTATGTTCTAAGCTATATAACATAATAAGGAAAATAGCAAATGAGTTTCTTTAAGAAATTCTCGGCATTTTAATAACAGTACTCAGGCTGGAAATGTTTTAGTGCATATGGTTGGTAAAAGTTGGAGTCCAAGGCCATTATGAGAATCAATGACCCAGGTTTGAAAGCATGAAAAACTTGCATATTGTTTAGATAATTTTCAGGATACTATTTCCCATTCCCTTAAATGCATGGAAGAGTAAGATATTTGTGGTGTATCCCTTCAGCGGGGTTACATCTAGGATAATGTCATCTATCTTTCACTGTCAGCTGGGGGATATTTCAATCCGAGATCCCAATTAAGTTGCACTGTTCATGAGCTATGCCTGTGTTATTTACAGGATTGCACTTTATTATAAACACAATTCTGTGTTGCATGGTTAATGACAATCAACATAATTACTGTAAACTGGGTAGAAAATTGCTTCTGAGTTATATCTTATAAAAAAAACCCCAAAAAACAAAAAAAAATTCCCAAGACTTGAGATAACGGCTTTAATGGAACATTACTATTTTATTTTCCCCCCCCTCCCCCTTTTTTTTTCCTCCAAACTCCAGTACTTTTAAGGCAATTTACCTCAAATGTGCAATTTAGAAAACCATAATCAGCAAAGTGGAGAACTGGAAGGCTAGAATTTATTAAGATGCTATCTTTAATGCGCTCACATGTCTCTGGTTCATCCTTACTAGAGCAGTAAAAGCATTATCAAAATAGAGAAATCTGTGTATGTAAGTGTGCATGTATGCACACAATCACCCAGACTTATACATGCAACAGCATGACGAAATCCCTGTGTCCTATACTTCAAGGGAGAAAAAAAGTAATCTACTTGGTCAGGCTATTACTAGAGGTCCTTCTGTATCAACCCAGGGGGCGTTTGATAGCTGCAGCCTGGTTTTTTGACAGTTAAGGGAAAGCTAAAGGGGAATTACCAGCTATTGCATTGAGTTACATGGTCTAAAATGGTGTAAAGTCACCAATACGAAGAGCACTTCCTTTCCTTGGTCATGTTGTACAGCCAAAGGACGGCAGCAGCAGCATAACCCCCTCAGCCAGCAACTCCTTCCTGTATGGAGATGTCACCTCCTGCAGCTGGACCCTGCAGCTGCCCTGTGCTCACACAACTTCTTTCTCTGTTTTTGTGTCTCATGTCAATTTTACTCATCCAATTTTTCCAGAACTATTAAAGGGTTTTAACCTCAATTGTTAGATTATTTCCCAAACCGCATGGCAACAGGCATGTTTAATTTTAACTACCAAGATCCTTAAGTTTATTAAAATTTTTCAATCCCTCTCTGCTTTTGTGTCTCATGTCAGTTTTACCCATCCAATTTTTCCAGAACTATTAAGGATTTTAACCTCAGTTGTTAGATTATTTCCCAAACCACATGGCAACAGGCATGTTTAATTTTAACTACCAAGATCCTTAAGTTTATTAAAATTTTTCAATCCTTGTTTCAATTTGCAAAACAGATGATCTTTCCTGAAATCCATTTCTTTTCCTTTACCCATCCTAAAAAAGCTAATGTTCATGCTTCCCCAATTATTCCTTGTTGCAAGGAAACAACCCTTTATCTCTGAGACCTCCTATACCAGTATCATGCACTAAACCACTGGCAAAGGTAAAAGTTCTAGGCACCTCTTAAAAATTATTTTATGAACAATGGGGCTATATTCCCCTTTTTGCTTTAGTCAGCAGAGGGCTTACTTGAGAATGATTCTGTTTTCAGGATATATCATGAATGACAAGCTGAAAATCTCTCATCTCTTGTTTGTACATAGTTAGTGCAGCTTGTCAATAAGCAATTTGGATTTTGCCAAGTTCTCGCAATGAAAGGCTGAAACGTCTTGTTTAAGTGAAAAATATTTACCCTGTACAAATAATAGTGTATTAATGACATATGGATTTTAAGCATGCTGATTTTGATTGCATTGATTTTCTTCCACAGCCTAAGGATTATTTTTTACCTTATCTAGATATCATACACCTACTATAATTTCTTTTTTATTTAGTCACTACTGGACAAAGTTACCATTTGATTTTTTATTTGTGTGTGTTTTGTTTGGCTATTGTATTGCATTTGCAAGGCAAGTGCTCTGGTAGCGGGGAGTGCAGAGGCTCAGAGACTGACTTTAGTTACATCCCCCCCTCCCCTCAGGCCACACTGTGACCTGAGGAGCTACAGGGGTGACATCAGAGAGAAGCTGCCAGAAGCTTCCCCCATATCCAACAGAGCTAATGCCAGCTGGCTCCAAGATGGACCCACTGCTGTCCGTGGCCAAACCAATCAGTGATGGAAGTGATGCCTCTGTGATAACGTGTTTAAGAAGTAAAGAAAAGTTATTCCAGAGAAGTAAATGCAACCAGAGAAGAGAGGAGTAAGACTGTGGGAAAAAAGCCTCTGCAGATACCAATGTCAGTAAGGAAGGAGAGGGAGGAGGTGTTCCAAGCACCAGAGCTGGGATTCCCCTGCAGCCTGTGGTGGAGGCAGGCTGTCCTTCTGCAGCTGATGGGGGCCCATGGGGAAGCAGAGACCCACCTGCAGCCCATGGAGCAGACCCACGGGCAGGTGGGTGCTCAAAAGAATGTTGTGACCCTGTGGGAAATCCATGCTGGAACAGGCTCCTGGCAGGGACAGAGCCTTGGGAAGAGGAGCCCACACTGGAGCAGGTTTGCTGGAAGGACTTGTGACCCTGTGGGAAACCCATGCTGGAGTAGCCTGTTCCTGAAGGACTGCACCATGAAAGGGAGCCGTGCTGGATCAATTAATGAAGAACTGTAGCCTGTGGGAAGGACTCATGTTGGAGAAGCTTGTTGAGGATTCTGGAGCTGGAGAAGGACTCCTTCCTCTGAGGAGGAAGCAGATGCTGGATCAATTAATGAAGAACTGTAGTCTGTGGGAAGGACTCATGTTGGAGAAGCTTGTTGAGGATTCTGGAGCTGGAGAAGGACTCCTTTCCCTGAGGAGGAAGCAGTGCCAGAAACATGATGTGATGAACTGACTGTAACCTTCATTTCCCATGTCCTTGCTCCACTGAGCAGGAGGAGGTAGAGAATCAGGAATGAAATTTAGTCCAGAAAGGAGAGACGGGTGGAGAAAAGCTAGTTTTAAGAGTTATTTTGCTTCTCATTATCTTACTCTAACTTTGATGTTCATGGGTAATGAATTCAGCTAATTTCCCTAAATGGGGTATGTTTTCCCTGTAATCAGTAAGTGATCTCTTGCCATCCTTAACTCATAAGCCTTTTCTTGTATTTTCTCTCCCCTGTGCAACTGAGGAGAGGAGTGATAGAGTGGCTTTTTTGGATACTAGTCCTTTCAGCCAGGTCAAACCACTACTGTTATACTTTGTAAGCATTTTCATTCTACCTTTGCTTGAACAGAAGCACTGGAAGCAAAGTTAATGAACTTTTCTAATGTCCTTGTCAGATGACTCAGGATGTTCACTGTGACACATCGAAGAGAAGAAGGGCATATTCACTTTGGGTGAGATTTAATGTTGACAGTCTATGAAGAGATAGAGAGAAAAAAAACACACCACACAAATCAAGAAAAAAGTAGGATTTCAGTTTGGAGAAAGAGGTGTCCAATATATATGAACAGGTTTCAGAATAGTTAGCGTGTGACAATACTCAAAGCATATTTTCTTACACAGTTGCTCAAAATGGATGTACAAGCAAAAAAGGTACAAGTTCTAGGGAAAAAAATACACAATGTATGCTTGAGGTGTTGGAAAAAACAAGTGGCATCCCTGTGCCTTTTGCCTGGAATTGAATGTTTGTTGTTTCTCAGCAGAGCCAAGTGAGTGAGCACCTTCAGGAAGGGAGCTGAGCTCTGTTCAGCTGATTCCAATCAGCGCTGCTACATCACGCTCCATTGTGCTTTATAGACACAAGGGAGACATCTGAGGAAATAGCTGAGGGATTCCCTTAGGGAATCTCTGGCTGAAAGCAAATGATAAAAAAGATGATGCTCTTCCAAAGGGAAAAATGAAGGAACAATCCTGAGGGAAGGCACAGTGCCTACATGAAACAAATAACTGAATCCCTCTATAGGATAAAACCAATATTACATTTAGCAGCTCTAATGGCTGGTACTTGTTAATTAGTGCCAGATACAAACATCTTGACATCACTGTATCCCAGTTCAGTGAAGAATAGGAAAAGAAATAGGCCAAAAAATGTTCACTCTGAGGGTAAAACATGCAGCTGCCTCATTTGCTTAGTAGCTAGTCAATGCTGAAAAAGTTTTTGAGCAACCAAGATGAACATGGATAGTTAGGCAAGGGTCTGTCAGGAAAATGCTGGGCTGAGTGGTGAGGAGGTTGGTGACATGTAGGTTGATGACCTGAAATTTCTTTGCTAGAATCAAGGTACACTAAACCTTAAGAAAAGGGGGAAAAGGAGAAAGCTTGTTAGGGTAAGATTGGAAGTCTCAACCACTTGTATTGGGCAAACAAAAGCCACCAAAATTAGGAGCATCAAAGTCAAACAGGGTGGTTCTCCCAGTCCATGAGGGAAAAAATTCAAGCAAGATACAACTTTTCCAATCTAATTGAGCACCTTGTTAACTAGAGAAAAATTATGGGAGAGATGCCACCAGTCCTGTAAATAAAGAAGAGTACAGACTTGGACACTGCTTTATTAGCTGCTGCTTTGCAGCAGGAGGTGCTAGATTTTTAAAATCCCAGTAAGAAAGGCATTCAGATTCTGACAAGCACTGCTATTTATTAGCATCAGTGCTATAGAGAAAGAGAGGCAGCATAGATAATCTTATGTCCTTCCAGATGCTGCCAACACTGTGTTGCTCAGCTTCAGACAGGCCTCCAGATCCCATTCATGTAGAAGTGTACACCACCTTTTATTTTTTGTTAATTCCGGCTCTTTCAGGATTTTCTTAAAGCAAAATTATATTCATTGTTCGTGCTGAAAGGATGTTTCCAGAAGAACTTGCTGCTGCAGTTTCAGACAAAGGTGAGGACATGCAGGTGGTGTGATTGCTGGTACCAAGCTGCGTGCAGGCTCCTCTGTTACTAGCAAAACCCAAGTTTACCCTACAGCAAAGGCACCTGTGCAGCACAGCACAGGTTAGAAAATCAAGCTGTAGCAGGGCACACCTGCTCAGGTTAGATGCTATGTGGCTCAATGCCTCAATGTATAGTGATCTTCTGGTCATGAACTGTGTCTCAGTGTCTGCTTGCTACATTTGCTTTCTGTAAATCAATAGTTAGGTTTAGCGTTTCTGTTACCATACTTTATATAATTAGGCAAGTTTTATAAGCAAATCGTATAGAATTTACCACAAATAAGAAGGAATGCAATTGCATGTTAAATAGAGAAGGTAATTGCCTAAGTCAATCTTACAGTTCACTTGGCAGAATGTTATATTTGGCATGTGTGAAGGAAGAACTTTAACTGAACCATAAAGATTAGAGAGGTTAAACCTTTGAAACATGGTTGCTGGCAGGTTTGGATGCTTTTCTCTGGAGGCCCTTTAATAAAAAGCCCTGTATATTAGTCTACTTGTGCTGTGACAGCCATAAATATGTCACGTTAAATGCAAGGTAATTAGAAAGCACTTATTCGAGTTCTCCAGAGTGTATTAGGATGGAAAGTTTCACTCTTAAGTCTACAACTTACTCCTTTCTTATTCAGTCCTATTTTCCTGTTGTACTGCTAAGATTCTCATCTCCATTCAGTGACAAGGCAGTATATCTAGCAGCCTTTTCAATGTAGATTCCTTTCTGAGGTCCTACTGAGTACAAGTCATTGTCTGGGGAGAGTCAGTCACAAAAGTCCTTGAGGAAATGTGGCATCAGCTCTTTTTGTCCATCCAAGACTGATTGCCCCTTTCTCCCCCTTCCCCAAATCAAACACACACGTCTCTTTGAAACTCAGAACTGGTGGAACTGAGCTACCTCCAGCTGGGGCTATGGGATTTATTAGACTTGCAAATGGTACAAAGTTCCTGCTGGTTCTATATACTGCTCCCCAATGGGATAACATGGTACTCACTCCCCTATGGCTACATTAACACTACTCAGTAAATTTATTTGGTGAATTTGGTAAAGCAAACAATCTAATGAGACCGGGTACATTTATTTAATGACAAGCAAGTTAGTTGGAGGTAGGATGGTGAAATTATTCAGAACTGAACAAGAAAAATTATATTGTATCTTTACATTGCTGATATTTTTGGGATAAAATATAAATGTCTAGAGTCCTTGTAATTAAACCACCCCCTTCTACAGCATTATCTTTTCCTGTGGTTCAGTTACTTGAGTAATACTTCAGCTTTGGTTCTGTCTGCAAATTAAGTCTAAAATAGACTTGCTTGAGCTATTCCTTACAAATGAAAATATTGACTCTGTTGAAGAGGACTGGCATTTCACTGCAGGTGCAGTTGGATAATGGATTGTTTGTGCACTGATCTTATTTGTCTTTATCTATAATTATGACTAATGACCTCATCTCTCTTGGCCTTGTTTGAACACCACCAGTTAGAGAAGCAGAAAGTAGCCTAGACTGGGCTGGAGTGTTTGAGTCTTAAACTTTTGTATTTTCAAATTTAGGGAAATTGAAAGGGACTCTGGCCCTTTTTGCTACTGTTAAATGTTATCTGGCTAGAATTTGACCAGAGTTGGAGCTAGATCTGTTGGAGGAAGGGTATTGCCGGTCGGAGAAGAGAGAAGCCTTTGAGATGGATGTCTTCAGACTGGCTTTTGGGTGACTGTGGGGATGGGCTGCTTGGATGACTGAGTCCTCAACTCTCTGGGTATAATAGTGTAAGCGAACAGAGAGATTAAGTTTATTATTTCAGTTTTGCGCATTGAAAGCCTCACAGCTGAGGATCTGCAGAGGAGAGGGTAAGCTCCTTCTGAGTCAGGTGTGGGGACAGCACAGTAGTCACTGCACTGATTGTGTGACTGAGACAGGTTTTTGGGGCTGATGCACTAATCTCCCAGTCACTTACTAGGCTTCTGGGAGAAAAGCAACTCTTCTCAGGTAAGAGCAACTCTTCTGCAAGTAAGCAGAAGACAAATGAGGGAAAGTGCTATCTCATATATGCCAAAAAATTTCAGCTTCTTATTCCTGATATCCTCTGTTGTAGGGGATATTTGGCAATGCTACCACCAGGTATTGGCACAGAGAAAGGTCTGTGATCCACTTTCTCTGACATGTAATAGGATTGGCCACAAGAGCTAGGTCAGGACTACAGTCTGACAAATCTCTCAGGTTGCTGGCTGCAATACCTTGCTCACATTCCCAGGGCCAAACTAATTGTCAGTTTCGGTGTTTATTTGAGGGTTAAATTTTTCCTTCATGTCAGATTGGCAGAGGCTCAGCAGCTTTTCGTTTCCAATAGGGCACAGTGCTGGGTCCATCTGCTAGAAATTCTCCAGGGATGTTTCACTAATGGCAGTGCTGTGCCTCTCTTGTGTTCTTTTCAAATCATGCCATGGTGTAATTTTTTGAGGCTTTTTGCCTTTTGCACTAGTGGTCTTGCATGATCTCAGAGATTGCTTTGTGGTATGAGGTTTAGGTGAGGGAGAAGATACACTGATCCTAATGTCAATGTCATGACAGTGTAATCGCAGGGAGTTGAACTCAGTGATGCAGAGGCTCTTTCCCAGTCCCACCTGCTGCCTCACCCACAGTGAGCTCACAGATGTTGTGTGCCCCTTTCTGTTTAATTTTCCTATTTATCTGCTGCTCTTCAATTCTCTCTTTACATATATGCTGCTCTGTCTAGTTCAAAGGCTACCTAAGTCTCAACAGAACCTTTCTGAAATAATTTAATATGGTTAATAATAGTGACCTTGGAAATTGTACTATTGTAACAATTCTCACCCATCTCTTTAAATTACTGAATTAGCTTTGGAGTCAGTATTCCCACAAAGTGCTGGAGTTGGAGGTGAATGCTTCATATAGCTTGGAAGCTGTGACTGTATGTTTTCAGATGAAACATGGCATTGTTTCCAACATAAATCACTTGGAGGCAGCAGCCACTTAAATTGGGATAGTGAATAATTGCAAGCAGAAGCAGAAAGGATGTTAGTGAAAGTAATGTGATTTTTATCTTCAAACTCTCATGAACCACTGAGCCTAGAAAACAAACTGCTGAACATCTTTGGAAGGCTGGACTGGATGATTAGCCTTCTAGTGGCATACTGCATTGATTTTTGTTCTTAAAGATATCCTGAGTCATCAATAGTCAATGCATTTTCAAATCAGGCAAACACATAGACCTTTTTCTGGACACGAGAGGATGTTTTCTGCATCTCAAGTGTCTTGAACCACTTACCAAATATCATCCAGCCCTGGTGAAATAATGGCTACCCAGCAGGAGTAAATTGATCTTTAAAAAAATAGGTTTTGTTCCTACAGTGTGGGAGAGTAAGAAATGCAGACTTAGGTGTATATATATATATATTCTATCTAAGGAATTGTCTGCATGGGGCTTTCTTTTCAAGGGGGTACATGTGGAGTGTAAAACTGCTTTTAAACATGCACTTCTCAGGCAATGGCACTAATGGCACACCATGAATACAGTCTTCAGTTTTAACAGCAGCAGCTTGGTTAAAAAGGACGTTCTGTTGCCGGATTTCCTAATTCTGTATGCATTGCTTTTGGAAATATCCTTTATCTTCAAAGCCCTGGGAAAGGAAGTATATTCTTTTCCATTTTTGAGTGCGTGGGATTTGAGACACTAGAAACAGGTCAAAGCTTTGATGCTACTCTTGACATTTCAAAGTCAGCTAAGCTAAAAGTCAAACACTGCTTAATCACAGAGAAAGAAAAAATTATGGCTAGTATTTCACTTCAGATGCATGAGACCCCATGGCCTTGTTCCCTTGCTCCAGCCTGCAGGCTGTGTACATTCTGTAGCAGAAGATTTAGTACAAGTGAAAAATTACAAAGCAGTGCCTTTATGATTAACAAACACTACATGAAAAAGGAAACTTTGTTTCAAGAGAATATGGGTGAGAAGTCCCCTCTTCTTTCCCTAGCCACCCTTCTTTTCCTCTTTAGTACCCTTCTTTCTCTACAATTTGCTGCCTGTTGTAATGGTTTGTCTGCAATTTTCCTCTTTTTCCTCCAAAGAAAGACTCATATTTACAGACTCATATTTACAGACTCATATTATTTCCTTTCTATTCAAGGGTCTTTTCCTGGTGTCTCATGTGCCTCCCCACTCCCCTTGTCTGTTCCTCTTATTATTTCTCCACCTATTTATTGAGATTGCTGTCAGGTTAAGGCAGAGCTACTGGCAGAGGGCAGGACCACACAGGTGAACTCTTTAAGGAACAAACAATTTAGGATGTCATTAGGTTTCAGTAATCTGCACGGTGCCCTTGGAGAAAGCATTGAGGTTCATTAGGGCCTAATGCAATAAGCACAATCACAGAGTGGCAACTTGTCACTGAGCAAAAGGGAAGAGCAGATGCTGATCTCAGAGCACTGATTAATGGGAGTCTTAAATAATTCAATTTATATGAATGTTATCATATGTCTACCAGTGTTTGCAAAGATACCCACTGATCCTTCCACTTAAGAGGAGACCCCTACAAATACTGGGCCTGATTCACAGCTATCTGCTGAAATTTTGCACCAGCAGAACTTCAGTGCTCTCAGTGGAGGTAGGACAAGTTTAGTGATGTGAGCCCAGGAGCAGCTAACCTAGCCTGTACATTTTCTGAGTGTTTTCCAAAGCCTTCAGTTGTGTTTTCAGAGTCTCTGCATTTCTGTTCAAATTCAATTATTCATGTTTGACAGAACCTGCTCTGGCACTATTGTGCTTTTAAAAACTGAAAACTCCTCCAAGGTACAGGACAGAAAAAAACCCCCAAAACCAAGCTATTGTCCTTGAAGGAAACACTGCAAGGCTGCTGAATCTGTTATTTCAAGCAGACTGATAGCTTTTTGTCCTATTGTGTCCATTCATAGTTGCTGAATATATTCTAAAACATCTCAATTACTCTCTATTTTACAGACATTTTTATTAGATCTATAATCTCATGCCTCATATCCTCAGAGGGTCCTCAGTGCTCTGCCATTGCTAAACAATTATCAGGGGATGTATTTTCTCCCTGATGGATTATAAGCTTTTCTTCCAGAGGCTAGATATTATTGCACATTTTATGTTGGGACAGCAGAGGCTCCTTGTTTCTTCTTAATTGTTCCCACTAGAAGTCAAAAGCATAAATACAGAAAGAAGAGCTGGAGTGATAATTCAGGCAAGAGAGAGCGAGCAATTTTTGATGTCCAACCTTCTCATAAAAATTCATTTCATGTTCCTGCTGACCTCTTTCTTGTTGATTCATGGCAGATAAACAGAACACATATTTCTTCTTTCCTCTGTCATAATGCACCAGAGAGGCCAGGCTCCTCTCTTAGCCAGCCTCTTTACTGCAGAATAACAGGCTACAGGGTGGCAGATAATTTTGCAAACTTCCATATTTTTGCTGTTCTTTCTGCCCCTACCTTTTACTTCATCCTTTTCGTGTCCTGAAAAACTTCACCCACCATAGGTAGTCTTAACTCCACAAAAATCACCACTGAAAAAGCATGTTAATGCTGTCCCCAGAACATGATATTTCAAATGTCTGTTGTGCTTGCACTTTCCACAGCAAAACTACACAGAAATATATTCCTGTCTTTCAGCTAAAGGTGCCAAATTCATTAATCAGCTTTCTAATGAATTCTAATTCTAATTAATTCTAATTAATATCTAATGTTATTTTTATTAATTCTAATTATAATTAATATTAAGTCTAAACCTCCATTGTCTTTCCTCTAGTCATCACAGTAGCAATGTCATAGATAAATAAGACTTCTTAGAAGCATTGCACATTGCCAGTTTCATTCATATATGGGCACTTCCAAATAGATATTTTAAGGAATATATATCTTAATGAATTGAAAGGACAGCATGTGAAGAAATCAGGCTAGACTTCTCAGTATCAGTGTTTGGGATATTTCCTACCAGCTGGCTGCTATGAAGTTGCCAAGACTACAGACTGCTGGCATTCTTTAGGATCAAAGAAGAAGATTGGGAACCCGGAAGTCAACAGCACTTTGAGAATGAAACAGCAAGACAATCACAATAGACTTTCTTAACATAATTCCAGTGGGTCCTTATGGAAGCAAGTAAGAGTGTAGCATCAGATTTTTCACTTAAAGGTCAATCACTACAATGATTTTACTGATTTTGCTAAAAAAAAAAATAAGGTTTATGTCTGCAAAAATCTCATAACTTGAGGCTACTGCTGCCAAGTTTTTTCATTTATTCTTCCTTCATTCTGAACACCTTCTTTGCCATGCATTTGATGAGCACTTGAAATACCACTACAAAACAAACGCACTCAGATTCAAGCTGTCATCCTTTTGCATAAATGTATTTTCTTCAGAAACACCTACATTACTTTGGAGCCAAAGCAATTTTTAAAAATATCCCTCAGAGGAGTGATAGGGTGAAATTATATCACTCTCCAGTGGAGTGCCAAAGGCAGTAGCCTCTGTTGGGGGTCACTCATGAATTCTCCCATCCTAACAAAGTGTGTGGTAGGTTGATGTCTGAACAGTGTCATAACTTTCACAGGCAGGATGTAGGGTCTCTCTCACCACCATAGAAACTGGCTTTTATCTGCTTTGGGTGCATGAGAGAAGTTGGACCAGGTCCCTCATTAACCACCTATCTCACCAGATAGCATCTCTGAGAGGCTTCATTCTTGACAAGCAGCCAATTTGAGCAGGAGATGAATACTCATGGTTAATATTGAAATATTTAATGTTTCAAATGCACTCTTGGGTTTTTTCCCCATCCAATTTCTTGCAGGTTATCTACTGCCTCCTTCCCAATTTTGGCAGCTGCCTATGTGTAGGAAAACTTATGTCTTGGTAAGAAAGGAGCACATAACCATAGATTTGAAGAGCTCAAGCCTGATAAAAGATAGCTTTCAGGTTTAGAATGACCACAACACCAATGTTGTGAGACTTCCTGTATTGCTTCTTTAAAATAATTATATAATGTGGCTCCTTTGCATTTCTGATCTGCCTTCTCTTTGAATCCACCTGTGTCTTAGGATAGGAACTGAACATCTGTGAAGGGCAAACTATGAGGGCTGAGTGAGTTTCCACCCCAACAGCACAGTCCTTACACAACTTAGCTTGCCATGAGTTGTGCTTCTGTGGGGCGACTGCATTACAGTGTCTGAAGTCTCTTCATTTGCTCCTTTATACTGAAGATCTATTTTGATTTATTGTCTCTCTCCTGTAAAACTAACATTGTAAAAATATTTGGGACTTGGTTCTTATGTGCATCTTTGGCCACTTGCACAGCTGGCTCTGCATGATCCCGACCCCAAGCTGGGTTCACATGAGCTGGCTCTGCTAATTCCGGAGCTGGGAGCCTTAGGGTGTTCTCCAGCTGGCAGCTGCAGAAGAGCTGCCGTGTTACTCCTTGTGCTGCTCCATCAGCACAGGGCTCCATGCTGCAGCAGAGCGATGCTCCAGCTCAGGTCAGCCCACAGCAGGGCTCCCTGTGCCCTGCTCCATCCAGCAGAGCACTGCCTGTCCCTCTTTGACACAGTAATACACAGAGAGGTTTTTAGGCATTTTAGCTGGGTTTGATTCTCTGTATTTGGTTTTCAAGTGGCTGAACCAACCTTGTGATGATGGAAAATTGTCTGCAGAAAGTGCAGGTTTAGATTTTGTTTATCTATGTTTTTATCTGCTTCAGTACACTACCTTGGGCAGAAATGGTAGGAAAATATTTGCCATACAATTGTGAGGGGAAATGGAGTCAGAAGAGAGGATTTTATAGACCTACTCAGTACGTGAGGACCCCAATGGTATCACCAGCCTTGACTGTCCCTGCCCACACTCCTGGGGCTCCTCCACACTGCCCACCCCATGTCAGCCCCCCAGGGCCATCAGCTCTAGTGATGCCACAGCAGCACGAGCCTGCAGCTTCCTACAACTCTGACCATCCTGTCCCCATGCCCAGGGAGGTGACTGATGCTGGTGCGCCCCTGCTGTCCCTCTACCAGCCCAGTGGGTACCCAGGCAGCAGCAGCTCTGCTCCTTTGCCTGAAGCTAGGACATGACACTATGAAAAATTACTGAGTTAAAAACTGGGAATGCCAGAGACAGGCTATCAAGCAAAATGAAGATATTTATAAGAAACTAAGCATATGGCTACTAGGTCTGTATTACATGTCATTTCACCTTCACAGAATTACCCCTTCTCCCTGTGAGACAGGCAGGGACTGGGTTAGTGTTACACAGGGGAGCTCACATCTACACAACTGCCAGAGAATTCTCAGCTGCAATACGCCGACCTGCAACTTTGCAGATGAAATTATTCTTTTTGTTGTCAGCCCCCTCCTGCTCTATTAAAATTCGGTTTTATGGCGTAACTTTCCCTATGGATATGTTTTGTTATTTGTTTCTAAGACATGACAGAAACATTCATGTTCTTCTAGCAACTGCTGAAACCTAAGAGAAAGAGCTTATAAATTAGCAGCAGAATGCCTTAGTATAATAAATTCCTTACTTCTTTTGCTACAATATATGACCATTTGTAGCAGTTTTAAAGCCCAGATATATACTCATCTATTAAATACCATTCTGTGTGCCAAACCTTTTACTTGCACTGTATTAAAGCATGAGTGAGCCTTTTTCTTTTTCTTTTTCTTTTTCTTTTTCTTTTTCTTTTTCTTTTTCTTTTTCTTTTTCTTTTTCTTTTTCTTTTTCTTTTTCTTCTTTTTTTTTTCTTTTTCTTTTTTTTAAGGACCACTAAAAGCACCAGCAGTAAATGAAACCCAAGATGACCAAGGTCTTGCAAGTTCAGAAGTGTTGCCACTTCCCATTACCATCACGAAGTGCAGTTAGAGTGCTGGGAAATCTCTTAAGTGATGATTCTCTCAAGAACAGGGGATGAGAGTCTTAAGCTTTGCAGCAATTCAAGGGAAGTCTGTCTCATCAAGCTGCAAGAATCATCGATGCTATTTTGACTGTGTTACCTCAGCATCTGAAGGGAGATAACACAGTCATTGCATTGAAAACATCTTGGCATCTAGAGACCTTTTTCTTAGAGAAGAATCATGAAAGAGGGTTAAATCATTTGCCTCTTTCTGGAATTATCTACATTGCCCACAGTTTTTGATGTTTCTGATCAGGTATGGTTTTTGACTTTGATCTGCAAGCTCAGAAAGGCAGACTTGGAATAGTGCATCTGTAGATTTCCATCCTCTCCTAACCCAGATCTTTGCACAGCAGATTAGAGCTGCGTAGCACGGCTGTCAGCTTTAATGTGACAGCTCAGTTCGCCTGCATTTATTCCAAAAACAGTGCCACTGGTTCATTCCCCACAGCTTCAAGATTTGATTATAGCAACTATGCACCTCCTATACATTTTGATGTCTTTTATCATTCCCAAGCATACCATCTAAACATTCAACTTTCTGAACTCCAGGCTTGTTTTTTTTATAATCACACAGCATGATGTTTAACATGGTATATTGAATATTATGGATGTTTGAGTTTGCATTTCAGATTAGCCATTTGCATCCAAACCTTATGAATGTTTGATGTATTTTACTTACTTTATTATTTTAAAGACTGGCTGTGGGGATTATTTCTTCATTTGGTCATCCTTCAGTATTCTGGCAGTCCTCATATTAATCAAATAAAAGCATTTTTCCCCACTGTATCAATGAATCAGTGGAAGAGGTTGCTGCTGTGTGTCCTTGCTTAGTCAAGGGCAGAAAACAGTTACCACTCTTTCCCATTAAAACACAGTCAAATTTATATTGGCCCCTATACTTAGAGTACTTGCCTGCGTGCAACCGTTATTAATTCACCTTAGATTCAGCAGAAAACGAAATAAGATGGTAATTCATGCAACATTTTCCATCACAATTTTGGAAGTTTTTCATAAGTGCTGTTGGCTTATTTTGCCTGTCCTTAATTCCAGTAATTTAATAAATCTAAAATACCTGCATGGCATGCATTAAGGACTCCTACAAGCCAACTAGTTGTTCTCTATCAAAAAAACTGAAACAAAACCAACTACAGAGAATTTAAACATCTCCCTTAAAAAGAGCCATCCCTGAGGTCATCAGGCAGTTGGACTAGATGATTATGGTAGGTCCCTTCAACCAATCTTCTTGTCTCTTGCTCTTCTCCAATATCAGAAACTCTCTGGATTTAATATTTAATTTTCTTTTTTATTACTTTTGATAAAGTTTCCCTCTTTTATATTGTTTTCCTGTACTGTTCCTTTTTTCTCCCCTTACATGAAGGCAAAGTACCTTTCATGCTCGATGAATGAGCAGGTCCATCCCTGGCAATACACCTCCCTTGACAATGGGCTCTACATATGAGCTGTCATGACCATGATGACAACAATTCCTCAAGAGGATTATAAAACAGTAGTATTCTAGGACCATGCTATTTATAGAAGTGTCTTATTATATGTTTGGACATTACCTTGGTTACTGAAAATTTCTTCAATTCAGCTAGAAAATTCTCATTTGCAAAGGGGAAGGGTGTTAGCTGACTATGTTCCTCAGAGCTTGTTTTATATCTGAGCAGGGAAAATATTTGCTTCATTTGATATAAAGTAGCAAAAATAATTCATTTATTGGCTTTCAACCAAAGATTATAAATTAAACTCTTAACTGTTATTTTTCTCTATTTTATCATTCAGCCCACTTCAACCTAAATTTCTGAGGATGCAGTACTTCCATAAAACCATTGTTGAATATTTATTGTTGAATATTTCATTCTCAATGGTGTCTTTTTAAAGTAGTGGAATTACTATTAATTTTATTGGTTTGTCACTGATTTTCATTTTGGCAGTGAGTTTCTGCCTCAGCAACTGCCTGTGTTTCAAAAATTCATTCTTTGGATATATTCTGCATGTTCTCCAAAGACAGCCAGAATAATCAGTCCAATGCAAAAGATATAAAGAGAGGTCTGGGAGAGGACAAAGGATAATGAAGATGAAAATAGAAAAGGAAAAAAAGTTCATAAAGTGTAATCCAGTCTTCAGTTTCAAGTCTGTTCATTTTCCTTTACAAATATGGAACATAATCCAGTGTTAACTGTTGTACAAGACTGCATCACAGTAGTCCTGGGTTTCCCCAAAAAATGAGCACAGGCAGATGTGTTAGCAGAACAAACTGGTACGTGTGACATGTTACTGAATGTGCCAAGAACAAGCTCTGGGGGAAAACTCACAGGAGACTAACAGACTCAGGTACGTGAAAAATTATTTTAATGCACCTATTAGATCTACCTAGTCTAAGTAATGAGAAC
The DNA here is from genome assembly GCF_014805655.1 of Passer montanus. NCBI lineage: Eukaryota > Metazoa > Chordata > Aves > Passeriformes > Passeridae > Passer > Passer montanus. The sequence continues at coordinate 4,790,208 of NW_024364270.1, forward strand.
ACAAAGTAATAGCCACTTTGACTGTAATGAACAATTAAAGGAGAGATGGTCCTTTGACATAGAAGAGAGCAGCAAAGTCATCCATGAGTATCAAGATATGGTATCAAGATCAGATATTTAAAACACAGTGAGTGGGAAACAGAAGCGCATCATCTTAAAGGGGGAAAAAAAAGCAGGAACAAAAAGTCAAGTTAGATAACCCCACTCATTTTCTGCACTTTTAAATCAATGCAGAATTTGTCAGCAGTGGAATTGCATCAGCAAAGACAATCACCTAGGGAAATAATATGATTGCTTTATGTCACTCAAGGGCTATACATATTTCATGCTAATGAGATTATTTTGGCAGAAAAGAAATAGACAATGCAAAACCACCAAAATGCAAAGCCACCAAAAATGGAGAGCAAGGGTGCTATGCTTAGCAGCAGCTTATGTTTAGTGCTTACCCCTCTGTGTTCAAATACTAAGTAATGATTCTACAAAAAACTTACTTGAAAGCAACAGAAAGTGACAGAAAGAATCTCTCCAGAAAGAGATATTGGATTCACAGGCTGATGTGCTTACTGTTTTGAAAGCACAAGATTAATTCAGACATTTAGGACTCAACAAATAAAATTTATTCAGTGTTTTGGGTTTTGTTTTAAATAGATGTCTAGCATCTTGCAGGTTGTTCCTGTTTTCTCTATGTGCTTATGTCATCAGCATTATATTTCAACAATTCTACGGGGAATTCTCCCATGAATATAACTTAATATGGGGTCCAATTATACAATGGGAAACTACATGCAGAAAAGGCTCCCTTTAAAGGGCATTTCCAGCTTCCAGTAGTCAAATGGAAAGTTGGTTCTCTTAAGTGAGGGGGAAAGTGAGGGGGAAATAGTACAAATACATTATTTTTCTGATGTATTATATCAAACATTGCCATTAGGCCTTTTTTAAGACTAGCAACCTCCTGGACTGTTTCCAAGGGAGCAAGAGGCTATGTAGCAAAAGAGAAGACTTCCATAGGCAGAGTCTTCCTGTGCCATAAAAGCACCTATCATTTGCAGACCAGTAGACAATGTTATGGCTCCCTATGCCATCAAAAGAAGCTTGCCCCCAACAGATACACTCAGGAGGAGTAGAGAAGAAGGTGACTTTCCCTTTTAGGATCCCTGTCCATGATGTGTACACTACAGGCTACAGGGAGGACCCAGACACGGGATGATAGTTCAGGTGAGATTTTTCCAACATTTTTCCTCCTGTTTTAGGAGGATTGCTTCATGATATCTAAAACTGCCTGGCACGATATACAGTGCTATTTGGCAAATAGTAAAGGATAGTATAAACACAGCATCTGGCTTTCTTCTCTTCACAACAATGTAAATCAAGATGACCACCACTGGAATGCAGAAACACACTGATATAAACTGGTGTAAGAGCATTGCCAGGCTCTCTTTGGTGATGCTCGGGAGCAAACTGCCCAACATAGCCACTGTGACTGATCCTCTGCACTGGCTGTGCAGAGAAGAGCCTGACCACGTTGGGTAGTGAGGGGAATCACAGACAGTGAGGGGAATCACAGACAGTGAGAGAAATCACATCCCCCACTGCTGCTTTGTACAGCAGCCCAGGCTGACATGTGGCAGCGCATTGCATGGTCACACGGCTGCTGTCCCCAGCCACCCCGGCTGACAGATGCTGCCACTACTGAGTAAGGACACTTGATCCCCTCAGGAGTCCTCTCCTGAACTGCCATGGCTTTCAGCCCAGGATGCTGAAATCTCACATTACCCTAGAAGAGAGAGCTGAAGCCTGCAGTGGTTCAGGACTGGACCTACAGCGAGACCTGATGGATCTGCCTTCCAGGACAGTCACCCCTCTTAAGAGAGTGAGGCACCCAGTTGGGATCAAAGCCAGGTTTGGTCACGCAGGTTTCATTCATGTCCACACAGCTGTCAGAGCCCTGAGATACTGTAACAGAAGCAGTGCCTGCAGCTACAGGAGGCACTGTATTGAAGAATTTCACTGTGTGATTTCTGTTTTCCATCATGCATATTTAATATTCTCTTAATGCACTTGCTTTGAGAGCATTTTCAGCCGGATTATATTTTTAAAGACAAATTCTGTGGAGCTGTCATGCAAACTCACAGGCTTTCAGTCACCCAAACTGGTCCCAAACTGTGAGAAGTGGATGTTCTCCATGTAGGAGTGAATGCAGAGAGAAACCACAGACTTGAATAAACCCATGCAGAATGAGTTTTATACATTCACTTTGGTATACACTTTTAGATAGGTGGGTGTCATTTCCAATACATAAAGCACAAAGCTCAAACAGTAATGGGACTAGAAAATGAAGCATAGGTAGAGAGTAATAAAGATAATTACTCATAGCCCCTCTGCAAACATACTCAGAGAACAGGACCATGACATGGCTTCCCCAGATATTTTAGCCCTTGATAGTGAATCTAGTTTTTTGGGTCACTATGCAAGTGACAATTATGCAAGAGAAAATTTCAGAGGCACCTCAGTATGGTGGCAAATCCATCTGATGATTTATTAATTAGAATAATATTAATCAAAACTATGTATGAAAAGTGAAGGACATGCACAACTGTTCTAAAGACACACATTTTTGTAGGGTTAGGTAAGGTACTTTTGACTTACTACCTATTTTTGCATTAAGACATTCCAATATTTTTACTTTAAGTTTACACCTGCCACGAGAATAAACATTTAGCTTTAATTGCAATATTTCATTGCAAATAAACATTGTTTATGCACACTTTTAGTTGTTTTAAGTGTTGATGGCACAATATAAAGCTACTACTAAGAAATGTGTGTTAAAAGTCTTTTATTTCCCTGTCACATTTCAGTCTAGTAGAACACAGAAGCTAAAAAAGCTGCACAGTCATGCCTAGCACTGAGTGTTCCATTAATATGTTTAGTCTCTGCCAAAGGGTTTTCTTCCTAATAACTTGTTAAAGAAGCTAAAATTCATGTCACAGAATAGAGAATCCTAAGACTTTGTGCTACTTCCCAGTTTGGCTGTTGTTTGGCTTACCTGAAAATTAAAAGGTCTCCAGACCTTATGTCCCTTTTCACAGTGATTAACACAAAGTAAAACAAAGGCAAGAAAATCTGTGTGTCTGTGGTACTGGTGAACTGGGTTGTGGTGTTTTTTTTGTGTTTTATTTGGGGGGGGGTTTGTTTTTTTTTTAGTTGTTTTTGTTTGGTTGGTTGTTTTTTGGGTTTTTTTTTTTTTGTTTTTTTGTGAGAATATGACCTAAAATAATTTTCTAGTGTGTGTGGTGCTTAACCAACATTACAGACTTGCCCCTATTGCATGCCTAGTTAAGTAGAACTGGATAAAACCTCTTGGGTCAATAGGGAGAGCACTTCACACATCAGCTATGGAGCATTCAATGCAATCACACGGAAGAGCATTTCCTGCCATTGATCAACAACAATTCCTGGCATTTACAAGGCATCTTTAATCAGAGAGATAAAATTGTTCTGAAATGGTAATAAATTCCCAGAATACCCCCCTGAATGAGATGACACAGTTCTTGATTTACAAGTGAGCAAAGTAAATCATAGAGAAGTGAAATACTTGCTTAAGGTCAGACAGTAATTTTTTTGGCAGACTCCAGAAAAACATCTAACCTTACAGCCTTTTAGATTAGTGGGAAATAGGAGTAAACTTTGGTACTGTAGCAGATTGTTGGATTTGTATCTGCCATTTGCTTACACTGCACAGGCCTAACCTCTCTGTAATGACAATGCAAAACAATGAAGAATCACATTTCCATGTAATTATGTTAGATTGTAGGTAGATTAGGAAAGGACAGGGAATGCTTGAAGTATGGAAAACTTTTGAAACTTCTGAAGCACAGCTAGCTTTTGAATGAGGAGCTCCAAGGCAGAGACACAGTAGCACAATCCCATATTCTAGTTCTGCTGTTACTTGGCAGTAAAAGGGACACTTGTTCTGAAGAAAAATATAACAGGCTGCACATGAACTATACTTACAGATCAGGCCCCAGTTTAAACAGCAAAAAATTCTCTGTACAGATATATCTAGGAACAGAATTGGTTTGCAAATGTGTACATCTGTGAAGAGCAGGCTGTAAATAACCAGACATGTCAGAATATTTGTTTACAATCCAGTTCAGAGCTATGGGACAAAGCATAACTTCTTCAGAGTTCCAAGGAAGAATAATCTGAATAGTAAAAATACTATAAAGATTTTTAGTTATTTTATCACCCTTGCTTTCATTATAAATAGGAGTGATGAACTGTCATGATTAATTGGATTTCTATTTCTGGAGGTTGTAGGGGGGTTGAAAACCCTCTTCCTCATGCAAATCAAATTGCAAATTATATCTAAGCCCTAGTACATTTAATAATATAGACAGTTAAAAAAAGATCCTCTCCTGTATATTCAGTGTCTTGTTCTGCTCTTTTAGCACTTCAGCCCTTATGGTTTCAAATATGTGCTTTGAGACCTGTTTCACACCCCCGCTTTCTAAATCTTATGTCATTCTTCTTCACAATTTTGAATTTAAATACATTTAAAAAAAAAGACATTTATGGTTTAACATTTTAATAATGCTGCAGTCAGATTTTATTAGTGCTTCTCTGTTACATTTTGCATGAGATAGGAAAGAGTAATGAAGAGAATATCATTGTAGGGTTTTAGGCTTATGAGCTTAATGTATTATGATACAACAAAATGTATTATCCAAAGGACCCTTTCTCACAAAGGCAAATGAGAGCACCATAGATATAGCAATACAGAGCAGTAGTCAAACCAGCAATAACGTTCTGTAATTGCAAAACCATTTTTGATTAAAATGTAATTTATTAAGGAAAGAAAAAAAGAAAAAAAGCGCTTTAGGATTCCTGATCTTGGCTGTATGCACATTACGCAGCCTGTGAGAATAGAAATGACCAGCTAAAGAGAGCTATTTTGTAACTTGTCCCCAAATCCGCAGCCATCTGCTCGGGAGGTGAGGAACCAGCGGCCCAGCAGGGCACAAGCGGCTGGAAGGAACTGCTTCCTCAGGACTGCTGGGGGGGTTCAAACATTCCTGCAGCTGGGAGCAAACACCCAGTTAAATCCTTCTTGCTGTCTTCCCATGCTCTCTTTGCCACTCCAGCAGGCATGAAGGTAACTCCCAAGGAAAATGGACAGACTCGGCTTAGTATGGAACAGTATCTCCATTAAAGGTGGAAGGTGAAGGGCTGTTTTTTCGCTCACATTCCAGCCTGTAATGAACCCCACTCCTTAATCAGGGGTATCTCCGCAAACCTGCGCTACACTGAATATCGATTGCAGGAGAACTGGTGCCGGTGCCTCCGCAGACACGGGGGGTGCGCACACAGACACACACACTCCGCAGGTTCCACACCTGACACACGCCGTGTGTGTGTATATACATATATATACACATATATGTATGTACGCACACCATGACTGCGCGGGGCCCTCAGCCCGCCGCGCTCCGTCCCGTCCCTCCCGCCGGAGGAAGCGGCGGCGCGCGCGGCGCGGCGGGCACGCGCACTACCCGGCATGCAGCGGGCGCGGGGCTGGCAGGAAGATGGCGGCGCCGCTGGAGGAGTACGAGAAGGAGGCGGGCTGCGTCCCCATCCTGCACCCGGAGGTGCGAGCGGCCCGCCCGCAGGGAGCGGCGCGCGGGAGCGGGGCTCGGGGCGCGGCCGGGACGGCGTCCCGCCGTGGGGCGGGGGGGAGCGGGGCTCGCCCTCCGTGCCCCCTAGCCGGCAGTGGCGCCCGCCCGAGGCGGGGGTGAAGCAGCGGCGGGGGCAGAGGCGCCCCGGGTGGTGCCGCCGCAGCGGCCCCGGAGCGCTCGGAGCCCGGCCCGGCCCCGCTGCCCGGGGGAAGCGGCTCGGGGCAGTAAGTGTTTCCCCTTGGGTTTGGAAGGCACGGGTCCGCAGCTCACCCGCAGGTCGGGGCTGGCCCCATCCAGCCCAGCGCTCCCGTGTGGCCTGGGCTTATCTCAAGAGCGAGCGGTCTGGTTTTCCCAGGGTGCCGACGGTGGGAGGAATGTTTACAGGTAACGTGTAGAGGTCGTTTCGTGCCATTTCTTTTACCCTTCTTTTGTGCCGCCCACCTTTGTCAGCAGCATGTCTGTATTCTTGAGAACTAGCATGATTGTTTTGAAAGGTATTTTAAATAGTTTAGAAAAGCTTTTATATGTGGACTTGTCATCTGATACGTTAAGGACTGTAAGAATTGATTTTTCAGCCTACAAAACAGATAAGTGCATATGTCAGGCTCCAGTTTTTGCTAAACAGATGGTATCTTTTCCTTTAACAGTGTTCTAAAAGTCTGTTAGTTTATTTGATGACTTAAGAGGCTATATAGGCCTCTATATGTGGTTGTGCACCTTATCTGCTCCACCTCTCTAAACTGTGCTCATGGCTTTAGAATAGACCAGTCTGTTCTGAAAGGTAATTAGCTAGCAATAAACCCCAAGTGAGTGTCTCGATTTTTTTGTTGTTGGTTGGGTTTTTTTTTTTTTGTGGTTTTGGTTTGGTTGGTTAGTCTTCTGGGATTTGTTTTAAGGAATGTGTGTAGACTATTGCTACATGTTTTTTCAGCCTAACTGGAGTCAGACTAAATGCAGTACCCTTGGTAGCAGTGTCTGATGGTTTTCAGAAGTGACACAAGTTTTCAGAAGTGATCCAGACTGTACGATGTTAATGTTCTTTGAAAGAAGGTGTTCTTAACTTGTGGAAACTTTAGATTGGCAATCTAAGACTGGAACGTGGAATAAAAAGCATTTATAGCTTGTCAGAAATTCATTGTATTTTAAAGATTGAAAACTAGTGTTTGTTAATTTTGAGTAGTTACTGTATAGCAAACTAAAATCTCTCAATTTAAATTGGTTGTCTAGCTAGTTCATCTGGTAGAATTTTATACTGTTCCTTTGATGCATAAAGTTGAATGTCTGCACAAAAGATGGGAATGGAAGTTAATTATATTTTTTATATTAACACAATTTATATTGTGTGCTGTAACATCAACAGGAATCATATGTCATCAACATCACTAGTTTGGAGAGAGTTTTATTCCATTTTTCCAGAAATGCTGTGTCTGACTAGATCTTACAAGATAGTGTCTACATGGATTTCAGTGAGTGTTTCTCTATTCCCTAAAGTCTTTGTACAGATAAACTTTAAAAGAGAAGGATGTTTTTCATGCTGGTGGTGAGACAGACTGGCTGTTAACAGACACTCCAGAAATGCTCTTTTGAAAACTTAGGGACGGTGTGGTAGCAGAGCTGTATTGTCACAGACCTGCCCACTGAACAATGCAGTGCATCTGTGTTCAGTTGCTTTTGAAGGTCAGGGGCCCTAATACATAGTGATTTCCACTTTTTAAGAAAGTAGCACCATGTCCTTATGTAAGTAGTGACGTTAGAGCATATAATCAGTTTCAACATTTGTGTACATTTAAAACCGATGCTTTTTATAGTACTGTCAAAATCTTAACCTTTTTTTTTGCTTCATGGTGCTGTTGTTTATGTTTGGTATCTTTTTCAGGTATTTTTTCTGTGATTTTTTATGAGGCTTTTGTTTCCTACTGTCCTTTTGTATTTACTAATTTGGATTACTTTCAAATTGTTTGAAGTTTCTGCGGGTTTTTTGGTTGTTTTTGTTTGGTTTTTTTTAAGGGATGTGTTTGTTTTTTATCTGGGCTCTAAGGCTTTGCATTTTGCCATGAAATACTATGAATACAATATTAATGTTGTAGGAAAGAAGTTTGAAAGAATAGTGAAAATTACTTAAATACAGTCATGCTGGGAGATCTGTTTATTTATTTGTGAAAGACTCAGTTTAAAATGATTCAGTAATTTTGGTAAGAAGAGGTAGAAATGGATGGAAATGTGAATGCTTTAGGAAACTTAGGATGGGAGTGCTTTTGAGGGGGTTTGTGTGGTACCATGCTGAATTCTTGGGCCTCCCTTGCTTCTTCCCTCATGAATGCAAGCTGAACTTAGGTAATAGACTCTTTACAATGACATTTATTCTGCCTTATGCGAAGTTCAGTTTAGTGTGGCAGGGTAGATCCTGTCTTTCTAGCTGTAGGATTGCCAGTGGAACAACAAAGCTTTTGAAGACCATTTTAGTGGTGAAGTGCAACAAATAATATTAATTGCACATGTGATACTTGTAGGAGGATTCTGTAGTATGTGACAAATGCTTGGAGAACTGCTGGCTAACTGATACATCTTGGAAATAGTTGTTGGGATTATTCCTGAATTTCATTGTTCCTAAAAGTCTTGGAGGAGTTGGACTACTAGACTCGGATTTTTTTCTTTAATGATTTGGATGCAATGTCAAATTTGTCAGTAATAAAATTTGCAGGCAAACAAGATGGATGGGTGATAAGCAGGGAGGATGGAACTGTACAAAACCATCTAGAATTCACGTGATATTATGCTGGTAAAGCAAGGCACACCTCAGAGCAGCTATATTCAAAGTAGTGCACTGAAGGTAAGAAGCATATGCATGGGATTGTATCCCAAAAGTTATTGACTGATAGGATACGAATATGAACAAGCAGTTCCACAGAAGTTCTCAGTATAATGCTTTGTTTAAAAATGTATAAGAGCAAGGAGATGTTTTTTGGCTGAACATGTGGTAATGCTCATGATGAGGTTTTGTCTTTAAAAATACTAAATAGTGAAGAGTAAGGAAAATAATTTAAAAATAGTTTAATAATGCCTTACGGTAGGTAAAAGGCCTGTAAAAGCCCTGTTCACTTTATCTAAAAAAGTGAGAGGTATCTTTTTTTCCCCATGTGAATATTTTCTTCCTGAAATCCAGTGCTTTATTCATTTTATGCTGAACAAGATCCAGTGACTGGAAAGTGAAGTTGAATAGGTTCAAATTGAAAAGCACAAGTGGTAAACGTGGAGGGTGAGTAATCATTGTAGTGAAGGAAGGAGGGCAGTAGTGGATTATCCAGCTGTTGATGCTTTCAGCTGGAGTTCAGGGATCTTTCTATAGACCAAATCCAGGTTTTTTAATTCCACAAATGGATAACTGACTGGTGTGTCAAATATGTGAAAATAGAGGAGTGTAGACTGTGTTGGAGTGACTCTGATTCATGTACATGAATTCTTAGGAATTCCCAGCAGGACTGGGAAGTGCGTGGTTGGCCAAAGCAGGCCCCGTGGGTGTGGGTCTCGGGATGGACATGGCAGCGGTGCCCTGCAGTGGGATATGGTAGCTCCTTTGGGAGGGATGCAGAGCACCCTGCCATGGCTGACTAACACTGGGCTAAGTAGTCCCTCCCTGCTGGTTTGCTTCCTTCTCCCAGTGTTTAGGTTTCTGGTGACAGAATAGCGAGCTCTGCTTCCTTTTATACAGTGTAGCCCTGCTGTGGGAGTGCTGTTCTTGCTTATTATGTTTGTTATCCTCTGATTAAATTATTTTTATAGGCCAACATACCTGACTTTAAATTCCTTGGATCTTCTAAATAAGAGTGAATTCCCGACTCTTCCATGCTAGGTGATGATAGGTTTGGATGTTTTATTCTGAAATTCAAGGACAGGGAGGGAGAAGAATCTTAGAAAATGGATTTTGCTTATAATGCTCCTTTATATTTGGAAAATATTCTAGATATGTGTCTAGTATGGCTCTAACTGCCAAAGGTATTGCAGCTGTTGAGAGCTGCATCTCTTCCTAAATGGTAAGAACTATTACTGGGAAGGAAGATCAGGTTTGTTACTTCAGTGTAGTGTATTTACCACCATCAGGTGGTGTGGGATATATTTGAGAAAGATGGAAGTTATTGTTTATTACAGATACCTCTTGGTATTAAAAAAATCTTCCTGCAAAGTTGAAAAGCAATTTTAACAGTTATAGCCTCTGTTTGACAAGAATTTTTCCAGATGGAAGCCATCATTCTTATCTTAGTTTCTCTCCTTGTCATTCAGTTTGTAACTACCAAGGAAGTTAGAAGCATATATACTTATATGCTTCACCTTCTTGGTGATTTTGAGAAAACAAGTACATCTATTGTGAATAGCTTTGCTCTTATATACTTATATTTCTTCTTGGTGATTTTAAGAAAACAAGTACATCTATTGTGAATAGCTTTGCTCTCTCTTTTTTTTTTTTTCTGTTCAGAATTTCAGTGAAAGGCCTGATGTGACCATCCAGCTCTATTCTCTGTGGAGTTCTGTACAAATTGTTTGGGTTGTCCTGGAGTGCAGATTGTTTTTAATTGTCTTATACAGATACAGAACTTACTGTGTTGTTTAGTCAGGATCACTCCAGAGACTAGTCTTGCATTTGTGAGCTCATTCAAAGATCAGGTATCACTTATTATACTGCTAAGAAAGGACAACAGAACTGTGAAGTCTCAGACAAATTAGCATGCTTGATATTGAAGGTTGAGCCTTGCTTGGTGTATCTTGGGTAGCTTCAGAGGCTGAGGATGGAGAGGACTGCAAATCTAATCCAACCTTATATCACAGGCTGAAGGTTTTTTAACTAATTCTTTTTATTGCCAGAGTGCTAATTATAAAGTAAAAAAGAAAATAAAATCCTATGTTAATAGGTCATATTGTGTAACTGGGAAAGTTGCCCTCAAATTTAATTAGTCTGTTTAAGACTTAAACATGTTTCTAGTCTGAATTTAATTTATTTCTGTTCATTACATCTTGCAAGATACCTATTCAAGTATAGGTCTGTCTGTATCTAGTTAATATGCTGATGATTATCAGATCCCTACACTACTGTTATGGTCTGCAGTCCTCCTGATCCTTTAGAGTCTCTCATGTTGATTTGTTCTTTCAGTGTTTTGATGGCTTTGCTCTCAGTGCAGTAGCTGTTGCAGGAATGTGGGAGCAGTGCACTGTTCTGGCTGTGGCAGTAAACACCCTCTGGGTGACCCATCCCTGGAAGTCTTCAAGGCCAGGCTGGATGGGGCTCTGAGCTCCTGTGACAGAGGTGTCCCCGTCCACTGCTGAGGGGTTGAGCTAGATGGGCTTCAAGGCGCCTTCCAACCAAGGCCATCCTATGATTCCTGCTCATCATTCCCCATAGATATATTTGTACTGGTCTTGTTGGGAACTGCATCACACTGGAAACTTGTACTCAGATAATGACCAACCCTTCAAGGTAGTTTTTAGGATAGGTCTTTATTTTAGATAGGGCTTGGCTTTTTTTGATATTTAAAAAACCTTAATTTTGTCCTGTCCCAACATTCGCTAAGTTGTATCAGGAAGAGAGTATTAGTTGTTCCCCTTTTTCTCTCTCCACACACTCCCCATCCTCCCCTCCCAGTAAGAATTATCTCTAACTGTTGTTTACTTCTGGCTTGCAATGCTGAAATAGGCTGGGTCAAGGTACAGCCTCTGAAGGATGCTTAGTGTGTTCACCTTGACACTTCTCTGGGGGTTTAAAAATGGGAGCTACTGAAAAAAACAAAACGAGTTTTTTTGGGAGCATATTCCTTAATTTGGAGAGTAGGAATAATGGTCACAAATCAAATCATAAGAATAAAGCTTGCTCACCTGTAGCTTTTAATACATGCAAGACAGACCACATTAACTTTCATTGTCTTCTAACTTCTAAATCAAAATATCAGACGCTACTAACCCAGACACTTTGGACATTAACTGTGTTTGACCGTTGCTACTAATTTATCCAAAAAAAGTGACAGGTTTAATTACCTGAAGCCATGGTACAAGTTTTTGTAGACTGCTATATTATTAGTATTTGCTTTTTTGTCTGTTTTATATAAAACCTAAAAAAGGCAGCAATAACTTAAAATGGTAATTGTTTATAACCCATGTAGTTTTGTATCCAGACTGCAGAAGTTTCTTCTGGCATAATTAATAGCAATATTGATATCTTTTGGACTATATGGTTGACCCAAACAACCTGTAATTTACAGAAGTTTAGTACTCATTGTTCTATAGAAAGCGTTTTATTGGGGCAGTTTAAATTTTCTTTTTGTTCTGCGCTTACCAAACATTTTCAAATTTTGTGGTTTTGTGTTTTTATTGACACTTTTCATTCTTACTTTGTAATCTTGACAACTTTTGTTAATTTCTTTTATTGCTAGGATGGTGCTTGCCCTTCTAGGGATAGGGAGGTATTGTATCCTTCTGCTATATATTTTTTTCATATTTTTCTAATTTGTCATGATCATTGCAAATGCTTCACTTGCAATTCTTACGAGATTTTTTACAGTTGTTTTGTTACAGTTGCCTTTGTAAATGGTGCCATTTTTCACCACTTCTGGTCTTTTTCTCAATGATGAAATTGTGGCTTCTTTGGCATCTGGTAAAACACTTAAACAAGTTTTCAACTATTTAAAATTTTTGTTTTATGTATCTTCTGAATTGGGTAGTAATTGATTTTAAAGTTAAAAATTTGTTTTGAGACAGGCCCTCTTAATGCATAAGAGATAAATGTCTGGTTTGATCCAAATTTGTGTTGATTCAGTTTGTTTTTACTCATTAAGCACAGGCCTTATTTCTCTCAGATTTCACAGATTAGTCTTTCAACAGTTTTTATTTCACTGTGTTTTGCCTGTTTGCTTAGGAAAGTAATAAGACTTTATGAATGTGGAAGAAAATTTACAGAATTAAGGAGGAAAATGTTTGCTTGCTGTTTGCTTGAAAACTGAACAATGTTGCCATTGGTACTGACATGTTTAGAGAGGAGCAGCCTCAGTAAGTGGTATTTCAGCATGCACACTGTCCTCTGTGGCTTTTCCAAGACAGCATGAGATAAAGATTTGACTTCCATGGTATCCTTGTACTTGAGATAAACACTGGGATGTGTTACAAATGAGACTGTGGAGCAAAGTAGAAAGCCAGGCTCCCTTTGACTTCAGAAAAAGCTGAATTGAAGCCTTGGGCCTGTCACATCCTGTATGTGGTGTATCATTAGACTACAATTGTGCAATTTTGAGATCTAGTAATTTCTTCCTACATTTGTAGGATGCCCTGAGGTATGTAGAAGTGTTTCCTTGATTCTGTCTATAAGGGAAGAGGTACCAAAAGTGGAGGGTAGTGGGAATGCTGTGGTCAGAGTTTGGAAAGCTGCTCAAGATCAGGAGAAGATGACTCAGGAAGGAGGGAGCTCAGTAGCAAGAGAAGAAAGACATCAGAGTGTACTCTGAGAACACTTGCATTGCTGCATCTGAAGGATGTGATTTTTATGGTTGCGTTTAAACTGGTCTCAAGCCATGGTGGAACCCAGACACAGCTCCTCACCCTTCTTGGGGTGAGCTTTGCAATTGTGTGGCCAGTAGGTGATTTGGGGTGGTACTTGCTTGGCGAGTCTGTGGCCTAATCTGACACCTTGGGTAAGAGCTTATGGAGGAGGTGCAGCCAGCACCAGGAGTGATCACCTGCCTGATTGCAGATCACTTTTAGCTTGTCTTGAGCTGATTGTGATTTAGGTGCTTCCAGCTGCACTCATATGCCAGTGGTGCTTCTCTGCTCCCAGGATGAGCCAGTTCAGGGAAGTAAATCAGTAGAA